>NC_137077.1:97393547-98051374 GCF_951640355.1 Cnephaeus nilssonii
GAGCAGAAAGTTGATGCTAAAAACAGAGCCTGCACTGAGCCCCTCAGCCCTGAGGGCAGGGCAGCCATCCAGGTTAGCAGGTGAGGCTTTCTGAGGGAGAGGAAGGGGTGGATGGGAGTGGTGGCGGGAGCATCTGGACGAGGAGTGCCTGGTTCATGAGGAGGACTTCCAGATCGGTCCTCACCCTGTGAGTTCCATCACGGGCTCTGGCTGCATTTCCTGCTCACCAGCCACACTGACTTCTGCTGATGAGTAAATGGAGAATGTTTCCTACTATGTAATACAAGACACTCTTTGCCCAGCCATATTCACAGCTACATTGGGGAGATGGAGGTTGCTTTTACTTCCCTCCTCAGTGGCATCTGTTAATAGAGACAACATGTTTTTGCAGTGTTGTCTACAACCAACTTGATGTATTCTCACTCCTGTTAAATCTAACTAAGGAAGGGAGGTGGGCAGGTTAGTAAAGAATCGGCCAAAAACGAAACCTGTTTGGATTTACCTTTGCAGAAGTTGAAATTTCCATCTGCCTAACCATCAGACAGAAAAAAACTAAATGATGTGAGTTTCTCTAAACAAATTCACATCCCAACACATATCACTGTGTCTTTCCTTCGGTCCCTTTCAACTCTGCCAAAGGGATGCATCCGATGGAAAGGATAGAAATGCGTTGGAGGACACACCTGACTGTCCTTGGTCTGACAGTCGGTTCCTCAGCCGCTGACTCTGCTGTGACCCCACTGCCTCGCTCTGTGCCCGCACTAATCTAGGGGCTAAGGAAATGTTCAAAAGCTGGAAGTAACTTAAAAACTATGGTAAAGCCCTAACCGGCTTGGCTCAGTGGATAGAGCGTCCTCCTGCGGACTGAAGGGTCCCAGGTTTGATTCCGGTCAAGGGCATGTACCTTGGTTGTGGGCACATCCCCAGTAGGAGGTGTGCAGGAGGCAGCTGATTGATGTTTCTCTCTCATCGATGTTTCTAACTCTCTATCCCTCTCCCTTCCTCTCTGTAAGAAATCAATAAAATATATTAAAAAAAACAAAAAACAAAAAACTATGGTAAAGATAAAAATTGCCCTGGCTGGGTTGGCTCAATGTATAGAGTGTCGGCCTGCAGACTGAAGGGTCCCAGGTTCAATTCTGGTCAAGGGCACTTAACTAAGTTGTAGGCTCGATCCCCAGCTCCAGTAAAGGTGCGTGCAGGAGGCAACCAATAGATGTGTCTCTCTCATATTGATGTTTCTCTCTTGTCTTATTCCCTTCTCTCTCTCTAAAAAAAAATCAGTGGAAAAATATCCTCAGGTGAGGATTAACAACAATAAAATAAAACAAAAGATAAAAATTATTATAATTTCTAAAATATTTCCTTTTTCTTATTTTTTATTTTAAAAATTAGCTTTTATTATAATAATACATGCTTATAATACATAAAAAAATGATAAAGTCCAAAAGTCTTTCACAAAAACTACCAGTGCATTCCCCACCCCAAAGGAAACCACCTCCAGCTCTTTTACTTACTCAGTGATGTAAGCTTCTTTCTCTTGGTGATTTTAGCTGTTATTCTTTTCCATTATGACAAAGGAGACTTTTAGGTCTCATATATCCCCTCTTTCCAATTCTTTCACTCTTCCTAATAGTAGCATGAAGGGGAAAGATTCCTTTGTGTAGAAGTCCACAGATATTTCTCCACACACAACCTAGTCATAGGAGCAGTGAATGGTTGAATTTAGCCACGTGTCAGGCATTTTTAAAACAACTCTGTAAGTTCATTAGATATTTGGCTAAGAATTTTGCAGTTATATGTGTGTGCTCCTAATTTTTGTCTCCTGTTTAGAAAACTCAAATGGGTAGAATCTAGAAGAATTCTACAGAAATTAAAACAATCATATTTGAGAAGCTGAGGAAAATGCAGGTTTCCACATCTTTAATGAGAATTTAATGTTAGGAAAATCTTCTTTTTTATTTTTGTCAACTAATCTACCCTGTTTTATTTCTCTTTGTCCCATTTCTCATTTATATCCTTTTCTACTGTTACATTGTATATATTTTCGTAGAATCCCATAAATCCTTTTAAAACAAGGTATTGTATATACATAAATAGAAGAGACTCAACTATATCTTGATGAATAAGTGACTAAACATATAGCTGTTCTCAGTCTTCCTTCCTTCCTTCTTTACTTCCTTCCATTACTTTTTCCTTCCCTCCTTCCTTCCTTCCTCCTTTTTGTACTAAGAGTACTGAGAGCTTAAGGAAACTCTTTGTTTAAGAAAAGAGAACCATAAAGAGTGGAAGCATAATACAAATCACAACAGTATGCAAGCATTAATAACTTCCTTTTCTTTATTCTTGATCATTGTATGGTTTGGTTTATATTAATATTCTCTTATCAATACTTGAAACATTTTATTCAGGTTTACAATTAGTATTTATGGATTAAGTCTCTTTAATAAGTATCTCTTTAGGTTCCTTTCACTGTGCTTATACTTAACAATTGTTATTTCTTATTTATATCATTTACTAACTTCATAGTTTCACTTTTCATGGATAGTTTAACTATTCTGTGATACATTGCATTCTTAATTTCTATTTTCATATTCATTTTTCTTCTCACTTAGAGTAAAACCATTTGTTGACTTAACGCATTGATATATCTGTTTTTAATATTCAGAACATAAAAATTTGAAAAGTGTAATTTCCTGAACCATGAATTGAGACCCTCTGTGTTAAGCTGGGAGTTTCCCCAGAAAATAAAACCATAGTGTTGTCAGAGCACGACCGTAGTCCTCCCCTAGACCCTGCTTCATTCCGTAGGCTGCCATCCTCACCCAGACGGGGGTGTCTGCATAGCCAGGAAACTGACTCTGGTCACCACCCCTCACCACACAGGGAGGACTACAGCATCCTGCACAAGTAACAAGTAGTTGCTCTCCCTTGTTGATAGCGTCAATATCTTAGCCTGGCAAACTATTTTCTTTAATGAAGATTTTTTTTTTAATCCACAAGACTTCTTTTTGGTTCAGCTTAGGGGGGAAAAAAAGGATTACTTATTGCACTTCCGCACAGGGCAATAGAACAGACTCAAAGGGGAGAGAGTTTTGGGGAAATTCCCTTACTAATAAATGTCTGTCACCCACAGAAATGGAGCCAGTAGGACATATGCAAAATTGAAGAATCCCCATAGAAGAAAGGGGATTCTTTTCCTTCTAAAGCAAGGTCTGCATGTTCTACTCCAACCACGGCCTTCACTGTATTTGACTCTGCCTGGAGCAGACCCATGAGGAACAGAGTTAAGCATGTGAATTATTTTGACATTAACTTTCTCCAAATGCCAAATGCCACCTGGACTTCTTCTTCACCTTAACTCTGTCCTTTCCTGGGGAGCCCACTGGCTGACCCATCTGGTACCTGGTTTTCTTGGTTCCTTGCCTCTTCAATTCCAGGCTAACAGCTCCCACCTGAGGCCGCACCAGGAGGGGTCAGCCTCTGAAATCTTTGCTGTCTGCACTAATCTGTAGCCATACTTTCATCATTTCCTCTCTCACCTTATTTTCCTCAGGGCCAACTCAAAACCCCCACTGCTCTCTGGAATTCTTGTTTAACTGCTATCAACTCCTCTCTTTACACTCATCTTGAGCTCTTTCTTATTTCTGTCCAAAAGCTAAAGTAATTTCTCCATCTGTGCCCTTGACTCTAGCCCCTTCCACAGCATGCAGACCATTTCTGTAGTTAGAAGGGCTGGGTTAGGATTTTGCCGGTGTGCTTAGGAGCTGTATGACCTTAGATAGTTGGTCGGCCTCTCTGTGTGCCAGCTTCCCATCAACAAAATGTGGTTAGTGGTACCTATGTCACAGGGTAATTGTGAGGGTCGAAGGAGGTGTGTGAAGCACCTTGGACATGCCTGGCATGTAGCCACTATGGTCAGGGCTCAGTGCTGTAATCCCCGTATCTTCACTTCTCTGATGCTGGTCTTGGGCCCCTGTGCCTGAGTACCTGGGATTCCATTCATGTATGCATTTGCTTCCTACCCACCATGCTCATGCCCCTAGGTCACCCCAGTCCTCCCTCAGCTCCCAAGCCTTCCCCTCTGTGATGGGCAATTTTATAAGTTAGCATGCTAGGCTGTAGCACCCAGTAGTCCCTTGGACACTAATCCAAGTGTTGCTGCAGAGGCATTTTGAAGATGTGGTTGACGTCTGTGATCAGTTGACTTTAAGCAAAGGGTGTTATCCGTACACTCTAGGTGCGCCTCATTTAATTATTTCAAAGGCCTTAGAGAAAAACCAAGGCTTCCCTGAGGAAGAAGAAATCCTGACCCAACATGAGACTCTCCACCCTGCAGGTTTGCACTGTGGGTTTTGGATTTGCCACCCCCCTGGTTGCATGTGTGTGTATGTACATATATATGACTACACTCATAGGTATAAGTTTGTCTGTATTCTACTGGTTCTGCTTCCCCGGAGAAGCCTGACTGGTGCAGACTCTCCTTGCACCCTGTTTGCTTTCTGAATCTCCTCAGTTCTGACAGTTATGCACAAGCATGAGCCACCCTTTCCATGTTCCTGTCCTACAACTCAATTTATATCAAATGAATGAACACTAGAGAAAGTCAGTCAGAATGTATAACCCACATCCTTGAGCATAATAAAAATGGTTCTCTAAAGAATAACTCCCTAATTGGTGGCAATTCCTCATCACCCCTGTAAATGGAATCTGCACAGATGGTGACTCTTTTACCCCGTCCTCCTGCTCGGCCACTAAGGGCCACCACTATTACCATCATCTTCCAGTTCAGCCACGGCTTCAGAGATAATTGGCCATTGACTTGAGGCCATGGTTAATCCTTTTCACTTCTGTATGACCCATTTGAGCCTTACCTCTTTAACTTCCCTACACATGCATCATTTTGATGAGAATGATTTATAAAGAGCTGTTCAGAGCTGGGTGGCTTTTTCTCCCTACTTCATCATTAGAATTCAAATTAGAATTTTTCTCTTTCTATAATCGGATTATTTGAAGGTTCTGGCAGTAGGTTTGTTTTGAAACTCAGGCTGAGGCCAGACATACTTACCAAGATGCTGGTGTAGATTCGTAATGTGTATTTGCTCTAAAGTCTAGATCTCTCTCTCTCTCTCTCTCTCTCTCTCTCTCTCTCTCTCTCTCTCTCTCTTTCTCCAGGAGGAATTTTTACTGTGGGCGTTTGGATAAAAAAAAAAAAGAGCAAAAAGTTGCAAACTCTTTTATTTATTATTAAAATTTGCACTTTAAGGTATAAAGTTTTTTTTCTTTATTGTTGAAAGTATTACATATGTCCCTACCCCCCTCTTCTAGCCCACCCCTGCCCCAGGCCTTCGCCATCCTATTGTCTGTGTCCATGGGTTATACATATATGTATATACTAGTAAGTTCTTTGGTTGATCTCTTCCCACCCACCCCCCATTCCCTCTGAGAGTCCACAGTCTATTCCATGCTTCTATGTCTCTGGATCTATTTTGTTCATCAGTTGATTTTGTTCATTAGATTCCACATATGAATGAGATCATGTTAATGTTATTGTATGAGATTTTTCTTTTCAGAATGGAAGTGCATTGCACTGATAATTGTTTCTATTCTTTCCTAGTTGCTTGATCTGGTCTAGTACAAACCTAAGCCCCAGTTTTCTTTCTGATACTTACTGCTGAGGGGGCCACCAGTTACTCACATACCATCTCTAGACCCGGCCAGCCCTGACAGAGATCCTGTCTCGGAGCTGGCGTCGTAGGTCCCCAGGCAGCTAGGCCTGGTTGGAGCTCTCACCACATGACATAATGTATTTTGTCAAAGTTGGAACACGCTGAAACTATGAACTCCAGCAGTTCCTTGAATTGTTTGGATTCAAAGACACTTGAAGGAACTAAAAATAGCTTCTCAGCGAGAGAAATATATTGGGTGCTTTTCCTTTTGGAAGGAGCTCTATTCATTCTATCTCATGATTCTTGGGAAACAGTGTTTCTGCTTCTAGTCCCAGGGGAGCCACAGCATCATCAGACAGTGAAGGTCGTTTACCTGTGTCCTCTGAGGATCCTGTCTAGTCTTTATGCCCCCTTGACCCTAACTGAGAAGGGTTCAGTGCCAAAAGGGAGTTCAGGGATGAACTGCAGGGGATCATTTGAGCTTTAGAGGGATATCAATACAGGAATGAACAAGCAGGAGGTGAGGTTATAGCTAAGAGCAAAGGGAGGCTCCGGACGGGGAGGTGGCCTTGGTTTTGAACTTATTTCATCAAAGAGGACATTAAACAATGTTATCCCCACTAGAATGTGAGCTTTCTGAACTAATCACCCCAGGCCGGTTGGTAAGGGATTGATTGATATTGTGATTTCTATCTTTTTAGTTATCAATTGTTAGTAGAATAACTTCCTCAAAAGCCACACAAAGTCTGCAAGAGAGCCAGTATATTAAGCTGAGTTTCCTCATCCTGGCAGCAGCTTAGACTGGCTTTGGTTTTGTATAAATAATGTGAACGTATAGCTAGACAATGTGGGTGTGAATACCAACTGTGTCACTCAAGAGTTGTGGAAACATCTGTGTATAAAATGGGAATAATAATAATTCCATCCTTCCTGTTACATAGTGTAGTTTTTTAAAGATGGGAACTACAAGAAAAGAAAATACAGGTCAATATTTCTAATGAACATAGATGCCAAAATCTTCAACAAAATACCAGCAAACTGAATTCAAGAGCAAATGAAAGGATCAGACACTATGATCAAGTAGGATTCATCTCTGGTATGCAAGGATGATTTAACACATGCAAATCAATAAGTGTGATACATCACATTAACAGAATGAAGGATAAAATCATATGATCATTATTATAGATGCAGAAAAAAATTTAACAAAATTCAACATCCTCTCATGATTAAAACTCTCAATGAATTCAGTAGAGAAGGAATGTACCTCGACATGATAAAGACCATATATGAAAAGCCCACTTGTACCAAGTTAGCATGGTTCTTAACTGTGAAAATTTAAAAACCTTTTCTTTAAGTTCAGAACAAGACCAAGATTCCCACTCTTACCATTTCTATTTAACATAGTACTAGAAGCCCTAGCCATAGTTACTAGGCAGCAACAAAACAAATAAAGGCATCCAAGCCAGAGAGAAAGAAGTAAAATAATTTATGTTTTCAGATGATATGATCTTATACAGTACATAGGAAACCAGAAAGACACCACCAAAAAAACTGTTAGACCTAATAAATGAATCCAGTTAAGTTACAGGATACAAAACCAACATACAAAAATTAGTTGCCTTTTGGTACACTAGCAATGAACTAGCTGAAAAAAAAATTAAGAAATCAGTTTTATTAGCAATACCATCAAAAAGAATAAAATACTTAGGAATAAAATTAACTAAGGAGATGATAGTCCTGTGCACTAAAAACTAGAAGACATTGATAAAAAAAATTGAAGAAGACAAAAATGAGTGTAAATATATTTCATGATCATGGATTGGGAGAAATAATATTGTAAAAATGTCCATAAAACCCAAAGTGATCTACAAATTCAGTGCAATCCTTATCAAAATTCAAGGACATTTTCTCAGAAATAGAAGAACTTTTCATAAAATTTGTATGGAATGACAAAAGACCTTGGATAGCCAAAGCAATCTTGGTAAAGAACAAAGCTGTAGGCATCATGCTTTCTGATTTCAAGCTCTATTACAAAGCTCTGGTAATCAAAGTAGCATGGTACTAGCACAGAAACGGGCACTCGTGCATATATGGTCAATTAATTTAAGGCAAAAAAGCCAAGACTATACAGTGAGGAAACGATAGTCTGTTTAATAGGTGGTGTTGGGAAAACAACCACATTCAAAAGACTGAAGCTAGACCCCTATTTTAAACTATGCACAAAAACCAACTCAAAATGGAATAAATACTTGAAGAAGAAACTTCCAGAAGAAAACTTAGGGAGTAAACTCCTTGACATCAGTGTTGGCAATTAATTTTTGGATTTGAAAACCAAAAGCAAAGGCAACAAAAGCAAAAATAAACAAGTGGGACTATACCAAATTAAAAAGTTTCTTCAAATCAAGAGAAACCATTAACAAAATGAAAAGGCAACCTACTGAGTGGGAGAAAATATTTGCAAATCATACCTCTGATAAGGGGTTAATATCCATAATACACAAAGAACTCATACAACTCAGTAAAAACAATTTATTTAAAAATGGGTAAATGACCTAAATAAACATTTTTAAAGGAAGATATACAGATGGCCAACAGTTACATGAAAAGGTGCTTAACATAACTTCTCATCAGGGCAATGGAAATCTAAATCACCATGAGCTATCACCTCTCATTTGGTAGGATGCCTATTATTAAAAAAAAAAAATGCTGGCAAGGGTGTGGAGAAAAGGGAACCCTCATGCACTCTTAGTGGAATGTAAACTGGTAAAGCCACTATGGAAAACAGTATAGATGTTCCTCAAGAAATCAAAAGTAGAATTAGCATATATCCATTTCTGGATATATAGGCAAAGTAAATGAAAACAAGATATGGAAGAGATATCTGTATGCCCCTGCTCCTTTCAGCATTATTTACAACTAGTGGCTCAGTGCACGAAACCAGCCTGAACCCTCTCCAATCTGGGACCCATCCCTCTTGCAATCCGGGACCACTGGCTCCTAACTGCTCACCTGCCTGCCTGCCTGATTGCCCCTAACCACTCTGCCTGCCGGCCTGCTCACCTCCAACTGTCCCTCCACTACCCAACTGCTCCTCCTGACAGCCTGCTCGCCCCCAACTGGTCCCCCCTGCCAGCCTGCTTGCCCCCAACTGGTCCCCCCTGCCGGCCTGCTTGCCCCCAACTCCCCCCCCCCCACTGGCCTGATCACCCCAACTGCCCTCCCCTCCTGGCCTAATTGCCCCTAACTGCCTCTGCCTCAGCCCCACCACCATGGCTTTGTCCAGAAGGATGTCGTGAAGTTCTCCCAGGAAGGTCTCCCAGTCTAATTAGCATATTACCTTTTTATTAGTATAGATAGCTAAGATATGTAAACAACCTAAGTGTCCATCAATATATTAATAAATAAAGAAGATGTGGTATATATATCCAATGGAATATTATTCATCCATAAAAAAGAAAGAAATCCTGCCATTTATGACAATATGGATGAACCTGGGGGCATTATGCTAAGTGAAATAAGTTAAATAGAGAAAGACAAATACTATATGACATTACTTATATGTGAAATCTGAAAAAAAACCCTCATAGAAACAGGAAAAAGAATGGTAGTTACCAAGGGCTGGGGGAAAAGAAATGGTGATATGTAGGTCAAATGGTACAAACATCCTATATAATAAAAGCCCAGCTACTGTTATGCTGTAATGACCAGAACGACCAATGACCAGACACCCAGCAGGTAGCTATAACAAGCACTGACCCAGACCTTGCTGTCCATGCCCTGACAGCCCCGAATCCCATTCACCCACACCCTGGACAGTCACAGCAGGGAGGAGAGAGCCAGATACCCACATCCCGGACCCTGACAGCAGGGTGGCGGGAGCCCCATTCCTTGCAGAATCGGCCATTGGTCAGCTTGCTGTTAGCACCCTGACAGCCCCAAATCCCATTCATCCACACCCCAGACTCTAACAGCACGGAGGAGGGAGCCCTGTTCCTCGCAGAATCAGCCTTTGGTCAGCTTGCTGTCTGTGCCCTTGACAGTCCAGAATCCCATTCACCCGCACCCCAGACCCTGACAGCAGGGAGGAGGGAATATGTCTAAAGACCAACTATTGGCACAAAGTACCTCTGAAGCCAAAAGAAGCCAGCATTGGTGACAGAATGTATCTGAAGACCAACTATTGGTACAAAGTATATCTGCAGCTGAAAGAAAGTGTCGTTATCAACAGAATATGTCTGAAGACCAAATATTGGAACAACGTACCTCTGCAGCTGAAAGAAAGCGACATCATCAACAGAATATAGTAGGTCCTCGGGTTACATCGGAGATTCATTCCTACAGCATGACATAACGCGATTTTCACCAAAAGTTGGAACCCACCTACATAAGCACCTATGTCACTCACATGGAGCACATACACAACAGTAATGAGGTGAAACAGTAAAAAAAAAATTTTAAAGAAAGATAACATTTCCTGACCTTTACTTGTGGTAAATACATAATAAAAAACATAAAGCACATATGTACATATGTCAAAATGAGGGGACTATTTTTTTTTAATAAATAAATGGGAGATGGCGATGTAACCACGAAACGACATACTTCAAGTCCGACATAACCTGAGGACTGTCTGTCTGAAGACCAACCATTGGCACAATGTACCTTTGAAGCCCGAGAAGCCAGCGTCAGCAACAGAATGTATCTAAATACCAATGATTGACACAACGTACCTCTGAAGCCAAAAAAAGCTGGTGTCATTGACAGAATATGTTTAAAGAACAATCATCAACAAGTACTACCAATACTGATAGGAACTGCCTTCACAGCAAAAATGGAGTAAAGGAGGATGCAATTATTGAACATAGTTGTTGTGGAATGACTGTTACATGTCAGTTTTGCCTATCACTAAATTTCTCTGATGAAAAACCATCTGATGGAAAATTTGCTCAATGATGTAGCAAAGTTAAAGTTTGTCCAAATGCTATACATTTTCCAGAATACCTGGCATATTTTTAAAAATTAATGATAAATGAAGATTCTGACAGTAAAAATTTCATGGAAAATATTCATTCAATAAATAGTTCTTTTGCTTTTGCTTCAATGGGTGCAAATATTACATTGCCATCAGGATATGGGCCATTCTGTTTTAGAATACACGGACAAGTTTATCATTGTACTGGAACTTTACAACCTTTGGATGGTGTTTCTCGGAAGTTTGCTCAACTCTATATTTTAGATACGGCTGAAGCAACAAGTAAAAGATTAGCAATGCCAGAAAACCAAGGTTGCTCAGAAAGACTCATGATCAACATCAACAACATCATGCATGAAATAAACGAATTAACAAAATCATACAAGATGCTACATGAGGTAGAAAAGGAAGCCCAATCTGAAGCAGCAGCGAAAGGTATTGCTTCCACAGAAGTAACAATGGTGATTAAATATGATCGTAATAGTGATCCAGGTAGATATAATTCTCCCTGTGTAACTGAAGTTGCCATCATATTCAGAAACGAAGATGGAGAACCTCCTTTGAAAGGGACTTGCTCATTCATTGTAAACCAGATCCCAATAATTTGAATGCCACTAAAATGAAACAAATCAGTATCCTGTTTCCTACATTAGATGCAATGACGTATCCTATTCTTTTCCCACATGGTGAAAAAGGCTGGGGAATGAATAGTGCATTAAGACTCAGATGACAGTGTAATCGACAATAATACTAGATGAAATGTGAGGACACGAGTCACACAAATGCAGTATTAAAGATTTCATCTCTCTGACCAGGACATGTTCCATCCTATTTTAAATGCAGGAAAATTAACTCAACAGTTTATTGTCGATTCATATTAAAAAATGGAAGGCAATCAGATAAATTTCATTAAAGCAAACCAATCTAAGTTGAGAGTTGAAAAATACAGTGGTTTGATGGATTATCTCACATTTGAGATGAAAATGACAAATGCGCCAATTGGTAAAATGATAATACTTCTATTGTCTTTTGAGGGTAGTCCCAGAAATATGCAGCAGCGATATTAGGATGCTATGGCAATTATAACGAAGTATGGAAAGCCCGATTTATTCATAACCATGACGTGCAACCCAAAATGGGTAGATATTACAAACAATTTACAATGCTGGCAAAAAGTTGAAAACAGACCTGACTTGATAGCCAGGGTTTTTAATATTAAGCTGAATGCTCTTTTAAATGATATATATAAATTTGATTTATTTGGCAAAGTTATATCTAAAATTCATGTCATTGAATTTCAGAAACACGGACTGCCTCATGCTTACACATTATTGATATTAGATAGTGAATACAAATTATGAACGGAAGATCAAATTGACTGTATAGTTAAGGCAGAAATTCCGGATGAAGACCAGTGTCCTCGACTTTTTCAAATTGCAAAATCAAATATGGTACATGGACCATGTGGAATACAAAATCCAAATAGTCCATGTATGGAAAATGGAAGAAGTTCAAAGGGATATCTGAAAGAATTTCAAAATGCGACCATTGGAAATATTGATGGATATCCCAAATACAAATGAAGATCTGGTAGCACAATGTCTATTGGAAATAAAGTTGTTGATAACACTTGGATTGCCCCTTATAACCCGTTATTTGTGCCTTAAATATCACTGTCATATAAACGTTGAAGTCTGCTCATCGATTAAGAGTGTCAAATATTTATTTAAATACGTCTATAAAGGGCACGATTGTGCAAATATTCAAATTTCTGAAAAAAATATTATCAATCATGAGGAAGTGCAGGACTTCTTTGACTCCAGGTATGGAGTGCGCCTGAGGCTGTTTGGAGACTTTTTGCAATGCGAATGAATGACCAATCTCATGCAATCACAAGATTAGCTATTCATTTGCCAAATGAACAGCATTTGTATTTTCATACCAATGATTTTGCTGAATTTATAGATAGGGCTAAAAGGCATAACTCAACTTTGATGGCTTGGTTTTTAGTGAATAGAGAAGATTCCGATGCACATAATTATTGTTATTGGGAGATTCCACAACATTATGTGTTTAATAATTCTTCGTGGAGAAAACACCAAAAGGACGGGAATAAAGTATTAGGTAGACTGTTCACTGTGAGCTTTAGAGAACCAGAACGATATTACCTTAGACTTTTGCTTCTGCATGTAAAAGGTGCGGTAAGTTTTAATGATCTGTGAACTGTAGGAGGAGTAATTTATGATACATTTCATGAAGCTTCTAAAACTAGAGGATTATTAATTGATGACACTATCTGGAAAGATACGATTGACGATGCGATCATCCTTAATATGCCCAAACAACTACGGCAACTTTTTGCATATATATGCATGTTTGAATGTCCTTCTGATGCAGACAAATTATGGGATGAGAATAAATCTTATTTTATTGAAGATTTTTGTTGTAAATTACATTGAAGAGAAGGTGCCTGTATGGACTGTGAAATGCATGCCCTTAACAAAATTGAAAAAGTATTCACATTGCATGGAATGAAATGTTCGCATTTCAAACTTCCAGACTATCCTTTATTAACAAATACAACATGTGATGAATCGTATGAGCAACAACAGGCAGAGGTTTTGATAAATTCTCTGAACGATGAACATTTGGCAGCCTTTCAGACTATAACTTCCACCATCAAAGATCAAACTGTACACCCCAAATGCTTTTTCTTGGGTGATCCAGGCAGTAGTGGAAAAACATATCTTTATAAAGCTTTAATACATTATATTAAAGGTCATGGTGGTACTGTTTTACCCACAGCATCTAAAGGAATTGCTGCAAATTTGCTTCTTGGTGGAAGAATCTTTCATTCCCAATATATATTACCAGTTCCTTTCAATAAAAAGGCCCAACTTCTCATTATTGATGAATGCACCATGGCATCCAGTCATGCACTAAATGCCATGGATAGATTACTAAGAGACATTATGAATTTGAATGTTGCATTTGGTGGGAAAGTTCTCCTTCTCAGAGGGGATTTTTGACAATGTCTCAGTATTGTGCCGCATGCTATGTGATCAGCCATAGTACAAATGAGTTTAAAGTACTGTAGTGTTTGGGTATGTTTCAGAAAGTTGTCTCTTAAAACAAATATGAGGTCAGATGATTCTGCTTATAGTGAATGGTTAGCAAAACTTGGAGATGGTAAACTTGATAACAGTTTTCATTTAGGAATGAATATTATTGAAATCCCCAGTGAAATGATTTGTAACTGATCTATTATTGAAGCTACCTTTGGAAATAGTATATCAATAGATAATATTAAAAATATATCTAAACGTGTGATTCTTTGTCCAATAAATGAGCACATTCATAAATTAAATGAAGAAATTTTGGGTATACTCGATGGAGATTTTTACACCTATTGAGTGAAGATTCCATCGATTCAATGGATGATGCCGAAAAGGAAAATTTTCCCATCAAATTTCTTAATAGTATTACTCCTTCGGGAATGCTGTGTCATAAATTAAAATTGAAAGTAGGTGCAATCATCATGCTACTGAGAAATCTTAATAGTAAATGGGGTCTTTGTAATGGTACTAGATTTATTATCAAAAGATTGTGACCTATCATAATTGAAGCTGAAGTATTAACAGGATCTGCAGATGGAGAGGTTGTTCTGATTCTAAGAATTGATTTGTCCCCATCTGACACTGGCCTCCCATTTAAATTAATTCGAAGACAGTTTCCCGTGATGTCAGCATTTGCGATGACAATTAATAAATCACAAGGGCAAACCCTAGAAAGAGTAGGAATATTCCCTACCTGAACCAGTTTTAGGACATGTTCAGTTATTTGTTGCTTTCTCTGGAGTTCGAAGAGCGTGTGACGTTAAAGTTGTAAATACTTCATCACAAGGGAAATTAGTCAAGCACTCTGAAAGTGTTTTGACTCGTAATGTGGTATACAGGGAGATATTAGAATAAGTTTAATCAATTTATCAATCATTGTTTGTATTAATGTTGTTTTTATATCATGTTTTTGTTGTTTTCATATCATGTTTTTGTTGTTTTTATATCATGTGTTTGTTGTTATTATATCATGTTATTGTTTATTTATTAATAAATATATATTATTTTCATACACATTTTTCTAATTTTCTTTAATCTCTGACACTTCTGTTATAGAGAAAGGGCAAATAGTGATATTAAAATATTTCTTCTAATTAATTCCCTTTTAATGTACAGGAATTCGTGCACTGGGCCACTAGTTCAGTTACAAGAAGGCTAAGTTCTAAGGATCTAATGTATGATGACCATATTTATTAATGTGGTATTATATACTTGAAAGTTGCTGGTGGATTCTAAGCATTGTTAGCACACACACACACACACACAAAAAAAGTAATTGTGAGATGAGGGACGTTTTACTTATACTAGAGGCCCGGTGCACTGCCCTCTCCACTTGGACATCCTTAGTGCTGCCACAGAGGCGGGAGAGGCTCCCGCAGCACTCCCCCTGTGGGAGTGCACTGACCACCAGGATATAGCTCCTGTGTTGAGCGTCTGCCCCCTGGTGGTCAGTGCATGTCATAGGGACTGGTCGTTCTGCCATTTGGTCGATTTTCATATTAGCCTTTTATTATATAGGATTAATCTTAGTAATTTTTCCACAATATGTGTATATATATATACATATATATATATATATATATATATATATATATATATATATATATATACACATTACATTATCATGTTATATACTTTAAAAATATACAATTATATTTGTTAATTATTTCTCAGTAAAGTTGGGGGGAAAGATTAATGCTTTTGCCTGGCTGGTGTGAATCAGTGGTTGAACATTGACCTATGAACCAGGAGATCATAATTCAATTCCTGGCCAGGACACAAGCAGGTTTTGGGCTTGGCCCCCATTAGGGGGCATGCAGGAAGCAGCCAATCAATGATTCTCTCTTATCATTGGATGTTTCTATCTCTCTCTCCCTCTCCCTTCCTCTTTGTAATCAATAAAAATATTTTTAAAAGATTAATATTTTAACAAATGCCTTTATTGACTATTTGCTATATGCCATGTACCTTGTAAAGCAGTGGTTCTCAACCTTTCTAATGCCGCGACCCTTTAATACAGTTCCTCATGTTGTGGTGACCCCCAACCATAAAATTATTTTTGTTGCTACTTCATAACTGTAATTTTGCTACTGTTAATTAATCATAATGTAAATATCTGTGTTTTCCGATGGTCTTAGGCTTTACAGCAGCGGTTCTCAACCTGTGGGTCGCGACCCACAGGTTGAGAACCACCAGCAGGGTCGCCTAAGACCATCGGACCCACAGGTTGAGAACCGCTAGCAGGGTCGCCTAAGACCATCGGAAAACACAGATATTTACATTACGATTCATTAACAGTAGCAAAATTACAGTTATGAAGTAGCAACAAAAATAATTTTATGGTTGGGGGTCACCACAACATGAGGAACTGTATTGAAGGGTCGCGGCATTAGAAAGGTTGAGAACCACTGTTGAAAAGGATTATAGATCCCAACCTGAAAGACCCCATCCTACTTTCTAAGACCTACAGTCTGGTGGGGAGATCAACATTGAAGCAAACATCTATAAGATTCTATAATGGAGCTGTGTACAGAGAAAGTGATCCTATTGGAAAAGTGTGTGGTTTTCTTGGGACATCAGAGAATGTGGTGGGAAAAGAGGATGCAGATGTGAAGGAACAGAAGTTTATCAGGTGTGACAACGGTCTGGACTCAAAGGGCGTGGAGGTAATGCATGGATGCTGTGGAGACCACGAAAGAGGGGTCAGCAAGGAAACTGATTTGTGAGTTGAAGAAGGCCACAGGAAGGGCAGTGTAGAGAATGGGTTGGGAGGGGAGGAGACCAGAAGAGTCTCAGGTGATAGGGGCTTGTAGTCGGGCAGTGGCAGGATGCAGAGGAGGGGCTGGGTATATGCGGTCTTTAGAATGACCTCACTTTCTAAATTGTAGAATACCACAAAATATATGGCTAAAAACAAATCTCATTGTGCCCTGGCCAGTGTTGCTCAGTGATTGTAGTGTTGGCCAATGCACCGAAGGGTCTCAGGTTCAATTCCCAGTCATGGGCACATACCTGGGTTGCAGGTTCAATCCCCAGCTCACTTGGAGCGTGGGTTGGTGCAAGTGTAGGAGGCAACTGATCAGTGTGTTTCTCTCACATCAGTGTTTCTCTCTCTCTCTCTCCCCCTCCCTCCCTCCTTTCCACTCTCTCTCTAAAAATCAATGAAAAAAAATGTACTCAGGTGAGGATTAACAACAAAAACAAAAAGCAAAACTTTTTGCAAGGAAATTAAATTTCAGTATTGTTGATATTTTTAAACTGACTTGTGGTATGTGCATTATGCCTCAATAAAAAGGGGGGAAAAAGAACTGTCTGGGTAAGCAAAGTTTCCCAAGTCAGAAGTAATTGTCTCTGAATGATGGCATTTGGAGCCATTTTAAATCTTCTTCTTCTTCTTACTGTTATTTAAAAATTGTGATGACAGCCATGCAATACTATGCCGTTAGCACATAGGTAAAAGAATGCCAGGCTGCCTTCATCTGTGTTTATCAAAAAAGACCCCGTTACAGCTCTGATTCTTTCTATGCCTCGACGTTTTGCTCATATATAAAAATGTATTTGGTGATTAAATGGGAAATGAGAAAGAGTAAAGCCTTCATTTTTGATGTCTTTATGTTCAATATCAAAAGATGACCTCAGTTCGAAAGGAAATTGTAAACGATAAAATAAAGGTGTTGTTCAAGCCGCCGTCCTGTAACATGGACCTTGTAGAGCATTTTTATAGGATTGTAAATGTTGCAGTGAGTGCAATTTTACAAACGATGGACACGCTGTGCACTTTCCCTGGTTTATAAATGTTTAGTATCGTGATCACTCATAAATCCAGGGATTGCCATGGACCTGCTTTCCCTGGTTGTCTGTTTCTTCATCATGAATGACATTAAGATTCAGAAAGGACTGGCTGTCATTTTGCTCTATTGCCTGGGAGAATGACTGTTCCATTTTTCTGTCATTGGGTCAGGGCCAAGATTCTGTGGAATAATATTCTAATATTCTTTTCACAATTGGAATTATAAAGCAAAAAATGTTTTATTGTGGTTGTGTGCTTTTGTGAAGGCCAATTCTGTGCACTATGCAGTAAACTTCAGGCGATCTTTCTGTTTTGATATATTTCCCTGGTCTTCCCCAAATTGTCGTTGCTTCAACAGGGAGGTTTGGTCTGTTGGCAAAGGCTGTTCTTTCAGTAGCTGGTGGAATGTGCTTGGGAGGGAGAGGAGGACGAAGTGCACATGGCTGGTGGAGGAAGGTGAGCTGTGCTGAGATGCTGGTTCTGGCAGCTCCTTCCCTTTGGATGGGGTGGTGCCCTGATTTTGTGATGCAGAAAATACTCTCTTCAGAAAAACAGGATCATAAATAGTCAATTAACTTACAACAAAGGAGGCAAGAATATAAAAGGCAAGGACAGTCTCTTCAATAAATGGTGCTGGGAAAACTGGACAGCTACATGCAGAAGAATGAACTGGACAGCTACATGCAGAAGAATGAATCTTACGCCACACAAAAATCATGTCACAGTGTATTAAAGACTTGAATGTAAAACCTGAAACCATAAAATTCCTAGAAGAAAACATATGTATTGGCAATGATATTTTTTGGATTTGAAACTTAAAGCAAAGGCAACAAGAGCAAAATAAACAGGTGGAACTACATTAAACTGTAAAGCTTCTGCACAGCAAAAGAAACCATCAACAAAATAAACAGGCAACTTATGAAATGGGAGAAAATATTTGCAAATTATATGTCTGACAGGGGTTAAGTTCCAAAACATATAGCTCAATTGAAAAACAATAAACAATCTGATTTTAAAATGGCCAGAGGAACTAACTAAATTGACATTTTTCAAAGAAGACATGCAAATGGCCAGGTACATGAAAATGTGTTCAGTATCACTAATCATCAGGGAATTGTAAATGAAAACCACAATGAGCTATCACCTCACAACTATTAGAATGACTGCTATAAAAAGACAAGGGAAACAAGTATTGGTGAGGATGCTGAGAAAATGGAATGCTGTGTACCGGTGGTGGGACTGCAAATTAGTGCAGCCACTATGCAAAGCAGTATGGAGGTTCCTCAAAGAATTAAAAATAGAACTAATATGACCCAGCAATCCCACCCTTGGGTATATATCCAAAGGAAATGTAATCACCACCTCAAAGGGATATCTGTACTTCTCTGTTCATTTCAGCATTATTTACAGTAGTCAGGGCATGGAAACAAAAAATGTAGGCTAGATGTACCATGGAATATTATTCAACCATGAAAAAGAAGGAAATCCTGCCATTTGTGACAACATTGATAAACCTGGAGAGCCTTGTGCTAAATGAAATAAGTCAGATGGAGAAAGGCAAATACTGTATAATCTCACTTACACATTGAATCTAAAAAAATAGAACTCAGAAACAGAGAGCATATTGGTGGTCGTCAGAGGTCAGGGATAGGGAATGGGGGAAATGAGGGAACGTGATCAAAAGGTACAAATTTCCAGTTTGAAATAAATACATTCTGTGGATGTAATTAAAAAATAAGAAAATGGGGATGGGGGTCGGGGATGGTCCATTATGGTAAGAACAAGGCGGGTGTTGTTTCCACACTTAGAGGAAGCCCTGACCCTCTCCATACGCTCGGGCCTCTCAGCGGGGTGGTTAACGTTGCTGTCATGGAGCCTTTGCCTTCCTGCTGCAGGGAAATCTGTTACCATGAGCTCTGCTTGTCTGTTGGAAAATCGAGTTAAGAGTCTCGCCACCATCATGAGGAGGACAAAAGGAGTCCAGGCAGAGGGGAGGTTTGGCCACTCCCTAGGGCCCTTATGAGGGGCAGGCACACGGCTAGATTTTGAGTAATTTCCTCCAGGGCCTGCCTTCATGCAGTCGCCCTGGCTGGCAGGCAGGCAGTAGACCACTGTTGGGAGGACGCACAGTGTTGTTTTTCAATAAAGAGGCAGATGTCACGCTCTTGGAGGAGGGACATAGTGGCAAAGTGACCACTTTAGCACATTGAGGTCAGATCAAGTTCTCCACTCCAGCATCTCCACATTTTCTTTTGTTCCGAGTAAAGCCAAAGCCCTTTCAATTGGCCACCACATTGTCTGCCCTCATTCTTCTCTGCCTCTGCCCCTCTCACTCTGCTCTGGCGCCTGCCACTCCGGGCTGTTCGTGCTGCCCATACACCAGGCCGGCTCCTTCCCTGAGACCTTCAATTCCTCTTTTCAGCCTTTGCTCAGCTTTCCCTTCCCAATGAGGCCTGCTCATCACCCCACATCAATGACGACCCACCTGCACCCCCAAACCTCATTTCTTATTTAGCTCTAGCATTTTGATCAGACACACTTATCTATTATATGTACTTAATATATACATATACTTTACTGATTTTCATATGTGTTCATTGATATTCCATCTCCTTCTGTTCCAAGAAGAGAACGATCTTTGTCTTTTTTATTCACTGATGTATCTCAAGTGCTTGAAACAGCACATGGCACGCGGTAGGCCCTCAAATAGGTGTGGAATAGAGTTGATTAGACTCGGTCCAACAGTTATCTCGTTTGCCTAAAATGGTGTTCCTTGTGTGTGTCATGGAATGTGTGAATAGAAAAGCATGGGAATGTTTCAGAGTCCTTGAGGCTACAAATTATAATTCTCTAGATTAAGTAATAGTAACCAACCCAACACCATTAATAGTAATATTGGTTTCTTATGACATGAGGTAACCACTTTACAGCTGTGTAGGTAACTGTTGTCATCCTTATTTTACAGTTAAGGGAAGCTGAGGTCTGTAGGGTTTGGAAAATAACAGATCATGGTTTTGAACCCAAGCCCTACTTACTCCGCCCATAGTTTGATTACTGTGATATTTGTCACCTGGACTGGGGTGGTGTCACACCTGAGACAGTGGCAGTGCTGCTGGCCAAGCTCAACCCGCAGGCTCCCAGCTGAGGTCCACAGGGCAATTTGACCTGATGAGTTCGGGCCGACTGCCTCCATCACCCTGGCAGCAGCAGGCAGGGCGGCATCTTCCTCTTTCAGAGGAACACAGACCACCTTGGGACATTTTGGCATAGAATCAGGGCTGGGACCAAGCTCATTGGAAGCTCTTGGGTGTAATGGCCCTGCAAGATACTGGTTTGCATCTCCCTGCTCACTTCCAATTTGCTTGACCATCCCTCTGGATGGCTTGAAACAATGTTTATTATCTCCTCACCAAAACAATACCAGTGCATATGCAATCTATATATATAAAAGTCTAAGTGACCAGATGACTGGACGACTGGCCAGTAGCTATGACACGCACTGACCACCAGGGGGAAGACGCTCAATGCAGGAGCTGCGCCCTGTTGGTCAGTGCACTCCCACAGCAGGTGTACCACTCAGCTGACAGACGGGCGCCAGACGCCGGACTCATGGCTGGCAAGTGCAACTGCAGTGGTGGGAGCCTCTCCCACGGACACTCCCCCTGTGCACCCAAGCAGTGGTGGCGGCAGGCGCAGCGGGGCCAGGATGAGCGGGAGCGGTGTGCGCTTGGGCTCCTTCCCGGCCACCTGCTGCTTCACGCACTACTTCATGCTATGCGGAATCAATGCAGACAGCGGGCTGGAGCCCGGCGAGCTGGTGGGTAAGGCCGGGCTGCTGCGGCAGCGGCAGCGTGGAGGTCTACTGATCCCCGCAGGCCAGGCCGAGGGACACCACCGATACATGAATCTGTGCACTGGGCCTCTAGTACTAAATAAAAGTCATCCATAATACTACCACCCTGAGATGTTGATGAAGACAAAGTTATGCTAGCTGATATTTATTGTGTGCTGACTGTGTTCTAGTGGCTGCCCGAAGCACTCGGTGTAAATTTTTTCATTTAAAAAGTTCTCTCCACAACCCTGTGAGGGAGGCATCATTTTCTCCACTCTGCTGATGAGGAACAAAGCAGTTAAGTGACTTCTCAAAATTACATTACTAGTAAGTGCACCCAGGTTTCAACTCAAATATTAAAATTACTCCAGAACATGTACTTTATATGTATGTGTTTTAAAATATACAACTATAGATATAAACTTTATAACTCAAACACAAGCCTAGAAGGGCAGTACCCAAAATTAATTGGTGTAGGATTGCAGGCAGTGACTAATGAGTATGCGGTTTCTTTAGGGATGATGAATATATTCTAAAATTATATTATGGTAATGGTAGCACAACTCTGTAAGTATACTAAAAACCACTGAATTGCACTCTTTAAATGGGTGATGTTCATGGTATATAAATTATATCGCAATAAAGCTGTTTAAAAAACTCAGCCAACACAATGCAAATGCATAGGCTGTTTTGCTAGAAATGAGCCAAAAGTATATAAATAATATTTTGGAATAAGTAGAATGAAGTTTTATTTTAAATAATCAAGGTGGTGCCCTAGCCAGTTTGGCTCAATTGATAGAGCATCGACCTGCGGCCCAAAGGGTCCTGGGTTTGATTCCAGTCCAGGGCACATACTTTGGTTGCAGGCTCCTCCCCTGTCCAGGCCCTGGTCAGGGAGCATGCAGGAGGCAATCAATTGATGTGTTTCTCTCACATCAGTGTTTCTCTCTGTCTTTCCCTCTCTCTTCCATTCTCCCTTAAAAAAAAGTCAATGGGCCGAAACCGGTTTGGCTCAGTGGATAGAGCGTCGGCCTGCGGACTGAAGGGTCCCAGGTTCGATTCCGGTCAAGGGCATGTACATTGGTTGCGGGCACATCCCTGGTGGGGGGTGTGCAGGAGGCAGCTGGTTGATGTTTCTCTCTCATCGATGTTTCTAGCTCTCTATCCCTCTCCCTTCCTCTCTGTAAAAAATCAATAAAAATATTTTTTAAAAAAGTCAATGGAAAAATATCCTCGGGTGAGGATTAACAACAACAACAAAAAGAATCAAGGTGGTATTATATAATAAGTGTCAGAGGCATTTGAATTTTTTTTACAAAAGGATCACCCAGTTGCTTTGAAAAACTGTGATAAGGAATAGATACCTAGCCATGTTAATAAATATATATCTCCCACACAGTTTTTACAGATGCATAATCTTTGCCAAATGGATGGAGCCAAATTCCAGTTGTGGATATTTAGGCCATGTCTAATTTCTTCCTGTCTCTCTCTTTTTTGCTGATATTTGAGTGCCCCCACGAGCCAGTCCTGTGCTAGGTGCCTTGCATGTATTGTCTCATGGAGGCTGCATATGTGTGAGCACTCACTACCCTGAGAGAGGTTCTCTGTTATATTGTTATACTCCAACTTACAGATGAGAACACTCCATGCAAAGATGTTAACTCAGCCCATGACCACATATCCGTATATTTTCTTCCTTGGATTTTGTGTTGGGTGATGCTCAGAAAGCTCTTCTCTGTATCCTGCTCCTCTGTTTTCTTCTATCATGTCACATTCTTTATATTTTAATATTTGAACTTAAATTATTTGGGGCACAATTAGGCAAAACTGTAATTCTAATTTATAAGAAATGATTGGCTAGTGGTTCTAACACAGTATGTAAAAATGATCCATTCCCCACTTTACTGATTTAAGATGTTTACTACCATACCAAATTATTATGTAAATTCATATATCTTTATTGACTCTATTTTTAAAATTTATTTCTATTTGAGACAAGGGTATTTTTTCCCTATTATTTTCTTGTTTTTTTTGCTCTACTTTTTGGTCATTGTGGTTTCATATTTAGGTATTAATTACATTTTCTTACACTATATAGGAAAAACTGCTCCACTTTGCAAATATGTCCAGCATATTTATTTAGATTCATATATTTTTTTGTTGATTTCAACACTTATCTCTAGTCCCTTTGTGCCATGCCTTCCTCATTCTGTGCTCTTAAATTTTGGGCTAATGCAGGCCTGGGGTCTGTGGGACAGTGGGTGATGAGGGCTGAGGAAGGCTCTCCTCCTCTCCTCAGTCTTCACTCCACCAACAGTATTTTCTGCCAAGCATCACCTGCCCTTTAGTTAGCAACTGTTTTTCCAAACATTTGGTTGAAATGTTAGGTTATCTGTAGTCAGATTGTCATTGTAGAGGGTTTTCTGCATCCTGGTTTTCATGGATGAGAAACAACCCTGAGGCTGTTAACCAGATGCCATTTTATTTTATTTTATTTACTAGAGGCCTGGTGCACAAAATTTGTGCACTTGGGGGGGAGTCCCTCAGCCGGATTGTGAGAGGGAGCAGGCCAGGCCCAGGGACCCCACCAGTGCATAATTGGGGTCAGGGAGGAACACGGGAGGTTGGCCAGCTGGGAAGGGACCATGGGAGGGCTCCAGGATGTGTCTGGCCCTCTCACTCAGTCCTGATTGGCCAGACCCCAGCAGCAAGCTAACCTACCGGTTGGAGCGTCTGCCCCCTGGTGATCAGTGCATATCATAGCAACTGGTCAACTGGTCGACTGTCTGTCCTCTGTGGTCAGTATATGTCATAGCGACTGGTCGACCAGTCGACTATTTGCCCCCTGGTGGTCAGTGCACATCATAGTGAGCACTTGAGCAGCCTTAGCATATCATTAGCATATTACTCTTTGATTGGTTGAACGGATGACCGGACAACCAGACACTTAGCATATTAGGCTTTTATTATATAGGATTTTTAAAAATATGTTTTCATTGATTTCAGAGAGGAAAAGAGAGGGAGAGAGATATAGAAACATCAAGATAAGAGAAAATCATTGATTGGCTGCCTCCTGCAAGCCCCCTACTGGGGATTAAGCCCGCAACCCGGGCATGTGCCCTTGACCAGAATTAAACCGGGACCCTTCAGTCCACAGGCCAATGCTCTATCCACTTAGCGAAACCAGCTAGGGCCCAGATGCCATTTTAAATACTCCTTTAAAAAAATTCTTTATTGTTGAAAGTTTTACATATGTCTCCTTTTACCCCATTGACCTCTCCCTGCCCGCTCCCGCCCCCCAGTACATGCCCCCACCCCCTATTGTCTATGTCCATTGATTATGCTCAAGTCCTTTGGTTTATCTCTTACTCCCCCTGCCCCCCTCCCTCCCCCCCCCCCCCCCGCCACCGCCAACACACACACCTTCCCCTGCCTTTCCTCTGAAATTTGACTGTTCAATGCTTCTCTGTCTCTGGATGTATTTTTTTTTTTCATCAGTTTATGTTGTTCATTATATCCACAATTGAGTGAGATCATGTGATATTTATCTTTCTCTGACTGGCTTATTTCGCTTAGCATAATGCTCTCCAGGTCCATCCATGCTGTTGCAATCTTTAATTTTCTCCATAAAAACAGAGAGGCTTAATTTATTTATAGGTACATGCCTAACATCTTTTCTGATTTCATCAAAATAAGCAGTTTCTAAATGGAGGAGTATATCCTCACTCAGGAATGAATGAGGGAAGATGTTAAATTTCAGGTCTTCAGACTTTGAGGCCCACTGAGTGGAAGGCCATCCTCTTGTAGCCACGGCAGCTCCTGAAGCTTCAGTGGCTTTTCTGAGCACCTCTGTCTTCTCTGGCTCTGCTCTCAGGCCGGTGGCCCCTGCACACATGACTTTGCCGTGACGGTGGCCTGTGCAGTGCCATGCCTATCAGACAGCATGCCACAGACAGTGAAGGAGAGCAGGAATTCACGCCAAAGGCTGTAGCTAGTTTTTGGAATGGCTTTCTTTGGTAGGAAACCATGTTGCTAGAGCTTGGTGCTGTTTGGCACACATTTCTCTGTCCTAGGGCTTACTGGCCTGGAAGATGACCACCCAAAAATATATATTTATTTTTTTCCCTCTGCCTGCCCCAGTGACCTGTTAGGTGACCTGGCAACACCAATCACTAGAAAATGACCTTTTCCTCTGCTGAGCATGGTGGCCCATCGCTGACACACCTTGCACAGCACCCCCATGGGGCACAGCTGGGAGGCTTTCCTCGCTGGAGGCAGTCATGTGCAGACTTCACCAGGGGAGCTGCAGGCTGCACTTGAAGATACAACAAAGTCCGCATTCCTGCTCCTTCCAGCCTGGCACGGTGCTTCTGGATTGCTGGTAACCTGCTGAGGAATGTCAGTGCCGTGTGCACAGTATCAGCAGGGAACGGGCCAGCCTGGGGTGCCCCTGAGCCTTCAAGACCCAGCAGAGACGAACTTCGTTTTAATTCTGAACTAAATTTGTTGTTAGCATAAAATATATCCAATTGTTTGTTGAGGAAATGGAAACATAGAAAATGTAATTACACATAGTATTCAATCTTACCCAATTATTTGTTCCCTGTCAACAAATGTTGAGCAGCAATTACATGACGAGCACTGGGTCACAGCTATGAGAAACCTGCTGCCAGGTGCCTTAGTGTAGTGTAGTGGGCAGACAGGTGAAAATGCTTTTCATAGACAATGTGGAAAGCGGGATAGGAGTAAGCAGAGGGAACCCCGGGAGCACAAGGGAGGGGTGTCACACTATGATGGAATGGTCCCCAGAGAAGCTTCCTGAAGGTGGCCTTGAGGGACACGAAGGAGTTATCCAGGCGGGCAATGAACAGAGGAGGACATTTCATGCAGAAGCTGCCACCTAGAGAAGCTGTTGGGTCGGACAGATAGCGGCCTGTTCCTGGGACTTGGGAGGAAGAGTCGCTGTAGAAGGCCATGGGAGCACCGTGGCGCAGAGCTTTGTGTACAGAACTGGTTTTGGTCTTCTCAGCCTTAATCAGAGCTGCAAACGCATACTTAATTTGAATAATTTGCTTCATTTATTTGCTTTCCTTTGGTCAAAGGTGCTTAAACATTATTGAACCAAGATGGTATCAAGAGACAAGTGCTATTTAGCCAAACGAGTAGTGAATATAAATGCTGTGCCAAATACTGTACTAGGTGCTATGGGTATTAGAACAATAATAACAGTATAGTTATAGTGTATCATGTGCCTCCTACCAACTGCAACAGTTTACAATCTAAATGGGGATTTAACTAATTTTTTAAAAGGACATACTATTTAGGAAATTGTGCATGTAGGTATACGTGTTTTTACTTACATATTTACACATATCAATCAGTGGTTCCCAGACTTTAGAGTGTGTCAGAATCGTGTGAAAGGCTTGTTAAAACAATTTGATGGGACCCACCCTTTGTGTTTCTGATTCACTGTATTTGAGGCAGAGCCCAAGAATTTGTGTTTCTAATAAGTTCCTCCATGATGCTGATCTATGCCAATATAAATGCAAGCAAATCAGTGAAGTCCAGGTGTTTGAAGGGCAGAGTTAAGACCTAATCAGAGCAGGATAAAGTGGATCAGAAAGTGGATATTGTACCTGCTTTTAAAGGAGAAGAGAAAAGTTGTGCTGTCAAACATGAGCCAGGAGGGTGTGTTATCTTGAAGGGCTGATATATTAAAAAGCAAGTAGAGCCTTGGGCGGGTGGTTCAGCTGGTTGGAGCATCATCTCATACACCAAAACGGTGCTGGTTCAATTCCTGGTCAGGGCAAATACCTGGATTATGGGTTTGATCTCTGGTTGGGGTGGGTACCGATGTTTCTCTCTCACAGCAATGTTTCTCTCTCTCCCTCTCTCTCTCTATCTGCCTTTCCCTCTCGCCCTTCTTATCTCTCTAAAAATCAATAAACATATCCTCAGGTGAGGATTAAAAAACAAGTAGAGAAAAGGTTTTGCTTGAAGGGGCACTAGCTAGTTATCCTGGCTGGTATAGAGAATTTATTATTATTCAATAATGAAAACATTAACAGAGAATATTCGGTTGGGAAGGAAGGATGAGTGAAGTGTCTAAAGGGTGCTTAACAAAGCCAAAATGCTTGTGTCTTCAATAACAGGCACGAGAAAGTCACTGTAGGATCCTCAGGAGAAAGAAGATAGAGCTTAGCAAGACATTCTGATCTGAGTCGGACCAAGACAAACAAAGGCTGTTGTATTTTTCTAGGGTTAAGGTGTTGAAGGCTTATGCCCAGCTTTTGTGTGTAGAAATATTAGTAGAAAACTATTAAATTGAAAAAACAACAGATAAAACTATAGAGAACATAATTTAAAAGTTAAACAGGACAGATATCTGCCTTCATTCCTTTTATTTTTTCTAAATACAGTGTTCCATATATTCTCAGTACTTAATAAATTGTTCACTGAGCAAATAACTTACAGGTTAACTCCAAAAACCACTTTCTTATCTAAAAAATGGAGGTTTTACATATCTAAAAAATGGGTATTGCATGGATAAACAAAATAGTTTGTATAAAGTACTTTCATCATCCAAAAGTCTGAATATGGTTATTATTGCTAATGACAGAATGAGAAATCAAGTTCTCATGTGGGTTTAAATTGGTTCAGTGAAAAGAAATTTGTGCTAATTCCTTTCATAGAAAGAAGTTAATGGGGTGCCTCAGGAATTGGTACCTAGCATTTGAAATAATTAGTTGGAGAAAAGTAACTGGTTCAATGAAGTAGCTGATGTCACAAAATTATGTAGGCTAGTAAGAACCACAGAGAATTCTACAAAATATTCCAGAAGGATCTAATCAAAACAGTATGGCCAGAAAATAGGACAGCAGATCCATTTTAACGAAGATAAATGACTTGCTCAGAAAGGAAATAATTTCAGTTTTCTCAGCATATTGATTAACTAAGAGATCTTAGGGTGAAAAGCAATGTATCACGGTAGTTAATATATACCCTGGGATGCTAATGTGCCATAGTCATCCATCCATTCATTCATTCACTAAATTATTCATCCAGCATAAACTTACTGACCTGAGCATCACACAAGGCTGCTAAACACCAGAGGGAGTAAGGAACAAGAGTCAATCAAGTCTATCCCTCTCTTTAACTTGCTAAGGGTCCAGTGGGAGGGGTAGGAAGGTAAACAGATGTGGCTATAAAACCACAAAAAAGTAAATGTATCAGTTTTTTTATTGCCGTATAAGAAATTACACTAACTTAATGGCTTACAACATACTTTATCTCTCAGTTTTCATGGTCAGGAGTCAGACACAACTTAACTGGTCTGGGAGTCTCAGCTATAGTTAAGGTGTCCACTGGCTTCATCCTCATCAGAGGCTCAACTGGGAAGAACCCACCTCCATGCTCACGTAGGTTGTGGGCAGAATTCACCTTTTTGTGGCAGCGTGAATGAGGGTCCCAGCTTTTCGCTTGCTCTTGTCTGGAGGTCACCTGCAGTGCCAAGCCATCACCTGAAGTTCCTTGCCACGTGGCTTGCTCAACATGACCCCTCACTTCCTCAAATTAGCAAGGAGAATTTCTTGCTCTGGTCTAGGGTGGAGACTTAGGTGACATAACCTAATCTTGAGAGTGACATGCCATCACCTTAGCTGTATTCTGTTGGTTATGAGCACATGTGAGGCAATTCGATTATCAGGCTTGTTATTCACTCACTTCTCTTGATCCTTTTGGTTACATCCTTGGAGCATTTAGGTTAATGGGCAGCTTTATTGTTGGATCTGGTAGAACTGTCTTCATTAAGTTATACTTTGTTATGCTATTTTAGCCAAGTTCACATATAATAGCAATAAGAATAATTACTATTGTGATAAATGGTCAAGAAAGGACACAATTTACATATTTTTGTAATTATTGGTTTAAAAAGTATCAGACAAAAAAAAAGAGACAAATTATTTTATTTTCATCTAAAATTTTAAAACATGAGTATGAGTATGTTAACCTTGTAAGACCAAGACCATTTACAATTTCCAGTTTAGTTACCTTTTCAGCTGAGCAGTCTCTTAAAGACATGTTTAAGTAGACCAAGTGAAGAATAGTCCCAGAGTTACACCTCCCACTGTCCCCACCCTGCCACCATGTCTAAGACTCTCAGAACTTTTTAAAGCAACTTGCCACAATCATTTTTGTTAAAGCCTCCAACCTCTTCTTCATAGAAGCATCTCTCTTTCTGCATTTGTATTTCAGTTTATGGTATATGTTAGTTAAGTTACATAATTACAATAGCCAGTATGATTAGCATAAATAGTTTCAGAAGCAAGAATAACCAATTCATGGTAGTGTGTGTGTGCGCGCACACACACACACACACACACAAACACAAAAAACAAAAACAAAAAACCACACAAAACACACCATGCCTTCAACTGGTCCAGACACTTGGATAGGAGGTACCTTCCTAAGTGGAACCTGGTCCTCCTGACTGGAGTGGGTGATGCCCTGACCTACTCTGCCTCCCATTGTCAAATGAAATGTGGCTTCTGTATTTGTTGTACAACTTTGTTATTAGTGGTGTTTTTCTATGTCTCTCAGTTAATTACATAAAGCTTTTAATTAAAAAAATGTATGTCATGATAAAGCATCAAATAAACCTTCACCCTCCCCAAAGAACACCACCCCCTTTGTAACGAAGGGAGCACCCTAAATCCTGAGAGCCGCCCCTTTGCCCTGGTGCTTATGCAGCCGCAACATGGGATGCAAATATTATCATCACATCGGAACTTTAGAGATGGGGAAATCAGGCATTTTATTCTTAATACTGATATCAAATCAAGGGCTAGCAGGTAAGAACAGTGGTTGCAAATATTCTTGTTAACTTTAGCAAGGTGGCTCTAATACCCATTGTATGTAGAAGAAATTCAGATAAAGCTTGCATGTTATGAAGTCAAAGCTGAATCTATTACCCAGTTGATTCTAAGGCACCAATGAAGTACGTTCAAAAGGAAGTAATGTTCATCTTACAAGTTTCTGACATAATTCAGGTTGGCACCTTATAATATTTGCATATCAACTCCTCTCCTTGGAAGACTCTACCGCTTGTACAGGGGAGGCCACCAGCTGGCTGATTGGGCATGATTTCTGCAATCATGTCAAAGTCACAGTCTGAAATCAGACACTTCCTGTGTTCCTGATCACATTGTATGTGAACGGAGAATTTTACACATAAGGTGCTAATATTAACCAGGCCCCAATTAAGTGTTTCCAATGAATTTTCCTTATGAATAGTGCTGAATCACCATGATAAGTGTCTCCTGAGGCATTAGGATAGAGAGGAGTTTCCTAAAAGTGTGATCAAGATGCTTTCTTTCTTTCTTTCTTTCTTTCTTTCTTTCTTTCTTTCTTTCTTTCTTTCTTTCTTTCTTTCTTTTTCTTATCTGGGAGATTTAATGTGTGAAGAAGGGAAAGTACTTGATGGACTTTAAAAATGCTGATCATTTGTATGACCTCAAGAGAACCCCTAACCCTCTGAATTTCAAGTTACATGCACAAAATGTGAGTTTTACTCGATGACCTCCATAATGCCTTCCACTTAAATAGTCCAAAAGTCTTTGTAAGTTATGTGATTTGGACAAATCAGCCATTCTGGTAGCTCTTAACCCTTCGGTGCACTGCAGAGGTGCTGTCCAAATTGAAGCTAAGCTGTCTGCTTACAGAGGTCCGGACAATTGCCTTGTCACTATCATTAACCTATTAGCAGCCTAAAGACATCTCAGTAGTTTAAAAACTCATATTTCCAGTTTTGCGTGATAGAATTTAACTAAGAATTTTTAACTAACCGCCCTCAAGTGCACAATGATTTACTTTCTCTCCCTGCTTCTCCTCCTCCTCTTCTTCCTCTTTGGCTTTAACTTAACAGTGTTTCACTTGGGTTGAAAATGAATCAGGTGATTCTGCATCTTTTCCCACTTCAAAGTCTCTGAGTTTTATTTGGTGGGAAAGAAAAGTGAAGGACACAGCTGTAATACCCACCTGTATCCTCTGTTGCTCAGTCAAGAAGTTTTGAGATTCAAAAGGGTATAAAGGTGGCTGGAAGAAAAACCAGCCATGGGCACTTCAGAGAACTTAACCTGTTCAAAAGGAGGTGGAGAGTGGCAAGTGGATGTGGGAGGTCAGTGTATTATTCCTGTGTTGTTCCATCTCTGGCTTTGAGACCATATGCTCACTGGTGCTGACGACCAAAATTTGAGAGGAAAAAGTGGTTCCATTTCGTAGACCAACTCAATAGAAAATAAATTCTTAGTTCAGAACATTTAAGGTCTCTGGGAAAACTAAGTTTAGACCCTGGCTTTCCATCGTGAACTATAGCATTGTTAATATCTGATGAACTCATTTGTTGGGTCACTTTTCAGGTTGCATATGCTCTTCAAATGTTTAAAAGAACAGGAGCTAATCCATACAATTATTTTACATATCTTTCCTATAATATTGCAGAAGTTTACAGTCTTCCTGAGAAATAAATGAATTACAAGGCCATCATCTCATGCATTATTAAACATAAATCCCACCACTGGCTCAATCAATTAACCTTCTCACAACGCAATGTGTCAGGGACCAATTTCATAAATAATATACTTCTGCAATGGTAGTGCAAAATGGGGTTTCTGTGGGGGCTAATACAAGAATATCAAATAAAAAGCTGATTGTTAGGATATCACCAGATACTTCTGCAGGAAAAGCAATGCATGAAAAGAATTCAGATTACCTGTCATTATGCCATATGCTACAACTCTTACTTAAATAATCTTCTAATTGTCTGACAGATTTATCACACTTGAAATTATTTGATATGACTGAGCTGGATTGGATTGTATGTGTTAACTCCTACCTGTAGTGAATTATTCCATTGTTTTGGTGTATCTGCTTCTTAATTTATAACCTCCTTGCTTTTCCTTATATTTTGAGTCTGTAGTTTTCTAAGAAACTGATCATTTTTTTTTTAAAGAAGAAGAAAAAGTAGCTATTGGTACGAAGATGTAAATCACATTTAAAAGAGCCTCTTTCAGCAGGATCAGTGGAATGGAAGTGAAGTTTAAGGGATGCCAGCGCCGGTTGGTGGAATAAAATGCCATGCAGGAGAGTCATGGATCTGTAATGGGAATCCCTGGACAATGTTTAAAGTTCCATTTCATTCCTCTGAATTGTAAGGAAGAATTCTCATGGTTAGAAAGGTTGATAAAAGTGAAATATAATAACATCACAAAGGTTTCTGAGATTTGAAAGGCTTACCTATATTTGATGAAACTGTACTTTGGTAGCACTAAGCATGCTTTTCAGCCTGGAAGAGTGTGGGATTCTGTCACATCCCTATAGAGAACATAGGAGTTGAGTGAACTGGTGGTTTAAGAGGGTCAGAATTTAATTAAAAGGAGCTGATAGCACATGATCTTTCCTATCTCTATATAATTTGTAGTACCCTTCGCAAAATAGAAGCACATAAAATAAGTCAAGTGCATTTGATTTTATCACAGAAAACAAAGTGGCACCGTTGTCTGTCCTCTTTCAGCAATGCAAGACACTTCCCTGCCTCACAGTGAGCTGTGCTCTGGGGGAAGGGCAGGATGAAGTGAAGCTGAGGGACAGGATCATAGAGTGGCAGACTCAGGATGGATGCTTTCTAAGAAAAGACCCCAGTGCTTAATTCTCAAATTAGAAAATCAGTGTAAGATTATGGAAAATTTGTGACATGGGGGAAATCAGCAGTAATTCTAACACCTCTCTGTGTGTATGAGTGTATGTACATATTTTTTATCTGTATACATATCCCTATGATTTAATCATGGCAACTTCTACTTTTTCCCACTCTACATTACATCTTTTTTAAAATTATTTATTTAATTTATTTATTTTAAATATATTTTTATTGATTTCAGATAGGAAGGGAGAGGAAGAGAATGATAGAAACATCAATGATGAGAATCGTTGATCAGCTGCCTCCTGCACACCCCCCCACTGAGGATTGAGCCCGCAACCCAGGCATGTGTCCTGGACCGGAATCAAGCCTGGGGCCCTTCAGTCCGCAGACCGAAGCTCTATTCACTGAGCCAAACTAGCTAGGGCTGCATAAATATTTTTTAGATTTACAGAAAAATTGCAAAGATAGTACATATTCTGAAATACCCCACATTAGGTTTCCCCTATTATTAACATCTCACATTAGTATGGTACATTTGTATTATTAATGAACCAGTATTGATACATTATAATTAACTAAAGTTCATATTTTAGTCAAATTTCCTTACTATTTTTTTAAATTCATATTTATTGAAGAGAGATAGAGAGGGAGAGAGAGATCAATCCGTTGCCTCACTTATTTATGCATCCATTGGTTGCTTCTTGTATGTGCCCTGACCAGGGATGGCATATCAGATAAGCCATCTGAGCTACCTGGCCAGGACCAGATTCCCTTAGTTTTCACCTCGGGTCCTTTTTCTGTTCCAGGATTCCACATTACATTTAGTCATCCCTAGGCTCCTCTTGGTTTTGCCAGTTTCTCAGATATTCTGTTTTTGTTTTGTTTTGTTTTTTCCCCACATGGCTAAATCCTGTTTATTTATTTTTTTAATTTAATAAATCTTTATTGTTCAGATTATTACAATTGTTCCTCTTTTTTCCCCCATAGCTCCCCTCCACCCGGTTCCCACCTCACCCTCTGCTCTTACTCCCCCCTCCCCACTGTCCTCATCCATAGGTGTATGATTTTTGTCCAATCTCTTCCCGCACCCCCCACACCCCTTGCCCCCCGAGAATTGTCAGTCCACTCCCTTTCTATGCCCCCGATTCTATTATATTCACCAGTTTATTCTGTTCATCAGATTTTTTTATTCACTTGATTTTTAGATTCACTTGTTGATAGATATGTATTTGTTGTTCATAATTTTTTTATCTTTACCTTTTTCTTCTTCCTCTTCTTAAAGAATACCTTTCAGCATTTCATATAATACTGGTTTGGTGGTGAATTCCTTTAGATTTTTCTTATCTGTGAAGTTCTTTATCTGCCCTTCAATTCTGAATGATAGCTTTGCTGGGTAGAGTAATCTTGGTTGTAGGTTCTTGCTATTCATCACTTTGAATATTTCTTGCCACTCCCTTCTGGCCTGCATAGTTACTGTTGAGAAATCAGCTAACAATCGTATGGGTGCTCCCTTGTAGGTAACATACTGTTTTTCTCTTGCTGCTTTTAATATTCTCTCTTTGTCTTTTGCTCTTGGCATTTTAATTATGATGTGTCTTGGTGTGGTCCCCTTTGGATTCCTTTTGTTTGGGGTTCTCTGCGCTTCCTGGACTTGTAAGTCTATTTCTTTCACCAGGTGGGGGAAGTTTTCAGTCATTATTTCTTCAAATAGGTTTTCAGTATCTTGCTCTCTCTCTTCTTCTGGCACCCCCATAATTCTGATGTTGGTATGCTTGAAGTTGTCCCAGAGGCTCCTTACACTATCTTCAAATTTTTGGGTTCTTTTTTCTTTTTGCTTTTCCAGTTGAGTGTTTTTTGCTTCTTTGTATTTCAAATCTTTGACTTGATTCTTGCAATCCTCCAGTCTGCTGTTAGATCTCTGTATAATATTTTTTATTTCAGTCAGTGTATGCTTAATTTCTAGTTGGTCCTTTTTCATATCCTCGAGGGTCTCACTAAATTTATCGGCCTTTTCTAGAAAATTCTTGAAAAACCTTATAACCGTGGTTTTGAACTCTATATCCAGTCATTTGCTTGCCTCCATTTCCTTCGTTTGTGATCTGTTTCTTTGTCTCCACATTTTGGCTGCTTCCCTGAGTTGATAGAGTGGCTTTGTGTGCTAAGGGTCCTATAGGGTCCAGTGGCTCAGCCTCCCCAGTTACCTGAGGTGGACACTCTTGGTGCACCCCTTTTTGGGCTGTGTGCACAGTCTTGTTGTAGTTAAGCCTGATTGTTGTTGGTATCACTGGGAGGAATTGACCTCCAGGCCAGTTGGCTGTGAGGATCAGCTGTGTCTATGCTGGGAGAACTTCTATGCTGGAGACACCCTTATGAGACAAGACTTGCAAAAGCCTCTGTGCTCAGCTTGGATGTGGCGGAGTCTCAGGGCAGAGCAGACAGCATTGGTTCCTGGACAGCCCTGCCCTAATAGGCCCCTGTGTCTCAGTGACCCATGGTAATCGCTGCAAGCACCTCTGAGAGAATGCTCCCCTTGAGTTCCGCCCGCTGCCAGACAGTCCAGTTTCTCCCCGAATGAGTCTGGGTCTCCAGAGTCTCACCTGGAAATGGAGTTCAGTGCAGTCGGGAGCTTTTGTCTCCCTCCCACTCGAGAAAGCCAGCCGCGTACTCAGTTGCCCGCCCTCTCTGTGCGCGAGCCTTGGTACTTCTGCCTTACGCAGTTCCTCTGAGTCTCAGTGTGCTTTTCTCTTTCCTGACAGTCCAGTTTCTCCCTGTATGAGTCTGGGTCCCCAGAGTCTCAGCCGGAACTGGAGTTCAGTTCAGTTGGGAGCTTTTGTCTCCCTCCCGCTTGAGAAAGCCAGCTGCGCACTCAGTTGCCAGTCCTCTCCGCGTGCACGTGTCTCAGTACCTCTGCCTCCTGTAGCTCCTCTGAGTCTCAGTGTGCTTTTCTCTTTCTTTCTAATTGTAGAATTTCCACTCAGCCAGCCTTCCTGTGGTTCTGGATGATGTCCGTTTTGTCTTTTAGTTGTAGTTTTGAAATTGTTGTGCGAAGCAGCAGTTTAGGTGTTTACCTATGCTGCCATCTTTGTTTCTCCTCTACGTTACATCTTAAGAAGGGTGATATGAAAGACATTCAACAACTGGTATAACACTGATATTGACACGAGAGGTGTGGGCAGTAGCTATTCATAATGGACACTACTGAGAAGGAGCCATTCTCCCAGACTCACCACACTGGCTCAGTACTGTTCTTACCCACTGCTGCAGAGTTTTCATGATGAAAACGTTCATTACTGAACTAACCACAATTACCTAGCCCTTGCCCTACTGTAATAGATTAGGGTGTGGTCATTTTTTGTGTGTTATAAGTTACCATGCAATAAAAAAATTAATGTTAACGTATTTGTAAGAATTGGATGACAAACACATAAACTTGATTTTCAGTTCTAAAAATCATAAGATTGACAGTGGCTAAAAAAGAACGAATCACAGAAGAATTAAGAGTTCCTGGGTGGCATATAGGGTCCAACACTGCTTTATTATGCGATCTCAAATATGTCACTCAAATCTATCACTGTATCATAAAATAGCTACCTATACTGGTTTTTCAATCTGCCAAATGGAACTTATACCCATCATTGACAAAATGCTCTCAGAGTTATGTGATAAAAGGCATGGAAATGCTCATTACAAATAAAAATGTCTGAATTTTTTTGGATGATGGGGAGAAAGAACAGCAGACTTGGAGCCTTGGTCTGAGGTCTGGCTTTACTTCCTGTTGGCTGTGTGACCCTGAGAGAACGCTAGCTGCTCCGAGCTTCCCTTCTTCAAGGGAGGTGACATTTCTCACGACTGCCTTGGGGTTTCCCTAAGGATACACTCGGAGACTCTCATCAACTCCAAAACACTTCTGGAATGGGAATGATTGTTATTTAGTTAATAAAAAATATCTGTATTGATATTTAATAATTTAAAAATTATTCTAAATATTAGAAAACTGGAGAATAACAAAACAAAAAATTATGTCATCAGCACTCAAAATGAGTAAGTTTTTGCCAAATTTGTTTCAGTCCTTTTGAAATAAAGCAGTACAGATGAGAGGAAGCCCCTTTGTATCCGCCCACTCCCAGAGGCTCCCTCAGGTCTGACACTGATGCATGGGCTCCCTGTGCATGCTCTACACCTCTCACCATGGAAGTAATGTGCATCCAGGAATACAGTATTGTTGTAAGTGTCTTTAAACAATGGAGAAATATCACTAGACTCTCTGTGTTCTGTAACTTGTTCACCATTTGTGAGATTTCATTCATGTTCATGGCAACTCTAATTCATTCATTTTTTACTACTCTGAATGCTGTTGTGTGTATTCCATCCCACCGCTCATAGCATTTATGTTTGTTCCCTGTGTGGAGCTATTATAGGCTGTGCTGTGATGAGCGTGCCAGCACATGTTTCCTTGTTCATGGTTGTGAACATTTCTCTGGGTCTGGAAGTGGAATTGTTGCGTCATGTCCATATCTGCACATGTCCACCCTTCCTGGACACAGAAGAATGCCCTCAGAGGAAGTCTAACAACTTGAACTAGTCCCTCCATCAGTTTGTGTCTCCACATAATCAACAGCATTTGGTGTTTTGATTTTTTAATTATAATAACATCCTTAAGTGAAAATGGGCCCACAAATAAATATTAGAATTGGATTTGAATGGTAATAATATTTTTGTTTTGACATTGAACTATGCTGAGCAAACCAAACACCTACCATGAAGAAATAGAAAGCTTCCCAGACTGACTTGGGCTCAGCTCTTGCTGTATCCTGCTACATTGCCAAATTCATTTATTAAGTCTATGACCTTGAGTTCTGAGGCTGACTGGCCCCCCAGTGCAGCCACTCCTGGCCATGACCACATAGGCTTTCAGACATCTCTTCCTGTCTGGGAGGAACTGATGCCCAAAGCCAGGAGGAATACATGAAATACTGTGTGTGGCTGCTGGTTGGAATCACCAAAGCTAAGGCAAGAGGTCTGCATTTCTGACACACTCCCAGGTGAGTCTTTCCCTCCGGGTTAGCACAGATAAACCCTGACTCCTCAAACAAGGTAGAAGAGACTAGTGTTGGACATAATGTCAATCAGTATAAATTAAAAAAGTTTGGTAAAGGGGGTTGAAGAGAGAAAATGAAAGTAGAAGTCGTATTACTATGTCATAAACCTCAAACTAATATAACATTGTATGTAAAGAGTAATTGAAAAATAAATTTAAAAAATAAGTAAATTAGCCAAGATATGGAAACAACCTATGTGTATATTGATTGTTGAATGAATAAAGAAGAAGTGGTACATATATACAATGGAATATCATTCAACAATAATAAAGAATGAAATCGTGCTATTTGCAATAATTTGGATGAAACTAGAAGGTAATTTGCTAAGTGAAATAAGTCTGACACATAAAAACAGATACTGTGTGATATCACTTGCATGTGGAATCTAACAAAATAAATGAATTAACAAACCAAAACAGAAACAGACCCATACACACAGGAAACAAGCTGATGATTGTCAAAGGAGAGAGGGTGAGGGAATGGGGATACAAATAATTTAAAACATTTAATAAGTAAAATATAAAGGAAGGAAAAAAGAAAGAAAATCTTGGGGGTGGTTGATGAAAAATTTGATATTATGCGTATATTTTCTTATATGCTTTAAGTATTTTATTAAAAATAGAAATGAGGAAAAAAGGTACAAATGTTTAGTTATAAAATCCTATATAATAAAGAGCTAATATGTAAATGGTCATCAAGCCCTCACACTGTCACGCCCTAATGGCTCAGACACTCAAGAATGGGGAGGGGGGAAGAGAGGAATGGGGACCAGCCAGGCACAAATGAGCTTGCGAAAGAGGAATGGAGACCATCCAGGCTGTGGCCCGGGAGAGGGACGAGCCACCCACCCTGAGGTCCCAGGCGCCAATGCCTGTGCCTGCGGCCTGGGAGAGGGACAATCCACCTGCCCCGTGGTCCCAGGTGCCAGCAGTTGTGCCTGCGGCCTGAGAGAGGGACAAGTGCCCGCCCCGTGGTCCCGGGCACCTATGGCTGCAGCCCGGGTGAAGATGCCCGCCCACAGTCCCCTGCGGCTGCGGCCTGCCTGGGCGAAGCTGGCCCAGGTCCTGGGTGCCTGCAGCCAGCCAGATGGAGGGAAGCCTGGGTCCCTGGTGCGGGACAAGGCAGAGGCAGTTAGGAGTGATCAGGCCATCAGGGGAGCAGTTAGGGGTGATCAGGCTGGTAGGGGAGCAGTTAGGGACAATCAGGCAGGCAGGCAGAGGTGTTTAGGGGTTATCATGCAGGCAGGCAGGCAGAGGGGTTAGGGATGATCAGGCAGGCAGGCAGGTGAGCGGTTAGGAGCCAGCGGTCCTGGATTGCGAGAGGCAGTCGGACATCCCCCGAGGGGTCCCGGATTGGAGAGGGTGCAGGCCGGGCTGAGGGACCTCCCCTGCCACCCTCCCTCCCCCACCCCCCCATGGACAAATTTCGTGCATGGGGCCTCTAGTAAATAAATAATAGAAAATAAAAACAAACTAAACACTGACTTATGGGGTGAGTGCCTCCTGTGGTATATTTTAGTACCACAGCCTTACACACCAGCAAATGCCCTCACTCAGGCACAGCAGAAAGCTTCCTTCAAGGCCAGCCCTCCAGGACTCCTTCACCTGTCCTGCTCCGGGAAGCTGTCCACTCTGAGCCCTGGGAGGAATTCCCTGCAGAATGGATCAGAAGATTGTCTTTCTGGAGGACCTACTATGCTAAGCACCCAGTGCTTTCCACGTGTTTTCTCATTTAATTATCGCATTGGTTCCACAAGTTTGATTCCCTTTGTGCCAATTGGAAAGCATGAATGCAGGGCAAGAGCTGAGCCCAAGTCAGCCTGGGAAGCTTGAGCTCACTACTGTCACTCCAGACCCTGGCAGCTTCAGGGACACGGAGGGGGCTGGGCTAGGAGAGCATAGTCCAGCAATTCAGGAGAGCTGTTCTTTGTCAAGCAAGAAAGGCACAGAAACAAACATACCTCCTGGCTTCTGTCCCACACAGGACATCTGAAAGAAATAAGGGGCACACATGCTTCTCTCTCACCTCTGTCCACACACTGTGCTCACACCTCAAGAAGAGAGGATGTATGGAAGGAAAGAAAAACAGCTCATTCCAGTGTTTGGCTCTCAAATCTGTCGCCAGCTCCACACCCCCAATCTTTCTCATTCTTCCCTCTAGCTCTTTACCAAAGGGATTTTGAAGTCTTTAAATTTCACGAAGTTTCAGGAACCCTCTGTCTAAGGATGGCAATATGATAAGGAAGGGCGGGGACCAGGGTCTATTCTTCAGCACATCAGCCCGTCCTTCAAGCTGCCACCTCCAGAGAAGGCATACTGGCCAGAGGATTTTGGCAGAAATCAGCAGAGCTCAGAAGCTAAGGCCTCAATATGGCACAGCAGCAACTTAGGAACAACCTATGACTGATAACAGAAGGTCTGTTTAACAGAATGGAATGTTTGTATAAAGGCATACTGCATAGCTATAAAATGTTATGGAGTGTTACCATGGAAAATGTTTATGATTGTTATTGAACAATTCAGATGATATAAACTTAATTTTGTGGGGTGTTTGATTTTTTAAATTCAAGGTTTTTTATTTTTTATGTACTACTTTAAAAAAATTCTTCATTGTTTAAAGTATTACATATGTCTTCTTTTTTCCCCATTTACCTCTCCCCGGCCACTCCCACCTCCCAGCAATGCCCTCACCCCACTAGTGTCTGTGTCCATTGATTATGCTTATATGCATACATAAAAGTCTTTTGGTTGATCTCTTACCCCCACCCCTACCTGCCCCTGCCTTCCCTCTGAGGTTTGACAGTCTGTTTGATGCTTCTCAGTCTCTGGATCTATGTTTGTTCATCAGTTTGTGTTGTTCATTATCTTCCATAAATGAGTGAGATCATGTGATATTTATCTTTCTCTGACTGGCTTATTTCGCTTAGCATAATGCTTTCCTGGTCCATCCATGCTGTCGCAAATGGTAAGAGTTCTTTCTTTTTTGCAGCAGCATAGTTTTCCATTGTGTAGATGTATCACAGTTTTTTAATCCACTCATCTGCTGATGGGCACTTAGGCTGTTTCCGAATCTTAGCTATTGTAAATTGTGCTGCTATGAACATAGGGGTGCATGTATCCTTTCTGATTGGTGTTTCTGATTTCTTGGGCTATATTCCTAGAAGTGGGATTAATGGGTCAAATGGGAGTTCCATTTTTAATTTTTTGAGGAAACTTCATACTGTTTTCTACAGTGACTGCACCAGTCTACATTCCCACCAGCAGTGCAAGAGGGTTCCTTTTTCTCCGCATCCTCCCCAGCACTTGTCGTTTGTTGATTTGTTGATGATAGCCATTCTGACAGGTGTGAGATGATACCTCATTGTCGTTTTCATTTGCATCTCTCAGATGATTAGTGACTTTGAGCATATTTTCATATGTTTCTTGGCCTTTTGTATGTCCACTTTCAAAAGTGTCTTTGCCCATTTTTTGATTGGATTATTTATCTTCCTTTTGTTAAGATGCGTGAGTTTCCTATAAAATTTGGATATTAGACCTTTATTGGATATAACATTGGCAAATATGTTTTCCCATGCAGTGGGCTTTCTTGTTGTTTTGTTGATGGTTTCTTTTGCTGTGCAGAAGGTTTTTCTTTTGATGTAGTCCCATTTGTTTATTTTCTCCCAAATTTCCACTATCCTAGGAGCTGTAATGGTAAAGATACTGCTATGACATATGTCTGATATTTTGCTGCCTATGTATACTTCTAAGATTTTTATCGTTTCCCATCTTACGTGTAAGTCCTTCATTCATTCTGGGTTTATTTCTGTGTATGTTGTAAATTGGTGGAAGTTTAATTTTTTTGCATGTATCTGTCCAATTTTCCCAACACCTTTTATTGAAGAGACTGTCTTGACTCCATTGTAGGCTCTTGCCTCCTTTGTCAAATATTAATTGAGCATAATGGTTTGGGTCGACTTCTGTGTTCTCTGTTCTGTTCCATTGATCCATATATCTGTTCTTGTGCCAATACCAGGCAATTTTGAGAACAGTGGCTTTGTAATGTAGCTTTGTAAGATATCTGGTATTGTGATCCCTCCAACTCTGTTCTTCTTTACTGCAGCTATTTGGGGTCTTTTTTTAATTCCATATGAACTTTTGGAGAGTTTGTTCTAGGTCTTTGAGATATTCCATTGATATTTTAATGAGGATTGCATTGAATCTATAGATTGCTTTGGGTAGTATGGACATTTTAATAATGTTTATTCTACCAATCCATGAACACAGTATATTCTCCCATTTGTTTATGTATTCCTCTAGCTCTTTTATCAATGTCCTATAGTTTTCCAAGTACAGCTCTTTTACATCCTAAGTTAAGTTTATTCCAAGGTATCTTAATTTTTTTTCATTGCAATGGTAAATAGAATTATTTTTTATTTTATTTTATTTTATTTGTTTCTCTTTCAGTGAGTCCATTATTGGTGTATAAACACGCCATAGATTTCTGGGTGTTAATTTTGTATCCTGCTACACTGCCAAATTCATTTATTAAGTCTAGTAATTTTTTGATGGAGTCTTTAGAGTTTTCTATATACAATATCATGTCATCTGCGAATAATGCCAGTTTTACTTCTTTTCCAATATGGATGCCTTTTATTTCTCCTTCTTGTCTGATCACTATGGCTAGTACTTCTAGTACTATGTCAAACAGGAGTGGTGAAAGTGGGCATCCCTGTCTTGTTACCTTCAATTTTGAATGATAGCCTTGCTGGATAGAGTATTCTTGGATTCAGTCCCTTGCTTTGCATCACTTTGTATTCCATTCCCTTCTGGCCTGATGTGTTTCTGTTCAGAAATCATTTGATAATCTAATGGGAGATCCCTTGTAGGTAACTATCTGTCTCTCTCTTGAAGCCTTTAAGATTCTCTCTTTGTCATTAATGTTTGCCATTGTAATTATGACGCATCTTGCTGTGCGTCTCTTTTGGTTCATCTTGTTTGGGACTCTCTGTGCTTGTGTGATTTTTTTTCTTCCCACATCAGGGAAGTTTTCTGTCATTATTTCTTCAAATAGGTTTTCTAATCCTTGCTCATCCTCCTGTCCTTCTTGCACCCCTATTATATCGATGTTACTTCAATTCATGTTGTCCCAAAGCTCCATTAGGCTCTCCTCCTGCTTTCTATTTCCTCCAATTATTGTTCAGATTGGCTGTGTTTTTTGCCCTGTCTTCTAACTTGCTAATTTGGTCCTCTGCTTCTTATAGTCTACTGTTGAGACCTTCCATTGTGTTTTTTTTCTGTGGCTATATCATTCTTCATTTCCTCTTGATTCTTACATAAGTTGATTTTCTCATCCAGCTGGTTTAGGAATTGTATGACCCTCACTCTGAATTCTTTTTCTGACATATTGCATGCCTCTGTTTCATTTCATACCCTTTCTAGTGATTCCTCCTTTCCTTTTGGTGTTCTTTCTTTGTCTTCCTATTTTTGCTCTCACTGAAGGGTCCAGGCCCTGAGTTGTGTGGGGCCTGTGGCTGAAGTGAAAGGCTTGGTGAGAGGGTTGCACACTCCAGGACTCACCAGAGGATTCAGACACCAGGTCGGGTGGAGCCTGTGGCTGAAGTGGCAGGCTTGGCATGAGCGTCGCACACTCTGAGACTCACTGAAGGGTCCAGTTGCCAAGTTTCACAGGGCCTATGGCTGATGTGGTAGGCTTGGCATGAGTGTCATGCACTCTGAATCTCACTGGATGGCCCAAGCGCTGGGTAGTATGAGGCCTGTGGCTGAAGTGGTGGGCTTGGTGGGAGGGGAGCACACTCTGGGGCTCACAGGATCCTGCAGCTGAGGAGGCTGGAGTCCCAGTGTTTGTGGATCTGCAGATGAGGTAGCAGGTCTTTGGCTGAAGTATCTGTAGGGACCGGTATGGTGTCTGAGGCCAGTCTGGGTGGTGGTGAGGCTGGGCTCCTAGTCACAGCAGCTCTCCCTTTCAAAATGGTATGGTTTTTGTGCCAGAGCTGGCCGCCCTTGGAGTGCTTGAAGCAGTATCAAGGGCTCCCCATTTAATAGAGCCCAGTGTGCCAGCCCCTGAGACTTCTACTGGATCTAACTGTCCCTTACACACACACACACACACACACACACACACACACACACACACACACACACCTCACCACACCACATACTCCCCTTTCCCTTCCTCCCTCACTCTGTCCCTCACTACTGTCCTGACAGCTGTCACCTTGACTCTGTTAAACTTAATTTTGTGTTTTTAAAGTTGACATATATCTGTGTATGTATATATAAACTTTAAAAATAGATGAATATAAACTTTAGAACACAAATACAAGGCTGGAAGAACATATACCAAAAATTGATGGATAGTTTTATGGTAATATTTGAAGCCATTTTACTCTTCAGCACAGTCAAACATAGGTTCTCAAATGTCTCCCATCTTGATCAATTCTGTTTTCTACCAAGTTGTTGATGAAAAATATGTTTTGATTAACTTCCATTCTCGACCTGACAAGCCTTTCTTGCTGATTCATCAGCATGACAAAGCATTCCTCAGGCCACAAAGGAGAGAACATGCCAGTGTGAGTCAGTTCACAGCTAAACCTTGCCTTGTTAACAACTCAGGGAATTGTGTTGTAAATATTGTGTGTGTGTGTGTGTGTGTGTGTGTGTGTGTGTGTGTGTGTGTGTGTGTGTGTTTGTCATTTTTTGCTTTTGTTGTTGGTGAAATGGACAGATTAACACAATTTTAAAACATAAAGAGGCCATCAAGAGTGCTAATGTTGCTAAGGGTGTGAAAGAAACAATGATTACAGACAATTGAAGAGACAGGAAAACTGTTGTTGATTTGGATAAATGAAAAGCAGTTAGCCAATAACAGTATTTCATTGGAAGTGATATGTGAAAAAGTGCAGATGCTACCTACTGACCTCATGAAAGACACCCCGAAACAAATGAAAGTGATTTGCTTAAAGCTAATAGGGGGTGGTTTGATAAATTTAAGAAAGAACTATTTGTTTATAGATTAAACAGCACATTAGACATGTATACAAGAAAGGTTAAAACAGAATAATCTGGGACTCTGAGTGGATTGATTCAATTTATGTTATTTATAATGGGAAAAATGATTCAATTTTCAAACCAATTGCTCTTGAACAGCCTTCTGGAATGATAAATTCAAGAACCAAGGTGCCACGGTATATACATATGTATTTATATTACATATGTATACACATATATACACATACATACATACTCCAGAATATAAAACTTTTCCAAAAAAAATAGAAAAAACTTTTAGCAACTAGGACTAAGCAAAGAATTCATACATTGGATGTCAAAAGCATGATCCATAAAAGAAAAAATTGATAAATTGGACCTCATCAAAATGAAAAACTTTTGTTTGCAAAAACCCAGTTAAAAGGATGAAAAGGCAATCTAAAGACTGGTAGAAGAAATTGGCAAACCACATATTCTAGTATATAAAAGGACTAGTATATAAAAAGAACTCTTAAAGCTCAACAGTCAATAAGCACAAATGATTAGAACATAGGCAAAATATATGAACAGCCATCTTACTGAAGAATATGCAGATGGCATATAAGCCCATGAAAAAACATTCATCATCATTAGACATTAGAGAAATGCAAATTAAAACAATAATGTGATGTCACTTTATAAACTTATCATAATGAATAAAACAAATAATAACAACTCCAAAAGCTGATGAATGCAGAAAAACTGGGCAACTCATACATTGCTGGAGGGAATTTAAAATGGTACACCCCTTCTGGAAACAATTTGGGAGTTTTATATAAAACTAAATATTTGATTACCATGCAATTATACCTCTGGGCATTTGTCCCACAACAATGGCAAGAACATTCATGAGCTTTATTTATAACTAGAGGTCCGGTGCACAATAATTGTGCATGGGGGGTATGTGTGTGTCCCTCAGCCCAACCTGCACCCTCTCCAATCTGGGACCCCTTGAGGGATGTCCGACTGCCCATTTAGGCCCGATCTCACGGGATCGGGCCTAAACGGGCAGTCAGATATCTCTCTCACAATCCAGGACTGCTGGCTTCCAACTGCTTGCCTGCCTTCCTGCCTGATTGCCCCTAACCGCTTCTGCCTGCCAGCCTGATCACCCCTAACCACTCCCCTGCCAGCCTGATCAATGCCTAACTGCCCTCCCCTGCCAGCCTGGTCACCCCTAACTGCCCTCCCCTGCCCGCCTGATCTCTCCCAACTACCTTTTCCTACAGGCCTGGTCACCCCCAACTGCCCTCCTCTGCCAGCCCGATTGCCCCTAACTGCCCTCCCTTGCCGGCCTGGACCCTCCCAACTGCCTTCTCCTGCTGGCCTGATCGCTCACAACTGCCCTCCCCTGCCGGCCATCTTGTGTCCACATGGGGGCAGCCATCTTGTGTGTTGGAGTGATGGTCAATTTGCATATTACTCTTTATTAGATAGCATTAGAGGCCCAGTGCACAAAATTCGTGCACTTGGGGGGTTCCTCAGCCCAGATTGTGAGGCCAGGCACCCACAGCCAATAAGGAGGGAATATGCTAATTGACTGTCCCGCCCTCAAAGATGGTGGTGCCCACAGCCAATAAGGAGGGAATATGCTAATTGACTCCCATGCCTGCAAAGAATAAAGACTACACTGATTTACAGGAGCTATTAGGACATTGAGCTCTACTTCCTCTCTGCTCTCTGTTGTCATTAACATATCAGGCTACCCTCACTCCACTGGCATAGCCCTCATCATCCTTCAGATGCTTGCATAATTCCTACTGCCCCATGGCCTTTCCATATTCTGCTTCCATCTCAGGCTTATTCTTCCCTTCAGTCTTCACACTAGTAAAGATCTCAGCTAAAGCATCTCATTTCTAGGGAAGCCTGTCCTGATCTTCTTGACTAGATCAGTTCTCACTCCCCCACCCCAACCACATCAGCCACACACAATCCCCCCTTCATATACCTCTCCTTCAGACCGCTTATCAGAGTTGAACTTTTATGGTTATACTAGAGACCTGGTGCATGAAAATTCATGCACTGGACAGGAGGTCCCTCAACCCAGCCTTCCCCCTCTCACAGTCCGGGAGCCCTCAGGAGCAGGAGGCGACCTGGTGATCAGGGGAATGTGATGCCCCATCACACCTCTGCTGTTGCCACTGCTGGCAGTACAAGCCTCAGCTGGCCCTGGTTGCCTGCGCCTCAGTGTAGGAAGCGGTTATAGGGTTAAGCCTCGGACTGACCTGCTGGCAAAGTTGCAAACAAGTCCCAGCTTGGAGGGCTCAGTCCTCTAAGCATAATTAAGCTTGATCTTGTGACTACTCCCTAGATCTTTCCTGGGTAGCAAATGGGCTGTGGGAGGGGCAGCAAGTGCTGCCAAAACAAGTGAAACTTACAACAACATTGTAGATTACCTTGTTTGTCCCTGATAATAAATAAAGCACCAGCTTTTCAGTCTGGATCTGTTCTGTGGCCTCAGCAAGACACAGAAAGATCCACCCAGCTCCCAGCTTTATGAATCTATTTCTGCGCCTTGTTTTATTTCTAATATTTCTCAATCCCTGGCCGCCTCCATTTAGAACTAGTTCGTTCAACTCTCTTGCTGCGCGGGATGCGGAAAAGGGAGATCCCGCCATGTTTGGCCCCCACACCTCGGTCTGGACCTGGGCAGCTGAGAGGCTGAGGGGACTGGGGGACTATGGAGGCAGGTGCACGCCTGCTGCCTCAGTGGGGCTGAGGGGACTGGGCACCACCATCTTGTGGCTGTGGGTGCCGCCATCTTTGAGGGTGGGGCAGTCAATTAACATATTCCCTCCTTATTTGCTGTGGGCGCTGCCATCTTTGCAATGGCATGAGGGTCAATTAGCATATTCCCTCTTTATTAGATAAGATTTAAGAATATTTAATAATTCCTCTCAACATCTATATAGCTTGCGAGTTGCTTAAGAGCCTGGCTTTGCTTTTCATGATATGCCTTTTGTCTATTTAGATGCCTTAATAAAAATTTTGGAAGGAAGTGAAGACAATCATTGTGAGACCAGTCCTTTTTGAATGGTTAATTTATTTGCTATAAAGAAATTTATTTTAAAACCTTTGCTGTATTTCAGATAGAGGTTTTGATGAGTAGACAATGTTGTGAAGAAAAAATTTTTGAGATATGACATATAACATTATGTTTAAGGTACTGATTTGACACAGCCAACAACTTCATCATATCACATAATTATTTCTTTTTTGTAGTGAGAACATGTATATAATACAGTATTGTTTAGTATAATCACCATGCTGTGAATTAGATCTCAAGGACTTATTCATCTTCTCATTGCAAATTCTTTTCTTCTATATTTATTTGGCTCTCGATATATTTCTGATACCAATACAACACTAACAATATGTCCACTGTGTCCTAGGTGAAAGCAAAATATTTGAGAAGCTCTGAAGCTTTTCCCCCTCACTAAGTATGGGGGAGGGGGGATAGCTAATTCCCTGATAAACTGAATTTCCACAAAAGTGATGCAGTGATAAAGCATGTTTTTTACATAAACACTCATGGGTATAGCTACTGGGGAAAACAGAACTCTGCTTCTTATTGTCAAACAAACGGCCTGGCCACTCATCCTAATTAGAAGATACACAGGATTTTATTTTAATCTTCACCTGAGGATATGTTTTATTTTTTAATTTTTTCATTGATTTTTAGAAAGTGAGGAAGAGAGAGAGAGAGAGAGAGAGAGATCAATGTGAGAGAGAAACATCAATCAGCTGCCTCCTGTATGCATCCCATCCCTACTGGGGATCGCACCTGCAATCTTTTGGTGTATGGGACAGCACTTCAACTAACTGAGCCATCCAGCCAGGGCAGCACCCAGGATTTGAAGTTTATACATTATCCATTGCTCTAGGTCCAGGATTTTATATGTAAATATCAATACTTCTGGATTGGAAATGTAGGTTATAGGAGCTTTGAAACAAAATTTTATTGATCCATAGAATCAAAGAGGAAAAATAGGCTGACATGGAAGACAAGCAGAATGTTGGAGTAGAATTTCCCAACAGCTCTAACCGGTTTGGCTCAGTGGATAGAGTGTCGGCCTGTGGACTGAAGGATCCTGGGTTCAATTCTGGTCAAGGGCATGTACCTTGGTTGCAGGCATATCCCCAGTGGGGGGTGTGCAGGATGCAGCTGATTGATGTTTCTCTCTCATCGATATGTTTCTAACTCTCTATCCCTCTCCCTTTCTCTCTGTAAAAAAAAAAAAATCAATAAGATATATTTTTAAAAAAGAAGAAGAATTTCCCAACAAATGAACCCTTAACAAGCCTTCCCAAGATGTCATTTATTACTGAATATAATGTGGGTTTCCTTGCTCCTGCAGTTCTAGACATGAAATGACCCTTGAGTCTTGCTGTTGATGGGTGTCTGCTCCAGGCCCATTATTCACCTCTACCTTCCTGAAACTTTCTTCTTCCTCTAGTAATGCTCAGCAATAAATGTCCAGGTTTAAAAGTATATAATTTGTGTTTTCTGTGTTTATAATATACCTAAATAGATAGATTTTTTATTTAGGAAGTCAGACTCATAGCTGTTTGCAGTGATGGTTTTTATAAGTATTTACATGTAGATTTATAAAACAAATAGATTATATTTTTAGACTTTAGCTTCTATAAAGAAGTTATTTGAGGATTTGGCATTTAAATACTTACCATATCATTAGCTTTCTGTTTGACCATAAAACTTAATTTAGTTTTAAAATAATCCAGCTCAATTGATGATAAAAAGGTAAATGAATTTTAATTACCTTTCAGTATATTCTATGTAGTTAATTCAGTTTTCCAAGAATGTAATATGTGTGGCTTTGTGGAAGAACAGGAGCATCTATCAAGCCTTGTATTTTACCTTTAATATCATAGATGGTTCTTACGTTCTGAAGATTTAATTCTCAAGTATTCTCTGGAACTGATTATTAGGTTTTTAAAAAATAAAGTATTTCTAATAACCTAATCACCTTTTTTTTTTAAAAGAAACTACCTTCTAAATCAAACTAGCTTAGTGCTTTATGTAACTTGAATTATAATGTAGTCTTTCCAAATATTGATAACTAAGAACATCTGCATGGCTTCTAAATTTGATAATTAGAAAAAAAAATTGTTTTCTAAAGTTGATTTATTTAACCAGAAAAGTTAAAATCAGAATATATATTTAGGAATAAACCATAGTAATTTGCCCTCTCAAGCTCATTCTGTGTAATACTGGAAGAAATGGAAGGGGTACATGAGCAGAGGGACAGGAAGGGAGCAAAACCAGTACTTTTGTGTCCTTTTTACCAGAGTAGAAAAGGGACATAGTGATATTAATAATTTTGTTGAGCTAATGTCATTTTAAATTATACCAGCTGCATTGTGTCTATTATGACAAATTTATTTAATGTTTAAATTAATGAGGAAACTTGAAACAAGCCAAAACAGCTAATGACATCCCAGAAAACATAATCTGAATGTTTTTTATTTTACCCCCTAGAGGCCCGCTGCAGGAAGATTCCTGCAAGAATAGGGCTTCCTCGGGCCTATTCCTGCAAGAATAGGGCTTCCTGCGGACTGAACGAAGCAGAGAAGGGAGCAAAGCCCGCCGAGGACCCTGGCCCAGCTGACAGGCCCGGACACTTCCAGAGGCTGGGGAGCAGTGCGGCTGGATCCGCCACCGGAGTGGGCAGATCCTGCCTCTCTGCTTGGTCCCCGTGACCCCTGGCCAGGTCGACAGGCCCAAACACTCCAGCGGTGGGGCTGAGGGGACTGGACACCGCCATCTTGTGGCTATGGGCGCCGCCATCTTTGTGGTGGAGTGACAGTTAATTTGCATATTACTCTTTTATTAGATAGGATGACTTCCCTTGACTTTAGGCCATTAAACATGGAACTTTCCAAGCCCACCGTTGCCCTCGAGGATGAATTCTGCTTATCATGGATGGTAATGGTGTTCAGATTTCAGCTGAGCTCCACAAGTACTCAGGAAAGCACCTTGTTCCTCAAGAAATAATATTAGGTGATTGTTCTGTTCTTGTAAAAAGCTTTGGATCTGACAGTCTAGCAGTGGTGTTCTGTGGATTCTCTCTCCTAGTATTTTTACAAGTCAGGTAATTGCTTTTTATTTCATCTTATAGTTGAACAGGTTAAATAACCCACTAATACATAGGCAGTGCCAGAGCAAAGGTCAGAATTTGCAATTCAGAAGCCTCTGTGCCTTTGCTTACTGAAGTTTTCTATGAACTTCCAGAACAAACAAGGAAACCTCATTTTCAGGCAGGAAGATGGGCTAGACATTCAAATGTGAAACTACTGACAGCCAAATTATTTTATTCCCAGCCTTGTGAACAAATTGCCCCTTTTTTATTCCTCCCTAAATCTTCATTGCCGTATTCCAAGATCACTATATTACAGTTCAAGGCCAGAGGAAGAATTCAAACGGGGAAATCCTGACTCTGCAATGGAAGCCTTGCCTCAGGGGGAGAATGCTAATGTTTTGCAGATCCTCACACACATTTGACTCCTTTCACTCTGTCAATCCAAGTGTACATGTGAAAGGAATATGTTGTGTCATCAGTATCATTTTTAGGTCATGTGCATGTTAATTCTGAGAACTCGCCAATGAGGTGACTTTCCCTTTAGGTTTGTGACCTGGCCAGAGCTTTCAATAGGATACTGCCTTAATTTTCTGCACTCCATCTTGTCAGGGTCAAAAAGAAAATGAACTCCAAATTAGACCAGGCCAATTATAATGAAGCATAGATATTGAAGAGAATGAACGCTAATGCTTGGCAGTTTATAAAAGTGGGATTGAATGGTCAGTGGAATTTAGCCCAGGGTGCTCTAAAAGTCCTGTGGTGAAATTTCCTTCTCTTTTACAGAAAAAAAGTGAAGCACATGGATAGTGTGAATATGTCTAGATAACACAGTGTCTTAGCATTTAAAAGTAAAATAGAAATAGTTGCTTGCAAAATAAACACTTTGAGTGTATGATTCATGCTTTCGTATTTTAGTATAAGAGATGGCACTTGCAGCAGCCAGCATTTATCAGAAGAAGGGTGCTCTTCATTTGTAGGTGTGCAGGGCACACTTGTCAATCAAGTACCTGTGCTGTGTGCCAGAGACTGTGCTGGGACTGGGGCGACAAGGATAAGTAGGCAGGGAGTTAGATAATTCTATGTGTGTATATTTTATACCTATAAAAATAGTTACATATTCCATTCTCAATTTTGAGAGAGCCTCATTTTATCTACCACTTTGCTCTATACGCATTGAATTTTCTGTTGTGCTACTGAATTTGGGTAAGCAGGTGGGGCCAGCCAGCTCTCAGGTTGGCTTACATCACAAGGACTATCTCACCAAATCTGCAGGAAGTGGAGGAGATGCCAAGAGTTGCAGACAGGCCTGGAACCAAGAATCGACATTTGCCATGAGCCTTTCCTAGTTAGTGCCTTCCCTGTAGCCAGATCCCGCAATACTGTCAGCATGAGGTTCCCCTGTAGAGAGACCCCCGGATCCTTTACTGTGAGGAGCATGTCGTTGGTATATTAGAAAAGGTTCAAGGTAGAGCTGCAGCAGTGACTAGTAAGAGCATGGAGAAATAAGTAAAGGCTTCATGGGAGTTGCCTGTGGAAATGAGAACTGTGACTCAGGGACAGATAACCTAGAAAAGGGAGACACTCAAGTGTGAGGGGACCAACTGATTTAGGAATGTCATGATTATGAGAAAAGGAAAACTTCGGATGAGTGCCGAAAGAGTTTTCTTAATGAGAACTTCTAAAATGCAAGGAAGTTTGCCTGATTACCTATTACTATTATGACTGTTACTATTAACTCTACTGACAATCTGAAACAAAATTGGGCACTGATGAAGTACAGCTCAGTTCCCACTCTAGGGTCACCAACCCCAGGCTCCTAGTAATCTGCCACTTTTTATCAGCATCTGCTTCTAATGTACCTGTGGAGTGAAGGAAACTCTGGGGCTGAATTTTTAAAATCAAATGACATAATGTATATAAAAGTTCCTCATGCATTGTAACATGAAATGTAAATGTTAGTAATGATAAGCCCATTTCTGAGGGAGCCTGCCTATCTGGTTTCCTTACTGCCCTTCCACCCTGAGGTCTCCCAGCTGGGGCAGGTGCTTGCTCCCAGGTCCTGCTGTGCCCATGGAGGCTCACACCTCCTGTTGGCACTGACCTGCAGTGTGAACAAACGCTACAGACCCCAGTTTGTCCTCCCAGGAAGGTGATGGATGTTCTCCCTCCATTAAGTGTGTGCCTCTTGTTGTTGTTGTTGTTGTTGTTCTGTAATGGAGTTCTTTGAAACAGCTTTCTATATTTAGAGACCATTGACTTTTAAAAATCTTTCTAAACAGTGGCTTCCATTCCAGGCTGGAATGGCAGGGAAGCAAGGCTCACTCTTTCCCAGTCTCCGCATCACGAAATAAGATGTTCCCTGGCTGCTGGTTTGACTTTTAGAAATCTGCTGTTTCTTCTCCAACTATAAACTGGATTGTTGTACATATTCTTACAGGGAAATTTGGAAACATGGCATCTTCATTTAGCTGAGAAGCTTGGTGACTGGGGAGGGAGAGTCCTAGTGAATGAAATTTTCTGGTTAATGTAGAGCTGTGCTGCACCAGCACAGCCAAGGGTTCAGCGAGCCTGAGGGGGGCCGGCGAAGGATGAAGAAAAGACAGACAAAGAGAATAAGCTGGGTCTAGGTGGATCTTCTGTGCCTGGCTGAGACCACAGAAAAGATCCAGACTGCAAGCTGATGCTTTATTTATAGTCAGGGGTAAACAAGGTAATTTACAATGTTCTTGTAAGTTTCATTTGTTTTGGCAGCACTTGCTGTACCTCCCACAGCCCATTAGCTACCCAGGAAAGATCTAGGGAGCGTTACAAGATCAAGCTTAATTATGCTAAGAGGGCTGTGCCCTCTAAGCTGGGACTTGTTTGTGGCTTTGCCAACAGGTCAGTCCAAGGCTTAACCCTATAACCCAGTGATGGCGAACCTATGACACACGTGTCAGCACTGACACACGTAGCCATTTCTGATGACACGTGGCCGCATGCCGAGGATGAAACATTTGCTGCTCCTGAGGATGAAACATTTGCGACTAGAGTCTTGGAGTTAGTTTTTTCCTCAAAGTGACACACTACCCAACTTATGCTCAGTTTTTTTGGCGAAGTTTGACACACCAAGCTCAAAAGGTTGCCCATCACTGCTATAACCGCTCCCTACATAGAGCTAATGATAATCTTTTTTTGTTGGGGGGGGGGGTTCATGTTCTAGTCAAAAGCCTTTCTCCAGTGTTTCTTTGCCTTATAAATATAGAATGTCAAGTGCAATGAAATCCTGGTTTGATGAATAAGAACCTTGCAGGATCTGAGGGTGCTCGTTCCTAACATCAGAGAACGTTGTGCACTGTTGACTGACCTAGAAAGCACGGGTGTTGACATAGAAAGCACGGGAAGACCTGTATGGGAACGTCCTCTTCTATGTGGGCAGTGATAAGACTTGTGGGGTTGGATGGGCCAGATATAGAGTTGTTCTGAGTCCTGAGGAAGATAGTAGACTTAGTATTAGTGGTAGTGAAGGTAAGATCTACAAGTAAAAGAAGGCAAATGGAGGAAAAGATAAGGCATATGTGTTATATCCATCAGGATTAGGTTTGTGTGCCACAGAAAATCCAGCATAATTATGGCTTAAACAAGATAGAATTAATTTTTCTCTCATGTGAAAGGAATCTGGAGGGCTTGTGTGACTTGGCGTTAGGGACCCAAACTCCTTCTATTATGTTTCTCTGCCAACTGAACTTCAAGGCTTCTTCCTTCTGCTCTATATGGCTGTTTGAAATCCAGCTATTATGCCAGCATGTGAGTCAGTGGGAAGGAAGAGCAGCCAAATGTGGGCTAGTTTCTTTCTTTTCAAAGCAGTTTCTAAAAGATGCACATTACAGTTCTGCTTACATCTTAGGGATCAGAACTGAGACACTTGGTTCTACCAAACTGCAAAGGAGGCTGGGAAATGTCTTCTTTCTTCTAGGTGGCCACATGCTCCACTGAAATAGGGGGTAACGGTACTAAGATGGAAGGAGAGAATGCACATGGAGAAACAGCAGCAGCCTCTGCCATGAGGTTTGGAGACCAAGGGTGGTTGTTGTGTCATGGACACAATATCTATTAGTGGGAATCCATGTCTGGAATCTCATGACTGCTTTGCTATTGATGCCATGTGTGACATTGGCAGGTCACTTCACTGAGCCTCAGACCTGTCATTTTTAAAGAATAGGTGCCTAACCTGCTTATCTCTAAGATCAAATATGCTATGCCTTCTAGCATCCTGAAAGTGGTTGGCCAAAACAAAACCAGAGCGATTCATGATTCTAGTTATTTAGCATTTAATACCTCAAGGATTTACTGTGTGAATGCTCTGTGGCCTGTGAAAAGAAAAGTCACTCAGCAAATTGAAGCATTTAATAAACTGAATAAAATGGTGTAATGAATTAACAGATTAGTCAGACCTGATATTTCACGGAGAATTAAATGTTGGCAGTGTCCAGTTCAGTATGTTCTTTAATTTAGCACTCTTGACTCTGACTGAAATTGGCATGATAATTTATTATAATAAGATTCAATTGCACACTCAAGCTTGAAGTCATTCAAGGAGATAAAATTACAAGAAGAACCTCAGGCAAGGGGATTGTTTATCTCAACAAAAACTTGAGTACTTACTAATTGGCAGGTACTATATTAGGGACAAAGAGACATTTCCAAGCTAGTGTGGGTCACAGACAAGCACACAGAATCACAAAGTCAAGAAGGAAAATGGAGGAGAGAGCAAAGTGCACTTGACCCTTGAACAACACGGGGTTAAGTTGTGCAGGTCCATTTATATGCACATTTTTTTTCCAATAAATACCTGTAATCTTTTTGATTCATTGTTGGGACTCTGCAGATGTGGAGGCCGACAGTATGCATTGATCTGTACCATTTCATAAAGGGGACTTAAGCACCTGGGATTTGGGTATCTAGGGGCTCCTGGAACAATCCCCCACAGATATAGAGGGACAGCTATAGATACGTTTAGGGGAGTCAACAGTTATAGTCTTGTGGGAAGTCAGAGCCCCTAACCTCCCTGCATTGTTAAAGAGTCAACTGTAATGAGTTCAGATTGGGACAGGCTATTGTTGGATGCCCGTGGACCCTGTAGTGAAAATATGCCGTAGGCGGGTAGATATGCAGGGTAAACATGTCGGTTTAGAAATCACCGCTGTATAAGTGCTGGACAGAATCACAGTACTCTCAGAGCCCACCTGTGAAGCAGGCCTAATTGGAGAACTCAAGACAGCAGCAACATTTAGGGTAGAGAAAAATCAGTGGAGAAAGTTGGGAAGGAGTTGGGAGCTGACAGGAAAGAGGAAGTCATAGAAGTCAAGGTGAAGTTGCTCCATAAAAAGCAAGCCATATGTGTTTGTGTGTGTGTATGTGTGTGATATTATTGACCATGGTAAACACTGTAAGGTATCTAACATAATATATGGATTATAATAGCCCTTATTAAACATCTATACTAATAAAAGGGTAATATGCTAATTAGATGGGAGACCGGGCATCTTCCTACAGTCCGACTTCCTTCCGGACAAAGCCACAGTGGTGGGGGCCAAGGCAGAGGCAGTTAGGGGCGATCAGGCCAGCAGGGGAGGGCAGTTGGGGGCCATCAGGCTGGCAGGGGAGCAGTTAGGCGGTGATCAAGCCGGTAGGCAGGCAAGTGGTTAGGAGCCAGCGGTCCCGGATTGCGAGAGGGATGTCCCCTGTGGGATGGGGCCTAAACCAGCAGTTGGACATCCTCCAAGGGGTCCTGGATTGGAGAGGGTGAAGGCCGGGCTGAGGGACCCCCCCCCCCCCCATGCACGAATTTCATGCACTGGGCCTCTAGTATGTTAAATAAAGGAATTAATGCATGGTGAACAAATGAATGTGTATAAATATAAGCTATGAATAGAAAATGTCCATTGGATTTAGAAAGTGAAGGGGTACTGCCCGGCCAGTGTAGCTCATTGTTTGAGCATTGACCTATGAACCAAGAGGTCATGGTTCAATTCTGGTTAGGGCACATGCCCGGGTTGCTGGCTCTATTCCTTGTAGGGATGTGCAAGAAGCAGCCTATCAATAATTCTCTCTCTCTCCCTTTCTCTCTGAAATCAATAAAAATATATTTAAAAAGAACAGAAAGTGAAGGGTACTGGAGCTGTGGAGGTGGGTAGACACCACAGTGGGGAATGTGAAAAATGAATGGGGTGTGAGGAGTGGTGGAGATATCATGCAGACACTATTCTGGGAAAGGAGGGGAAAGCAAGAGATTTAAGGGCCCTTCAGAAAGAAGCACATTAGGGAATGAAGCCCTTGTGTGTGTTTAGAGCCAGAGGGAAAGGTAGAGGAGAGCTGGGTGTGAACTGAGCACCATGGTGGTCTGAAAGTATCAGGGAGCCCTACGAGTCAGTTCAGAGTGCTGTGGGTACCAGCCAGGCCAGCTTAGTGGGCACACGGCCTGTGCAGCTAGCAGAGTTCTACACTCAGAACACCCCACACCTGCTTTATTGTTCTGTTGTCATCATTTTGAAATTTTTAATAATTTTCAAACAAGGGATCTTGCATTTTCATTTTGCACTGGACCTGAAAACTATGTCATTGGCCTGGGTAAGAGCATATAAATCACTGAATCACATTTTTTATAGCTTTTCATCCTCATTCTTTCATTCATTTTCCATCCAACATGTATCTACTGTGTACTTAGTATGTGCCAGGCAGCCTTAATTGGGATTTGTTTGTATTAGCTGCAAAATAATTGTACTGTAATTATCCCCCCACGTCCCAAGTGGTTCAGGGTTCAGGTTCAGGGTTTGGGTTCTAAAGGAGGCTGCACACAAATGAAAGAGACAAGATAAGAAAATACTAATTTGGGAATTGGGGGCCAGGCGGAAGCCCAAGAGAGGACTCCGCTTTGCTCTGGCCTTGTGATCCCTTTGATTCAGGTTTGGGATACACCCATAGCCCTTAGGCAGGCAATTTCTAGTAACAGGCAGACTATCTTATCAGTAAGGATTTACATGAGACTAAAAGGTGGAAGTTGCTTCAGCTACCATTGTCTGGACTAAACAGTGGGTGTATGGCTCTGACCTTTGCCAGAGCCTCCAGGTTGACCAGCCTTCCGGACTCCTTGTCCACCCCTTTCTGCTAGTGAAGGCAATGGGCAGCTTCCAACATTGTACCTGATGTTTTTGTTATAAAAATTTGTAATAACTTATTTTTCTTTTCTTTACTGATATTGGTATAATGCGTTAAAATCAGTATCTGTATCCTCAATCTTTATTTCTTCGAGTCAGCCATTCTACTCTTAAGGATGTGTCTGTTTGCAAAAAGAAATCGGGGAAAGATGCTGTTACTTGGCCATTTCAAGCCCCAGGATATGGGAGTAACTATGGCAAAAGTGCTGTTGGTTTGAATTCTGTAGTCCTTATTAAGCATCTGTTAAATAAAGGTTTATTTTGTTTTCTTTAGGCCTAAATATTAATGGTTTAAGGAAATAAACTAAATAAAATTCAGAAGTCTGTGTGATACTAAATATTTAAGTGTTGGTTTTACCCTCCCATTCTCATTTATATATTTGTTTATAAAGCTTATTTATGTATTTGTCATTTCTGTATTTGGTCTCTTGCCCAGCTGTCTGTAATTTTCACATGTGAGTACAAGTGTTTAGTAATTAATCAGAGATATCAGGGTCTTTAATACTGTTTTAAATGTCTTCCATTTCCTAGGGAAAATTATAGTTTAGAGTGAATGACTAGGATGGAAACAGTATATTGATTCTCTTGCAGAGAAGGTCAAGATGATAAATTATTTGAACCCTTCTGAGAATATTATAACTGGGTTGCTACTACATTCAAAGAAATTACATTGCTCTTTTAATTTTTATTTTGTGGCTCAAATAAACTTATATTTTTAAAAATTCTCATTTATCTATTTCTTGAAATTAAAATTGCAAAAACATATATTTTGTATGTTACTTCATGATAGCCTGTTAGACCTAAACTCAGAATTTAATTGAGATGTTTTATCTCTCCTCCCTATATGAATATTTAGAGGATATTTTCTTGTTCTGTTCCAAGAATAGAGATATTTACAACTCTTTTCCCTCTAAGGCATGCTGCAAACTATGCCATTGTGCTTGCAAAGGCAGTCTTATTTCACTTGATTTTATATTAATTTGAAACAACATGCCTACAAGTTAGCTGTTGTTTCACTCTCATTTTCTCTTTAAATCAGCTTTTTTTAAAAAACGTTATTAGAAAATGTGCTTCATTGATTCCAGATGTTTTCATGCTACCTGGGCACATTGTGATATGCCTACACCAATTATTTTGCATAATGTGACATATTTCATGTTTGGGTGCACTCCTAATGTATTCTGTTTACCTCTGAGATATTCAAGAAACCAATTTCCTGACAACAAAAGAAGGAGGGTTTCATGGTAGTTTGCCATTTTGCCCTTGAGAAATCCTTCACATTGGTTAAGTGTCAAATTAAAAACAAACAAACAAACAAAAAACAGAGAGCCGGCAGAGCCAGAACAGTCGCTAGCATGCTCTGTTCATTAGTGTTGGCCATGGTTGTCCATATTGAATTACGGAATTAGAAAGTATTTTATCCCATGGAAATAGGATTGGATTTGGACTGTAAAAATGAGTAATATGTGAATAAAATATTAGCCAAACATCATCCTGTTTTGCATTCTAAAATTACCCTCAATTTGCCTAACAAAAATATTGCCCCCCATTGATTAGGGACTCATGTTTAATTGGGTTTACAGCAAATTATAGTTTTCTGCTAAACCCCCATGTGGTCATGTGGACCTCAGTCCCTTCTTCATAGTATTGCAGAACTTGAGTGGAATAAATTGAAGGGCATATGTGATTATTTATGGTCAGTACTTCATGAAAACTAAGTTCTGTGATATTTATGTTTATAAAGTTTATTTGCAAAGTCAATGTAAAATGCTGGCCAGCTTTTTTCCAGCCCCTAAATTGAAGCAGCCCACTAGTCCATTTGCTGACAATCATTCCGCCTCATTATCCCTCAGTTATATTTTCAGCCAATACCATGTCCATAAATCAATTGGATAGTTTGAATCCGAGGGGTATATTTATTATATATATATATCCAGGACCTGAGAATCTTATTTTTGAGGTTCTTAATATATCATTATTTAATCTGTTTTCAAAAAAAATTACAGTCATTTATTATAAGCTGAAAACAATGTAAAACAGAAAAACTAATGCCGATGTCTAATATTATTTGTACATTGTAAACACAGTCTAAAATTCATTCTTGGAATAATGAAAGACATATTATAGGAATATACGTATTACTTTTGAAATGTGAGGCCTAATGGACAGTAAAGTATAAGTATTTATGGATGATTATAAAGGGAAGGGCTTTAACTCCATTGACCCTCAGGAGGTGGATTTGCTGCCCCCTTTATAATTATAGCCATAGGTGGTAACAGAGCCGACAATGACAGTGCTCTATGGCAATAGCCATTAGACAGCGTATGTTCCCCACTTCATATGTGTGCTGGGAAAAACTGCTTGGGGATGGTAACAACGGAAGCAGCCTGTGTAGCTGTCTCCCATTACGGCCTTGTGCAGCGTGCCGATGACTTTGGGATGCATTGTGGCAGTAGAGGGCTACAGTGTCCCCAGTGTTTTGTTAGATTGTGGGATATATTGAACTCATTAGAGCAAGACAATAGGCTTTATGTGCAGGAGGCCAGCAAACACTGTCTGCCTGTACAGAGATCAGCTATGCTGGTCTCAGCGCGATCTCAGCAATGCGCTTTATTTTTTCTTGAAACTTCCATCAGAGACTTGCTTGCATCCTGTTGTGGCTGCTGAACATTTATTTAAATATCACACATTTTAATTTATAATTTAGGTAAACACTGAAGTACAACTGTAACAGAGTTAGGTTGGCTTTTTTACTCAATAGCCACATGGATTTATATGTTCCCTTTATATAATTAGTGGGTTTGAATCTTTCAATCTCAAATTTGTCAGAAAGAGAAACATGTTTTCCTTCATGTTTCTCAGCTTAGTCATGAGCCAGCATTTCTGTGGAGAAAGAAGCACAAACTGATAGCTCAGTTTCTACGGGATTGACAATGTTTTGTGTGTTTTTTTTATAATACTCAGTTCAAAGTATTTCCCCCATTTTATTATAATGAAGATTTAAAACGCCCTAAATGGTTTTCCTCCGGCTGCACTGGGCTTTTGGTTACAGAGCGCATGTATCCTGGCAAGAGTGTCAGGTTTGTCCAGTTCCTCTGTCTTCTGAGTCTTCTGAGCTGTCTTGTCCGGCTTGGTGTTTGATACCAGCATTATTGTCATATGCCCCCACGTGGCATCCTTTGTCTGTTTTCTTGGCGCAGGAGGTACAGAGTCCTGCTCCAGGGCTTGGCCGGGCCGTCACCATGTCCTGGCTTTCACCAGCGCTGCTGCTCCCCTGAGCCCATCCTGTCTTCTGTAGGAGCCCCATGGCTGTCAGCCGGCATGGTGGCTCTTTCCTCTCAGCGGTCTCCTATTTGCCTTAGAGAGGCTGTGGGAAGATGCTCAGGTCTCTTCCATGCCCAAGTTCGAGGGCAGGGAGCAGTGGGTCATTCCTGCCCATGATTTTCCTGGACATCATCCTCACTGTCCTATGGCCATCATGTTGGGACAAGAAACAGGTTTGAGGGGAAAATCAGAAGTTCACTCTTTAAAATCTTGCATTTGGAATGCCTAAGAGACATATAAGTGAAGCGAGCAGATGAATAGACAAGTCTAGAGTTTTAGGGGGAATTCTGAGTTGAGATAAATCATTAACCATTAAGTCATACTTAAAGTCATAAGACGGGATATAATCACAAAGAGATTAAATGTAGGTAGAAGAGTGAAGAGAGAAAATGGTTTCACTTAAAGAAGGAAAAAAATGGAAAAGAAACTACTGTAAATAATAATCATAATTTAAAGAAAAATATTATGGGCTCTAAGACGGGGTGGTATGTTAAATTCTTTACTCATGAAAGTTGTAGGAAATCTATCAGCCATTACTCGTATCCCAATCCTTCATTAATTGATCTCAGAACACTGTCCCACAGAGCTCGGGATCCTCTATACAATGCTTTATTAATAGATTGAAACTGACACATATAATGAAACTTATTTATCAACTCTGAAACAGATTTCAGAGTGGGAGGAGCAGCAATTGGAATTTCTGGTCCTAAAATACTTTAAAATATCCAACCAGGACACACAGGCTGGATGGTCCCTGTTAGCTCCAGGCTGGGCCAGTGGAAGTGCTGTCACAAGACTGCCTACGGCAGAATGGAGAAGCCTCACCCCGGCTCAGGACAGGCCTTCTTCTGTGGAGGAATCTAGAGGCAAGGAAACCTTCAACCATTATTCCCAGAATTTCTTTAATCCCCGTATATACTGCTTTTTTTCTCCTTTCCTTCTAGGAATAAAAGGATCCAAAACCTTGAATATAATGACAATGAGTCTTCCAGGATCCAAGAGTGTTAGCAACATACAAAAGGTCATAGTCCTAGAGCTATATTCTCATCTGGAGAGCCCAGATGCTGGGCTGTGGTCCTTCATGAGAGCTCATTCAACCAGTTGGTTTGTTTGCTATTTATAGAACTTACAATCAACTATTGGGCATTTGGCTTACAGATCAAATCACAGTCAATGTTGAGCAACATAAATCCTATAAAATCTTAAATTATTGAACTGGCTAAAACATTAATATCAATGTCCATGAAACTCAAACTTGTTAAATTTTATTGCCTTGACAGCTTTTGTTTGGTTACACTCTCTGACAAATGATCATATTGCTTATTTTTTTTCCAGAATTAAAATAAATTGCAATTAATGTTAAAGAATTTTAAAAAATTTGAACTCCCAAGAGATACTTTAAGAATTTTAAAAATGGAATTAGGAATTATGGTGTAAAACAAGGTTTCTGAACCTTGGCACTATTGACATTTGTTCCTATCCTACATCCCACTGTAGGGTGGTTAGCAGTATGCCTGGCCTGTACTCTCTTAACCTAAAGGTGACAATGAAAAATTTCTCCGGACTGGTTGAGAACCACTGGTCTAATGGAATAAAAGGGCTTTGTATTGCTACAGGACAGCAGTTTTCACCAGGTGTGCCACAATAATTTTTAAAACATGCAATACCGGACTGTTTAGTCAGGGGCACTGACCACTTTTCCCTTAGACTGTCAAATAAAAAAATGACAACAGCCAACACAACAACCGCTGACTGATTTAAATGGATAAAATTATATCTATTTTTTATCAGATCGACAAAAGTATAATATATTTTAGTGTGCTGCAGAATTTTATTAATTAGTTTGTGTGCCATGAGATGAAAAAAGTTGAAAATTGCTGCTGTATGAGATGTATTTAAGACATTCTTATTTATACATGTAGGTTTGAAGTTTCCCAAAACCTTATCTCTTCCCTGTTGAGTGAAAAGCACCATGGGCTGAAGGGTTAAACTGTCCAAATCACACTTGACATGAAAATGCAGGGAAATCTGGTGGCCTCCTAGGACCGTGTGGCATCCAGTGATCCTCCGGGAATAAGATTCAATCAGGTTAGGTAATTTAAAGAGAAGCATTAAAATTTAAAGAAATTGTCTCAGCCATAGAAGTGGATTCTGAGATAGATGTAATAATTCCAGCAGATATGTGAACTCTCCAAGTCTACCTGGGCTTCCTAGATCACTGGTTAGTTACAGAAAACTGTGCTGTTGACTGAGAATCTTTATCCAAACATTCTGAAATTTTGGTAGTGCACTTTATTTGTGTTCAAGAGTTTAATATAATGTAGACCAAAGCTCAAAATATAAAATAACAGAGAGATTCTGATCACTGACTCATAAAGAGGCAGTCAAGTCAGTTCCCCCACCTGAAGGGAAAGAGAAGACTCAAGGAGAAGAAAGAATATGCCTTTGATTACAGCCCACAAATTATCTCCACATTAACCACATGCAAGGGATTGCTTAGGAGGGGTTAGTGTAGTAAGACACAAAGTGACTGTATGGAACTGGAAAGAAATGAGCAAACTTAAATGTCAAGGGAGTTAAGATTTTAGTCAATTACTGGCCTATACTTTGTCAAAAGATGTTGTTTGGTGGCAATGCTTCCGGAAATATTTAGCAGTAGCTGAGGTGATAACTATGGGGAGGTTTCTCCTTAGAGGAGAGAAGGGGAAGCGTCCATATGGATGACTGGGGAGGGTTTTTGTTTGTTTGTTTGTTTTTTATCCTCACCTGAGATTATGTTCATTGATTTTAGAGAGGATGGACTGGAAAGAGAGAGAGAGAAAAATTTATGTGAGAGAGAAACATTGATTTGTTGCCTCCTGTATGCACCCTGAACCTGAAAACTAGGTATGTGCCCTGATTAGGAATTGAACCCACAACTTTGTGTTGCACGGGATGATGCTCCAACCACCTGAGGTACTGGCCATACTGAGGAGGGTGTTTTTCAAATAAGTCTTCTAAAATTCATATATCTACTCTCAGCAAAATAAATATTGCACAAGAATGCTATGTGTCCTCAACCCATGGAATTTTCTAGAAAAAACCATAAGAATTAAGTATCTTTCTGAAACAATTAAAAACAAACTTTAAAAATTTGGTCATTTTTTTTATCCTTGTTTGGAAAATTGAAAATACATTTGATTGCACAATGGTTCTTATAAGTAAGCTGTTGCTTAAAATTGTACCCATGATTTTTTTTTACCAGTTCATTAGATTTCCATATTTTCTAGTTTATCTCACTTGGTATATAAAAACAGTTAGGCCCTTTCATTTTAAAATATCCGTAAGAATATTTTTCTTATGCTGAGGAAAAATTTTATGGGTGGGTTGTAAATAAACTCCTTAGAAACTAGTAATAGTTGCTTTCTTTTTAGGCACCAATACCATGTAGGTGTTTGAGGTGGACAACTTTATCCAAAACCAAGAACATAATATGTGTTAAGTGATAAGATAGCTTTTTTGATCCTAAATTTGGTCAAATAACCACTTTGTCTTTGGTTGGTTTCCAAAGTAAGTCACTCTTGAAAGAAGAAAAATGATTTGTAATGACTTTGAAAACTTCTCTGTAAAACCCTCTTCTAAGGGGGTTGAATAATTTATGCCTCTTTAATATTGGAGAGGGAAGTTATTCCTCGAAGACTGGCTTTCATAACCACTTTGCTGTGGCTGATTGATCTCTCCACTCTCGAGGAAGTGTGTCTGTGAAGCACATGAACAATGTATCATGTAACCCCAATACCTCTAGTCACGTAAGTGGGTCACATGAAAACAAAGATAGTCACAATTTGATTTTAATTGAAAAATACAAGGATTAGAACGAAACTAACATCCCTAAGGCAAAGAAAGGACAGTGGGACATAGGGTAAAGGCATAAGTTGTGTTTCATTAAAAGCAGAGCCAGTTGCAGCCCTACATTGGCAAGGCTTAAGGTGTTGAGGTCACTCATTGGGGAAAGGGTATGCCTAAACTTTTTCCTGAGAGACTGGACTTCTGTGGGCATCCATGGACATGTGTCTGTATCTTCAGATAAATCTGCAGCATTTGACACAGTCATTCATCATCTATTTTTTGTATTCTTTAGCTTCCGATTATTCCACTCATATTTTTGCTCTAGGTCTCAAGTCACTGGCCTGCTTATGCAAAGGCTTGCCTTGAGTCCACTGACCACATCTGGTCCAGTTTGTTACAAACAGGGAGGCAGGGTTGGCCGTATGATATCAGACTTAGTTGGTGGGACAGTACATGTGAGAGGGGGTATCTCAGGGTAGGCCTTCTGACCTCATTAGTGGACCCATGCCCCTGTCTTGTGATGAGAGTATAATTTTCCATAAATCATGTTCTCCTAACAGGACTTAAGAGCCTAATTGAAAAGCAACTGTATTTGTATCCACTTGGTTTTAAGTCTGCCTCAAAAATTCTTACCTCTTCTATGATTGAACTCTCTCCTTTCTTTTATTTTTTGTAATTTATTTTTAAAATATATTTTTATTGATTTCAAGAGGAATAGAGAGGGAGCGAGAGATAGAAACATCAATGATGATAGTGAATCATTGACCGGCTGCCTCCTGCATGCCCCCAGCTGATCATCAAGCCCATAACCCGGGTGTGTGCCCTGACTGAGAATTGAACTGTGATCTCCTGTTTCATAGGTCGACACTCAACCACCGAGCCATACCAGCTGGGCTAAAGAACACTGCTTTGAGCATTAAATGAGATATTTGTAAAACTATAATTGTAGGTATGGCCCATAGTTATAACTAAATAAATGTTAGTCACTATTATACTTAGGCTTATTCATTCCTAGCCTTCCTCATGTCACAAATTTAGAAACATGTTTTCATAAAAATACCTAAGTTTCCATTGCAAAGTACTTTTTCTGTCACCAAAATTAATTTCATTTAGTTTAATTTCTGGACTTGGTTATATAAATGTTAAGAATCTATATTTAAACTCCGTTGCCCTAAAGTCTTCAATAATAAGCTTACTAATTATTAGAAGGAACTAGAATGTCTGCCTCCTTCTAGCACATTCCAAGGTGACATTTTGACAAGGTTCCCATTTCTATAGGCCCACCTCTGAATGCACTGACAGCCCTCTCTGGTTTTATTACGCATTTTTTTCTTTTGTATAGCTTTTCTGCCATATCTGTTTTTTTAATCTTTTTTTCTATTATTTCATTCCTTTAGTAACCATTGAATGAATCATAGAGTAAAAAATCTCACTGCTATCCCTCAAATAAAGGTGTTTAAAACCCTGATATGCATACAAAGATTCATTTCCACATTAGTTCATTTCTACCTTCTCGTTTTGATTACTTCCCCTTTCATATATGTAATGTCATTGAACCTAAAAGAGTTAATACAATTCTTAAATGTGCTCAGTTTCATTGCAGTGAAAATAGCACTGGATATGGAGCAAAACTGAGTTGATATTTGTAATTTATTCCTTCCTCACTATTATGTGGCTGCTGACAAGTTTCTTAGCCATCTGAGACTCTGTATCATGAACTAGAAATTAACAATTTCAACTGTGTATAAGCTGTTGAAATTAGATATGATTAAGTAAAATAATTTTCTGAAAGTGCTTTATCCATATTCTCATTAAGAGTTTCCACAAGTGTTCATTTCCTTCCTTTCCTTGAGCAAGTCAATGACTGCTTCATCAGTAAAATTGGATTATAGATCTCACAAGGTTTACAAGATGAAATATTAAATGTAATTGAAAACATAATTGATTACTCTGCCAATGTAAGATATTATTATTATTCCCTTATTTGTTGCTAAAATGTCTCATTGGTTGCTATCTTGACTACATATTATAGTTTATTCGGAGAGATTTAAATATATATTCTATGTAGGTATCTGTAATAACATCTTACTCCAGCCCATCCTACTCATCCAACCTGAATTCCTCATTACTGCTCAACACACATCTTTGATAGAGCTCATGGCACTTTCCTCAGTGCCCCATAGACAAAGTCCTCAGGCTTTATTCATAATTTTCTTTTGTTTGAACCTCTCTCTTGTTCCCAAAGTGTATTTGTCTTGTTTCAATGAAACAACAAGGAAATTCTTGAGAGCAGAGATCACATCTTGCAATTCCCATGAAAGCTTCCAGAATCTTGGCTCAGCCTGGTTGCCCATCACCTGGAGAGCTTTGGGGAAAATGACTGATTACTGATTTTCGCCACCCAGGAATACAAGTTTGGTAAGGCAGATGCTTTATCAAACATCTCAGGGGCTTCCCATGCATCTTCTCTGGGACTCAGTTCAATCGCCAGGTGTCAAGGAGAAGTGCTGTATCAATCTTCAAGGAGAAGATTATATCAATGAGCTAAGAGGAGGTGGTCGACTTTTCAGACATGGGAACTAGGTTCAGAAAAATGAAGTGATTAAGTAGCAAAAGAATCAGAAATTACCAATAGGTTCTTAGGTTAAATGATTTAACCATTTAGCATAAATAATACTAGTCAGGAAAATATATGCCTTAGATTCCATTTGGCCTGAAAGGCAGATTATATCAATGAGCTAAGAGTTGGGACTTACTAGCTCAAAAGCCGACCAACACCAAATTCAAATGTTTACACATCCAGTTGTTTTAAACATAGCCCAAATAAACACGCTTTTAGCCATTTAGAATCTGTTTTTCAGAACCTGTAAAACTGTGTGATAGCCTCTGGACCATCGTATGCTGTGAGGGACTTCCCTTGTATGCAAGCCTGTCAAAGAGCATCATCTTGTGACACCTGTGTGTGTGACTGCCACCCTGTGGTTCTAGCGTTCCTTGCTCAGCCCTGAAATTCCTGGAATGCCCTACACACCACAGGGTAAATGAACAACACGTAGTTCCGAAATTCAGAAAACAGTAGAATGGGAAGCACAGGTGGCCAGAGAAGATGCAAGTCAGCTCTGACCCTGCAGAAGCACCTCTGTGTCCCACAGGCCAGAGCTCAGGACCCCGGGGGATTGGGGAAGTGCAGAGGTTCTGGAACCGCCAGGGGCCTCAGCTGAGGGCTGCATTTGTCAATTTCATGTTTATCGCATTTCTGGAAGGTTCTGATACACAGGATGATGGGAAAGAATGTTCAGGGCTTTCACAAACATTAAGATTCATTATTGGTAACTTCAGACATTTCTTCAGAGGATAGAAAACCAAAAGTGATTTGTTTTGTTGCAGAGATCTTTTTTGCTCCTAAGGAAAAGACAATTACAGTTTTTAATATTTATCTCACACCACAGAGAGACATGCTCCCATGTGTTCAACTCTCATAACCATTCTTCATGTTATCCTCACAATATTAAGGCTATGAATCTATCCTTATTTTAGTTACGCCATTAAAATTATGAAAATAATTTTCTCTAGCCCAGCCAAGGGGACCATTGCAAAGTAAATTCAGTGGAGAAGAAGAGATTTTCCACCTCTAATTATTTACCTTGCCGACTTACTTGACTAACATTTTGCTCTTTATATCGCTCAGCCACATGCCTTTTGTTCGTTTTATTTTAATTCACTTGAACTATAATTGATTGTCCATTGAATTAAGCTGAGAAGTTCCATCTCACAACTGAGGTGAATCCTAAGCCGTTGTCCTTATGGAGTGGAAAACCTTCAGGGGGGCCACCTTTTTCTCTTTTATGTGCTCTAGCCTTTTGCACTCGGATGTTGAGTGTGACTCGACACGGTTAGCATCGGTAGCAGCTCTTTTTATACCCTTTGAACGTATCAATAATTTGAAATATAAAAAAATCCAAATAAATAAGTTTGTATGAAAAGAAACTCCAGTTTTTTATTCTACTGCCGCGCTTTGTAAAATCTGGGGTATTTAAAAAATTAAATCCCGAGTAGAATAAAGGGATCGAGAAAAAAGCAAGCGAGTGCAAAGGGCTAGTAATAGCAAAAGCAACATAGTGTTTGATGCCTGACACGTACATGGCATTTATAATACCAAGAGCTTTTCACATATTAACCCAACGCTTCTAGCACCCATGAGGTAAATACCATTTTAACCCCATTATTCAGATGGGGAAACCTGAGGCAAAGAAAGCTGAAGTAAGCCGGCCAGATTTATGAACTAGCGAGTCGTGGAGCCGGGGCTCACTCCCAGGTCATCTAGCTCCAGATTCCAGGCTCCACACACTCTGCCACCTCTGCCAAGCTCCATGCTGTGGAGGTGGTTGGGAAACTGGCCTCTCTGTGGCTTTGGCAGTGACTCCCAGGGGAGCTGAGGGACCTGGGGGTGGCAGGCATAGGCAAGCACAGACAGCCACACTGTGTTCGCTGTGGCGCATGGAGTGGACACAGTTCTGTGCTGCTGAATGGAGAAGATGTACTCACTTGGCATTTTTCCTCATTACTCTGCTGTCGTTCTCAAGCTGGAGCATTTTGGGTCTTTAAGCTAGTTCGTTGTCATTCAAGCACTTTGGAGGTAATCAGAGTGACGGTGTGATGGCACTTTGTGAGCAGAGGGCTGCCTTCCAGGTATTTCTGGACTATGAACCTTGACCACCAGTTGGTCTGGGGACGTTCACTGTGACCTACGTCATCATTACCATAGTGGACTTCGGTAACTATGTGATTTTCCCTTTTAATCCAAACAACAAGATTCACGGGACATACAACACTCTCAGTTTGCCAATGTAGGCGTGCTCATTAAAGAAGAGCTCTGTTGGCATCCTGTGCAGAGAAGCAGGCAGCACCCTCTCCCAGCTGCCACATGGCGGGCTGCAGGAGGCCTGGGAGGCTTCGGTCACAGGCATTCTAAGACATGTGTTCCAGACCCGTCCCTCCCAACCTCACGGTGCTGCAGCTCGCTCAAGTTGTGTTATTAGTCATGCTGTAGCTGGGGGTTCAGAAATCCAGTTTCAGTTTGAGGGTGTCTCTTTAGACCACTATAAGCAGCAGAAAATGGGGAAATGTCGAGAAAAATGTCAGTTTCTCGGTGGCTTCAACATTCCATAGCTGGTACTAGAATTTCCAATATTCAAATGTTTGTGGGTTTTTTTTTGCTTTGTCTTCAATACACAATTGGCTCACAGGGAATATGATTTAGGAGCGGAACTGGAGATATGAAAATAGAGATGAGAAGCTATTGTTAGGTAAAGGTGGTAATTAAAACTTGTCTCCCTGGGTACTGGCATAACTGAGATTTTGGCATCCTGGCAGCTAGGATATGTGTCTGTGCTCTCTCTACCTCTGGAAGTTCATTTGCAGTGTTTGGAGGGCTACCTAACGTGCAGATGGGTGGGCTGGGACAATGGGGTGACTGGGCTGCTGTGCCCAAGAAACCACAGCTGGACTGAGTGCTGAATCTCCAGCCTTTTCATCAATGATCCTGGGAAATCCTGGGAGTGGAGCTAATTGTTAACCCACTGTTCCCTCTTTATCAGAGCCTTCATATCCAAGGCTAGAAAGAAAGAGAAATAGACCAGGGTACGTTTCCTATCTTTTTTAATGGATGTGGTTGTGTGGTAGCTAGTAATAACTGAAAGTATATAATCACCCCTTCTTTCATATCTTTCCCTTTTGCATAGCAAAGTCTTCAGTACCATGTAGAATAGGACTTTGTGTGGCATCTGCAAAAAATACTTGTCGGTGATGTGGTGAGGATAATGCTGTGAGTTGTAGGTGTTTCTTTCTTTCCGCGTCCAGCACGGAAAGAGAGCGGGTCCAGTTCCTGAGTAGAGGAGCTGGGGATTGAGAAATAAAAGAAAGAAAGAGACAAGACACAAAACGGAAGGAAAAAAAGCTGGGTCCGGGTGGGACCACCATCCTCTCTGATGGAGGGACAGGGACCCAGAGCTGATACAGTAAGTTTATTTTATACCCCCAAATACCAGGAAGTTTCACCAAAAGTTAGGATCAAAGGAGATTATTTGCATTCTTGAGAAGGCCGGAGCATTCCTGGTGCTTGACTGGATTAACATATCAAAGTCCCACTACCGGACACCTGGGCAAAGGCAAGAGTCAGTGCTGATAACACATCTGCCTTTTTGGTAAATGTGTATCCAAGATGCGGCTTTGCCTGTCGCCTTGAATTCAGCTGACAATAATTAAAGAAATGCCCATGTGCCTTCCCAGGCGCTGTCTACAGTGAGTTATTTCCCAGGGGCTAAATAAATCTGGGAAGAGATGTATCAGCATAGAAGTCCACAAGGGTGTCATAAATCTCAAAATTTGCTTTGTGCTGAAATATTTTCTTACAGCATTGATGGTACTTGGAAAAATTTTACTGAGCAGTAAATCAGTCAAATTAAGTAATTATGGTTTGTTACCATTATTTTTAAACCCAAACTGGTACATTATCTCTGATGTAATAGACAAGCAGTCTAAACTATATCTAGGAACACCACTCTACAGTTTAACTCTATTAATTTAGGCCCAGACTGGATGAGAATCTGCTTGCAGACCCTGTAAAACTGTGTGATAGCCTCTGGACCTTGTGTGATAAATTACAGAGATGATAAATTAAAATGTAAGAGAATGACAGTAGGACACCCTGGGTATGAAGGGAAGGGCTGGGGAGGAGTGTGCCTCAGGAAATATTGCAAGAGATAATACAATAAAAAAATGCTTATTATTTTTTCACCAGGATTTACTTTTTGGGGATACTGAGTCAATAGCATAAGTTTATATTTTAGGTCAAGAAGCAGAAAATTGAGGAGGGATTGTTTTCAGCCTTCTAACTGCAGAAATTCTATTAACATATACTTTGGCCAGCTCTCTAAGGTTGCAAAACGATACAGGAGCTGATAGGTGAGTGACCTGAGTTATTTTTTAATTTATTACACAGTGAAATGAAATACTGCATCTGTTAGGGAGAGCCAGAAAGGGGGGAAATAGTAGTAAATATAGAGCACACCTTCCAATTAGGTTAAGTATTTCTGGCCAGGCATTGTATTAACTCTTAAGAACTACAATCCTACCTAATAATAGACAAATATGCAAATTGACCATACCTCTAACACACCCACAAGCCACGCCCACAAGCCATGCCCATTATCCAATCAGAGCGAGTATGCTACAGCCACAGAGAGCAAGGTTTCCTAGGTAACAGAGGAAGCCAAGCTTTCCGCCTGCCCTTGCCAGGCCTAAGCCTCCACTCAAGCTACAAACTTTCAATTATAGAAGGTAAACAAATTCAAACAAATGGCGGCAGAATGGAGCTTGAGAGTGCAGGCCAGGGTTGCCCCAGGCAACAGGGGAAGCAAAGCTTTCCTCCCACCCTGGCCGGGCCCACCCACTTAAGGCAACAAAGTTTCAATTATAACCCCAACAGAAATGGCTGCCAGCTGTGGAGGGAGCCCCAGGCTTGGCTCTGCTCCAGGCTACAAAGTTTCAATTGTAGAAGGAAAATAAATTCCAGATACCAGGGCCTCTGCTTGGGTTGCCAGGGGGCATGGCCAGCCTGTAAACCACCACAGGCCCCTCGCTCAGGCTTCCCCATGCCCCAAGGGAACCCCACCCTGATCAGGGACACCCTTCAGGGCAAACCAGCTGGCCCCCACCCCTGTACCAGGCCTCTATCCTATTTAATAAAAGAGTAATATGCAGATTGATCATCACTGCAACACACAATATAGCTGCCCCCATGTGGTCAAAGATCCTGCCCCCATGTGGACACAAGATGGCCACCACAAGATGGCTAACAGGAGAGGGCAGTTGGGAGGCACCCGGCCTGCAAGGGAGGGCAGTTGAGAAGGACCAGGCCTGCAAGGGAGGGCAGTTGGAGGTGATCAACCCTGCAGGGGAGGGTAGTTAGGGGTGACCAGGCCGGCAGAGGAGGGAAGTTGGGGGCAAACAGGCTGGCAGCAGAGTGGTTAGGTGGTGATCAGGCTGGCAGGCAGAAGCGGTTAGGGGCAATCAGGAAGGCAGGCAGGCAAGCAGTTGGGAGCCAGCAGTCCTGGATTGTGAGAGGGATGTCCGACTGCCCGTTTAGGACATCCCTCGAGGGGTCCCAGATTGGAGAGGGTACAGGCTGGGCTGAGGGACAACCCCCCTCCGTGCACGAATTTCGTGCACTGGGCCTCTAGCAGTCAATAAATCACACTCCTTCAGTATCAAAATCCAAAAGACAGGAAAGACGAAGGTCCTATGGAGGCTGGAGGAGGGTACCCAACCCAACCAGGTCAATCAAGGAGGTCATCCAGGTGGAGGCCAGGCCTGAGCAGTGTTTCATGAGGGAAACAACCTGAGCAAAAGGACAAAAGCAAAAAACAGTGATAAACCAAAGAACGTATATACTTACATGCATAGCCCATGGACATGGACAATAGGGTGGTGACGACCTGGGTGGGGGCGGGGGGGCGGAGGGGAGAGGGAAAATGGGAGACATTTGTAATACTATCAACAAAAATACATATGTAAAATATATATTAACAAAATATGGGGAAAAAGAAACAAAAAGAAATTGGCATTTTGGAAGCATGAACTGATGGGGGGCTGGGAGATAAAGCTGGACATGGTTTCTGGTCTGCAACAAAGAAGGCCTGTGAGCCGGCTGTGGAGCCTGAAGGTGGGGCCTCTGAAGCGTGACTAGGGGTCAGATTCTGCTTTAGAGCGATCACTCTGGCAGCAGGGAAGCAAGGAAGGTGACTTTGAGAGGCACAAATCCTGACTCACAGAAACTCTCAAAATAATCCAGAGGAGATGACACAGGTCACAAATACTGCAGATCTTACAGGTCCAGAGAAGTCTGAAGGCTTAGATTTCCTGGATTTCTTTAGTCTGCTTTTTAAAGTAAGAACTATTTCATAACATGCAGAAATTATAGGAAATAATACCAATACCCATGTTCCAGCCACAACAGTTTAACATATATTAATATTTTTCATAATTTGCTATATAAGGAGGTAACACATTATAGTTGAGTTGAATTTTTCTATGAACTTCCCCTCAACCCCAGTCTTCTTTTCCAGCATAATTCTGCAGCTTAGCTGTCCCTTGAATTTGCTTTATATTTTTCTGCACATATTTGTACCTGCACTTAAAATATAGTACTATTTTTTTTTACATATCTTAAGGTTTTACACCAATGGTATCAGACTACGTAATATTCTGCAACTTTTTTCATTCTCCATTATTTTTTAAATGTAGCTATATTGACCTATATCATATAGCTGGAGTTTTTCCTGATAACATTATACAGTGTTCTGGTATATACTACAATGTGTATATCCATTCTCCTGTTGATGAACACATAGTTTATCTCACTATTTCCAACAATGTGGCTGTGAATGTCCCTCACAGCCTTCTTCACTCAGGGTCCCCCTAGAGAATGAAGCCATGATGCCAGATGTCACCGCTATGAATTGGTTTCTCACCTGTGCATCTGGAATGGTGCTGATTATGCACCATTATTGGGATAGTTGAGAACATAATCTCACAAATCATTCTCTGTTTCATTACTCCAATGAGAACCACTTATGAGAAAGTTTCTGAGTAGAATTGCTGGGTCCTAAGGTTTGTGCATAGTTCTTTCTTTAAACAGATTTGGCCAAAAGCCATTCCAAGTGATGTTTCAATTCATGTTCCTTGGCTCTGTAGGCAGTTCAATCTCCGTCCTTGCCAGCAGTTGTCATTGTCAGATTTTTCTGTTTTTGCCAACTAAAGGGTATAAATAGTATCTTATTTCTTTAATTTTCATTTTCCTGATTATTTGTCTGTGTGAGAACCTATTTCATATATTTTAAGCTTTTAAATATATTCTGGCTACTAATCCTTTGTTGGTTATATGAATATCAAAAATGCATTTTACTTATGGTGTCTCTTTTGTATAGAGGATTCTCATTTTAATTTAACTTTAATCAAATTTATTAATCTTTGCCGTTATGGCTTGCTCTCTTTGCATTTCTTTAGAAATTCTTCTTGAACTATGTTTTTTCCCTAATATATTTTTATAAGGTTTGAAGTTTCACTTTTCTTATACAGTTTTTATTTCTCCTGCAAAGTATCATTTGATTTGTATATCTAGCATAACTATTTATTGAATTGTCTGTACATGCCAAGGTTCACCACCACCTCACTGCTTCCTATGCATGTGTAGGGTTGTTCTGAGCTCCATCTTCCCCGTCTGATTTTCTCTGTGCCTGTCTGCCCTGTCTCAATTACTATAGCTTTAGACTAACTCTGAGATCTGGCAGAGAAATTTATTTTACTCTTTTTTTCTTTATTATCATCATACCTATTTTTGGACCTTTTTCTTACATATGAATTTTAGGATCAAACTTAAGACTTTTGTTACAATTATTTTTGGGGTTAATAGAATGATTTTGGGGGGGCAACTAATATTAAGTTTTCTTTTTTGTAAACATGCTATATTTTTTCATGGACTCAACTGATCTTTTATATTTTTCTATAGCATTTCATAATTTACTTTGAAAAGGTCCTTCACATCCTTTGTATGATTTAGTCCTGGGTACCTTATAACTTTCCAGACATTATCTTTTCAAATATTTCTCCTACTCTTCGTCTATCTTCCAGTTTCCTGAACTGTTCTTTGTACCTCTTTGTCTTTCTGTGCTGCACCGTGGTAAATTCCTCAGAATTCTGACAATTCATTAAATCTCAATTCCACTGTCAAGTCTAGAGTTAATCCCATCTGGACTGGTTTTATTTAAGTGACCAAATTTTCATTTCCAAAGTTTTCTTTTATTCCAGTTAGTTCCCTTCTGTATCCATATGTTTAATTTCTGCCTGTTTCCATTCCATAATGTCTTGGGTTGTGTGTATTTTTTAATGGGTATGCTTTCATTTATTTCTCTGAATATCCTAAACACACTTATTTTTAAATCTTTGTATACTAGTCCATAAAATGAATTAATTCACAGTAAAGTTGTATCTATTTTGTTGTCTGCCTTTCTTAGCATTGTATGTTTTGCAGCTTTTATGTACAGGCTTATATTATTGTTACTATCGTTTCTAATTTTTCTGCCACGTTCACTTTCCCTGTTCAGCGATTGTGTCTGCCAAGCTCTGAGTCCTCCAACCTAGAATGAGTCTTCACACGACTCCTGTGCCATGCTGACATTAATTGATCCAATCACAGTGCTAGTGTAGGGAGTCGCCAGGTAGAGGTGAGCAGGCTGTGTCTGCTTCCTCCAACGTCTCTAGGTCTGCAGTGAGCAGCAAGTTTGTCCAGTGTTCTTGACAAGGCTGCTCCTTCCCTGGTGGTCACTGTGGGGGTGGTTGCAGTGAGTCCTTGTCTCCATAGGAGCCCTCTTCCAAAGTGGGAGCCTGTGGGCCCTTCCCACAGCTTCCTTTACTCTTCCAATTCTGACTCCCAACTCCGTCCTCATTTGGTGACCATGGTTACATCTATATATATTTTAAATCTGTCATTGGCATATGTTGCAGCAGAGGACGTACATTAAAGTGTGATCATATTTTGCATCTTGACTAGTCCCCAAACTGATTTAAAAAATAATAATTTCAGAGTTGTGTGTATTATCCTAACATTTTCCTATCACAACAGTGCAATTATGTGCCCTTTCCACCCCTGCTCCCATCTGTCTTTATGATCATAGAATTGAGGGCAATATTCTTTCAGGGAATCACATCATGGTCCACCAGCTAAAAGATTAATTCAGGAAACATGATTAGAAAGAGACATCTGAGTAGTTTTCCTGAGCCATAAGGCATGAACATCAGTGACAGGACTTAAATAACTGAAATGAATTCTGTTTAGTTTTCTTGTCTTACCAAATTAGCATCAAAATGTTTTTACTAGTTTTGGTTAGGTGATGACAGAAAGTCTAACTGCTTTGCTGATTATAAACTACCACTATGTTCGTGTGCTGACTGAAAGAATAATTTCTGTTACTAAAATACCTAGTTTGCCTTTTGAAACAAGAATGATAACATGGCATAAATTAAGAATAATTAATCTGGGATAATATTCTGTGCAATTTTTCAACAATTTGTCAACAGTCTAAGAGTAAGTAAGAAATTGCACCTTCTCTTCAATAAATTCTGTGTTCATTACTTCATGCTTCTAGTGTAACAATGAAATCAACCTGGAATTGATCTGTCCTTTAGAATTAGGGCTGTGTCTTCCAAAATGACATCGTGCTGGCTCTACTTGCTCAGTTCCACTGAGTTAATATTAGCCCGTGTCTCATCATCATCATGCTCTCCAATTTTAAAACATCCTAATGAAACATCCTCTCTCAGATTAAAAAGTAATATTACAGATTCTTCATGACCTTATAGATTTACGTTCATTTTTAGTTTAAATAAAAATATATGCATTTCAAAGATGAAAAGGGTATAAAGTACTTGAGTTCTGCCCAATAATATTTGATATTGTGGCCAAACTTAAGTACTAAACCTTTAAATGGCTTTTCAAGTTCGCATTTATACTACCAAGAGGAGAAGAAGAAGGCTTTGTATTTTAAATACTAAAATATCAAAGCTTTTTATATGTAGAATTGAGAGACTTAGACACACACTGTCCAAAGTCACCATAACTTTATACTTCAAGAAAACTCCATTTAAATTCCCCAAACAAGACCTAGATTCCTTTTTTTTATGTTTAAAATTTTCAACATGAGGTAAACATTATTTTTTTTTCTTTCCAAAGATTTGAACACTAGACTTCAGTGGGGATCATCAGAATTTATAGAAGGTTGAAATAATTCTTAAAAACTTGAATTGCTTTTATTTACACTTGAAGCTTCTTTAATATTAAAATCTTTGCTGAGGGAAAGGGATTTCTCTAGCCTTTGAATAGCCAAAGAAAGTAATTTAAGTAAAGAGATAATCTTTGTGTCTGAAAGTGTCACTTCAATGCCAGAGCTGAGCCACTGTGAAGATGATGTTTGATCTTAGAATCCTTCCAAGAAGAGCAATTAGAGGTTTCGAATGACAGCAGGATTCCTGAGTCTGGTCTTTCTCCTGTGTGCCTGGATCCCGAAGCTGGAGGGCATAGAGGCTGCTCCAATCTAAACCGAAAAATCCCCCTTATGCCATAAAATACTGAGAGAGCTACCTCTGGCAAAGGGTGTGCATTGATTGTCTCCTTGCCACACAGATGTATCTGTAGCTCTAGAGCATGTGACCTGAGACCCATGCTTTCTGGAGCTGCAGTAGGAGACCTGAGCCTTTTGGCTTCTATTCCTGCCAGGGAGGAGCTATGAATTCCATCCAGTCACTTCTTAAAGATATTGAGGAGAATCTGAAGACTCTCTCGTATTACTTAGGCTGGGATTCTTTTCTTCTGTGAACAACAGGATAACATTATAGACAGGGCTACAGCACTCAAACCTCAGTGAAGGAAGCTCCTGTCCCCTAGGAATGGACTGCTGTCAAACTTAGCTGTTGTACACTCTACCAAAGAAGTTACATACTATTTCTACAGGTTAGGTACTGTCTTCATGTAACCTAGGACTTCTCAAACTTGACAGAGAAGAAAAAAAGCCACTCCCTAGAGAATATTAGCATGTGGATGGCTGAAAGTCCCATGTTTCACTGAAGGCCTATATATTTTCCAAATAATCATGCAAATTTTACATTTTATTCCAAAATAAATCCAGTTTTATATTAATAGAATTATAGTGTTACATTTGTGAATTGTCACAGCATTTTTGGGAAGCAATTTGTCAATATCTGTTAAAAAATGTATGTATCCTTTCACCCAGCCATCTTACTCTGAGGATTTGTCTCATAGAAATAACTGCAGATATATGTATATTTATGACTACATGTCATGTCAAAAGTTGGAATAAAATGAATGGCATTCAACAAGAAGTGGTTGACTAGATTAGAAATTGTGGAGCCAGCATGTCATGGAATTATGCAACCATTGAGGAAAACACATTGGAATTCCACCAGTCTTGCGGGATTTCCTGTGAGTGAATGGAAATGCAAGACAAACAATGACAGAGTAATCCTATATGTGTCTACCTAAATATCCTGTAAATAATGATATTAATATGAGGTAGCTCACCAGTTTATCTGCAGGAGAAGGGATACAGGGAGAATACAGGATGATGGAAGCAAAAAGGAGAGAATGAGAGAGAACAAAGACAGAGAGATATTGCATTTCCATAAGCTTGTGAAATTAGATATGTAGTGATATCTACACTAATAAAAGAAATATGCAAATTGACCATACCTCTATGATGACCACCAGCCAATCAAGAATGGGTATGCAAATTAACCCAACAAAGATGGTGGGTTAATTTGCATACACAGGCATGGAGCGGCCGGGTGGGGTGGGATGCCTGCTATGAGGGGCAGGGCAGGAGGTGAAGGGAGCTACAGGAGCAGTGCTCCTGCCAGAGAAGACTGAAGGCTCTGGCCGGAGCGAACACTGAAGGCTCCAGTCAGAGTGAACACTGAAGGCGGCAGCCAGAGCGAAGGCAGAGGTCCCTAGTGCTGGAGGAAAACCGGTGCCAGCAGCCAGGGGAAGGAAGGCCTATTGCACGAATCTTCATGCAACAGGCCTCTAGTATATAATAAAATTTTAAATAAACAAATTGTCTCCCTTCTTATAAATTTGGAAAGTGCACAGGCTTCTGCTAAGTGGCTTTGCTGTCTCCCTGTCCCATACCAGCATAGCCCTGGGAGCAGTGGTACACTGGCCTGAGAAATATGGACATGACAACATCTGTAGTACAAAGATCTGAGGGGGGTATAGGCCACCATGCTGCCTCCAGCTGCTAGAGCATGCTGGGAGGTTCTGTGGTTCTTCCATGATACAAACAGACTTCTTGACTGAGGCAGGCTGTGGTTATTTCTAAAATTCCCTAGACTTTGGTACTTGGATTCTGAAGTTTGATTTCTGCTGGCTCTCTTTAATGCATCCCCTGATTTTACCTCTAGCTTCCTGGTTCTTTCTGTGGTTCCACCAGTGGTAATTGGCTTTAACCTTGTCTTAACCTCTAGTTTTCAGGCAATATCTACAACTAATCACCCTTTTTTGTTGTAAGGTGCTACATTCCTCAATTTTTTCTTCATTCTCTTCTTGCTTTTACTTAGAATAGCCTGTCTTACGATTCATTTTACCAGGATCAAGGATACTTTTAATATGAACTCTAGTAAGTGCAGTTCTTTTTCCCATTGACTTTCCATGGGACTTTCTGAAACTGCTATGTTACTGATCACAACAGAGATTCAGATGGATTTGTAATCTATTTCATGTTCCTTTAGAAACTTGAACTCTATATTGGGTGGATTTGGATGTGTTGGTTTAGAGTCTGTCTCCCGTTAGCAGAGTACTTTCTTTGCCTTAGAAATAAACTCACAAAATCCATTTTAGACAGGAATCTTGAAGGTCACCTAATCCAACCAACTTCACATACAATAATCCTTTCTGAACACTTCCCCAGAGTGGTTGGCCAAACACTTTCCTGTCACTATAGGAAACTCACTATTTCCAGAGGCGACTCATTTTCACCTGTGCACATTTCTTTCTTGATATTTGTTTAAGTCTGACCAATGAAATGCCCATAGAAATTAATGAAATGCAGCCAGGTGTAAATTAGGTTTTCTTGATAGAAATAACATCATTAAGCTCTTTTAAAATATGCCATGCACAACAAGTAGCATTACCTTAAACAATTACCAGGCATTCCAGAAGAGAGGCCAAATAACTGAAAACCAGGAGGAAAAGAAACCCTGATAATAACCCCTGGTGAGACTTCTGGAAGCTTACCTTGCTGCCCAAGTGCCCTGTGTTGCAAAACAGCAAAGGTTCTCAGGGGAGAAGGTAGCAGGAAAGGTCTGGCTCGCTAATATCTTTTGCTTCATACTGGCTTGGTGCTACTCAGGTTGCTCTCCAATTCTTTCAAGCAGCTAATTTTTGGTGTGTGTATGTGTTTCATTGTTGCTATTTTCAGTGGGAAGGTTAGTCTGATACAAGCTACTCCTTCATAGTCAGAAGCAGTCTGAACACACGAGATAATGAGAAATGTCAATGAGACCTTGATAATTTATTTTCATAAACTTTGAAATCAGATAACATTTTGGATGAATTAAGAATTCATAATTCAGAGGAATTAAGACTTCACAACTTGGGGTCTAGAGTTGAGGCTCTCATTTTCATTTTGGAAAACTGATTTCAGTATAGGAAGGTGAACTGAAATATTCATGCCAGATGACTTTACCAACCAGTTCCTGTATTTGTGTACCACTTGGAAGTATCTAAGCAGAAGAGTATTCAAAGTATTTGATAGGTTGCAGCATCATCCAAGAATTCCAAATCTCTGAAACACTTTCCACCATCAGCATTTTGCTTACATGAAGAGAACAATTTTTTTTTTCTTTTTAACACAACAAAATACTACAGCACCACCACCTGACATTAGATAATATAGCTGGATACCATATTGTACATCTGGTCCATCCAGCCATGCATTGAATTAGCATGGTTTAAGCCATAGGAGTGTATGTAATTCATAATGTTACTATGTTCTGTTTTTAAGTTTTTAGTGCAAAGATTTCATTGAATGATTTAATGAACTGACTTAAATTATTCTTATAAATGTTATTGAATGTTATATAGCATAACATGAACATGTAATATATTATAATATGTGTGAAATTACCACCAAAGGAGAACTACCTTTAGACATGCTTACTACATTAAAGCATTAAAGGTTCTAAAAAATATACCTTAAAAAAGTTTCCCAGTTCACCAAAATAAATAATTTCCTGCTGCTTTCTACTTAATGAGCACTACGTCCACCAGTTTTTCATTCACATCAAAGTTCTCTTCACTTCACCAATGAATATGGCTTACATTCTCTCATTGGCTGTAATAGAAAATATCACAATTTATCTTTTTCATGTAATTTGTCCTGTAAATTTTCAACCAATTCTTCAATACTCTGAACAACCATGTTTCAGATTATACTTATATTTACCAAAGGCTATTTCTGTCTGTTCAATATACATAATTATAGCTACATTCAATAACCAGTTTTATAAACTCACCATATATAAGAGGTGAGTACTAAACAACTTTTCACTTAAGTCATTATTCAGTTACAGCAGCTCTTTCCTTCACATTCAGAAACAAATCTGATAGTTTCGAATAGAAACAAAATAGTTTTTCTTACTTGATTAAGTTTTCATCCCAAATCGTTCCTGTGCCAACTTTTATTGTGGCTCATTTCAAAATGATGTCCTATGTTGTGTGCTTTCAGTGACAACATGCTCATTTTCATATTGGATACCTAGCATATTTTCATGTGGAAGTGTAGAATATTACTTTCTCACATTTTTTATGGCACACTTAGCTTTTTGGATCTGCCTTTCATTTTTTGGCTTTTGCTATGAAATATTTCACTTTCTTTTCAATCAAATGTAAGAGAAACAGTGACACAGCTTGTTCACTGATGGCAACTGACATTTGACTTGAAAGTTGTAAAGACATTAAAGAACAGGGGAGACTGTGGCAAACTGAAGAGTTAGTATTTCCAGATCTTCTGATTTGAAAGAAATAAAAGCCAGAAATTCAGATTTTTGTTGAAGTCCCTCAGTTCCGAATATTGTTAATTGCTTCCATAATTTCTGAAAACAGTGCATGAGCCAAGTAGAATATGTTTATTGGACTGTTTTGGTTTGCAGGTGTAATTTTCGAACCTAGTCTTATATGATCACTAGAGGCCCGATGCACAAAATTCTTGCAAGGGGGCGGGGGGAGGTCCCTCAGCCCAGCCTGTGCCCTCTCGCAATCCAGGACCCTTCAGGGGATGTCTGACTGCCGGTTAAGGCCCAATAGGGCCTAAACCGGCAGTCAGACATCCCTCTTGCAATCCAGGACCCCTTGCTTCTAACTGTCCGTCTGCTCGCTTCTTACTGCCTCCTTAGTGCTATCACGGAGGTGGGAGAGGCTCCAGCCACCACCAATGCACTCACCAGCTGTGAGCCCAGCTTCTGGCTGAGCGGAGTTCCAGCTGTGGGAGCGCACTGACCACCAAGGGGCAGCTCCTGCATTGAGCGTCTGCCCCCTGGTGATCAGTGTGTGTCATAGTGACCAGTTGTTCAGCTGTCGATTTGCATATTAGGGTTTTATTATATAGGATAGACTCCAAGAATATTAGAGCCGGAAGGAACCTTAGAGCTTATCATAAACTAGTGTCCTGTTGCACAGATTTGAGCACCTTGAAAGGAAATTAATTAGAAGAAATATTTTAATATTGCTATTCATGACTTGCTAATGAAAAGAAAGTAGGATCCACTGAGTCTCCTATCTACCTACTCAGGGACTTCTGTGAGGATCAAATGAGATGAGGCATAGGAAAATGCTTCACAAACATTTGGTTAAACTGTAAAATGTTTGCACCTGGCTATAAAGCAAGCCAGGTTTCTGAGCTGAAGAAACTCCAAGGATGCTAGTCACTAGGGAGAGGAAGCCGGGTGTTGCTACATGATGTCATTACCCAGTGCCCACAGCCACCATTTCTGGGCTGGGCTGGGCTGTGGGCTGCGTTTTTCATCATGGGGTCTTGGCAGCATTGGCTGTGATTTGGTGGGGTGTTGCTCAGGGGTGGTGGTGGGGCCTGAGTCCCACTTGGGGGAAGCCGAGTGTTGGTTTGTCAGCACCAGGTTCGTGGTGCCATTTATTTTTAAATGGCCAGTACATGTCATGGCAGCTCCTGTGTTGAGCATCTGCCCCTTCGTGGTCAGTGCACACCATAGCTACTGGTCAGATGGATAGACACTTAGCCTTTTATGTATATAGATAAACAGCCGTTGAGAATTCAGACCAGAACCCAGATTCCCAATTCCCATTTCAGGACACTACAGGTTTCTAATCTGCTTAATAGACAATGTTTATGAGCTGTACTATTAATGCAAAATCCAGCTATAATCAGATAGTCAAAGCAGAAAGAATTCAAGGAATGGTGATTGGTTGGGTCAGTGGCCTGTTTATTTGTTGTTGTTGTTTGTCTGTTGTTTGTTTTTTTACCTGAATTAACTGAGCAGTTCTATCCACATTTTTTTCATTTCTACCTCAGTAGATATGACAATAGGGGAGAGAGAGTGTTAATAGTATCTGGGTTTCCCCACATTACCAATGATTCAGAATTAATTATTTTTTTGCTTTTTGCTTTCTTTCAAGTAGGTAGAAAATTATTTTTTTCACAACATGGGACATTTACTATTCCAGGAGAAATGTCTATATTAAAGTGAGGAAAAAACATTCCTCACAAAATTTAAGTGTTTGAATTTAGAATTGCTTTTTTTTTAAGAAATATGTTTTTATTTATTTCAGAGAGAGGAAATGAGAGGGGGAGAGAGAGAGGAACATCGATTAAATGAGACCATGGACACCTATAATAGTGTGGTGAGAGCCTGGGATGGGCGGGTACAGGGTAAAAGGGGTCAATGGGAAAAAAGGCGGGATATCTATAATCCTATATAATAAAAGCCTAATATGCTAAGTGTTCAGTTGTCCTGTGATCGGTCAACTCTTCAACCAATCAAAACGTAATATGCTAATGATATTCTAAGGCCGCTCAACCGCTTGCTATGATGTGCACCGACCACCAGGGGCCAGACAGTCGACTAGTAGACCAGTTGTATGACGTGCACTGACCACCAGGGGGCAGACAGTCAACTGGTCGACCAGTTGCTATGACATGCACTGACCACCAGGGGGCAGATACTCCAACTGGTAGGTTAGCTTGCTGCTGGGGTCTGGCCAATCGAGACTGAACGAGATGGGCTGGACATGCCCTGGAGCCCTCCCGCAGTCCCTCCCAGGCTGGCCAACCTCCCTTGTCCCTCCCCTCCCTGCTGGTCCTGATTGGCCCCGATTGGGACTGGGTGAGACGGGGCCAGACACTCCCTGGAGCCCTTCCGTGGTCCCTCCCTGGCCCAATTGCACACTGGTGAGGTCCCTCGGCCTGGCCTGCACCCTCTTGCAATCCGGGACCCCTCAGGGGATGTTGGAGAGCCAGTGTCAGCCTGATCCCAAAGGCAACTCCCCTTGGGAGGGCACCAGATGCAGGGCTCACAGCTAGTGAGTCCTGCTGTGGCAGTGCGAGCCTCTCCCAATCGGGACTGATTGGGCACGAGCCCGCAGCAGGTGCAGTGGGGCCAGGATGAGCAGGAATGGCAGGTAGGAGCTGCAGGCGGCATTGGACTGCGGGTTTCAGCCGATCCCTGCAGGCCACCCAGAGGGACCCCACCTATGCATGAATTCATGTACTGAGCCTCTAGTCTATATATATAAAAGCCTAAGTTACCATTATGGCGGAACAACCGAACAACCAGAACAACTGGTCAGTATGACGCGCACTGACCACCCCAATCACCTAATTGGGGCCTGCCGACCAACCTCCTTGTCTGTCATCTGGCCGGCAGGCCCTGACCACCTGATGGGGAACGGGGAACAGGGGGGGGGGGTGGGTGGTGGCGGACACGGGTGGCGCCAGGCCAAGGTGGGTGCAGGCGGGGGGGCGGGGCCGGCTGCTGGCAGCCAGGGGAAGGAAGGCCCCGCTGGCCAACCTCCCGGTCCCTGAAGGCTTTTGAAAAACCTCTTTCTGGGGAGGCTTTTCTCTCCCTCCCCCCCAGCAGCGTGCAATTCAAAGGTGATAGCCACGGAGCCGCCCACTGCACAACTGCCCAATCTTTCCCTGCACCCAGTCGGATTGAGTCTGGCATGCAGCAGGGTGGAACACCCTGAGCCACTGCCTGCACTGTGTCCACACCCTGAGGACACAGGGGCCTCAGATGCAGGGGCCACCCAGCCCCCAGCACACTCTCTGCCTGGAGGTGTCCAGCTGCAGATCTCCAACCCCATTAACTGGATCAGTGGTGGGTTGGAAAGCGACCCGGGACTGGGTGAGGAAATGAAACTTGGAGCGAGTACCACAGCTGCAGTCCCCGTGACCTGCCCCTCCCAGGGTAATGCTGCACTCCCTAACCTCCCACACGCCAAGATATAAATGTGGATTCCAAAGAGGCAGGCCCCTCTGACACCCCCACCCTTTTCTTTAAGGCTGCATTCTCCTTCCCTAATACATGTTGCTTGAAGTACATGATGGTTTGTGTTTAGACATGTGATAAACATGGGGAAAGCAAAGTTTTGTGCTTTAGTACAAAAGAGTCTGGAGTCTTTGGGGGTCTCTCTCTCTCTCTCTCTCTCTCTCTCTCACACACACACACACACACACACACACACACTCCTTCCTCCCCTCTTCCCTGGCCTGGCAAATCTTCACGCAGAAAGTTAACCCTAGCTCCTCAGAACCCACCCTCGCTGGAGTGGCCTCTTTTGTTTTGTTTTGTTTTTTCCCTCTCACGAGGTTTTTTTCTAACCTCTAAACCAAACTGGCAGTCAGACATCACCCGAGGCATCCTGGATTGCGAGAGGGTGCAGGCCATGGTGAGAGACACCCCCCCATGCATGAATTTCATGCACCAGGCCTCTAGTAGTTTCAATAATATACATTTTTTAAAAATTAAAATTTGAGTAAAAAATTTAAAAGAAAAGAAACATTAATAAGAGAAAACATCCATCTGTTGCCTCCTGCATGCCCCCTACTGGGGATTGAGCCTGCAACCTGGGCATTTATTTGAGGCAGGATAGTAAGAAACTAGGAAAAGTCCTTGGCAAGTACAATGGGGAAACTGAGGCAATTAGCTGAACAAAGTGGCTGAGCAATTTACAGCCAGATAAGGAAGGTCACCGGGACGGAAAGGCCTGGGCGCCTAACAATGGGGAAAATGGCGTGGGACTCGTCCCTGGTTGGCCTTTCCTCCACTGGCATATCGCTGGCCATGCAGTTTAGACCCCTTGACCTTTCCTCCCTAGAGATAACCTCTAGGCCTCAGCTGTATTTTAGCTCCAGGCCCAGAAAAGCAGCAAAACCAGGTGGGTGACACCAGGACCAGCTGCAATCACTAATGGCCCCTGCCCTGGCACTAACCAATCAGTGGAGACCACCACCCTGAAAGGGCACACCTGGAAAAGCTGACGAATATGCTACTGAGATCTCCTCTAAGAGCTTCCCTAAACTCCCAGCTTTTAAAACCTCTCACAACAAAGGATCCAGCATTCCCTCTCTCTCCCAGAAGCATGCCCACACCTTTCTTCCCTCCCAGGCACGCATCTCCTAAACTCCGAGGGTCCCCACGAGACTTGCAACCAGGGGAGCAATGGGCAACAGCCGGCTAACCCAGGTTATCTCAGGCTAACCCCCTGAACCTATCTCCCAGGCCCCCTCTTCTTTGACTTGCCAGTGAGCTAGGGCAGCCCAGCCTAGTTCTCTCCTATTGCTTCTATCCTAAGCCCTTCCTTGTTTCACTGTCCCCAGGTTTAATAAATGTACTCTCAAAATCACCTGGACTCGTGTTGTGAATTTTTTTTTGCTTCAAGTCAAGAACACACACACTACCGAGGGCCCTAGACAAACCCACGAAGGCCAGGCCCCCTTCCCGGTAACATATTGAGGGTTTTGTGTCTGCATGTTTTAAAAAATGTTTTTGGTGATAGGGAAGCATCCTGAGCCTGGCATGGTGAAGGGTAGGTGTCAGAGCCAGCAGATCACTGCTCAGCACTGCTGCTCTCAGTTGCTCTGAGTCCATGTATTCTTCTAAATTCTTCCCAACTACACCAGGGCAGGTTCCATCTCAAACCCTGCCCACTGTACTAACTGTTGGGAACTTGGTCCAAGTTCCTCCTTTATCCTCTGCTCACTAGTAACAGGGGTTGGGTCCGAGCCCCTCTGCCTGGGACTGGACCGTCTTGAACGCTGAGTCTTAGATGGAGAAGCCATGAGAAGGCGTGGGTCTATACTAGTAAGAATGAGTCTTTACTGCGGAAGCCTGAGGCCACCAGACAAGACAGTCCTTCACAGCAATCCCGATAGGCAGCCATACACCCGCTGGTAAATACATCTTTCCTACACAATAGTAGCCGTCTCGGTACGCAGTTATTATCTGAGCAGCCACATGCTGCCCCTAGACGTACAGGTTTACACAGCAATAGTACCTGAGCTCTCAGAGCTTCAGCCTCCATAGCCTCTCCAGCCTCCCTGGCTCAGCAGCTTCTCCTGTCTCCCCCGCCCAGCACACTGGCTGGTTAACAAGGTGGCTATAGCTGAGTTCTCTGTGAGCTCTTACTAGTAGCCTTATATCGTAGCAGTACCAGCTCTCAGCTCCGTCTGAGCTCTCTAGCCTCCCTTGCACACATAGGAGCTACATTCTTTGTGTCCACTCTCTCTCTAAGAGACTAGCTGGCCAGTAACCTGTATGTTACTCCAGAGACAGGAAGGCTAGTTGCCAACAGTGACATCCATCATATTTTGGCTTCAGAAGGGCACGCCTGCGCAGTGTAATGCTTGTGGCGACCTTGCGCCTGCATAACAGTATCTTGGCCTTGAGCACCCCATTAGGCCCATGCTTAGAGCTGCCTTGACTGTCTGGTGTTCTTAGACAGGGCTCCACAGTAGGTGACAATGATTTGGACTGGACCCAGGCACCGAGGAGAAGGACAGACAAAGGATGACATCGATGGTTTCTTGGGACTGAGACAGGGTGCCCAGTGTAAATTTACCCAGACCTAAAATAGGTAAAATTGTGTCAGCTTTGATGCCTTTTATATTTTTAATCTAAATTTGATTATCTGAAGCACAAAACTAAACAATTTTACTATCACTGATGGTTAAGAGCACTGTGCTGGAGAGGCCACGCGGTGCTGTAATTCAGAGTGTGTGCTGGGAGAAATGGACTCTGTGTTTTCACTTACCCACAGACACTTTGTATTATTGGTGATCCAATCTCGGCTTTTTAATTCTATTTAAGAAATTGCTATTTCCAAGGAAACATTTCTGCCATAATTCAGAAAGGGAGAGGTAAATTTACCATCGGGGCTGGATGGTGACAGGAAAAGAAGGAAAACAACTCCTTTGAATGCTCTAGGAAGGAAAAAATTTAGCCATTCCCATTTCAGAAGTTATTCTCATCTGAAAAGGACATTTGAGAGGTTGAAATGGAATATTGCCACTGCTGTCCCTCACATAGTGGAGAGAAGTAATAGGCAATTATTTTTGTAGGTGCAGCGCAAAAGAAAACCCATGTAGAACTGGGCCCACATTCATCAGATAAAATGGGGAATTGAGCAGTTATTCAGTGAATTTCAAACGTTGTGAAGAGCCAATCATGATTTTTGCCCTGAAGTATATGGGCTGACTTTTCTAAAGTGAAAATAGCTTCTAGTCCCCATCCCATTATAAGGATAATATGGTTTCATGTTGTGTGTGTGTGTGTGTGTGTGTGTGTGTGTGTGTGTTTTACTTCAAACAATACAGAAAACCACACAAAAAAATTGACTTCACTTTTTCACTTTAACAATATCTGTTGAATACCTACCATGTACAGTTGTGTGCTAGGGACTCAGAGGTGTACAGACAGGTGTGGTTCTTGCCCTCTCTGACCACTGCCTGCATATTCCACTGAAGGTCCTGGCAGACATTGCTCTGTATAAGTGAACAAAGGTTGATGTGACTGTGTAAGAGATCAGCTCATATCATGTGAGCAGTTCTGCCATATATGATCTATCCAGTAGGTGATTCTTCACTGATGAATCTAACCATGTATCACTCTTCAATGATTACATAGTGTCCAGCTGTGTGATTCCACCACTATTTTTCAGTAAGGAACTAAAACAGTCCCTTACTGAAAAACATTTAATTATCTTATTTATTTAATTTGTTTTGTTCTTTTAAAAAATTAATAGACTACTGTTTTGAACAGATTGAACTTTATAGAAAAACTAGAGGCCCAATGCATGAAATTCATGCAAGGGGCTCAGCTCTCGCAGCCCTGGCCAGCCCTCGCAGCCCCAGCTTCATCTGGAAGGACGTCCAGAAGGTTGTTCGGTTATTCTGTCTAATTAGAATATTAGCTCTTTATTATATAGGATGAACAGAAAAAACAGAGAGTTCCCATGTACCCCTCCCCCTTGCCCTCATTTACTCTTTTAATCATAGGGTAAGACACCTTGCATTAGTATGGTACCTTTGTTATGATTGATGAGCCAATACTGACAAAGTAGTAACTAAATTTAATAGTTTACATCAAGATTCCCTCTTTGTATTGAACGTTCTAAGGATATGGCACATATGTAATGATAGGTATCCACCATTATAGTTTCATACATAATAGTTTCACTGCCCTAAAAAAAAACAAAAAAAAAACCTGTGCCCCACCTGTCCATTTCTTTGTCCTCTCCAACATTCAAACAGCTGGCAACCACTGAAATTTTTACTGTCTCCATAGTTTTGCCTTTTTCAGTTCACCATATACTCGGAATAATACTGTGTGTAGCCTTTTCAAATTGATTTTTTTTTCACTCAGCAATGCATTTAAGGTTCCTCCATGTATTCTGTTGCTTAATAGCTCATTTATTTTTATTGTTCAATTCTATTCCATTTTAAGTACCACGGTTTATTTATCTGTTCACCCATTGAAGGACATCTTGGTTGCTTCCAAGTTTTGGCAACTATGAATAAAGCTGCTATAAATATTTTATGGAGATTTTTATGTAGACATACATTTTCAACTCATTTGAGCAAATGCAAAGGAGCACAATTGCTAGATCTATGGTAAGAATATGTTTAATTTTATAAGAAACTGCCAAATTGTCTCCAAAGTGGCTATACCATTTGCATTCTCACCAGCAATGAATGAGTTTCTGTTGATCCACCCTTATCCACATTTGGTGTGGCAGTATTTTGGATTTTTTCCATTCTAAAAGATGGATAGCAGTTTCATTGTTGATTTGGCTTGAAATCTAATGACATACAATGTGAACAACTTTTCATATGCTTATTTGCCATCTGTAGACCTTCTTCATTGAGGTGTCTGTTCAGATATTTTTTGCCCCTTTTTTGTTATTGTTAATCCTTACCTAAGGATATTTCATCCCCATGATTTTTAGAGAGAGTGGAAGGAAGGGGAAGAGACACAGAGAGAAACATCAATGTGAGACAGACACATTGATTGGTTGCCTTCCACACTGACACTGACCCTGACCAGAGTTGGGGATCAAGCGGGCAACCAAGGTACCTGACCTTGACCGGAATTGAATCCACGACCCTTCAGTCTTCAGCCGATGCTCTAACCACTGAGCAACCAGCTAGGACAGCCCATTTTTAAATTGGGTCATTTGTTCTCTTACTGTTAAATTCTAAGAGTTCTTGGTATATTTTGGAAACAAGTACTTTATAAAATACGTGTTTTCAAATATTTTCTCCCCAAACTTACAATTTTTTCTTATATCTTAATTTTGATGTTGTAAATAAAATATTATTGCCAAATCCAATGTTACCTAGATGCTATCTTTATCCTATGTTATCTTTTAGGAGACTTATAGTTTTGCACTTTGCATTATGTTTATGATCCATTTTGGATTAATTTTTGTGAAAGGTCTGTGTCTAGATTCCTTTTTTTTTTTACTTTTTGCCTTTGGATATCCAATTGTTCCAGTGCCATCTGCTGAGAAGTTTATTCTTTCTCTGATGAATTGTCCTTGCTCTTTTGTCAAAGATCAGTTGACTGTATTTATGTGGGTCTATTTCTGGGTTCTCTTTTCTATTCCATTGATCTGTTTATCTGTTCTTTTTCACATGGTATTGATTACTATAGCTTTATAGCAAGTCTTAAAGTGGGGTCATGTCAGTCCTCTGTTTCTCCTCTTCAATATTGTGTTGACTATTCTACATCTTTTGCCATCTACACTAATAAAAGAGAAATATGCAAATTGACCATCACTTTGTGACACCCACCAGCCAATCAGGAGTGAGTATGCAAATTAACAAAGATGGAGGTGGCCCTGCCCCCCAGCCACTCCGGGTCTCTGGGCAGCACACATGCAGGCGCGGAGTGGCCAGGCAGGGTGGGACACCTGCTATGAGGGCGAGGGCAGGGGGCGGAGGGAGCTACAGGAGCGGCGCTCCGGCTGGAGCGAAGACTGAAGGCTCCGGCTGGAGTGAAGATGGAAAGCGGAGCCAAAGCAAAGGCCTGGGTCCTGGGTGCCAGAGGAAAACCGGTGCCGGCAGCCAGGGGAAGGAAGGCCTATTGCACAATTCTTTGTGCAACGGGCCTCTAGTTTCTTATAAGCTTTAAAATCAGCTTGTCAATATCTACAAAATTACTTGCTGGGATTTTTATTGACTCTATAGATCAAGTTAAAAAGGACCGACATTTTGACAATATTGAGTCTTCCTATTTATGGAAAGATCTTTTTTTAAAGATTTTTTTTTTTTTACCGGTGTTTTAGAGTTTCCTCATAGAGATCTTATACATATTTTGTTAAATTTATACCTAAGTATTTCATTATGTGTGTGCTAATGTAAATGGTATTGTGTTTTTAATTTCAATTTCCAATTGTTCATTGGTAGTATTGAAAGCAATTGACTTTTGTATATTAACATTGTATCCTGCAATTTTGCTATAATTACTTTCAGAAATTTTTTTGATTCTTTGAGATTTTCTATGCCATCTGTGAACAAAAACAGTTTTACTTATTTAATCCCCATTTGTATATCTTTTATTCATTTTCCTGTTTTATTGCATTAGCTAGGACTTCCAGTACAGTGTTGGGTGGAAGTGGTGATAGTGAACACCCTTACCATGTTCCGGATCTTAGCAGGAAAATGCCCATTTTCTCTCCATGAAGCATGATGTTAACTGTAGGTTTTGTGTAGATGTTCTTTATCAAATTAAAGAAGACAACCCCTTTATTTTTAGTTTGCTGAGGTGTGTTTTTCATCATGAATCATTGTTGAATTTTACCAAATGCTTTCCCACGTGTATATGATTTTTCTTCTTAATCCTTTTGATGTGCTAAATTATGTTGATTGATTTTTCCCTAATGTTGGACCAGCCTCGCATCTCTTGAATAAATCCCTCTTTATCATTATATTAGTTTTCTAGGACTTCCGTAGTCAAGTACCACAAGCTGAGAGGCTTATTTTTAATTTACTGTTTCACAGGTCTGGAGGTTAGAAGTCTGAGATCCAGGAAATCAGCAGGGCTGGATCCTTCTGAGAGCTCCAAGGGAGACTCTATCCCATGCCTTTGCCCTAGCTTCTAGTGGTTTGTTGGCAATCTGTGGTGTTCTTTGTTTTGTAGATGCATTACTTCTAGTGCTATCTTTATCTTCACACAGTATTCTTCCTGTGTGCATGTCTGTGTCCAAATTTCCCCTTTTTATAAGGACACCAGTCATAGTGGGTTAGGGGCCCACCCTACTCTAGTTAACTATATCTGCAATGACCCTATATTCAAATAAGGTACTTCAAACATATGAATTCTGGAGAGACACAATTTAACTCATAACAGTCCATCCTCTGGCCCCCAAAACTCATGTCCTTCTCACATGTAAAATACATTCACCCCACCCCAAAATCCCTAAAAGTTTTAACCCATTCCAATATCAACTTTAAGTCCAAACTCCCCTTATAAATATCTGAATCAGATATGAATGAGACTCAATGTATGATTTATGGTGGGGTAAAATTCACCTACTTCTGTGAATATATGAAATCAGATAATACATTATATTATTCCAAAATACAATGGTGGGACAGACATAGTACTGACATTTCACTTTAAAAAGGAAAAAATCAGAAAGAAAAAAACGGTCACATGTACCAAGCAAATCTTAAACCTAGCAGGATAAAAACTCCAGGGGGACTCAGTCTTAGGGGGAACCCACACTTTCATGAGTTTTACCTCCAGGATCCCTACTGTGTATGAGTTTGCCTCACTAACTATTAGATTTTAAGGCTGGAGAATAACCTTCTTTGGTTCATGTTCTGGGTTCACTGGGTAGCAGCCTTACACCCCCCATGCTCACTTGGGTGGAAGTCCCTACACTCTGGCATCAAGGCGGAGCCAGCCTTGAGCTGCCTTTGGCATCATTCTTCCTTTTTCTTGCATGATAGCACATGTTTACAGCTGAATAGCTCTATCTGCCCACTTCCTGCCTGTAGAATCCCAGAAACCCAGCAGTCTTCCTTCATTCATCCCTTCTCTGTCCCTTTCAGTCCCAACACCCAGCTGGTGGTATTTCTACTGAGATAGTTAATTGGATCTACAAGTTGCCCACTTAATCTCGTTAGCAGTGGTTGTCTAGCCACCCTGTTGGTGTTCTCTCCAGCTCATGCTTTCTCATTTTTTGCAATATGAATAGACTGGGAATTTTTCACATCTTCTAGTTCTGGTTTCTTTTTGCTTAATATTTCTTCCTTCAAATTATCTCTCTCCTCTTGTATTTTTCTATAAGCCACAAGGAGAAACCAGGTCTCACCTTCAACACTTTGTTTAGAAATCATCAAGTTCATCACTTACAAGTTCATCACTTCCACAAGACAGCAGAACACAGTTAAGCCAAGTGTTCTGCCACTTTATAACAAGAACCACTTTTCCTCCAGTTTCCAATAACATGTTCTTCATTTTCATCTGAGACCTACCAGAAGTACCTTTAATGCTTATATTTCTAGCAGCAGTTGGTTAGTTTCTGGTGAAACACTATCTTTTGAGGACAGACCTTATTAGAAGAACAGAATGCTCTGTGCTTATTTCAAAATGCTGAGTTTTCCCTTCCCTCTGCCAGAAGCATAGGAGGATATTTTTCTGAACTTCACTATGAAAACCTGGTAGGTCTCCTGGAGGTAAAACTCACGGAAGTGGGGGGTCCCCCTAAGACTGAGCCCCCTTGTAATTTTTAATTCTCAAAACATGTTCCCACCGAGCCTCCAGTAGCTCCTCAATTACAGTGTAGGTTTTCTTTCCCAAATACTGGTTTCCATAAAAGTTTCTGCTTGTGAGTTTCTGCCCAGTGCACTGTGATTCTGTGTCTGCCAGTCTGTCTCTCCAATCTGTGGGTTTGTTCTGTGACCTCAGGTTTCTGATGAATCTAAGAAGAGCTGCTGGTTTTAAGTTTGTTCAGCTTTTTTCTTGTTGTGTGGGTAGGAGTGATGACTTCCAAGTTCCTTACATTCTGGACTGGAAACTGAAGTCTCTGTATAAGTTTTGTTTTTTGATTTTGTGTGTGTGTCTATCAGGAGGGGGGTTTCCACTATTATTAGCAACTAGAGGCCCGGTGCATGAAATTCGTGCACTGGGGAGGGTGTCCCTCAGCCCAGCTTGCACCCTCTCTAATATGGGACCCCTCGGGGGATGTCCAACTGCAGGTTTAGGCCCGATCACTGTGGAATCGGGCCTAAACCTGCAGTTGGACATCCCTCTCACACGGATCGCCCCAGGCACCCCAGGGAGCGGCCACGCCCCCATGCCACGCCCCCTGGGGTGCCGATCGCCCCAGGCACCCCCGGGGAGCGGCGGCACGGGCGCGGCCACGCCCCCCCGGGGTGCCGATCTCCCCAGGCAACCCCGGGGAGCAATGGCAGGGGCGTGGCCACGCCCCCCGGGGTTGCCGATCGCCCCAGGCACCCCCGGGGAGCGGCCACGCCCCGTTGCCATGCCCCCAGGGGGTGCCGATCGCCCCAGGCACCCCCGGGGAGCAATGGCAGGGGCGTGGCCACGCCCCCCCGGGGTGCCGATCGCCCCAGGCACCCCTGGGGAGCGTCCACGCCCTATGCCACGCCCCCCCGGGGGTGCCCATCGCCCCAGGCACCCCTGGGGAGCGGCCACGCCCCCATGCCACGCCCCCCAGGGTGCCGATCGCCCAGGCACCCCCGGGGAGCGGCAGCAGGGGCGCGGCCACGCCCCCCGGGGTGCCGATCGCCCCAGGCACCCCCGGGGAGCGGCAGCATGGGCAGGGCTATGCCCCCCGGGGTGCCGATCACCCCAGGCACCCCCAGGGAGCGGGCACGGGCGCGGCCACGCCCCCCCCCCCGGGGTGCCGATCGCCCCAGGCACCCCCAGGGAGCGGGCACGGGCGCGGCCACGCCCCCCCCGGGGTGCCGATCGCCCCAGGCACCCCCGGGGAGCGGCAGCATGGGCAGGGCTATGCCCCCCGGGGTGCCGATCACCCCAGGCACCCCCAGGGAACGGGCACGGGCGCGGCCACGCCCCCCCCCGGGGTGCCGATCGCCCCAGGCACCCCCAGGGAGCGGGCACGGGCGCGGCTACGCCCCCCCCGGGGTGCCGATCGCCCCAGGCACCCCCAGGGAGCGGGCACGGGCGCGGCCACGCCCCCCCTTGGGGTGCCGATCGCCCCAGGCACCCCCGGGGAGCGGCAGCAGCGGCGCGGCCACGCCCCCCCAGGGTGCCGATCACCCCAGGCACCCCCGGGGAGCAGGCACGGGCGCGGCCACGCCCCCCCGAGGTGCCGATCGCCCCAGGCACCCCCGGGGAGCGGCCACGCCCCCATGCCACGCCCCCACGGGGTGCCCATCGCCCCAGGCACCCCCGGGGAGCAGCTACACGGGCGTGACCACGCCCCCCCGGGTGCCTATCACCCCAGGCACCCCCTGGGAGCGGGCACGGGCGCGGCCACGCCCCCCCGGGGTGCCAATCGCCCCAGGCACCCCCGGGGAGCGGCAGCAGGGGCGCGGCCACGCCCCCCCAGGGTGCCAATCGCCCCAGGCACCCCCGGGGAGCGGCAGCAGGGGCGCGGCCACGCCCCCCCGGGGTGCCGATCACCCCAGGCACCCCCGGGGAGCGGCAGCACGGGCATGGTCACGCCCCCCCGGGGTGCCGATCACCCCAGGCACCCCCGGGTAGCAGCTGCACGGGCGTGGCCACGCCCCCCCCCCAGGGTGCCTATCACCCCAGGCACCCCCAGGGAGCGGCAGCACGGGCGCGGCCACGCCCCCCTGGGGTGCCGATCGCCCCAGGCACCCCCGGGGAGCGGGCACGGGCGCGGCCACGCCCCCCGGGGTGCCGATCACCCCAGGCACCCCCGGGGAGCAGCTGCACGGGCGTGGTCACGCCCCCCAGGGGTGCCTATCATCCCAGGCACCCCCAGGGAGCGGTCACGGGCGCGGCCACGCCCCCCGGGGTGCCGATCACCCCAGGCACCCCAGGGGAGCAGCGGCTCGGGCGTGGCCACTGGGCACCGCCATCTTGATTTTATCAACGGTCGACAGGCCACCCGGAGTCCCGCCCTCAGCCTCCGCTGGCCCAATCATGGGCATAGCGGAGGTGCGGTCAATTTGCATGTTTCTCTATTATAAGGTAAGATACTGTGACCTTGCATATACTAGTATGATGCCTTTTGCAGATTGAGTCCTCAAAGTGGATCAAAGGTTATACAAAATGCTAATTGGTACAGTGGACCAATTTCCTTATTGTAAGGTCACCGTGCTCCCCCAGCATGGCTGAGTTTGCCTCTTTCCACATACCCTCACCAACATTGACTATTGTTAGACTTTTGTATCTTTGCCAGTTAGAGAAGCAGAAAGTGATATCTCAGGGTTGCATCTGCATTTCTTTGATTAATCATCAGTTTCTCTTTTCACATTTATTATCCCTTATATTTCTTCTATTATTAATTACCTTTATATTTTTTGCTTATTTCTCTATTTGGATGTTCATCTTCCTATTAACTTATTAAAAGTTTATTTTAGGCCAAGGAAACCATTGGGTATATTTTCTTTTTTTCAATATATTTTTATTGATTTCAGAGAGGAAGGGAGAGGGAGAGAGAGAGAGAGGAACATTAATGATGAGAGAGAATCATTGATCAGTTACTTCCTGCCCACTCCACACTGGGGATTGAACCCGAAATCCAGGCATGTGCCCTGACCTGGAATCGAACCATGACCTCCTGGTTTATAGGTCGATCTTCAACCACTGAGCCATGCCAGACGGGCTGTATCTTATATTTTGCAAATATTTTTTCCCACATGTATTGTTGTTTATATTGATTTTATTTACAGTAGGATTTTTATTAATGTCTTTACCTTTTTAGAGTAAAATGTATATACCTCGATCATTAATTCTGTTTTTTGTTTTGTCTTTTTAAATGTTGCTAATAAAGATTTTTTTTTCATTCCTGGTATATTCAGTTGTTTATTTTGATTTTCGTCTTGGTTTTTGCTCAGCCACATTTTATTTTCCTCTAGTTTTTAAGATATAAATCTTTGGATCACCTGGAATTTATTTTGGTGGAAAGCTAAAGAATGCGGTCAAATTTGATTTGTAGCTAGACAACTAGCCAATTGTACAAACAGTTAGAAAATAGGTCTTTATTTCACTGAATTGTAATGCCACCTTTATTGCCTGCTGAGCTCTCCCCATAGACTCTCTACTTTATGGATTTATCTACTTCATGCTGTATAATACTTAGCATTTACCACTGGCATTTATATAGCATATATCTCTGGTGGTGGTACACCCCTTTTACCTCTTATTTTATTCCTCATACCCCCTGCTAATCTTCCAAAGTTATTTTCAACTAGCGGCCCGGTGCACAAATTCCTGCACCAGTGGGGTCCCTCAGCTTGGCCTGTGGGATCAGGCCGAAACCGGCTCTCCAACATTCCCTGAGGGGTCCCGGGTTGCAAGAGGGTGCAGATCAGGCTGAGGGACCCCACCAGTGCACAATCAGGGCAGGGGAGGGACCTGGGATGTTGGCCAGCCAGGGAGGGACTGTGGGAGGGCTCCAGGGTGTGTCCGGCCCATCTTGCTCAGTCCCTGATCGGTTGGACCCCAGCAGTGAGCTAACGTACCAGTTGGAGCATCTGCACCCTGGTGGTCAGTGCACATCATAGCAAGCCGTTGAGCGGCCTTAGCATATCATTAGCATATTATGCTTTGATTGGTTGAACGGCTGACCAGAACACCGGGCACTTAGCATATTAGGCTTTTATTGTATAGGATATGGCCTTTCAAAATCATTTATTAAAGGTTGCCTCCCCATAATACAGGAGTTAGTACTTCTTTTTATTACTAGTCTCACACAATTTCAGTTTAATTGATATATGTTTTTTATTTACTTGCAAATAATTTGAATAAAATTTTGTACTTTTTTCTTATACAAATAGAGGTATTGGTATTTATATTTTTAACTGGTCATTTAATTGCATGCATATTGATTACAATATTTCCATTTGAAGCTTATTGGACTTCTTAGTTATGTTAGTAGTGATATACTAACAAATAATGCAAATAATGATTTTTTTTTATTTTTAATATTTAAAACTTTGCTTTTATTCTCTTGTTTGGGCTGCAGTTTTAAAACGATGCTATATAATAAAGAGGTAATATGCAAATTGACCCTCACACCCTTGCACAAGATGGCCACCCCCATGTGGTCACAAGATGGCTGCCACAAGATGGCCGGCAGGGGAGGGCAGTTGTGGGTGACCAGGCCTGTAGGAAGGGCAGTTGGGGGCAATCGGGCCTGCAACGGAGCAGTTAGTCATCAATCACGCTGGCAGGGGAGTGGTTAGGGGGTGATCAGGCTGTCAGGCAGAAGCGGTTAGGGGCAATCAGGCAGGCAGGCAGGCGAAGAGTTGGGAGCCAGCAGTCCCGGATTGTGAGAGGGATGTCCGACTGCTGGTTTAGGCCCAATCCCACCACAGGGATCGGGCCTAAACCAGCAGTCAGACATCCCCCGAGGGGTCCCAGATTGGAGAGGGTGCAGGCTGGGCTGAGGGACGCCCCCCAGTGCATGAATTTTGTGCACCAAGCCTCTAGTATTAAATAATAATGGTGTTAATGAATACTTTTATCTCATTTTCAGCTTTGCTGAGAAGCTTCTAGTGATTGCTAATCTTAATGGTTTAGCTGGTGAAATGAAATACATACTTTTATACTTTTAAGGAATTATCTCTATTCTGTTTTTATTCAGTCTTTATTTTCAATTAGTAATAAAGATTGGCTTTTGAAAAATGTTTAAACCAATAATCGACAAACTTCTGTGATTTTTCTTCTTACTTGTTAATACAATAAATTAAATAGATTTTATAATATTGAATTCTTTTTCTCTGTACTCTGGAACTAATTAATGGCATACTAATTCTTTCTAATTCACTTGTGAAACCATCTTAGCCAGGAACTTATTAAAAATCAGTAATTGGAAATATTCTAAATGATTTTTTTTCTATTTAGGTATTACAGTTATTTTCTATAATGTATTTTCCTACAAAATTATGCACTTTTCCCATATTTCCGAATTCATTAGCACACAATTCAAGTTTTATCTGTATCTCTGTCTTCATCTCTTATATCCAACTAGAGATGCAGTACATGAAATTTATGCACGGGTAGGGTCCCTGGGCCTGGCTGAAAATCAGGGCTGGTCAGGGCCTTCTGGCTGCCGGCTGAGGCCTTCCTTCCCGGGCTGCTAGCTGCTGGCCAGGGTCTTCCTTCGCTCCACGCTGCCCCCCTGGTAGTCAGCGCACATCATTGTGAGCAATCAAACTCCTGGTTCCAGGTCGAACTCCTGAGGGGACACTCTGCATATTAGCCTTTTGTACATATATAGATATTACATATTTGCGTTTTTGTTGCTTACCTAGAGGTTTGTGTGATATATTGGGGTTGTTTCCTAAAACAAAGAAACAAAACCACACTAATTTATTAATCAACCATTTTTTTCTTTTTCCTAATTTATGACTTTTTCTAATCTTTAAATCAGTCTTTTCATTTTCAATGGGCAACATTTCTTTGCATTTTTTATAACCTCTTCTCTTGATTGTTTAATTAATTTATTTTATTCTCTCTTGTCACAGAAGGTATATATTTATCTTAATATACCTTTGGCTATATTCTATAGGTTTAATTAAATAACTTGGAAGAGATTGGCTCCTTGGCCACATTATTTTCTGGGACTACAAGGACACAGAATCCTGACTTCAGTCAATCACCTTTTCCCACAGGATCACCGAGGGCTCAAGCCCCAGCATACCGAACCAGAAAACTGGGATGAATGATGTAGAACACTAATTTTCCCTCGTCAGAGGAGACTTAAATAGGTTCTGATAAACAGCACTAGTGAAGCCTGTTCTGCTTTACCCTTTTCAACATGCAAACCCAAATCCAATACAATATTAGAAAAAGTATAATACTGTGGGGAAGCACAGGACTTGGTTGGAATGTCTGTAAGGAGGATTCTCCGAAAGGTCGGGGGGTCTCTGAGGAGACCTTGCCGAAGGCAGCAGCCCCTACCTTGACTTTTCCAAACAAGTCCGATCCCCTGTGGTGTTTTGCTAGAACCTCTATGTTTAGTCTTTAAAAACCTGACCTTGTAGAAGCATATACTTTCTCAAGGATGCTTACCCTGCTGATTGTATCTAGAGGTTAATTTTAGTTCAAGCTGTTGTGACAAAAGCCAAAGGAGGCAAGCGAGCAGGGCTACTTGGTGGCGACAGCCAAGTAGTGCCTTAGCCTCTCTTTCACAGAAACGTGTGTCAGAGTCATCTGTTCATCCATCGCTCATTCAGGGTCTGACGGTCACCCGGGCGTAATACATGACCACCAGCCCTATGAGGGATGGAAACAGTGAAAGACAACACACACTGCGCAAATGTCTGGTGCTAGGCTGGGCTGGAGGAAGAGAGAAGAGGGAGAAAACTAGATGTCCCTGTCCTTCCAGGCAGGAACCAGTACTGGAACGGCACCCCAGCTTTCTGCAGGGGAGGTGCAGAGCCTTCAGACCTGCAGTCTGTGCCTAACATTGGTCAGTTTCAGGTGTGTCCCCATCAGAGTCCTGGAATGTGGCCAATTGTCAAGTCTCGTTCTCTGTTGGAAAGAGCAGGAGAAAGGTAGAAAGATGAAACACAGAAAATAAACTTATTCCTGGAGGCCAGCTGTTTTCATTTGTAGTCTTTAAATTTTTATTTTATTTGGTAATAGTTTTGGTAGTTTAAATGATCCAAGAGTTATTTAGAAAACCATTTTTTTTTACATTTCCAATGGCTCTGGTTTGCTTTAATTTTAGGTATCTGTGTCTAGTTATATAACACTGTGAGCACCGGAGGTGACTGAAGGGTTTTTAACATTTTGGAATTAAATGGCTGTGCACTCATGTTCCAACACAGTCCTGTGTGTTCTGCATCATAGACACATCCTTGTAGATGGTTTTGTGTCTCTAACAGGGTCCCAGGGGGCTCTCACTCGCTCTGGATCCATTGTATGATCATTTCTCAGCTTGGGTTTCCTGTGCCCCCAAATCCACCCCATTGCAGCTCAAGAGGGCTCCCATTTTTTCAGGTGACCCTGCTACCCGGGCCCCACGCAGATAGCCAGCTTCTGTGCTGCTTCTCCAGGCCAAGGGTGGAATCCTCTGAACCCTCCATGTCTTGATTTTAGGCAAGTTCACAAGTCTACAGCTCCCTGTGGCCTCTAGCCTGCACTTGGCACCCACAAGGCTGTCAAGATGCCGGACATGAAGGGAGTGCCCCATGAGTTGGTCGGCTTCCACTCCTACTCACTTCTATGACTTTGCTTCCTTCTTGACTTCTTATAGCTGGAGATTTCCCTTTCTTGGTTTCGGCTCAACTATGTCATTGAAAATTATTTTGTTGTATTTTATCCAGAATGTTCATGTGTGAGAAACAATGGGACAGAGGTAGGAGAGGATCCCTGAGTGCCAGTCTGTCCACATCTTTGCCTGGGAATCTGGGCTGGTGACTAATTACACTCATTCATGTCAATGGTTCAGTTCAGGGCCTAAATTTATATATACTTACATGGCCTATACTAGTACATAAGAAATCTCCCTTTTTATTTATTCACTTCAGTTAGATTCAGAAAATACTTACTGATAACCTAACACAGGACAGTTACTGAGTTGGGTGGTATATGAGAAATGGTCTTGGTGGCCAGTGCGAGCCATCGTCATCTAGTGGGCGTCGGACCTCCAGCAGAGTACAGAATGGATGGCACATGTATTCCTCTGTGTGCTTGGGGTAACTCAGGGATCAGGCCACTTGTTGGATTCTGGGGGCAGAACTAACCAGAAAAGACAGATATGGGTGCAACTCAAGAGGTTCTCAAATTTGGGGGAGCTCCAAGACTCCTTTGAAAATCTGAAAAAAGTACCTATGGACCTTGGTCTCAGAAACATACTTACTTTGCACATGGTTTCTGAATTCTTGAAGCTCTCTGTAGACCTCCCACGGTTTACTCTCAAATCATCGAGGTATTTGTAAACTCAGACCCCACATGGATAGAGGATGGTAACAACTCTGGCCTAATTAGTAGTCTTTCTCAACTGTAAGAACTTTAGCAAAGTCCCAGCTGCCTGATGTAATGCAGTTTCTGAACATTTAATGCTGTTTGTGATGAAGATGGAAAGACTTAGCACGACATCGAAGATCTGAGCTTTGTTTACGAAGTCAAGGACATTTGCTCCCACATCTGTTGTACAAATCACATCTGTAATGCTAAGAACAAAACAAGCTTCATCAGTGTAAGGTCAAAATAAATAAAACATGCATTTCAACTGGATTCTTGATGCAATATCAAAATTCAGTGCATTATCAGTAGGTGTTTGGTTCTAAGTGATCTTGTATGATTAAAATTACAAGTGTTAAGGTTCTAACTGTGAGATGAACATTCTCAGAAAACAAATGCAATTTTTATCTCTTAGGATTCCACTTTATGAAAAGTATTTTCCATGAACTATTTTTTTTCTTTTTCTTTTTTTATCTCAAATCTATCCTTTTAATTTGTTTTCTTTTTTGTTGAGCCAATAGGTGTGGCAGTTTTATGAAAACTCTACACATAAAATCCAAACTTTCAGAAAAAAAATTATAATTCTTTTACGTGACCACAGATATCTCATTCCTCCTGTTTCTTTCTTTACCAGCTTCTTTAAAGACATTACACATATTTTTTTATATAGTATAACTAGTGGCACGGTGCACAAATTCGTGCACATTGAAAGGAAATTATTTAGAAGAAATATTTTAATATCACTATTTTCCCTTTCTCTCTAATAGAAGTGTCAGAGATGAAAGAAAATTAGTAAAATTTACATGAAAATAATATATAAATTGATTAATAATTAAACAATAACAACATGATATAACAATTAATATTTTCCATGAAATTTTTACTGTCAGAATCTTCATTTATCATTAATTTTTAAAAATATGCCAGGTATTCTGGAAAATTTATACCATTTGGACAACTTTGCCTTTGCTACAACATCAACTAAATTTTCCATCAGATGGTTTTTCATCAGAGAAATTTAGGGATAGGCAAAATTGACATGTAATAGTCATTCTACCACAACTGTGTTCAATAATTGCATCCTCATTTACTTCATTTTCTCTATGAAGGCATTTCCTACCAGTATTGGTAGTACTTGTCGATGACTGTTCTTCAGACATATTCTGTCGACAACGTCAATTTCTTTCTGCTTCAGAGATACGTTGTGCCAATATTTGGTCTTCAGATACATTCTGATGACAATGCCGGCTTCTTTTGGCTTCAGAGGCACGTTGTGGCAATAGTTGGTCTTCAGACATATTCTGTCAACAATTTCAGCTTCAGAATGTCAACAAAAACGTGACGTCATTACCTGGCACCCACAGCCACTGTTTGCAGGCTGGGCTGGGCTGTGGGCCACATTTTGTGCCATGGCAGCGTCGGCTGCAATTTGGTGGGCTGTCTCTCTGGGATGGTGGCAGGGCCTGTGTCCCACTTGGGGGAAGATGAGTGTTGCTTTGTCGGCGCCAGGTCCATGGTGCCACCTGGCAACATTTCTCTGTGCGCATCATGGCAGCTCCTGCGTTGAGCGTCTGCCACCTGGTGGTCAGTGCGCATCATAGTGACCAGTTGGACAGTGGGAAGGACACTTAGCACATTAGCCTTTTACATAATATATATTATTGAAAAAGGAGAGAATAAAAATTAAAATATATTTTAACTTTAATATAAATCAATAGCAGGTTGTGTGAATCTGAATCTATGAAAAGGAGAAGACCTTTCAACATAGTTGAGAGAGACCAGACCCTGATTGATAAGAGGTCGTTCAGGCTCTGGGCCTTACCCATCTATCTGTGTGAGCTTGAGCTAACTTCCTTCCATCAGTTTTTCTTTTCTTGTCTAGAAAATTAACATCTCTATAGTGACTTTATTTTTTTAAATTTTATATTAATTGGGGTGACACTAGTTAATATCATCATACAAGTTTCAGGTGTGGATTTCTATATTACAAGATCTTTATATTGCACTGTGGGCCCACCACCCAAAGTCAAATCTCCTCCAGTCACCATATATTAGAACCTCTTCAACCTCCACCCCCTCCCTCTGGAAACAACTACACTGCTGTTTGTGTCCATGAGTTTCAGTTTTATATCCCACATATGCATGAAATAATATGATTCTTAGCATTTTCTGACTGATTTCTTTCACTTAGCATAATGTTCTCAAGGTCCATTCATGTTGTTGCAAATGGCAGTATTTCATCCTTTCTTATGGCTGAGTAGTATTCCATTGTGTATATGTACCACATCTTCTTTATCCAGTCCTCTATCACAGGACACTGGTTGTTTCCATGTCTTAGCCACCATGAATAATGCTGCAATGGACATAGGGGCACATATAACTTTGCAAATACATGTTTTCGAGTATATCCAGGAGAGGGATTGATGGGTTGTATTGTAGCTCTATTCTTAATCTTTTGAGGAATCTCCAGACTCTTTTTCATAGTGGTTGTACCAGTCTATATTCCCACCAGCAGTGAATGAGGGTTCCATTTTCACCACATCCTCTCCAACATTTGTTATTACTTGTGTTGTTGATAATAGCCACTCTAACAGGTGTGAGATAGTATCTCATTGTAGTTTTAATATGCATTTCCCTAATTGCTAGTGAGGTTGAACATTTTTTAATATATCTATTGGCTATTTTTATGTCTTCTTTGGAGAGGTGTCTGTTCAGGTCCTCTACCCATTTTTTTTAATTGGGTTGTTTGTTTGTTGTTGATTTTTATGAGTTCTTTATATTTTTTTGGAAATTAAGTATTTGTCAGAGCTACTGTTTGCAAATATCATCTCCCATTTGGTTGGCTACCTCTTTGTTTTGTTGTCAGTTTCTTTTGCTGTGCAGAATTTTTTTAGTTTGATATAGCCCATTCATTTATTTTTACCTTTACTTCTCTTGCCTTTGGGGTCAAGTTCATAAAATGTTCTCTACGACCAAGGTCCATAAGTTTGATAGCAATGTTACTTATTGTTTCAGGTCTTATATTTAGATTGTTAATACATTTGCATTAAATTTGTATATGGGGACAAACAGTAATCCAGTTTCATTCTTTTATATGTGGCTTTCCAGTTTTCCCAGCACCATTTATTGAAGAGACTATCTTTACTCCATTGTGTGTTTCTGATTCCTTTGTCAAAAGTTATCTGCCCATATACATGTGGTTTTATATTTGGGCTCTCTATTCTGTTCCACTGATCTGTTTTTCTCTGCCAATACCATGCTGTTTTGATTATTGTAGCTCTGTAATATATTTTTTAGTCAGGTAGCATGATACCTTCACCTTTGTTCATTTTTCTCAGGATTGCTTTGGCTATTCTGGGTCTTTTGTGGTCCACACAAATCTGATGATTTCTTGTTCTATTTATTTTAAAAAATGACAATGGTATTTTGATGGGGATTGCATTAAATCTGTGTATTGCTTTGGGTAATATGCCCATTTTAACTATGTTGATTCTTCTAACCCATGAACATGGAATAGTTTTCCATTGTGTTTTATCTTTTCCAATCTCTTTTAATAATGCTTTATAATTTTCAGTATATAGGTCTTCATGTGCTTTGTTAAGTTTATTCATAGGTATTTTATTCTTTTGGTTGCAATTACAAAAGGAATTGTTTTTTTTTTAATTTCTTTTTCTGAAGTTTTGTTGTTAAATACAAGAAGACAGTGGATTTTTGTACATTGATTTTGTATCCTGCAACTTGATTGTATTTGTTTATTGTTTCTAATATTTTTTTGGTGGAATCTTTTGGGTTTTCTATATAAAGAATCATGTCATCTGCAAAAAGTGACAGTTTTACTTCTTCCTTCCCTATTTTTTTTGCCTTATTGCTCTGGCTAGGACTTCCAGATCTCTATTGAATAAGAGTGGTAAGAGTGGACATCCTTGTCTTGTTCCTGATCATAGGGGAAAAGCTTTCAGTTTTTCACCATTGAGTATGATATTAGCTGAGGATTTGCTATATATGGCCTTTATTATGTTGAGGTTCTTTCCTATTTTATTGAGTGTTTTAATCATAAATGGATGTTGTATCTTATCAAATGCTTTTTCTGCATCTATTGATAAGATCATATGATTTTAATCCTTTCTTTTAAAAATGTATTTTAATTGATTTCAGAGAGGAAGGGAGAGGGAGAGAGAGATGGAAACATCAATGATGAGAGAATCATTGATTGGCTGCTTCCTGTATGGCCCCTACTGGGCAATGAGCCTACAACCCTGCATGTGTCCTGACCATTGAGCCATGACCTCCTGGTTCAGCGCTCAACTGCTGAGCCACACCTGTGGGGCTATCCTTTCTTTTTTTTAATGTAGTGTATTGCATTGATTGATTTGCATATGTTGAACCATCCTTGTGCCCCTGGAATGAACCCCACTTGATCGTGATGTATTATTTTGTTCGATTTGCTGGTATTTTGTTTAGGAATTTTGCATCTGTATTCATCAGATATATTGGATTGTAGTTTTGTTTTTGTGTGTTATCCTTGCCAGGTTTTGGTATCAGTGTTATATTGGCCTTATAATATGTGTTAGGAAGTGTTGCCTCTGCTTCAATTTTTTGGAAGATTTTGAGAAGGATGGGTTTTAAATCTTCTTTGAATGTTTGGTAGAATTCAATGGTGAAGCCATCTGGTCCTGGACTTTTGTTTTTTGGGAGGTTTTTAGTGGTTGTTTCAATTTCCTCACTGCTGATCAGTCTATTTAGATTTTCCAGTTCTTCATTATTAAGTCCAGGAAGGTTATATATTCCTAGGAATTTATCCATTTCTTCTAGGATATTGAATTTGGAGGCTATAGTCTTTCATAGTATTCTACTATGATCCTTTGTATATTTGTGATGTTTATGGTGACTTCTCTTTCATTTCTGATTTTGTTTATATGGGTCTTTTCCCTTTTTTCCTTAGTGAATCTAGCCAGGGATTTGTCAATTTATTAATCTTTTCAAAGAACCAGCTCTTTGTTTTATTAATTTTTTGTATAGTACTTTTATCCTCTATTTAATTCAATTTTGCTCTAATTTTTATTATTTCATTTCTTCTGCTGACTTTGGGTTGCTTTGTTCTTCTTTTTCTAGTTCTTTAAGATGTAATATTAGGTTTTTTACTTGGAATTTCTCTTGTTTCTTCAGATAGACCTGTAATGATGTAAACTTTCTCTTATTTTTCTAAAATTTTTAGAGTTCTCTAAGTGATCCTAATTTATAGCCAGAGTTGTAAAAGCACTGAAATAATTGATAGAATGGTATTCCAGAAGAGATGAGATTAATAACACCTTGACCAAGAGATAAGGGTGTGTAAATCTCTGAGACTAGTGGCAAGGATGGATATATTTGTAGATAGGTTTAAAGTTGTAGAAGTAAGAAGTTGAATTAGTAACTGCTTGTTAACCTCAACATATTCAACTTAAGCCTGAAGCTATGGTAAAGTAAGGGGAAATGAGACTAGATGGCTGGTATAAAGAGGTAAAACGTTGGAATACATGCTGAAAGGACAGGGGTGGGCAGGTGACCAAGGGCCAGCCAATCTACTATTGGAGACACACAGCACTAATGCCGTCCCAGTGCAAATACAAACGTGGAAGGGCCATTTCTTCTGGCAGCAGAGAGAGAATTGTATTCATGATCCAGGGAGGGCATTTTGCCAAAGAGGGGCTCAGTAAGATTGGGTTCATAGATATGGAAGACCCTACTGATGGACTAGTTCAGATTTCAAACATGGATTTAAGGATAAGTAGACTAGCAACTGAAAGCAGGAGGAGGCTGATCAGGAAGAAATGAAGGATGTGGAGACTGAATAGGCCCTGGAGATCCAAGTGAAATGCAGGTGAGGTTAGGGGTATGAGAAAATGAGAAGGAAGGGAACTTACGCTGGCATATGGTATTTGAACTTACGGTGTCTGGTATGGATCAGCTCCAAGGTGCAGGGTTTGACTGTGGTTAAGGCTGTATGAGGTAGATTAAAAGTAAAAGTTAGTTGAATTTAAGATGTAAAGTAATGATTAGGCTAGAGCAGTGGTCGGCAAACTCATTAGTCAACAGAGCCAAATATGAACAGTACAACGATTGAAATTTCTTTTGAGAGCCAAATTTTTTAAACTTAAACTTCTTCTAATGCCACTTCTTCAAAATAGACTCGCCCAGGCCATGGTATTTTGTGGAAGAGCTGCATGTGGCTCGCGAGCCGCAGTTTGCCGACCACGGGGCTAGAGTATTGGATGTATCATCCACTTGGATATTGAAAACATTCTGTTGAAGGCTTAATTGGGGATGTTCAAAGATGAACCAGATGCCACTGTTTCTGATGAATAAGAAGGAATGATCAAGGAAGCAGGACCGGATTCCTGGGACAAGGAGAGATAGAGCCTTAGTCATGAGCCTCAAGTGATAGAATGGTATCACAGGAAGGCGGTGGCTAATTAATGGTTTGAATTGGAATGAGGAGAGCAGAGATGGTCAAACTTTCTTCCAACTGAACTCCACAGTATTTGGGCCGTGGAAGAACACATATTTAGGCAGGATAAGGCTGCATAGGAAAAGGGAATCCTTGGAAGAGACCAGTTTGGGGTGAGCCAGGGAGCCCAAAGTGCATTCCAAGCAGAGGCTGGTACTGAAGGAAAGCATTTCTCAAAGCTTGGCACTGAGTAACCAGAACCACATTAGGTCAAAGGGACTCTAAACGTGACAACTTGGATCCTGCTTCAATTTGCCTTTCATTCTTATCATGAATCGAGGAAAAACCTTTATTGCTGCTGCCATTCTTTAAAGACCCTGCAGAGAGAGTGATCTTAGGATTAGAGCTTGATTTTAATATGGTTTTGTTAGCATTTCATTTAATAGTTACCCTGTATTTATGGAAAATGACACTGATGTGTTTATCTTGCAATATAAAATCCATTCTAAAAAATGTTTTTTTAAAGTGAGTTTATTTTTTAAATATTGAGAGAATAATAGCAGAGAGGCAAGTCAATGCGGCAAAAATAGCAGAGGTGGACGGGAGTAACTGAGGTTTTGGAAGGATGGTTTATGAAGGGTGCAGGGGAGGAGAATAGTAGGCAGAAGACTGAGAATGCAACTGGCATTGCCCCGATAATTCGGAGTTCCCCAAAGGAGAGTTTCCAGAAGCAGAGAGAGGCCCCCGAGCGCCCTGGCCTGGATCTCACACTGCCGCCGGGCAGGGACCTCGGGGACCAGGCAGAGGGCTGGCTGACCAGGACATCCTTCTCCAGCTGCATTCACTGATGAAGGTTCTCCACAAAGATGAGACAGAACCCCAGATGTGACCAGATTGTAGAGGTGACCTGGCTCTGGCTTCCTTCCCTCAACCCTCATTTTATTAAGAACAAGTTTCTGAGTAAGTGTAGCTGAAGGGCCTTGGGGTTTTTAATCAATGAAATCAAGCAAAGACAATATTGAGGAGTTTGTATAGAATGCAGAGGGGAAAATAGGTGGCAAATAGTACTCCAAACAGTGAAAAAGGAGGGAAAAATGTTTATGTTGAAATACTTGGATTATGCTGGGATGATCTTTGCTCTTACAGTTCTTCTCTGACCAAGGGAACATTTCGTTCCATTACCCAAATCCCAAAGTTAAGTTGTATGATTTTGAACAGGAACATTAATGAGCATCTATATCAACATGCCTTTTTAATAGCATCATATCAGGCTATTGATTACAGCTATTTGGAACACTGTGCTTCTCATGTACTTGAAGAATGGAGAGTAACCCATTGTCTTAACCCATCTTTGGAAATAACACAGTCACTTCATGTCTCCTGCGTGGCTGAGTTTTCTCTCCAAATCATCTCTGCGCATCTCACATGAGCTCCACTCCCCAGGGAAGCACTGAACAGAGAGAGAGAATGAGGCGTTCCTGTTGCTATAACATGAAGGTGCTCCCCTTTCCCTCCTCTCTGTCCTTTGGAAGGGAACTCCTGCAATAATGTCAACACTAAGACAAATTTAATAAAATAAATAATTAAAGGCGATGGAGGGGAGGAAATGCTTTTGATATTAGACTTTCTAACATTTTAGTTGAAATATGTCTTCTCAATAAAATATTCATCAGTGCTGTCATCGTTAGTCTTTTCTTCACAGAAATTTCTTTACAAATTTAATAATGTTGGAAGTTTCTTGGTGAAGTACCAAAAATTTTTAATTTTTTTATTGACAAAAAATTTCAGTTTAACACCTACATGTGGGGAAAAAAACACTTCAGTGCTCAGAGATGTGAGATTTCCACAGATCTGAGCAAAGTGTCCAAACTGACCAACTTTAAACTCCAGGGTAGCACAGAGGATGCTATCGTGTCACCCAGGGTATGTCCTCAGCATGATTTGGCCACCAGTTCTCTTGTACTCCATGAAAAATTCAAAGTGCAGAAAAAGAAGGAAGTGTCTAGATGGTGATTTATAACTTAGAGTTGTGAGTAAGATTGTGATGGAAATTATCGAGGGCAAAATTAGTCTGAACATCATTTAGCATAAAATTGAGACCCACTGGCTGGTTTTCCTCAGTGGTGAGACCTCAAGGGTCATGAGTTTGATTCCTGATCATGGGCACATATCTCGGTTGTAGGTCGGGGTGTATGCGAGGGGCAACCAATTGATGTGTCTCTCTCACATCGATGTTTCTCTCCCCCTCCTCTCTCCCTTCCACTCTCTCTCTAGAAATCATGGAAAAAATATCCTCGGATCAAGATTAAAAAAAAAAAAAATTAAGAGCCAAGGTATACTCTCACTCAGCCTCAGCTTTCTCAACTGTGAAATTGGGATGATAATAATAATAATGCCTACTATCTAAGGTGTTAGATGGATTTTTAGTTTGTTTGCTTGCTTGCTTGTTTTAAAACTAACCATTTTATCCATTTTTAAGTGTACAGTTTAGTAGCATTAAGTACATTCCCATGTTGCGCAACCATCACCATCATCCATCTTCAGAATTTTTTCTTTCCAAACTGAAACTCTGTCCCCATTAAACAACAACTCCCCAATCCCCCTCACCCCAGCCCCTGGCACCTGCCATTCTATTTTCTGGTTCTGATTTTGACTACTCTAGAGACCTCATGTAAGTTGAATCAAACTATATATCTATATATCTATATCTCCCCCACCCCCTTGGGCATTCACTGAGCATAATGTCTTCAAGATTCATCCACGTTGTAGCAGTGTCAGAATGTCATTCCTTTTCAAGAGTAAATAATAGTCCATTGTATGGATATACCACATTTTGTTTATCCGTTCATCCGTCCATGGACATTTGAGTTGTTTCCACCTTTTGGCTGCTGTGACTAATGCTGCTATGATATGGGTGTAAAAATATCTGCTCAAGACCCTGTTTTTCATTCCAAAGTGGAATTACTGGCTCATATGCTAATTCTATGTTTAACTTTTTGAGGAACTACCATGCTGTTTTAAGTTTTTAGTGAAAAATTAGAACAAAGCTTTTGGAATCCTTCTGAACTTGGCACTCCAAGCTTGGCATGGAAATAAAATTCATTTATCTCCCACCCATTAGAGTATCACCTCTTGTCCAAACTGATATTAAAGGTGTGGCAATCCTCTTTGGTAGATTCCAAAAGAGTGGGGAGTTCCTCCCAAGTCACAGATTAGTTAGGGCAAAAGGTACATGTCCATTTTAAAGACTATAAAATGGACATGTGTTTTCTGACTGAGCTCTTAAATTAGGCCCAGTTAACACATAATAATATATATATTACTATGCCATTAATATAATAATAACAACAATAGCAATAACAATATATAAGCATAAGCCTTTGGGACTCAGCCTCTTCCAGGAGTGGAGGCCTGGTCATCCTGAGTGAGGGACACTGTGGGAATTGCATGCTGAGAAAATATGAGTGGCTGGAAAGGGCACATTGGTTTAAAATGAAAGTCAAGTTTTAGGTGTTGCAAGAAACTTTTTTGATGAGTTAAGCAGAGAGAATATCCTGCCAAAAGGGTAACCCGGAGAGAGAATTGGATATTTATATAAAACTAGCAGCCTGTTTGCACGAAGATTCGTGCAATAGACCTTCATTCACCTGGCTGCCTGCATCAGTTTTCTGCTGGCACCGGGGACCCAGGCCTTGGCTGTGGCCACTGCCTTCTGCCTTCTTTCAGGGTCGGGGCTTGGCCCCGGGCGGTGGCCTTGGGCTCGGCCGCACCCAACATCCCTGCTAGGGATCGCAGGAGCCGACCCCCAGTGGTTGCCTGCGATCCGTGCAGGCTCCCCGCTGGTGCCCAAGGCCGGGAAAGCCTCGGGCAGAGGCTTTCCCGGCCTTGGGCTCAGCCGCACCCCAGCGTCCCTGCTACGGTTTCCTGGTGGGCGTGGCTGGTGGGTGTAGCGAAGGTACAGTCAATTTGCATATTACTCTATTATTAGGTAGGATTATTAGGTAGGATGTGCCTTTTGGGAACTTTGCTGTCATTAATACCTCATTTTACATTTTGGAGATTTGTGGGGTTTTTTTCCTTTTCTTCTGAGGGTTTCATTCTGGTCCTTATCTCTTCTTCCTCCAACAAGCCCATTAACCCAATGGCTCCACATACTATCTCTGTCCCCTGCCCACTCCCAGTGTTCTGCCCCCAGTCTAGTGTCTCCCCTGAGCTCCTTTACTTATTCAACAAACTTCACTGAGTCCTCACTGTGTGCCAGGCACTGTTCTAATGTCGATTTGTCAGAACCAGCCAAGTGGTTCTTATCCCCGGGGGCTGGCTGATGTGGTGGAGGCTGCAGACTGGCAGAGGGCACTTCAGTAGGATGGGCCAGGGAGGCCTCCCAGGAGCAGGGAACCTCAGCAGACATCTGACATTTCTCTCAAAACCTCTTTCTATGACTCCAAGCTTCTGAAACTCAGTTTGCCCAAAGCTAAATTCATGGTCTCCACTCTTTCCCTATAATCTGTTCCTGCTCTAGAATATTCTATCAAAGTAAATGTTGCTGCCATCCTCCTCCAGGTTATTTACAGCAAACACCTGGCAGCCATCTGCAAGAGCTTCCTCCAACACCACATCTAATCAACCATCAATTCCTGACAATTTTACTCACGGTGTATTTCCTGAATCTGTCCTACTGTTTGTCTCTACCACCACCATCATCATCTCACGCCTGGACTACCACAAACACGCATCCCTCTCTCCATAACCACTCTTGCTGTCTCCTCATTGCAGCTGGAGGGATCTTTGAAAAATGCATTTCAGATCATGTCACTCCCCTGTGAAAAACTTTTAGTGCCTTCCCATAGCTCTTATCTTAAAAGCCAACTGTGTTACTACAGTCTGTAGGCCTGTGTGATCCAGGCCCTGTCTCCTTACCAGATTCAGATTCACCCATCATCACCCCCCTCTCCTTGCCTCCATTTCCCGACTTTGCCATCTTCCAATCCACTTGGTTCATCATTCCTTCTTCTCTCAGGGCCTTTGCATGTGCTGCTCCATTCCCAGAGCACTCCCCACCCTATTTATATAGCTCACCTCATCCTCAGGTTTCAGTGTAAATGTGACTGTTTGGGCTGGTCTTAGCCTATCAATTACCAATGTTGTGGTTGGCCCAGCTTGTGGCACTTATTATGACTGCAAGTCTTCCCTTAGCTATAACCATCAGAAAACTTAGAAAAGATGCAGGCTTATTACGTACAAGATCTGGAAATTACATAGCATGCCCAGAGCCACAGAGTGAGGTGGAGGGTAGAGAGAGGGAGTGTGCATGGGCCTAGGGCTCTGCTTCTATTGGGGTCTAGGGTGAGACCATGGTGTTTTTGTGGGATCACTTTTTATTGGTGAATTTAAAACATAAAAGCAGGAATGTAAAGCTTAGGAAGAGAAAACAAACAAGTAGCCCAAAGGCCAGTTATTGAAGTCAAGATCTCCAAAACAAAGGTGCCTCTTGGGAGCTCTTTGTCTAGTCTCCTGATTGGACTAAGTTTATCCTAGATAATAAAAGCTTAATATGCTAAGTGTCTGGTCATCCAGTCATCAGTTCAACCAATCAAAGCATAATATGCTAATGATATGCTAAGTCCACTCAACTGCTCACTATGACATGCACTGACCACCAGGGGGCAGACACTCTGACTGATAGGTTAGCTTGCTGCTGGGTTCCAACCGATTGGGACTGAGCGTGAAAGGCCAGACATGCCCTGGAGCCCTCCCGCAGTCCCTTCCTGGCTAGCCAACCTCTCGCATCCCTCCCTGGCCCTGATCGTGCACTGGTGGGGTCAATCCGGGACCCCTGGGGGGATGTCGGAGAGCCAGTTTCGGCCCAATCCCACAGGCCAGACCAAGGGACCCCACTGGTGCACGAATTTGTGCACCAGACCTCTAGTTACAGATTACAGTCTTCTCTTTGAAGTGATTGCCTCCTTGAAATAGATGGCTCAGCAAGCAAAGCTTAAGACAGGCACTTGCACCCCAAAAGAAAAAAAAAATCTGTCACAGCTAACACTACCTCGACTTCTTTGAAGTCTTTTCAGACCTTCCCCCACCACCCCAGATTAGGTTAGAATTTGTAGTTATTCTTTCCCAAAATTCCTAGTACTTTTCCAACATAGGCTTTATCCCATTTATTCACCTTCTCAAGAGCTGTTTAATAGACATTACAGGCACAGTTCTAGTTGCTTGGAACACTTCAGTGAACAAAGAGACAAAATCCCCGTAGGCTTACATTCTACTGGAATGGGACCAAATAAATAAATAAAAAAAAAAAAACAATAAACTCAGGAATGTTATAGTATGTTAGAAGGTAAACTGGGCTGTGGAGTAGAAATAGAGCACATGGTGGAGTTGGGCAATGACGAGGTTGGGGGGTTTAGTTGCAATTACAGTAGTCTTTCCTTTTTTGCTGTTTTACTTTCTGTGGTTTCAGTTAGCTGACATGTCAACCAAAGTAAAAAATATTAAATGGAAAATTCTAGAAACAAACAATTTATAAGTTTAAATTGCAAGCCATTCTGAGTAGCAGGATGAAATCTCTGGCTGTGAATCATCCCTTTGTGCAGTGTCTCCACCCTGCATAAGCTCCAGCCCATTAGTCACTTAGTAGCCTTATAGGTTATCAGATCAACTGCTGTGGTCCAGTGATTATGTAACCGGACAATCAGTGGGTCCGTGCTACCTGTCACTACTTGAGCCAATTCAGCAGAGACAGTATTATCCCAATACTGCCAGCAGTATGGGAGAGCAGCAGGTCATCCATAAAAATCTGCTCTGCCCTCCACCATAAGCCAGCTGCTTATATTGGGTAGAAGGACAAATACTATATGGGAAGTGGGCAAAAGGTTATGCCAAATGGGCAGTTTATAGGTAAGGCAGGCTGGAGATTTACAAAGGCCTGCGGAATCTTCAAAGGGCTGGCAATATGCAAAGGGCTGGGGGTCCTCAAAGATCTGGTTGCTCTGGTTTCTGCAACAAGGTTGGTAATCCTTCCATGATGAAAGCTCCCTGAAGGGGAGGATGGGCTTCATTTCCAGATGAGCTCCAAGTTCCCACGTGCAATTCCCAGCCAGGTTAGAATGTGCCTTTTTTTATCAGAATAAAACAACCATGGTTAACAGAGCATGATTAATATGTCTTACAATTATAGCTAGTCCCCAATTTTCTATTTCTGCCTCTATCAATTGCATTCAAGTCACCTTTATTTTGTTTAATAATGGCCCCACAGTACAAGAGCGGTGATGCTGGCAATTCAGATGTGTCACAGAGAAGCCGTGGTAGTACTTCCTTTAAGTGAAAAGGTCTGTATGTGTAAGACAAGACCTAGACTGTGTAGGGTTCAGTACTATCCACGGTTTCAGACATCCACTGGGGCCTTAGAATGTATCCCCCCAGATAAGGGGAGACTACTGTGGGCCTAATTGTGAATAATAATGTTCCATGTCTTCTTTGCTAAATATTTAGTTCCACTAGTACTTCCATAGTGTGGTCTTTCCCAGGCACAGAGGGGTCTGTTGAATGATATTAATATATGAGTATGTGAATAAGCGAATAAACCAACAAATAAACATAAAGACAGAGAAGGATTGCCTGGCCCTGGAACCAGGTTATGGAGCGGAATGGACGTAGGAAGTACTTCATGCAGGAATAGGCAGCAGTGTTTGACCATTGGGTTGGTGTGATGGGGTTGGGTGCAGTGTAGAAGTACACCTTTATGTACTTACTAGAGACCCGGTGCACGAAATTCATGCATGGGGGGGGTCCCTCAGCCCAGCCTGCACCCTCTCCAATCTGGGACCCCTCAAGGGATGTCTGACTGCCCGTTTAGGCCCGATCCAAGTAGGATCGGGCCTAAAAGGGGAATTGGACACCCCTCTCAAAATCCAGGACTGCTGGCTCCCAACTGCTTACCTGCTTGCCTTCCTGATTGCCCCTAACTGCTTCTGCCTGCCAGCCTGATCACCCCCTAACCACTCCCCTGACAGCCTGACTGATGCCTAACTGTTTTCCTGCCAGCCTGATTGCCCCTAACTGCCCTCCCTTGCAGGCCTGGTCACCCCTAACTGCCCTCCCCTGAAGGCCTGGTCTCCCCCAACTGCCCTTCCCTGCAGGCCAGGTCGCCCCAACTTCCCTCCTCTGCTGGCCTGGTCACCCCTAACAGCCCTCCCCTGCTGGCCTAATCACCCACAACTGCCCTCCCTTGCAGACCTGGTCCCTCCCAACTGCCCTTCCCTGCTGGCGATCTTGTTGCGGCCATCTTGTGTCCACATGGGGGCAGCCATCTTTGACCACATGGGAGTAGCCATCTTGTGTGTTGGAGTGATGGTCAATTTGCATATTAATCTTTTATTAGATAAGATTTGTTATTAATTCACTTTTCAATTACAGTCAACATACAATATGACATTAGTTTCGGGTGTACAACACTGTGATGACACATTTATATGTCTTAATGGCACAGGTTTCTTATTGGGGAGATTGGTCCCACCACGTGACCATCGGCTGATGCTTTGAGGAAGCTAGGTGTGTGGAAAGCACTCAGCCTCCTCCGTGTTTCATTTGCACAGACAGTGGGATTTCCACCCTGAGAAACATGCCATTAGTTACTCAAGGAAGAATTTTCCAATCCCAACCCAGTTTAAAAGTAAGTGCCTCTTCCATCTCCTAAACCTCCAATCCATTTAGCTTTCTGTTTGCACCAGTGATTCCTTCCTTGTGACAAGAAAATAGAGTGGCACTTAGCAGGAATATGAAAACACTGCCAGCTCAGATTACCTCCACCTCACCTCATCCTGCACACTTTCAACTTCTTGTGCTGTTGATCCAGAAATATATACCACCAGCTGAGCTAGTAATCAAACTATACAATCATGGACCACTTGCTTCCTTGCTTTCTCTGTCTCTCCCGTTCAGTAGTTTTAAAGTTGTAATACCCATGCCACCACTTAAACATTTTTTTTTCACAAAATTTTATATTTGAATTAAATGTGCCGTGATGTTTTCCTGAAAGATGCCAAGTTTTGAGTGTCCCCTAGCTTACAAGCAAAATGGTTTGGGCCCCCAGTGCCCATTTGCATCAGGATTAAGTAGCTCCCCAGTGAACATTTCCAAATGCAGCTACTGTGACTGCACTGTGCATAGCTGGAGGCAGAGGTAGGTAGACGTGGCTAAGGGGGCAACATCTCCAGCGTTCTGAGCAGAATAGAAATGGAAGGGTCCAGATTGGGGAGAGCGAGAAAGGGGCGGGGGGGACCTCGGCCAGGCTTTGTTTTTGAGGTTAATCCTGGGGCTTTTCCATTTCAGACAAGATTAAATGAGGATTCCCTCCTCTGTTAGACAGTTTCTTTTGGAATTGCATGCAGCCCCTTCTGGTCCATCTGTCCAACTGTCATTCCAGAAAGGAAATTCTGACTATTTACACACAAAGGTAAAGGAGCTCACCCATATTCTGGTTCTAAACTTCTGGTTCTAAATTTCTTTGGGGTCATTTGGTGGCATTGTTCTATGATGGTTTTATATTTGTCTAGAAAATAAAGTCAAAGACTAAGTAAGAAATATCACAGAGTAAAGGCATCTCTGAGGACCACACTTGGGAAATCCCAGGATTTATGTGGACTCGTAACTCCTATCTGGGCGGCAGGGCTATCTGTTAGTTGCCAGCCAGACTCTGGGGGCGGGCTAGAGGTTGTCGGAGCACCAGGTAAGGGGAGAATATCTAGAAGGTAAATCCACAGCTGCAGGTCCCCACTGGGCTGCTGGGGTCAGAGCAGCCTTCCATTTCTGGGAAGGCTGGGCTGAACCATTGAAAGAACTAGAACTTCGGAGTCAGAGTTACAGCCTGCTGCAAATTAGCCTTAGTTTCTGCTTTCGCAAAATGAGCATAAGATTGCACAGATTACACGAGTCCATCTATGTAGGTACATACTTAATGACAGTATTTGATAGGCATTAACCCTTCGGTCAATGTTAGTTCCTGTGTCTTCCAGGCCTGGGCAGAAGGGCAGTGACAGAGGCCTACTCCTGGAAGGGGACGGGTGTATTAGCGTATGATCAAGCAATAATCAGAAACAGAATGCACTTTCTGGATATTCCAGCTGTGCAGCTGGGGCCAGAGTTTATCAAAATGGCCGTCAGAGGCAGTGAACTGAGCATCAGCCCGGTGACTGGTAGGGGTGTGTCTCTGTGCCTGCCAGACAGCAACTTGGGGGACAGGAATCTGGTGGCTAACCTTGGGACATCTTGCCCGAGGCCAGCTTCTCAGGGAGGAGCTGGTCAGTTCTGAGGCATTGAAGTGGTCCTGGGGGCCAGATCCTTCAGGAGAAGGTGGGGGAGCCCAAGCCCAGTGCTGACTGCTCAGGGCAGGAGGCCGGGACAGGGGGCGAGGAGGGCAGAGCACCAGCAAGGGGAGAGGGCGGTGCCTTTTATTGCCATCATTTGCTCATGTCCTATGTCTCTTCAGATCTATGTGTCTGGCTTTGAGAATAATTGTGAGCAGAATAGACTGCTATTTCATTTGCTAAAAACAGAGAGGGAAAGAAATAGAAGATTTAATTCCAGTGTTTCAAAATGTTTGACACATTGCAAAACAACCAGCATCTCCACTACAAAGGGACAGTTAAGTTGTTTTTCATTCCATGATTTGTTCCACTCCTAATTTATCCTAAACTAGCTTTATGTTCATTGAAATAACTCTCCTCATACCTCAGTCAGAATCCTACCATGACCTAGAGTTGGTCCAAATCCAGGCTCATTAGCACGTCTTAGCCCATTGAAGATTTATCCAGCAGGTATTTTCAAACCAGTGATGGCCCCTCAACCATAATGTTGGACCTCTCTCACCTGCTTGTAAGCATTTTCTCTCTGAAGTTGCCGCCTTCTGGTCAGGCCTTCATTGTGGCAAAACAGTTGATGTACCCTGGTGCTATTGGCAATGGATATTGCTTAGCCGGTCCCCTTATTTCATCCCATTGATACACTGACACAGCTTCAGATCATTTCTTTGCTGCCAGCCTTGTCCCGTTCTAAGCCATCTTCCCACTCCTTAGCCCTGGTGATCGTGCACACACCCACATAATTCCTTTATATTAAAACCCTTCAGTGGCTTTCTGGTGCCCTCAGGATCTATTCCAAAGTCCTCATCACTGCCATATGGCAAGTGAAAATGTAAATATATGTGCAGAGGACACCAGTGCATCAGAGCAAGATGGCATTACCTTCCCAGAATAGTTGACTACGGTTGCAGCACCTGAGCTGGGTTTTGAAGAATGAAGCAGACTTCACCTGGCAGGAAGGAATGGGAAAGGCATTCCGGAAACAAAGAGCCACGTGTTTAAAGGCAACAAAGCCAAACCCCAGCAGGGCAGTCACAGCATTATTAATAGTTGAATGTTGTGGACCAGGGGTCCTCAAACTTTTTAAACAGGGGGCCAGTTCACTGTCCCTCAGACCGTTGGAGGGCCAGACTATAGTTTAAAAAAACTATGAATAAATTCCTATGCACACTGCACATATCTTATTTTGAAGTAAAGAAACAAAACGGAAAAAACACCTGCATGTGGCCCGCAGGCCGTAGTTTGAGGACACCTGTGTAAACCTTTAGATGCAAGGAGAGAGTGGCCTCCTCTATCTCCAGGGAGCTTGGATTTCACTTCATAAGAGGTGGGGAATCACTGGAAGGTTAGCAAATGAGCAAATAATCGTCTTGTATTTTTGAAAGAGGAGGATGGCAAAGAGACTGGAAGGGAGAGGAAAGTAACATTTGTTGAGTATCTTCTATGTGTCATGGGCTCTGCTGGATGCTTTATCTGAGTTATTTCTTTAAATTTGCACCAGAAAACACTTTATAGATGAGGGAACTTCCATTCAAGAAGACTGAGACATTTCTGTGAGACAGTCTAACATATGTGGTGGGACCTTGTGCTTCCCACTATGGGCGGCCTCAAGGGTCAGCACAGCCTCCAGGAGTCCCTAGGGCACTGTGGCTAAGTGTTCTCCATCTGCCTCCACCTCTGATGCAGCCTCCCTCTCCCTGAGGCCCACCTCCCCTCACCACTAAGCTAGACCAGCTCTGCTCACATTTCCCAGGCTGAAGCACCATTAGTCTATAGGAGTTTTCTATCATTGTCTAACAAATTACCACCAATTTAGTGATTTAAAACACCTGCTTATTAGCTCACATACAGCAGAGCTGAATTCTCTGCTCAGGGTCTCAGATGCTGAATTCAAGGTATTGGTTGGGTCCAGTTCTATCTCCAGGCTCCAGAGAAGAATCTACATCCCAGCTCAGTTGCTGGCAGAATTCATTTCCTTGCGGTTGTAGGACTGAGATACCCTTTTCTCACCACTGTCAGTCAGGAATTACACTCAGCAACCTGAGGCTGCCATTTCCTGCTGCTGGTCTCCTCCACCTTCAAGCTCCAGACAGTGTTTTGAATCCTTTGAATCTACCTTTTACTTTCTCTTCTGCCTGTACCTACAGAAAACATTGTACTTTTAAAGGGATTGTGTAATTAGGTCAGGCACACCCAGACAGCCTCCCTTTTCCCAAGTCATGTGCCTTAACATAACCTAATCACAGAAGGCAAGTCCTTCACATTCATCCCCCTGGTGACTGTGCAAGGGGTATGCACTGGGGAGCCAGGCTCTTGGGAGACATCTTAGAATCCTGCTTCCCACACACATCTTGATTACATTTATGTTCAGAATTTGCCATTATTTAAAATAAAAAATTTCCTCCTTTGAGTAGTCCAGGATGTTTTTCCTATCTGCTGCCAAACACTTTACCCAGAAGTCTCCTTATGGAAGGAGACCTTAGCAGATATTACACTTCATAAACATTTTAGAAAACAATTTATTCCACTTTTGCTTAAGCTCCAAGGCAGCAGCCTGGCCCATTCTTTCCTCTCTGTGCACACAGCCTTTGGCATCTTACTGTTCAGGATGGAACACAAAGAAGGTTTCAGTCATCTCAGTTGTACCCACCTGGCCCAAAGCTACTGCTGCCGCCTATTTAGGGAGAAGCTCTCAGAATGACGAATCCAGATTTTGCTTTTGATTAAAATGTTTCTGCTTTAAACCTTAATTTATGAATTTTAATCTCTATGAACAATAGATATGGATAGTCACTTTCTACTTATACAAACATTCTTCAACTTTATTGATTTAAAAAAAAAATGAAAACAACAACAAAGTGCAAAAGAAGTCATTAGCTGGCCTTGCTCGGGCTGGGGCTGCGAGTGGAGGGGAGGCAGGCGTGTGCTGCAGGTGTGGCGGGAGCGGAGGGGCGCCCTGCCCTGGAGATGCCTGTGCCTGCTTTGCACCCTCCCGTCGTGCAGCATAAGACCTTGCCTTTGTTGGCAGGCCTCAAGGGGAAGGCACCGAAAGAGGGAGAGGGACTTGCAGACGAGCTGAAGCTCATAAGGGCTTGAGCTTGGTGTCAGAGATTCATAAAACCGAGAACCCAGACAGAGCCCAGCTTCCCTGCTTTAGGCTGAGTGTGGAGGCTGCTGACACCTTCCATGAGCAGTTTCCCCAAGGGAGTGATCAACTTAAACCTTTGCTTCTATCTCACAAAAACTGAAGTCTTTAAAAGGGTTGTAAACGTCATTTATGAGGCCATTTATGGTCATTTGCAAAAAGCATTTGCATAATATTCACTTGAGTGGTTTTATGATAGATTTTTAAACAATTGCGATTTTAGTTTGCATGGATGATGGTTGGCACAATGGGTACCAGTCAGAAATAACAACGCATGACAATAAGGCTTACAATGTCAAAATTTTGTATTAGAATGGACTTGAAAAAATAATTATATTTATAAACTAAGGAGCGAGAGCACATGCTTTTCAGAGGCCAGGAGAGGGAGCTGTCCATGGATCACGTACTATATACGTGATTTTTTAGTCCCACTGGGGCTTACGCTCCTGATGTTACAAGTGAGGACACTAATCAAGAACAGTGAATGGCTGTCCCAGGGTGGCCGTGGTCTCAGCGCTGGAGCAGAACCTAGCACAGGGCTCAGTGACCATGGCCCCAGTCACGGGAACTAATAGCTAGAAAGGCACAGACAGCCAAAACAATGAACTCATTTTTATTGGTTTTTATTTATGAGTCCAGTAACTCTAGTGCTTTAAAACTTTACTACAGAAGCCTAGGCTCTTCCAACAAATGAGATATTCTCCATAAAACTATAATTTAAACTACTCGACAAGCATCCACCATCTGTCTTCTATTGGGGTTTCCTCCATAGAATTTCAGTTGCAATCAGTTGCTATTCATGTGAACAAGATATTCTTATTTGGACTTTAGTTCAGCTCCTGCAGGTTCAAAGTTTTGGATCAAAACTGTCAAAATCAGGAATATTTCAGCCCAGCTTCCCAGTTTCTGACTGAGACTGACCAGGGTAATAAATATGGAAAGCAGGAGAGGTTCCACTATTGAACAGTCATTAAAGCATTGTTAAGTATTGCCAATAGCATATTTATACAGCCCCCATTCATTTAAAAGATTAATCAAAAATTAACTATCAGCTATTGTTAAAGAATTAGCTATCAAGCTAAACCCAGCAGGATCTTAGATGTTACTAGTCTCACTTTTCACTATATTTTGATTAAATCGGTCTTTCATTCAGTTAGAGAAGTGGTTCTCAGCTGGGGGTGGTTTTGCCCCTAAAGGACATCCTATAGGGGCAAAACCCTAATATGCAAATCGACCAAACAGTGGAATGACTGGCAGAACAACAGGTCGCTATGAAGCACACTGACCACCAGGGGCAGATGCTCAATGCAGGAGCTGCCCCCTGCTGGTCAGTGTGCTCACACAGGGGAAGTACCACTCAGCCAGAAGCCAGCTCATGGCTGGCAAGTGCAGCGGTGGTGCGGGAGGCTCTCCCACCTCTGCTGCAGGCAGGTGGACATCCCCCAAGGGGTCCTGGACTGCAAGAGGGTGCAGGCCAGGCTGGGAGACCCCTGCTGCCAGGGCATGAATTTCGTGCACCAGGCCTCTAGTTTGGTAGTGTCTGTCGAGGAACATTGTTTTATTGTCACAAATTGGGAGTGAGCTGGAGGGAGAGATTTACTGGGTAGAGACCAGGGATGCTGCCACCCCATCCTACAGTGCACAGGGCTGATCTAGTCCATAGCATGGACACTGTCCTATTGAGAACTCTGGGGTAAAGGGAAAGAGCCCTGAAGTTGCTCTTTAGAAACAAAACCCATGTGTTGATAAACAACAAAAAGAAACACGACTATCCTCTTGGACTCTGAAGAGAGAGAGTTTTTATAGCTCCCAGGAGGGAAGAGAAAATTGTTGGAGTTCAAGTGTTGAATATTATGTTGATTTACTAACTGACACACCTCTATAAAGTCAGTATGCTGTTCATTTTCTAAAAGGCTGTTCAACTTCTTCTCCCTTAAAGTTTTCACATTTCTCAGAAGTTACCGAATGGAAAGGTTTCTTTTTCAGAGCATAAGAAATCCAGCTGGATGGTACATCCCCATCGGCCCAACAGCCCTCAATGTGTATAATTATACAGAAAAGGAGTTTGGGGTTCAGTTATGATGATCCACATTTCAACATTTGACTTGATTTCTTAGGATCTGAACTGGGTTTACAGCTAAATTGTGGCTCATTAAATCTGTGCTTGACAGAGTAATCTATGAGTCCCTCAGACACCTCAAAACAACTAATTTAATGGATCTGTGAAACACAAGGAGACTATATTAGACCATCAAGTCCAAGCTATAGAAATGGAACACCTAAACTTTCTTACTGCTCTGTTAATAAAAGGTGATATGTAAGCCCTTGGTAATTTATCATATTTCATAAACCATATTAATAACTATACCAGAACTTAAATCAAGTTAAAATCAGATGATATCTTTTAACAATTCTCATATTAAGCATATAATCAAAATGCTTCATTTTAAACATTTTCCCCAAGGTATCAACTACTAGAAGACTCACACATCTATGAACCAGACTTTTCTGGATGATGGCTCAAGCTTTATATATTTCAGATGGGGAGAAGGGACTTACTACAACTGGTCTCATTGATATAAAACGTTGCTTTTAATTACTCACATGGCTCTTGATATATCATATTAGTCCTTGGTCTTTTAAGTAACTAACTTCCATCAATATTTGACTGTGTTCTCTCCTTTGGGAATGTGGCTTGGTGGATATTAAAAAGAATTTTTCAAATCAGAAGGAGACCTTGAGTCATGTGGTGAGGATTCAGAAGTCTTGGGCTGGGTGATGCTGGCTTTCATCTTTCATGATTACTTCCGTGACTTTGAGAAGGTATTATCACCCCTGGCCTTTTCTTTCTTTGTTAACCAGCTTGGTCTTTCTTAAAGTAGTTCTGTGACCTAGCGGGGAATTGAGAGGCAGTATTGTAGAGAAGATGGCATTTATCCGGGCTCTGAGGGACTGGGAAACTTGCCCATGTCATAGAATGTCACACTCTCAGATGAAGGAAGGCACCATTCACATAGGCCTAATTTCTCTTTCACAATTGTGTCCCTGGACTATGACTCATTTTACCAGTTCACCTGTGTCCTTACACCCTATTCCCAGAGTAGAAATAAGAATGAGGACCCTCTTTGCTATATATTAGAATGGACTCGAAGAGGAGAGTGCCCAGGAGGGAGCAAGACAGAAAGTAGGGGGACAAAGATTTCCTTCTCTTCTGTGATCATTGTCAAAAGAATGGGATTTGGGGGAGTGATGCCTACCCCTGGGGCACTGGGAAGACTACCACTTGAATCAGTAAGACCTTGTGAAGGCAGAGATGACTATTAGCATCAGTACTGGCTATTTGCAGAAATCATCTGCCCCCACAATGATCAGGTGGCCTTGAAGATGTCTTAAGGGGACAGGATCTCAAAGTGGGTGCCATTTGGACTTGTGTGGGGCTGAGAGGGAGGTTGCAGACATGACAGCTGATGAAGGAGCTGCTTCTGTTGATGCTGGTTCTCGTACTGGTGCTGACCACTAACATTTATTGAGCACCGGGCACTTTGCAAAGTGCTGTGTGTGCATTTTCTCATTTAATTATTAGATTAATTTAATGACAGAGGGTAAATACATAAATAATAAGGTATTTCATCAGAGGCTTTTCAACTTTTTAAAGAGAATATTACTAATAACTTTTCAATCTGATGTTGAATTTGAGCAGAGCCTGTGATATCCATGACTCTCCTATGTGGTTCTCGTATTATTACTCTTAAGACCTTGCTGTCTTGTCCAATTGGAAGAGCTCAGCAGCTGAGGCCTCACAGCAGGAACTACCTTCCACCTATAGAAGTGTATCCTGTCAACTGATGAGGATGCTGAGTATAGGAGGATGTGTCCTCTGGTCCAGGGCTGGAATCCCTTACTGAACTCCTGGGTGCTGCATTCAGAAGGATTCTTAGGCCACCATGACTTTGTGAGAAGTTACCATTTGCTTTAGGTGAAGTGGGAGTAGTGAAATGATTGCCAAAGGTTTCTCCTTTCATTAGGACCTAGGCCTCCAGGGAGATGGGTAAAGAATTGCTGTTCTCTCGAGTTGCCTCTTTTTGAAGTCCATTATGGAGAAGGAGCCACACTGACTGCATTGGTTGATACAAGGGAAAGAGAGGTGCTAGAGAGATGCTTTAATTCTAATTTTATAGAACAATGATGATGGTGTTTATAAGAAAGGATAAGGGAGGTAAGAGGCCAGTGTGCAGCTGAAAGAAATGTTTAATTCAATGTTACCTCCTCCAAGAGAACTTCCTGAGCCATTCCACCTAATGTAGGTTTTCCCTCCTTCACCCTTGAGATTTTCCTCCAGCTCTGCCCCTTGTGTTTCTTCCTTAACTAATCACAGTTTGTGATGACTTATTTGGCTCTATGTCTGTTTGTGGTCTGGGTGTCACCCGCCTGGAATGTAAGTCAAGTATGTGACAGCAGGCCATATCTGTCCTGGGCCCCTGCCTAGTGTGGAAGCTGGCATATTTCATTGTGACAAGGAGAGAGCTTTGCTGAAATGGTAAGACTTCAGCTCTTTAATGTGAGAAGTAAAACAAACACTTGAGCTAAAATACACAGAAGATGAGAAATAAAACATTCAGTAGATAATGTTAATAATTAAACTAAATTTTGCTACCAAGTGAGAAATGCTGCCAAATCAATCAATGAAATATGCATCAGTTAGGCAATCATGCAGCCAGAACATTATACAGCTTGATTGCCTGGGGTTGTTTAAAAATATCAGTGAAGAGAATAGTTTCATCATTATGACATGGGTACATATTCAAAATCTGTGAAATGTGTTTTTTAAAATTTGACTGTAGTGCCTCATACTATTAATAACTGCTTTGCTTTTCCTCTCCAGCCATTCTTTTAAGAACCTCGTTGTGGTCTGGTTAGTGTTTGTCCTCATTGTCATTCTTTTTTTTTCTTTTAATAAGTTTTTATTGTTTAGATTATTACAGTTGTTCCTCTTTTTTTCTCCCCAAAGCTCCCCTCCACCCGGTTCCCACCCCACCCCATGCCCTTACCACCCCCCGCATTGTCCTCGTCCAAAGGTGTTCGATTTTTGTCCAGTCTCTCCCAGAACCCCCCACACCCCCTTCCTCCCAAGAATTGTCAGTCCACTCCCTTTCTATGCCCCTGATTCTATTATATTCACCAGTTTATTCTGTTCATCATATTTTTATTAACTGTATTTTTAGATTCACTTGTTGAAAGATAGGTATTTGTTGTCACTTTGTTGTTCATAATTTTTATCTTTACCTTTTTCTTCTTCTTAAAGAATACCCTTCAGCATTTCATATAATACTGGTTTGGCAGTAATGAACTCCTTTAGCTTGTTCTTATCTGTGAAGCTCTTTATCTGACCTTCAATTCTAAATGATAGCTTTGCTGGGTAGAGTAATTTTGGTTGTAGGTTCTTGCTGTTCATGACTTTGAATATTTCTTGCCACTCCCATCTGGCCTGCATAGTTTCTGTTGAGAAATCAGCTGACAGTTGTATGGGTACTCCCTTGTAGATAACTGTTTTTCTTTTGCTGCTTTTAATATTCTCTCTTTGTCTTTTGCCTTTGCCATTTTAATTATGATGGGTCTTGGTGTGGTCCTCTTTGGATTCCTCTTGTTTGGGGTTCTCTGCACTTCCTGGACTTGTAAGTCTATTTCTTTCACCACGTTGGGGAAGTTTTCTGTCATTATTTCTTCAAATAGGTTTTCAATATCTTGCCCTCTCTCTTCTTCTGGTTCCCCTAAAATTCGAATGTTGGTACACTTGAAGTTGTCCCAGAGGCTCCTGACACTATCTTCATATTTTTGTATTTTTTTTTGCTTTTCTGGTTGGGTGTTTTTTGCTTCTTTGTATTTCAAATCTTTGACTTGATTCTTGGGATTCTCTAGTCTGCTGTTGGATCTCTGTATATTATTCTTTATTTCAGTCAGTGTATGCTTAATTTCTAATTGGTCCTTTTTCATATCCTTGAGGATCTCACTAAATTTCTCAGAGGTTTCTAGAAGATTCTTGAGTAACCTTATAACTGTGGTTTTGAACTCCATATCCTGTAGTTTGCTTTTCTCCATTTCTTTCATTTGTGACATGTTTCTTTGTCTCTGCATTTTGGCTGCTTCCCTGTGTTGATAGGGTGGCTTTGTGTGCTAGGTGTCCTATAGGGCCCAGTGGCTCAGCTTCCCCAGTCACCTGAGGTGGAAGCTCTTGGTGCACCCCTTTGTGGGCTGTGTGCACAGTGTTGTTGTAGTTAATCCTTGATTGCTGTTGATATCACTGGGCAGAATTGACCTCCAGACCAATTGGCTGTGAGGACCAGTTGTGTCTACAATGGGAGAACTGCTGTGTTGGAGACACCCTTAAGGGGCAGGACTTGCTTCAGGTGGACTTTGGTGCTCACTGAGTCTGCCCCCTGAGTGTGTCCCTTATGCATCTAAAGAGTTGTAATCTGGTGTGGTCTCACTTTGACCACTGGGTGCATTGGCTCTTGGATCTCCAAGGAGGTGCTAAGTCAGCCCCTGCCTGAGGCCAACCAGCAGGAGCTACAGAGAGATCTGCAGTTTCCTCCTCTTAGTTTGGGGTTTGGAGGTGCCCAGATGAGGCGCAACTGTGAAGCAATGCAGGCTGCTGATGAGCCTTAGGCCTTCTTTTGGAAGCTCTGGGGTTCTTTGACCCAGCTGCAGTTTGTAAGGTTAGGTTGCAAAGGGCCAGGCCATTCATATGCAAACACCTCTGTGCACAGCTTGGGTGGGGTTGTAAATTGGGTGGCGTGTGGTCTCAGGGAATCACTGGGTGGTGCAAACAGCAATGGTTTCCTGTTGGCCCTGCCCCAGATAGGTCCCTTGGTCTCTGTGTCCCACGGCCCCATGCAAGAATAATGAATGCTGTGACCACCTCTGAGAGAAAGTCGCCCTCGTGTTCTGGCCCAATGCCAGACAGTCCAGTTTCTTCCCATATGAGTCTAGGTCAGTTGGGAGTTTGTATCTCCCTCCCAATTGAAAAAGACCACAGCGTACTTAGTTGCCAGCCCATTTCCGCGCGCGCCTCCATACCTTCGCTCTTCTGTACTTCTGCACCTCCTACCAGTCTAGATCCGCTTTTCTCTTTCCTTCTTGTTGCAGACTTCCTCTCAGCCAGCTTTCCCATGGTTCTGGATGATATCCGTTTTTTCTCTTAGTTGTAGTTTTGATGTGGTTGTGCGAGACAGCAAGTTCAGGTGTTTACCTATGCTGCCATCTTGGTTCCTCTCCATTGCCATTCTTTTTTCTTTTTAAAATCTAGAATCAGTGATGGCATTCCCAATAAATGAAGTCACAGAAAGGTATTGGAATTTGGTCCATAAACCTTAACTTTTCATCGTGACTTCAGTTGTAGTCATAATTATCCTATGGAGTGGTTAGGGTGATCAGGCAGGCAGGCAAGCAGTTAAGGGCAATCAGACAGTCAGGCAGAGGTGGTTAGGGGCAATGAGGCAGGCAGGCAGAGTGGTCAGGAGTGATCAAGCAGGCAGGCAAGCGAGCAGTTAGGAGCCAGTGGTCCTGGATTGTGAGAGGGATGTCCAACTAAAATCATATGTCCACACAAACTTATACATGAATGTTCATAACAGTATCATTCATAATTGTCAAAAAAGTAGGAACAACCCAAATGTCCATCAGCTAATGAATGAATAACCAAAAGGGATCTACAAGCTACCCCTGTGGGATTGAGCCTAAACCAGCAGTCGGAAATCCCCTGAGGGGTCCCAGGTTGTGAGAGGGTGCAGACCAGGCTGAAGGACACCCCCCCCCGCCACACCCATGCATGAATTTTATGCACCAGGCCTCTAGTTTCATATAAATGGAATCATACAAGATGTGGCCTTTTGTACTGGTCTTCTTTCATTTATTAATCTTTACCCAAAGGTATTTTTTCCATTGATTTTTAGAGAGAGTGGAAGGGAGGAGTAGAGATAGAAAGAAACATAGATGTGAGAGAGACACATCAATTGGTTACATCCCGCAGGCACCCTGATCAGGGCTGGGATAAGCCTGCAACCAAGGTACCAGCCCTTGACCAAAATTGAACCCATCACCCTTCAGTCCTAGGACCTATGCTCTAACTACTGAGCAAAACTGGCTAGAGCTGGTCTTCTTTCATTTAGCATAATGTTTTAAAGATTGGTCCATATTGTAGCTTGTAGATCCCATTTGGTTATCCATGCATTAGCTGATGGACATTTGGATTGTTCCTACTTTTTTGACGATTATGAATGGTACTGTTATGAACATTCATGTATAAGTTTGTGTGGACATATGATTTTAGTTTCTTGGGCACATAACTAACAGTGGAACTGCTGGGTCATATGATAACTATATTTAACATTTTGAGGAACTTCCAAACTGTTTTCCAAAACAGTTGCATCATATTACAATCCCACCAATTTTTCCACATCTTCATCAACACTTGTTATTATCTGTGTGTTTTTTATTATAGCCATCCTAGTGGGTTTAAAGTGTCCCTAGTGACTAATGACATTGGCATCTTTTCATATACTTATTGGCTATCTATATACCTTCTTGGGAGAAATATCTATTCAAATCCAAGTCTCATTTTTAATTGGCTTATTTGCCTTTTTATTGTTGAGTTATAAAGGCTCTTTATATATTCTGGATACTAGACCCTTATCAGATATGTGATTTGCAGATATTTTCTTCAATTCTATGGGTTGTCATTTCACTTTATTAATAGTGTCATCTGAAGCACAAATATTTTTATTCTGATGAAGTCTAACATAATTTTTTCTTCAGTTACTTGTGTTTTAGGTGTCATATGTAAGAAACAATTCCCTGGGTTCCTGAGTTCCTGCCCAGAGTAGAGCTACCCAGAATATCAGACCACCCAGAGCACCTGTGTTAGGTGATTTATGGTCAACAAATAAACTCTTGCTACAAGTTACTGAAATTTAGGGGTGGTTAGTGTATGGGAACTTTACATACAACATCTGGCAATGCAGATATGGCAGAGAAAATGAACTACCCAATATACAGGGCTGGGACAATTGGCTATCTGTATAGCAAACAAATATAACAAATCTGGTCTCTGCCCAGTGCCCCATTCCAGGTGAATTAATTATCTAAATATGAAAAATAAAACTTTAAAGCTTTTAGAAGAATACACAGGGGAACCTCTGTATAATATCAGATAGGGAATGAAAGGCTAAAACACACAAAGTACAAATCCAGTGAGAAAAGACTGAGAAAAATCAAGTGCATTAAAATGGAAGACTCCTGAATAAAGGCACGTAAGTGTGAAGACAAGCCATTTGAAATATATACCAATAAAGCATCAGTATGCAGAATATTCAGAGAACTCCTATATGTCAATTAGAAAGACAAAACACTTCAGTAGAAAAATGGGCAAAAGTTATGAAGGGGCATCTTATAAAAGAAAAAACTTGAATAGCCCATACCTATGTGAAAAAAAAAGTTCAATCTCACTACCTGTCAGAGACTTATAAATTAAAACCGATATAATTACTAATTAATTAAAGTATGACAGTCACTGCCTGTGTTTGGTGTGAATCGCAGCCAGTGATTTGAAAAAATTGTGAATCTCTAGTGAAGCTGAATGCTGAGGCCCTCTTTCTGAGCCACTTCCCAGGTAATGGAATTGGTGATATGCTGTACTTCTCCAGCTTGGTGGTTCATTCTGTTGCTCTTCTTACCTTTCCCTTTATCAGGAGAAGTTCATCAGTTTGTGAAGACAGTCAAGCTGCAGTTTCTATCAGATCTACTTCAGCCCTTTCCTTTATTCGCATTGAGAGCAGCTCTTCCGATATTAACCCTTGAACACTTTCCAAGCTCCTATGGAAAACTGATTTGCTATGATGACTAGCCACTGAATTTAAAAGGGGCCTGTAAGTGTTAATAACATATCAGAGAGTCCCAGACACTATTCTATGCATTTTCTTGTACTAACTCCTGCATCAGCTTTTTTAAAATTCACTTGCATTAGTTCTTGTAACTCTCACATTACTTGTGTGAGCTCGATTACCATTCTCCCCACTTACAAATGAGGGAGCAGAGGTGCAGAGGTGGGAGGCAGAGGCAGTGGTTCCCACAGCTGCTTGGCTCTCCTCCAGATCTACACCATTTACCACCTGGCTCATGCAGGCAAGGGTAGGGTCAGGTTGGCTGGGGATGAGATGACTGAATTAGACACACAAGTCACTTCCACGGGCTGAATTCTCCAGAAAAACATTTTCTTGGTCCACACAGGTGCAGTTTGTTTATTTCCAGTTCTTTTCTTCCTCTTAGTAAACAACAGTTTCCTATTGTCTGCATTGTTATGAAGTACCCAGAGCATTTATTGAAATTAGTACCACTTCCAAATTTAGAGTACTTTTCTTAAAAAAAATTTTTTTTCAATTAAAGTTGGCATTCAATATTCAGTCTCAACACGGCTTCTTCTCTGTATCATCTATATATATAATCTATATAGATAAAAGCCTAAGCGACAAATGACTGAACAACCTAACAACTGGTTGACTGGTCGCTATGACATGCACTGACCACCAGGGGGCATACGCTCAATGCAGGAGCTGCCCCCTGGTGGTCAGTGTGCTCCCACAGCAGGAGTGCCACTCAGCTGACCAACTGACACCAGACACCGGGCTCATGGCTGACAAGTGCAGCTGTGGCAGCATGAGCCTCTCCTGCCTCCACACTACTGAGCAGCAGCAGTGATGGCAGGCGCAGAGGGGCTGGGATGAGCGGGAGTGGCGCCTGGCCCATGCTCAGGCTCCTCCTGGATCACTACTACAACCCTCGGGGGATGTCAGACTGCCTGTTTTGGCCCGATCGGGTCCCCCGAGGGGTCCAGGATGCAAGAGGGCGCAGGCCAGGCTGAGAGACCCCACTGGTGCACGAATCTGTGCACCGGGCCTCTAGTTGGTTATAGAGGTCTGGCCATCTAGTCTTTAGGTGGTTCTCAGGGGAGGCGGTTCTATAATTTAGTTGTAATTCTGATGTGGTCGGGGGAAGAGGTGAGCACAGGTTTACCACTCTGAAATCTTGACCTGAGGTCTCTCAAATACTTTTCACTTGCTAAGTAATGTTTTTTAATTCCTGGCGCTCTTAAGCTGGTCTTCAAAGAGTGGTACCATTTATTGCCAGCTGTGTCCCATAGCAATGTATAGGAATAGAATTTTATTTTATTATGTTATTTTATTTTACTTTATTTTATTTTTGGTAACCCAAGACCTCTCTCAGAAGGGAGTGCACAGCTTCCTTAACACTTCATACTTTAGACAGATTTCTTTCCCAGCCTGGAAGTTGCCAAATCTCAAAATGGACATGTTCATTGAATAATAAATTTCATGTAAGAGAATGATGCTGGGAGCAAGAGGGTTTGATAAAAAGGCATTTGAACTTTACAAATGACACAAAACATTTCCCTTCTTGAGAAATTTTAATGGCTTGTTAAATAAAAGACTGTGTGAAAGGTTTTGTGCTCAATTCAGCTTCTACTACATGTTTTGGTGAGTAGATTATTTTAGCAGTACTGTCTGCAGTGGTCTAAACATGAGGTAATTCCATGTGAAATATTTCCAGTGGCTGAGTTCCTGGCCCATCTGAAGTGTCCTACACCCCCCACCCCCCACCCCCAGAGACTGTCTAAGCTCCAGGATGGGCTGGTGAGCCTGCTCTGATTCAGAAGCGAACACTCACTGTTCGGCAGGTTACAGTGCCCCTTTTCCTGACGAGGTTTGGATCAAACATGTGCTTGCTTTCTTATCTGACATCCACCACACAGTGCAGATCCTTTGGGTAGAGTTTCAATTCATTTGTTCTGTTTGCATAGACCAAAGGCATTCTGCTAGCACTGTTCAGAGCTCTTTAAATCCTTGCACAATGTCTTAAAAGAGGTATAGGGTAGGTTCTGTGTTAGGAAATGACACCTTCTTTATTTTTCCTTTCTAAATACACTTTTCTTTAGAAACAAAACAAATTTCACCCATTTTAAAACAGACTTTCAGGTCTTCAAAGGGGGGAAAGTGGTTGAAATTCTTACTCTAAGTGGTTGAATACAATTCCTGGATGGTTTGAACATTAAAGCCATTTTAATAATGTTATTTTCATGCAGGCTCTATCTAAATAGAATGTTATGACTATCCTTTTAAAATGATGAAAACAAAAAAACTTAATCTTTCACTAAAATTCCGTATACTTCTTCCAGCTGTCATTGCTTATTTTCCACAGGAAATGGTCGTGTTCCTATGACTGGATGGCTTTATCCCAAACAAGCAGTAATCTTAGTACCTTAAGACTCTCTGTTTAATTTAGTAAATTAGGCCTCTCAGCTGTACTCAGAGGTATATTTAGGAGATTTTTCCTTTAACAGGAGCTAGATGGTGGTGTCACTGTCTGTAGGTTTGGAAAGATCTAGAAGAGTTTGGGCCACAACCGCATTATGCATTTAAACCTGACACATACCCCAATTTGCCATACTTTCAGAGTGTCCGAGCAGTCAGTCACAAATACACCGTCTTATAGAGAGTCTGCTTCTGTATTGAATAGTAAATGGAAATTATCCATATATGTCTTCTGTCTTGGAAATAACCTACGCTCTAATTCAGGGTCCTCTCAGTTTGGTGAGGCCTCAGCTTTTCAAGCAAAAGCTTCTTGAGTTTCAAAGGGATTCTCTGTGTCCAAGCTTCCCCCTATCTCCCTTCATCCCAAGCCTCTTATTCTGAAGGTGGAATTAGCTGGGTCCAAGGGAGCTCTGCATAAACTGCCTAGTGGAGCATGTTTAAGTCCTATTCTCACCCCTCCTGAGCCCCTCACATGGGTTTCTAAGAAATGGTTAGAGTTACCAGATAAGCACATATCATATATAGTTACACAGCCATGTAGCTATAGATATAGGTGTGTGTGTGTGTGTGTGTGTGTGTGTGTGTGTGTGTGTGAGGGGAGGGGGGTGGATTGTGTGTGCATTTGTGTAAAGTCTCTGGACTGAGGCTGCTCTTGACTTTTGTGGAGTCGCCTGCCCAGGAGATTTAAATGGCAGACTTTTATGTGGTGTCTGAAGGGAACTTTTTTTCACAGCTGGCCCTGGAAAATTGCTTTTCAGGGCTACTCACTGAGAGGTCGAGTTCCAAAGTGGGATTGGTTGGCAACTGCAAATGGCAATGGGGTCCATCCATTTTTCATGAAGTTATAATTAGCCCACTGTCTGCCTCCCGCAGGTTCAGCCTTTGGGAATGAAGAGCAGCCAGCCCTGAAAGCAGCCCTGCCTTCCAAAGATGCACCCAAGGGAGCCGGGCGCGCTGCCCCTCAGGCGACCTCCAGTGTCACTGCCCCCCGCAGGAGTTTGCTTCCAGCACCAAAATCCGCAGCCACGCCTGCTGGTAAGACTTTCTGCATTAAATGTCTTTGGAAAGTCTCTGTGCACATCAGTTATTTAGATGGGATGATAGATGAGTTTTAAATGGCATTTAAAGTTAGTAATAATTATTATAATACCAATTATAATACCACTAGAGGTCCAGTTCATGAAATTCATGCATGGGGGGGGGGGGGTCCCTCAGCCCAGCCTGCACCCTCTCCAATCTGGGACCCCTTGGGGGATGTCCAACTGTCGGTTTAGGCCTGATCCTTCTCACAATCTGGTTCTTAACTGCTCACCTGCCTACCCACCTGATCGCCCCTAACTGCACCCCCCTGCTGGCCTGGTCGCCCCATGCAGCCTGCTGTTCATTCATTTGGTTGCCCCTCACTAACCCCCTAGCCAGCCTGGTCGCCCCACGCAGCCTGCTGCTCAGTCATTTGGTTGCCCCTCACGGTCTCCCCTGCCCCCACCAGCTTGGTCACTCCAACTGCCCCGCCCAGGGCCTGGCCACCCCACACAGCCTGGTCATTTGGTCGCCCCTCACTAACCCCCCTGCTGGCCTGGTCGCCCCAAGCAGCCTGCTGCTCAGTCGTTTGGTTGCCCCTCACTGCCCCCCCTCCCCGCCAGCCTGGTCACCCCAACTGCCCCCCCCCTGCGGGCCTGGTCACCCCATGCAGCCTGCTCTTTGGTCGTTTGGTCGCCCCTCACTAACCCCCCTGCCGTCCTGCTCGACCCATGCAGACTGCTGCTCAATCATTTGGTTCTCCCTCACTAAGCCCCCTGCCGGCCTGATCGCCCCATGCAGCCTGTTCAGTTGCGATGGTCACTTAGGCTTTTATTATTATAGATTGTTTTTTAAGGCACATTCATTTTTCATGTTTAAGTCATCACAACTGCCTCTCACTCTTTTGATTGCAAATTAAACAAGAATCAAGCTATTTTAGGCCAGATTGGCATTTTTCTTGGGGAAGCAGACGCTGACAAAATCACTAGAAGGACTGTGGGAGAAAGCTCCGGGCTGTGCCTCCAGGAGAGAGTCCCAGAACCCCAAGGGGACCCGCTGCCTCTTGGGGGACCCAGGATGCTGTTGCCCCTGCTGGCTCCAAGCTTGTGTCACCAAAGCTGGAATCCTGGGATCAACAGCTACGTCAGAAGGGCTGACCCAGAGCCACGCTTTGCCTGCTGGATCCAGAACATGCCCTGCCCCTCCACACCCATGAAGCTAGTGACCGGACGCAGGGAACGCAGCTGATGCAAACATAGGACAAGCAAAGATGTTTGTCAGCGAAAACTGCCGGAGCAACCCAAGTGTGGCCCCTGCCCCGCTGGCTCCCCCGCTATCTCACGCACAGGTATCTGTGCGCCTGCAGTGATGTCCAAGGGGGTAGTTAGCTTTCCAGCTTCCACACATAGGCAGGCACACTAACAGGGAGGGAGAATGGATGTTGGGCCCTAATTCACTGAAGAGCAAGATCTGTGAAGGTGAGACAATAATTTGTTTTGTTCCCCTGCCTTAGATAAGGAGACCACACCACTGTGGAAAAACCCAGAGAAAGTGGAATTGAGTTATCAGGTGTGAACTGGGAAAACAAAGCAGGAAGCTCATTTTAAAGATTTTAGGACTTTTCTTTTAATCTAACTCCAGCACCTGAGGCTTCCTTGTATGTCAAAATTATTGTTGTTAATAGAAATTTTATTAGTGAATTTTAGCATTTCGTCTATGCCAGTGGTTTGAATTTCTAATTTAAATGAAACCTAGTTTCTAAAACGAAGTCAGCTTCCACATTGCCTCGTTTGTTCATCATCAAGCTAATTAAAAAAGTAGAAGGTAGGCACGCAGGATACAGTTAAATCCCAAATAATTGAATTTTTGGGCACTGTGAGGTGTTTGGGTTATTTTAATTACTTGGGTCGTGCCAACCGAACTGTGAGGCTTTGCTTCCTTCCCTTGGTGACTGCAGCCTAGTGTGGCGAACTCTTGCACCTTTGGGTCATCTGCTCATTGCTGTCATCCAGGATTGGAGGTGCCACATATGCCCCACAATAGGACATACCCTGGGAGTCCTGGGGCTGCCTCCTTAAACTTGATTCCTGGTGTGAGCTTTTTTGTGAGAGAACTTTTTTCTGGTTCATTTATTCAGCGAACACCTTAGTGCTCGCTTTAAGCCACAGGTGACTTGGATTTGAGGATAATTAGAATCGCCCTTACCCTAGAGGGGCTCAGAATGAGGTGCACAGATTTGTAAACGAATAATTAGAGTGAGAGCAAGATATTTGTAATCTTACCCGCTGGAGTCCAGTTCATTCTAGCAGACCAAGAATTTACAGTAAGATGGACTGAGAAACAAGGGACCTGAGAAAGCTTAAATTAAAAATAAATGGGTTTTATTATTTACTTTATCCCTGTTTTCATTTATTTAATTATTTCTTAATTTATTTTGTATTTAATGACTTTCTAATTTCAGAAAAGATCTAAGATAGCATGCCATAAAGGGACCATAAAAACATAGGCACAGGGATAAAAATCCAAGTAACACAAAAGAGAAAATCCTAGGCTTGGAGCTTCCTGACCACAAGGGCAAACCAAGAAACAAAATCAGGGGAAGAAGAGCCTGTCCCGTTATCCAAAGGAAATTTATTTTCTAGCACAAATGGTTAAGATTTTAAACCTTTGACTTAAAAAAATTGTGGTGAACAACATAATAAACAATAACTTTAATTGTATGTTTTTAAAACATCTTTTCTGACAATGAAATAATTAGAAATTAGTTTAAAATGTTGGAATAGGAAATGCCTTTCTCAACATGACATGAAACCTGGAAACATTTTTTAAAATGATAGATTCAACTACACAAAAATTTAAAACTTTTATGAAAGACATAAAAAGACAATAAAAGACATCATGGAGGTAAAAAGGATGATAAACAGATAGAAAATGCTGCATCTAAGTGTTAATATACATGCAATTGAAAGAATGCCTAAAAATCAATAGGAAAAAATAAAACTTAGTTTGAAAAATGGGTAAAAGATATTCATGTGTAATTCACACAATGGAAGTGCAGAGTGGTCAATGGCCATAAACATCTGGGGATTCTCTGTGTACCGTTCAATATGCTTAGGGATTTGTGTACTCTAGCTTGTTTAGTTCTGGAGAAAATGGGGTTTAGAGGAATTAAGTAAACCCCTTACCCAGGATCATATAGCTTCTATGGAGCAGAGCAGGCATCAATCCACGTTATCTGACTTAAAACCTGTGTACCTAACCGTGGCTGACACTGCTGCTTAGATGCCCTTACTCAGAAGGAGGCCAATTAATTACAGTCATTGAATAACTACCATTGGAAATACTTCTTAGAGATTGAGTTCTTCTTTCTAGGACAATGCTGGTGGCCTCACATATGGCTTCCCAGATCAACTATAATAATTCTGTAGTCTGTCCATGTCCCTCCTTCCCTGGGTTTTCAGACACAGGTTGAGAGCTGTGTTTAAACATGTTTGGAGGTATAAAATATGACTCACTCCTATAATATTGTCTTTCTGTAAATTAATAGTGATTATTGCCCCATTGACACCAATATGATGGCAATGGAAAGTATTGTGGGTTTAATGCTAATGGTAACAATATATATTAAACACCCTCTGCATGGCTATGTAAATGGAAGGTTCCCAAGAATTTTAGCAACTTAGCCTTGGTCTTTCACTGCTTTTCCCTTTGTTTTCCACCCAAATTTTCATGAAGAGCTCTCCTGTTGTTCACATGTCAAGCACAAACTCTCCTGGGCATTGATCCATGTATTTTACATGAATAGTTGACTTTATCTCAAACTGGTTTGTAGTTGTAACAAATAGGAAAATATTTTCAGATGAAAATAGTCATCTGAAGATAGATTACTTCTTGGTCAATAGGCCCTCTGATTCTGTCATGTTGACAAGGCTTTCCTGTGGTTATATAGAAAATGAATAGCTGGTGTTTTACTGTTTGGGTTCCTCTCTATCTAGGGGAGGGGGGAAATCCCTGGGACTAGTGAGGCTGCTATGCTACCGACTACAGACACCACTGTATCAGAAAAATTAATTTTACGACTTTAAAAGCAGGTTTTTATTTCTGCATTCAATTCCACAAATTTTGGCATTTGGGGGCATATTCCAATTTAAAAATACAAGCATTTCATCCACATCATCAACATGTGCTTATTGAGCATTTTCATGTGCACGGGGGCCAGAAAGAGCTGCTCTAACAGATTCTCCCTGCCCTCCCTCCAGACTGGCCAAGCATCATCTCTCCTTTCTGGGAACATTTAAAATATATATATTTTTATTGATTTCAGAGAGGAAGGGAGAGGGAGAAAAAGATAAAATGTAAATGATGAGAGGGAATCATTGATGGGCTGCCTCCTGCACACCCTGCACTGGGGATCGCACCTGCAACTGGGGCATGTGCCCTGACTGGGAATCGAACCAAAGACTTCTTGGTGCATGGGATGACACTCAGTCCACTGAGCCACAGCAACTGGGCTCTGGGCACATCTTAAATGAAGAAATTGAGGAAGAGCTTTCAGACCTTAAAACATTCTGCTTTAACGACCACTGGATAGTCGGGTCTAGATGATTTGGGTGTGGTTCTTACCTTTGCATGTAACACAAGCTCCTTCCATGTTAATAGCTCTAAGAGTGTGTTGTTTTCCTGATAATGAACGAGTTGTGGCACCTCACAACATGGAAGCCCATGTTGATTCAGGAGCACCCAGAAACCTCCCTGGAGTGGGACCTGCAGGAGGCAAGGTCGGAGCAGTCAGGCTGCACCAGGCTCTTTGGGGTTACTGTGTGGTGTCAACTGTTTCTCCCTGAGGCTGAGTCTTAAATGCAGTCACAGCTTCAATTATTTGTCATTGTGAAGCCAACAGGGGAAACTGCAATAGATTGGGATAGAGGAAATAATAGGAGAGTAAATGTGTGAGGAAGAATCTTTGGGGAGAAAAATTAAAGCAATCATTTTGAGACCCATTCCTTTGCATGAAGTCACAAAGACAGAAAATATGGTGGAGTTAGTGTATGGAATGTGTAGAGCCATGCATTTCATCATTCAGAATCATGTCCCTGTTTTCTGTTGTATCTGGCCAGCAGTGGGGAGGTGCCTAGTCCCATGAAAGAGGCCAGGAAGCACTGTGAATCATGAGCTGTAACCTCAGAGTCACTCTCAGTCATTCCAGGCACTGAGGAGTGAAATTTGGATGGGTATCCACTCACTCAACACATGTTTACTGAGCACCTTCTTTAAGTTGAACACTATGCTGAATGCCTGGGGAAGCATGAGGGATGGAGCTGATGATAAAACAGGAGCTTATACTTATACTAGAGGCCCATTGTAGGAAGATTCCTGCAAAAATAGGGCTTCCTGCGGCCTTCTTCGCCACCCCGCCTGCTTCCCTCCCATCTCCGCCACCCCGCTTGCTTCTCCGCAGCTTCGCTCCCTTCTGCAGCACTTGGCTTCCTTCTATGCTGTCTTCAGTCTTCACTCTGTGCCTGGATATGCAAATTAACCGCCATATTCGTTGGGTTAATTTGCATACTCGCTCCTGATTGGCTGGTGGACGTGGCTTGTGGGTGTAGTACAAGTATGGTCAATTTGCATGTTTCTCTTTTATTAGATAGGATATTCAATTATTTAATTACAGTTATGCTAAGAGCTGTGAAAGGGAAATGAGCATACAATAAAGGCATGTTGTGTAGACCCAGCATAGTGTGCAGAAAACACACAGGCAGAGACCTGAAGGGTCAGTAGAAGTTGCCAGATAGCAATAATGGTGAAGACAGCATTCCATATTGATGAGCAACATAAATTCCCTCTTGATAAACAGTACAGGTTCCCAAGACCCCCTCCACTTGCAGTCTTGGTCTAGGGCTGCTAACAATTAGATGCCTTGTCAATTTGAAAATATACCCCTCTTCTGTTCCAAGCCTTTTATGGAAGAACTTACAGGCTGTAAAGTGGTCAAAAGACAGACAGCATGGAAAAAAATTGCAGAATCACAGCTACTTCATCAGTTTCCAGTTTTACTGATAAGTCTACCTGAGTTACAATCATTACACAAAGCTTGTCCCTTAAGCAGTTCATTGACTTAATTTGATTTTTTTTAGGGCACTTGAGTTTAAAACTCATTCTCTGTTACCAGTTTTGTAACCTAGGGTGCTATTTAGCAATTATAATTGAAATGCTGCAGAATGATCCATGTATGGGGAAAGAAACATTTATCTTCCTCTGCTCTGCCTTTCACATTCTTTCATTGAAACAACAGCAAGAAGGGTCAATGGGGGAAAAGGGGTCAATGTAATACTTTCAACAATAAAGATTTTTACCAAAAGAAACAACAGAAAAAATAGTCATGTTTTAGAAAATTTGGGAAGCAATCAGGACATCCACACCCAGAGTACCAGAGGAGAATTCATAAAATGCTGGACTCACCCTGGCCCTTGGCCATAAGCTACCTACAGGCTGATATGAAACCTTTCATTCCATGGTGGCTCTGCAAAAGTAGGGTACACAACCAAACCCTCCCTCATACGCCCTGGTATTTTGCCCACTCTGCCTGTCAGCCTGGGAGAGCCATGGGAGCTAGTCCAGCAGTCATTAATGTGAGTGGTCGTTTAGAGATGTCTTCCATTGTGACTTCCGACATTTTGGTGTTTAGAACACTGCCTACTGTATGGAATGCATTGTTATACAAATTTTTGCCATGATGTAACCCAGTCTCTTAACATGATGACTCTGGAACTTTTGATTACATGTCACTATTGAAAACTTAATTTCTTTCTTGACTTCTTATAAATTCTATTGGCTGTCTTACATTGATGAAATACCATTGTATTTCATCATAGGGGAGAAGGGTACAAGAAATGCAAACATAACAGAAAGAGATTAATGCCAGTTGTCTATTTTCTAAGATAGCTGGAAAAGACAGACACATTTCTTGGTTCTGCTAAGTTTTCATATATTACATATTTAATCCCTCTGCATGTTTCTATTGAGAACCACTTTGGGCCCCACACTTTGCTAATCAACAACCACCCAACCAGCCTACCTGAGATGAGTCTAAACCCTTCCAGCCTACCCTCCCCCAGTGCTCTCAGTGGCCTTTCACCACCTTTTTACTAGGAGATATGCACAAATATGTTCAAAGAAACATTGCTTATAATTGCTAAAAACTGGAAGTGGAAGTAATTCACACTTCCATTCGTGGAGAATAATGGATACAATGAGATGTGTGCATACAGTGGATCGCTGTTGGCATTGAGAGTGAACTAGGGCTACATGCTGCCCAAATACAGATGGATATTACGGACACAATTTTTCGTAAAAATTGCAAGACAAGAATATACATATGGTATGATTTCACTGATATAAAATTTACAAACAGACTTCAGGAATTATTCAAAGGTGCCTGTGGAGTAGCAAAACTATGAAGAAAAGCAAGAAATGACCAAATCGTAGTGCCAGTGGTTTCCTTGAATGGGAAAGAAGAGGCTTGAGACACAAGCTTCAGGGGGGGCCGATACTGTTCTAATTCTTCATTAGCTTGAATGTTCTAATTCTTGACGTGGGTACAATTTCATGAGTATTTGCTTTATAATTATTTGCTAAACTATACAAATAAGTTTGTTTGAAGTATTATATTTTACAATAAAAGTGTTTAAAACTGTATTATAATACTTTATTAAGAAAAATCTAAATATACATAATATGAGTTGAAATAATACATTTCAATGGGTTCATAGTGGTTATTGCTGGGTGAGGATATGGTGAAATGAAGAAAAAGTATTTTCTCATTTTTCTACAATGAGTACATGTCCTTTTTATAAATAAGGAAATGACTCATTTAAATATGTGTTTCCATTTGATGAGTGAGTCTTGACCTATCATCTTAGACAAATACCTTAGTTTGAACTATAAGCATTAGCAGCCAAAAACAGGTTACATTCTTAGTTACTTCCTGTTTGTTCATTAATCATCATTTCCCTTAATTGGCAACCTCAATTGCAGTTTCTCATTTATAAAAAAGAAAGCAAGAAAAAAACTATATAAATAATATAATAAGTATTTAATTGAACAGTAGTCTTATTTAGCCTTTAATTGGATTTTCAGAGGAATTCAGATATGTTAGAGGGAAACTGAGTAAGAAATTTGCCTTGGTCTGATGTTCAAGATCATAGAGGGCTAGAGTTTAAGGTAGGCTGGGCTCAAGACGAAAACCCTCCTCCAATCTCATAACCCACCTCCTATTTCTGAATATACTATCCCTTTATACCTGTATCTTTACATGTGACCCTCCGCTGTTGTGCCTTTTTCTTCTTGGCAATATTTCACATTTGAGCTCAAATATAACCTTTGGTGAAGCCCTATCTGGCTCTGTCTCCATGTTCCTAGAGGGAAGTGTTTATCCCGACCTCTGTGCTGCTCCATTATTTTGACATTGCTTATTTACACATCCCACTAATTGGTGAATTTCTGCAGATAAGGATTTTGTCTTTTCACCTTGGATTCTCCAATAGCTAATACCGTATCAAGTACAATGGAGCCACCCCATAACTATATAATGAATGAATGAGTGAATGAATGAATAAATGAATAAACGGATGCTTAGGAGCTTTCAAAGAATGAATAGTTCAGAAAATAAGAGGGATGACATAGTCTTTGGAGTAAAACTACAGGATACTAACATGATGGCACTCATTTAATACTAAGTAGACTATTTGGTTTTTTTTTTAATTTATATAGGGAAAATCTTAGCTTGAGAAGCATAGTTTTGTTGTGCTCTTGAACTAAAGTGAGTAAATGATTAGATAAATTATCCTGACTACTTCTTTCATTGTGTCTTACTGAACTAAATATGCCACAGTGAGTAATACCTCAATATCTATTTGTGTAGTTTCACATATACAAAGTATTTTTCTCACCATGACTTACTTGTTTACAATTTCTCAGGACATAGATCATGCAGTGTCTTGATTCCCCCGGAGAACTGGATTATTTCCTTTCTACAAATCCATCATTTTCAGGAGTTCACTAGTTTTGTGGCCAACAGTGTGTAACACAGTTTCTCATTACTCACTTAGGACATGCCTATTATGTGGGGAGAGAGGTACTGGAGGAGAAATGAGAAGGAGAAAATAAGAGGTTTTCAAATGTCAGGAATTCACCTCCTTGCAAGGTTGATTTCATTTTCCAGCAAGGAAGAACATTATTAGTGATAATAACCACCTCATTTATCTACTAACATTGACTGAGTGGGCAATTTTCATGTACTGTATTGTCTAATAGGGAATCTGTACAGATAAAAGGCATTCAGCTGATCTATATATATAAAGAGCCAGGGGCTGTCACATCCGAAACAACCAAACAGACGACTGAACAGGCTGCGTGGGGAGACGAAGCCGGCAGGGGGGTTAGTGAGGGATGACCAAACAACTGAGCAGCAGGCTGTATGGGGCGACCAGGCCGGCAGGGGGGTTAGTGAGGGATGACCAAAGACTGAACAGCAGGCTGCGTGGGGCGACCAGGCTGGCAGGGGGGCAGTGAGGGGCGACCAGGCTGGCAGAGGGGGACAATGAAGGGTGACCAGGCCAGCAGGAGGGGGCAGTTGGGGGTGACCAATCCAGCAGGGGGGGGGGGCAGTTGGGCATGACCAGGCCAGCAGGGGAGGCAGTTGGGGGTGACCAGGTTGGCAGGGGGAGCAGTTAGGGGCAACCAGGCCAGCAGAGGGAGGCAGTGAGGGGCGACCAGGCTGACAGGTGGGACAGTTGGGGGTGACCAGGCCAGCGGGAGGGGGTAGTTGGGGCAAATAGGCTGGCAGGGGGACTAGTGAGGGGTGACCAGGCTGGTGTGGTGGGGGGGAGTTGGGGGCAGCCAGACTGGCAGGGGGGAGCAGTGAGGGGCAACCAGGCTGGCAGAGGGGGGCAGTTAGGGGCGATCAGGCAGGCAGGCAGGTGAGCAGTTTAGGAGCCAGCAGTCCTAGATTGTGAGAGGGATCCCCAGGATTGGGCCTAAACTGTCAGTCAGATATCCCCCGAGGGGTCCCGAATTGAAGAGGGTGCAGGCTGGGCTGAGGGGAATTTCGTGTACTAGGCCTCTAGTAGTGTAATAAAGCCATGGCCACAGAGCATAATAGTAGCATCCAGAGACCTCTAGGTTGAGTTCTAAAGGATGAGATGGGGCAGAGTTAACTGGAGAAAAGAAGAAGCAGGAGGCTGCTGCAAAGTTCCACAAGAGCAGTGATACTGGTCTGCATGAACAAGCTGCAATGACTATCAAAAAAGAAGTAGACGAAATATAAGAGAAACGCCAGGTGCATATTTCACAACACTTCACATTTTATTGTATGTAGAGAAGCAAGAAAGAGGGATGAGACAAGGATGAGGTCAACATTTCTGGCTTGAGTAAAAGACACACTGATGAACAGCATTCCAGGATGGCAGCTCTGAACAGCCCTAGAGATGACCAATCCAGAGGAGAATTGAGGGCTCCAGGAAACCAAAACAAAGCCTTTTGCATAATTGTGAGAAGAAAGCTGTGCTCTGGTAGAGTTTTAAGGAGAATCAGCAAAATATATATAGAAAACTAAGCAAACACAAACCAAGGAAGCTACTAAGTCCAGGGAAAACAAAAAGTCACACAAGTAAGGAAATTACCCAGTTGTGAATAATCCCATATAATAAAGAGCTAACATGCAAATGGTCATCACACCCTCACACCATCACTGGGGAGAGAGGAATGGAGACCAGCCAGGCTGTGGCCTGGGAGAGGGACAAGCCGCCTGCCCCACAGTCCCAGGCGCCAGCGGCTGTGCCTGCACCTGCAGCCCAGGAGAGGGACAAGCCACCCGCCCCATGGTCCCAGGCGCCAGCAGCTGGGGCTGTAGCCAGGGAGAGGGACAAGCCGCCCGCCCCAGGGTCCCCATGGTCCCAGGTGCCAGCGGCTGTGCCTGCGGCCCGGGAGAGGAACAAGCCACAAACCCCATGGTCCCAGGCACCTGCAGCTGCGGCCCGGGTGAAGCCACCCACCCAAGGTCCCCTGCAGCTGTGGCTGGCCCGGGTGAAGCCAGCCCAGGTCCTGGGTGCCTGCAGCTGGCCAGAGGGAGGGAAGCCCGGGTCCCAGGTGCCTGCGACTGGCTGGAGGAGAGAATCCTGGGTCCCGGGTGTGGGGCAAGGCAGAGGCAATTAGGGGCGATCAGGCTGCCAGGCAGAGGTGGTTAGGGGCGATCAGGTAGGCAGGCAGTCGAGTGGTTAGGAGCCAGCAGTCTCGGATTTTGAGAGGCAGTCGGACATCCCCTGAGGGGTCCCAGATTGGAGAGGGTGCAGGCCAGGCTGAGGGATCCCCCCAACCCCATGCATGAATTTCATGCACTGGGCCTCTAGTATTTATATATTTGTAACAAGATGAACAATGAATTTTGACTTAACCAAAAATTATGGTACAACTGTATTGATGAGGGAGATGTATACAGATGATGTATTACAGAATTGTATACCTGAAATCTATAGAGAGCTAAATTGTTATTTTCCATAATAGGAAGCTATTAAAATAGGTCTAAAATGTAATATCAAGAAATAACAATATATTGCCGAAACCGGTTTGGCTCAGTGGATAGAGCGTCAGTCTGCGGACTGAAGGGTACCGGGTTCGATTCCGGTCAAGGGCATGTACATTGGTTGCGGGCACATCCCTGGTAGGGGGTGTGCAGGAGGCGGCTGGTTGATGTTTCTCTCTCTTCGATGTTTCTAGCTCTCTATCCCTCTCCCTTCCTCTATGTAAAAAATAAATGAAATATATTTTAAAAAAAAGAAATAACAATATACACATATGTTACTTAGATATATGGAGTTAGACACTAGGAAAAACCACTTAAAATGTTCAAAATGATGAGTATGAAATGGGCATATGGAGGGTGAGACAAGATTCTGTTTTTGTTTAAAGCCTTTTACAGAATGATCTAGAAAGGTACAGATGTGGAACTTTGGGTGTGGTTTTTTTAAGATTTTTTAAAAGGAATGCAAAAGATGAAGAGAAAAATAGGAGAACTGCTGGGCTGTGTCGTGGCTGCAGTTACCCCATCTGTGTCATGTGCTCAGAGGAGAGTGACAGCGGGATTGAGCTGGGGTTGGGTTCTGCAGATAGGGGTGACTGTGGTGGTTTCTGCCGCCTTTGGGATATTAGAGCAAGAGTGTGGACAAGAGGACAGTTGAGATGGAGGACTTTGGCATCACCTTTAAATTGGGTAAGGAAGGTAGGAGCCCTCAGTTTGGGTGAGAAGGGATTCATAGTCTAGAAAAGAAAGGGACTGATGGAGCAGTAACAGCACAGTGAGACAGCTGGAGGGTAGAAGGTTGTGTTCCAAAAGTGGGGTTTGTGAGCTTCAGAGGAAGGTGCCACAGCCAGGGAGTACTGGATGCCGAAAAAGGCAAGGAAACGCATTCTCACCTGGAACCTCCAGCAGGGGTCCTCACACTTTTTAAACTGGGGGCCAGTTCACTGTCCCTCAGACCATTGGAGGGCCGGACTATAGTTTAAAAAAGACTATGAACAAATTCCTATGCACACTGCACATATCTTATTTTGAAGTAAAAAAACAAAACGGCAAAAACACCCGCATGTGGCCCGCGGGCCTTAGTTTGAGGACACCTGCTCCAGAGGAATCAGCCAAAGCAATTAGCCCAGTGAGACTAAGTTCATGCTCTGACTACCAGAACTCTAAGAGTATACAGCTGTGTTGTTTACAGCCACCAAGCTTTAGAGATGAGAAATGAGTTAAATTTGAGGATGATCAGGAGTGGCCAAGAAAATAAGGGAGAGAATGAGCAGTCCAGCCTAAGGGAACAGAATAGGCAAAGACAGAATATCAACCAGTAACTGTGGTGTCACAGCAGGGGCGAGTGGCAGAGAAAATGAAATCCTGGAGGTGGCTTATCCCAGGCCACAGAGTTGGGTCTTCCTGCTGAAGAAGACAGAAAGCTTTGGAAAGGCTGTTCAAAGACAATCATGTGCTTCCTTTTCTTGGCTATTGTAAATAACACTGCAGTGAACATAGGGGTGCATATATTGTTTTGAATGAGTGTTTGGGGTTTCTTTGGATATATTCCAGAAGTGGAATCACTGGGTCATAAGGCAGTTCCATTTTTAATTTTTTGAGGAAACTCCATACTGCTTTCCACAGTGGCTGCACCAGTCTATATGCCCATCAACAGTGCACAAGGGTTCCCTTTTCTTCAGATCCTCACCAACACTTGTTGTTTGTTGATTTATTGGTGATAGCCATTCTGACAGGTGTGAGGTGATAGCTCCTTGTTTTAATTTGCATATCTCTGATGATTCATGACATTGAGTATCTTTTCATATGTCTGTTGGGCATCTGTATTGTCTTTTGATACTTTTGAAAAGTATCTATTCAGGTCCTTTACCCATTTCTTAATTGAATTTTTTGTTTTTTAGTGGTGGGTTTTATAAGTGTCTTACAAATTTTGGATGTTAAGCTGTTTTTAGATATATTGGTGAATATATTCTTCCATTCAGTGAGTTGTCTTTTAATTTTGTTGATTGTTTCCTTTGCTGTTTGATGTAGTCCCATTTGTTTATTTTTTCTTTTGTTTTCCTTTGCCTGAAGAGATATATCAGAAAAAAATATTGCTACAAAAAAAGTTCAAGATTTTAATGCCTTTGATTTCTTCTAAGATTTTTATGATTTCAAGTCTAACATTTAAGTCTGTAATCCGTTTAGTTTATTCTTGTCCATCAATAGAGGAGTGGATAAAAAAGCTGTGGTACATTTACATAATAAAATACTACTCAGCCGCAAAACAAACAAAAAAACTTACCTTTTGTGACAGCATGGATGGACCTGGAGAACATTATGCTAAGTGAAATAAACCAATCAGAGAAAAACAAGTACCATATCATTTCACTTATATGTGGAATCTAATGAACAAAATAAACTAATGAAGTGGAAACAGACTCATGGATACCGAGACTAGACTGATAGCTGTCAGAGAGGAAGGGGTTGGAGGCTGGGTGAGAAGGGTGAAGAGATTAATCAAAGAAAAAAAAAGAAAGACTTATGGACACAGACAACGGTGGTGATTGCTAGAGGGAAAGGGAAGATGGGGAGAGGAAGAAGAGGCTAAAGGGGGATAAATGGTGATGGAAGGAGACTTGACTTGGGATAGTGAACACACAATACAATATACAGATGATGTATTACAGAATTGTATACCTGAAATCTATATATTTTATTAACCAATGTCACCCAAAAACTCAATTTTCAATAAAAGAAATAATAGGGACAATCATGTGACCTGGTTCATGAATAAGAAAAGTCATTCTGGCAGTGGTAAGGGGAATGGGTTAGGTAAAGATGAGGAAGATAAGACAGAAGACAGGAGATATTTCTAGTTGTCCTGGCAAGAAATGACAGAGACTGAGCTAAGGTAAAAGTGATAATGGATGAAGGACCAGATTCAGGAGCTACATACAAGGCAGAATCAGGAGGACTTAGTGACAGGGGAGGATAAGGAAGAGGACTTACTGGCTTCTGGTTTCAGTGACTAGGGGAACAATTGACGAGGAAAGAAGATACGTGAAGGGGAGTGGATTTGAGAGGAAGTAATTAGTCCCACATAGGGCATGCTGACTTGGTCATTTAGTAGTAAGTGGTAATGCCTAGTTGGCAGCTACGAAAAGGTGTGGATCTCAGGAGAGATGTCTGGGCCCATCTGGATTAGAAATATCAGATCTTATAGTGGTCAGTGCATCCAGCTCAGTAGTGCAAGCATGCTGTGTAGACGAGCTCATCCAGAAGGGTAGACGGGAGAAGACTGAGGCAGAATCCTGGGACAGCATCACTCAGGTGCAGGTAAGGAGGAGCAGGAGCCAGGGAGACTGAGGGAGAGTGGCCAGAGGGCAGCAAGAAAACCCTGAGAGCAAACTTGCGCTGGCACCTCTGTCAACGCTGAGATCTTAGAGTTAAATGGAAGCTGATGGTATACTTTAAAACATTTGGGCTAAGTCTGGATTGCAAGAAAACTGCAAAAAGAATAGCTGATTGCTATAATTTTTCATCAGGAATTCCCAGAACCATACAGGAATCTTCCAGGCAGGGTTATGTTCCTAGGGGAGGGGTTTGGGAAAGTTTTGATCAGAGTAATTTCTGCAGAATTAGCTGTACTAGCCTGGGTTCTCTCCTTGTGCTTTTATGGATCAGACAAATTATTTCCATTTTGGTTTGGTTTCTCTTCCTTTATTATTTATTTCTTATTATAAAAGTATTGTGTAATTCATCAAAAAAGTGGAAATAATGCAGAAACATCCTATATAATAAAAGGCCAGTGACCATACGGCATAACGACCAGAATGACCAATCGACCAGTTGCTATGATGTGCATTGACCACCTCTCGGTCCCTCCCCCCAGCCCACAGGCTCCAATGGCTGGATGGCCAATGGGAAACCATGTGGAACCAGGGTGGCGGCAGGGCGGGATTGAGGACTGGTGAGTGGGCAGAAGGCAGACTTGGTCCCTCCCCCTGGCCCTCAGGCTCCGATCATGGTGAACAGGGAACCTGGGTGGGTTGTGGTGGGGCGGAACTGGGGACTGGAAAGCAGGTGGAAGGCAGACATCTTGATCCCTTCCTCCACCCCCACACAGCCTGCAGGCTCCAATTGCTGGATGGCAAATGGGGAACCACGGATAACCGGGGTGGGTGGTGGCAGGGCAGGACTGGGGACTGGTGAGTGGGCAGAAGACAGACCTCTTGGTCCCTCCCACCCCCAGCCTACAGGCTCCAATCGCTGGATGGCGAACGGGGAACCATGAGGAGCCAGGGTGGGTGGCAGCAGGGTGGGACTGGGGACTGGCGAGTGGGCAGAAGGCAGACCTCTTCGTCTCTCCCCCAGGCCCGCAGGCTCCTATCATGGCAAATGGGGAACCACAGGGAACCTGGGTGGGTGGTGGCAGGGTAGGTCTAGGGACTGGCAAGCAGGCGGAAGGCAGACCTCTTGGTCCCTCTCCCCAGCCCTCAGGCTCCGATCCCTAGATGGCCAACGGGGAACCATGGGGAACCGGGGTGGGTGGCGGTGGGTGGGACTGGGGACTGGTAGGCAGGGGGAAGGCAGACCTCTTGGTCCCTCCCCTCAGCCCGCAGGCTCTGATCCCTATATGGCCAATGGTGAACCATGGGGAACCGGGGTGGGTGGCGGTGGGTGGGACTGGGGACTGGTAGGCAGGGGGAAGGCAGACCTCTTGGTCCCTCCCCTCAGCCCGCAGGCTCTGATTGCTGGATGGCGAACAGGGAACCACAGGGAACTGGGGTGAGCAGCAGCGGGGCGGGACTGGGGACTGGCGAGTGGGCAGAAGATGGCCCTGATCTCAGGCTAGGCCTAGGGACCCTACCCACACACAATTTTGTGTGCTGGGCCTCTAGTATACAATAAAAAGTAAAAAGTAAAAGCCTCTCAATCCTGCTGCTCAGAAGTCACCATTATTAAAACTCTGGTGCCTGTTTTTCAAATCTTTTTACATATTTACAGTCATAGTACAGATAACATTTTGTGTTATAAAAATAGGATAGAAATGCATACTATTCAACAACTCGCTTTATTATTTATCACTAGGGGCCCAGTGCACGAATCCGTGCACCTTGAAAGGAACTGTGGGCCTCGAGGCTGCAGTGGGCACAGGGGCAGGTCTCAGCCCATCCTCTGCGCCCCCATCTGGCCCCTTTTGCCACAGCTCCCTGTCTCCTGACTGTTGGCAGCCCTGCTCCCACCACCACTCCCACGCACTGATGGTGCCGGCTCCACTCACACCTGCTGACAGCACAGAGCGATTGGGGCCAGCGCCAGTGGTGGCTACTGCCCCGATTGCCCCTTAGGAGTAGGGGAAGGTGGAAAAGCCCTCAGGGGGATCGGGGATGGTGCCGGGCTCTGGCAGCAGGTGCGAGCAGTGGCTCCGGCGCCGGCTGTGGGTGCGAGCAGGACCAGCACCAGCAGTGGGTGCAAGTAGCAGCTCTGACGCCAGCAGCAGGTGCAACTGGGACCATCACCTGCAGCGGATGTGAGCGGGGGTTGCCAGCCCCAGTTGCCCCTCAGGGGAAGGAGGAGGTGGAGAAGCCCTGAGGGGTGATTGGGGCCGGCAGCCACCACTCGCACCTGCTGACAGCACTGAGCAATCGGGGCCAGCGCTGGGCACTGGCAGCGGGTGCGAACACTGGGTGGGACTGCAGCACAAGGGAGCAAAGAATTTTCAGTAACCACCAGAGACTCGCCCCAATGACAGCGACCAATACCCCACCTTGGTCTGGCGCCCCTGCTCACCTGCTCCACCATCTCACCAAGGCCAATGCCCTCCATGTTCTGTGCACGCCCCCTGGTGGTCAGTGCACCTCATAGCAACTGGTTGTTCAGTTGTTCCACTGTTCAGTCTATTTGCACATTAGGGTTTTACATACTAGTATATAGATGGGCAGCTCTCCATACCAGTACAATATAGAGCTATCTCATTCTTTTTAAGGGCATAGTACTTCATTGTATGGATGCACCATAATTTATTCACCTGTTACCCAATGTGCATTTTTGTTATTTACACTTTATTCTTGTCATAGTGTATGAAGTGTCTTTGAACATACATCTTTTCACACTTGTGCAAGTGTTGCAAAGAGAGATGTGTAGAAGTGAAATTGCTTAATCAAGTCTATCAATATTTAAATATTTGCTAGAAGTTGCCAAATTGTACTCCATGTTATGGAAAAAATTGAAACTATGAATAAATATGCATATTTCATTTTCTTTTAAAGTCCTGTGTTGAGTGCACTTTTGGCCTTTCCCATTTCTCTTCTCAGCTCCCGGGGACCTTGCTGCCTTTTCGTATTTGTTGATACCTGAAATCAAAGAGGAGGGAAGGAGTGGAAGAGCAAGATTAGCCATTGGTACAGATTGGTACTCTGAAAAAAGCACTTCTGTCAGCAGTGTGGAGTGCTGACTGGACTTTTGGGACTCAGGTTCCAGCCCCTGTAAGCCCTAGAATGCCTGGCCTGGACCTGTCTTGAAAGGAGCCCAGTGGGAGAGGGAGGAGCAGTAAGAGCATCAACTCAATGACCACGTGGTGCAGGGAAGGGTGTGGCCAACTGGTTGAAGTTTGTCTTCTAGTGGGAGGGTAGACAATAAACAAACAGATGAGTATATAACACACTTGGGGGTAATGACAAATGCTGTGAAGAACAAAGCAAGTGAAAGGGAGAGTGGCAGGTGGCAGGACTGTTTCACCTGGAGGCCAGGCATGGCTTCTCTGAAGGTTTATTGTGCAGACACCTGCATGCATGAATGCGGGAACCATGCTTAAAGTCTGGGGGAAGCATTTTTGTTGTTGTTTTTTAGACAGAGAGGAAGAGAGAGGGGGAGAGAACCATTGATGTGAGAGGGAAACTGAATCCTGCACGAACCCCAACTGGCACGCATCCTGACTGGGGATGGAACCTAAAACCTGAGTATGTACCCTGATTGGGGCTCAAACCTGTGACCTTTCTGTGTACAGAACAGCGTTGCAAGCAATTGAGTCCACCAGCCAGGGCTGGGGGAAGCATATTCTGTGCAGAAGGAACCCAAGATAAAGTACCTAGGATGGGAGGAAGTGTGCATGTTTCAGCATCAACAAGGCTGCTGGTGTGGCTGGAGGTGCAAGCAGGGACCAGAGTGATATCATCATGCGTATCAGTCAGGGTTCTTCAGAGAAACACAACCAATAAGATACATATGCATATATAGTATATTACATATAAATAACATGTATTCTTTACAGAATTTATATATTATATATTTATTAAACATACATATGATTATGGATGCTGAGAAATCCCAAAGTCTCCAGTCAACAAGCTGGGGACCTGGGCCAGCCAATGGGGTAAGTTCAAGTCCAAGGCAGAAGAAGACTGATGTCCCGCTCAGCCAACCAGGCTGGCGAAGATCCGTCCCTGTCAGCCTTTTGTTCTACTCGGGCCTTCAGCCAACTGCTGAGGCCCACTCACACAGATTCAGATGTTAATCTCATCTAGAAACACCCAGAACACAAGGACACCCCAAATAACATTTGACCAAATATCTGGGCACCCCATCACCCAGTCAGGTTGACATATAAAATCAGCCATCACAGCGTGTCTGTGAAGTAGCCAGGGGACCAGGTCTTCTGGAGCTGTGCTGTCCACTGTGGTGGCCACCGGCCCAGGAGCAGTTATTGAGCACTTGAAAGGTGACCTGTGCCATGTTGAAATGATATGGAATTGTCGGATCAAATAAAATACCTTATTATAGCTAATTTCACTGTACTATTTAAATGTTGTTTCAAGAAAATTTTAAATTGCGTAAGTGGCTCATTCTAAGTTTCTATTGGAGAGTGCTGGTGTATAGGGCCTTGTGGTGTGATAAGGAATTGGCATTTCAGTTTGAGTGTCTTGGGGGGGTTGTTGGAGGGATTTGAAATTGGGAATGACTTGCTCTAACTTAGATTTTAAGTAGTTCAGCTACTGCTGGCGGGGGGATGAGCTGAAGGGGTGGGGGTGGGTGTAACAGAGCAGGCAGGAGGCTGTAGAGGAGGCAGAAGGGGTGTTGGTGACATGGGCTATGAAGAGGCAATGCAAGGCAGGGATGTGGCCAGACCTGGGGGATAGTCTCAGAGGAGAGTCAACAAGCTTTCCTGACAGGCTGAATGGAGGCAAGAAGCAAAGAAACAAATCAAGGTAACTCCTGGCGTTTCTGACCTGAGCGCAGTGAGTGGATGGCGCCATTACTGAGATGTGGAAGACAGTATGTTACCACATGCCACAAAGTGTATTGAGAGTGGGAAGAAAAATGGGGGGCTATGAAAGAGAATTCAGGCCTTAGAAGATTCAAGCCAACAAGACTAAAACAAAGTCTCCAAAGGCATTAAAACAAAAGAGATGAAGACAGGTCTGTGATGGAAAAGTTGAAGGCAGGTGGACTAGGATGGAGAGGGGCTGAGGCAGATGCAATGGTGTGAGGGAGGCAGTGGCCCAGTCAGGCCAGAGAAGAACAAGAGAAAAGGAGGTAGGATCCAAATACCTGCCTCCTTCCCCAAACTCCAGAAATTATCCCTGCCTCAGCTTCTCTCTCTCTCTCTCTCTCTCTCTCTCTCTCTCTCTCTCACACACACACACACACAAACACACACACAAACAAACACACACACACACACTTGCATGCACACAGACATACAAATAACCTATAATAGTGCTCTTAAAACTGGACAGGGAAAATTAACATATTTGAACACATTAAAACTGCATAAAACAGCAGTCCAGTAAAAGATACTATAAATGAGTTTTTGAAAGTGAAAGTATGGAAAATGTAAGAAAAATGGGCAAAAGGTTTAATTAGACAATTTCCAAATGAGAAAATGCACATGACTGATATGAAGATACTCTAAGTATCTGGCAAAAGTTAAGTGTTGAGGCTTCACTGTCAGTAGGGAAAGAGCTGCTCTCACACACTCTTGGTTGGGTGTGTAGATTAGGTCCTTTAGAGGACAGTAGACTGCATCTCGCAATTTTGTAAATGAGCAAAGGTACTGCTATGCATTTGTCCTGGAAAGACACCGGTACCCGTGTGCAAAGAAACAAGTAGAATAATGTTTATTGTAGCACATTTCGCCACTTTAATAGCCAAAACTTGCTAGTAATCTAAATTTTCAGCAATAAGAGATAGGCAAATGAATTATGGTACATCTTTGCCCATTAATGCAATGTGATATTTTTAAAAGATCCTACCTAATAAAAGAGTAATATGCAAATTGGCCATACCTTCGTTACACCCACAAGCCACGCCCACCTGCCACGCCAGCCAGGAAAGTCTCCGCCGGAGGCTTTGCCGGTCCTGGGCACCAGCGGGGAGCTTGCGATGGATGGCAGGCAACTGGGGGTCCGCTCCTGCGATCCGTCACAGGGACGCTGGGGTGCGGCTGAGCCCAAGGCTGGGAAAGCCTCTGCCGGAGGCTTTGCCAGCCCTGGGCACCAGCGGGGAGCCTGCGATGGATCACAGGCAACTGGGGGTCCGCTCCTGTGAGGGCGTCTGCTCCTGTGGTGGATTGCAGGGAGCTGGGGTCCCCTGCCCAATGGGCAGTCTGCGATCACAGGGAGTTGGAGGTCCTCTTCCCAGGCCTAAAGCTTTGGCCAGAGGCTTTAGGCCTGGGCACGGCATAGCCGGTGATTGGTGTGAACTATAGAGGAAACACCTTTTCTGAATGCACATTGGCTAAGCTTCCTGTATGCCACTGGTAATATTCTTAGTAACTTGGGTAATAAGAATCCAAAAAGGTGATCTAGGGTTTTTCCACCACACTTCTGGAGAAAAAAAACGAAGGTCCGCTGCTGGAAGGCTAACAAATGTCATATCCTGCCCTAGCCGGTTTGGCTCAGTGGATAATGCCTCGGCCTGCCGACAGCAGGGTTTGGGTTGATTCTAATCAAGGGCATGTACCTAGGTTGCAGGCTTCTCCCTGGCCGGGGCCCAGATCAGGGCTCATGCAGGAGGCAACCAATCAAAGTATTCCTCTTACTTTGATGTTTCTCTCTGTCTTTCCCTTTCTCTTCCACATTCTCTAAAAGTCAATAGAAACATATCCTTAGATGAGGATTAAAAAAAAAAAGAAGAAGAAAGAAATGCATATCCTATGAAAGACACATCTTGAAAATGCCTAAAGAAAGTTGTCATTTTTTCTTGGTGAAGGGACTGGAGTTGTGTTGATGAAAACACCTTGGTGGCTGTGGTGACTGGCAGTGGCTGCAGCAGCGGGGTGATGGGGCTGGTGCCTTCCCCTGACCAGCCCGGTTGCCTCCCACAAAGGGAGGCCAGACTGCGACTTAGGCCCGCTTCCCGTGGGGATTGGGCCTAAGCCATCAGTAGGACGTCCCCTGAGGGCTCCCAGTATGTGAAAGGGGGCAGGTTGGGCTGAGGGACCCCCCCACCCCCAGTGCACGAATTTCGTGCACCAGGCCCCTAGTCTATAAATAAATGATATGAAAAAGATCTTTAAAAATTGTGGTAGGTGAAAAGAAATTGCAGTATGTGATTCATTTAGTTAATTAATAACTGTGTTTGTATATGTGTAGATATATTTATAAATACCTAGAAAAAGATCTGGAAGAATAATCACCAAATTGCTAGCAGTGGTTACCTATAGAGCATGGGGGGAAGTTGGAGGTTTGTGCTCGGCATCTAAGGAACCATCACCAAGGTTTGGTTTTGAAATAACATAATAAACTCTGCTAAAGTAGAGGCAGGTCTAGGTCCATCCAGGTCTGTGTTATTTCTCTAATTTTCCATCCATTGTTCTTTGACTTTCTGATGAAGGTGACGTGAAGGTGAGTGTCCATGCCCAGCACACAGGGAGAAAGGACATGATTTGAGGAGCTGTTCTTAGATGCCGCTTGCTATTGAAATATCACCCACACCCCATTCTGCTGGGACCAGCTCTGATTCCACAAAGGCCCAGCTGCAGCAGAGAGAGCACAGAGGCTTCGCAGGTCACCTGTGTGGACCAGCTGCATGGAAATTAATTAGAGGCAGGCCACGGCCCCATGGCTGGGTCCTCGATGATGCTGAAGTCATCAGTACTTACTTCAGAGACAGCTTCCTTCTCAGTCTTCTGAAAATTAGTTTCTACAGAAAGAGGCAGGCAGGTCATGTTGGTGGCTAAGGACAAGACAATATTAATTCCCACATAGTTCGTCATGGTCATTGAGGTGCTGCAACCTCCCAAGATAGGGATTTTCCCATCAAATCAGAGGCAGCAGTGTGCTTAGTCCCCTGACCCCTCCAGCTGAATTCCCTTTCTGTGTGTCGTCCCTGAAGCACAGGGGGTCTGGCCATAGCAGCAAATCATCGAAATAGGACTTTGCTCTGTTTGCCTTTTGTTAAACATCCCTTTCCACAAACGGCTTGTGTTGCTGTTCCAGTTGTAATTAATTTGCTTTCTTTCTGTTTCTTTTTATTTTTTTAAACTATATATAGGAACAAAGAAAGAACTACAAAAAGATCAAGATGCTAATAAACCTGCTGTTTCATCTCCGAAGAGAGCAGCAGCTTCAACCACCAAGCTTCATTCACCAGGTATTCGGGAAATGTGATCTGTGTTATTTGGGGAGAAAATTTGAACTTGAAATTTATTTGTTCAAGTGTTATTAATGGAGCAATGCCAGCACATGTGATATGTAGGATTGTTCTGGGGCCTGGCATACATATACTGATGTGTTGTGACTCTAAATGAAATGAACCAGCCGCTGGCATCATTTTCTCTTAAAAAACAAAGTGTTATCATGCTACGTTTAAGTGGTAGAAGCTTCTCTGTGTAGGAGTATCTGCTGATCCAACAGCGTGTAGAAATAATTTATAATTGAAAAAACAGACTTTGAAACTCTAACCACAAGAGATGATAATTTCTAAAAGGAAGAAAAACAGAACAACAATGCATACAAAGTACTTGCTATTTTGTCAATGAGGAAGCCATTTCTTTATATTCAGACACAAATAAGCTACCTAATGTCACTTGAAAGTTGAAAATTATTTGTTATGGAAATCCATATCTCATATCATAAGGCATTAACTCCTTTGTGTAATAGAATGCAGTGTAACCTCAGACCTTTTTCTTCAAGCACAAAAATAGTAGCAATATCAACGGCTCATGCCTGAGTTCTTACTGTATGCCAGGCACTGTCCTAGGCTCTTTATCTGTATTAATGTAGTTAGTGCACACGATAACCTGTAAGGCAGGTGCTATCACTGCTCCTCCCTTTGCATGTGAGGAAATCAAGGTACATAGGTTTTTATTAATTTGCCCAAAGCCACAGGAAGTAAGTAGTAAAGTCTTGGTTTGAATCCCAAACACTCAAAATTCCAAAACTACATTCTTAGTCACTGCACTATCAATCAGAAAGCTTGGAGAAGAGAAAACATATTAATATTTCTGGTTAATTAAAAATGTGTAGAGCCCTGGCCAGGTAGCTCAGTTAGTTGGAGCATGGTCCCATGCACCAAAAGGCTGTAGGTTCAATTCCCAGTCAGGGCACATACGTGGGTTGCGCATTCAATTACCTGGTCAGGGCACATACAAGAGGCAACTGATCAATATTTCTCACATTGATGTTTTTCTCTCTCTCTTTCTCCCTCTCTCTCTTTCTCTAAATTAATAAAAACATGTCCTCAGGTGAGGAATAAAAAAAGTATAGGAAATAAGTCAAAGCCACAAGAGAGGGTGGGAGATCAGATGGAGGACCCTGGGTAAATCTGAAATTTGTAAAGGGCAGCATCCTCCTGGATGAATTAAGAAGAAAAAGAAAGCTCATCCTGCAGGAGGAGCCTGGCCCATTGCAGCTTTGACTCTTGAGAAGGTGGGGAGGGGAACCAGCCCACCCTTAGGAATTTCTTGCCCCATATCTGCCCTGCCAAATTTGAGAGCTGGATTCCATGCTACCCCTGTGGTCTGAAAACTTCATTTAAAATGCTATAGGGCCTGGCCAGTATGGAATGGAGCCAGGAACCAAGAGGTCACCAATTAGTTTCCCAGTCTGGGCACATGCCTGGGTTGTGGGCTCAATCCCCAGTAGGGGGCGTGCAGGAGGCAGCCGATCAATGATTCTCTCTCATCATTGATGTTTCTATCACTTTCTCCTTCTCCCTTCCTCTCTGAATTCAATAAAGATATATTTAAAAAAGAAAGAAAGATAAAATGTCATAGGACTTGTGTCTACTTAGGAGAATAAAAGTGAAATTATTACACACACACAAAAATAAGCCACCATGTGTAAGGTCCTTATATTCTAGGGGAAGTAGAGGTATTGTGTACTTTTAGACTTTATGTTAAAACTAGGGGCCCGGTGCACGAAATTCATGCACTGGCGGGGGGGGGGGGGTCTCCTCAGCCCAGCCTGCCCCCTCTCACATACTGGGAGCCCTCAGGGGATGTCCTACTGATGGCTTAGGCCCGCTTTGGCCTCCCTTTGTGAGAGACAATCCGGCTGATCAGGGAAAGGCACCAGCCCCATCACCCCGCTGCTGGAGCCACTGCCAGTCACCGCAGCCACCAAGGTGTTTTCATCAACACGGACTCCAGTCCCTTCACCAAGAAAAAATGACAACTTTCTTTAGGCATTTTCAAGATGTGTCTTTCATAGACTATGATATTTCTTTCTTTTTTTTTTTTTTTATCCTCACCTGAGTATATGTTTCCATTGACTTTTAGAGAATGTGAAAGAGAAAGGGAAAGACAGAGAGAAACATCAAAGTGAGAGGAATACTTAGATTGGTTGCCTCCTGCATGAGCCCTGACCTGGGCCCCAGCCAGGGAGGAGCCTGCAACTTAGGTACATGCCCTTGATCAGAATCTAACCAGGACTCTGCGGTTGGCAAACCTAGGCATTATCCACTGAGCCAAACCATGTAGGGCAGGTTATGACATTTCTTAGCCCTCCAGCAGCGGACCTTCATTTTTTTCTCCAGGAGTGTGGTAGAAAAGCCCTAGATCACCTTTTTGGATTCTTATACCCAAGTTACTAAGAATATTACCAGTGGCATACAGGGAGCTTAGCCAATGAGTGGTCAGAAAAGGTATTTCCTCTGTAGTTCACACCTATCTCCTGTGATCTCCGGCTCCACCCCTGCCAAGGCCTAAAGCCTCCAGCCCTGGGCAGGGACCCCCAGCTGGCTCCGATCGCCCTGCTCCACCCCCAGCCAAGGCCATAAGCCTCTGTTTGAGGCTTGGGCCCTGGGCAGGGACCCCCAGCTGGCTCCAATCGCCCTGTTCCACCCCCAGCCAAGGCCATAAGCCTCTGTTTGAGGCTCGGGCCCTGGGCAGGGACCCCCAGCTGGCTCCAATCGCCTGCAGGGACCCCCAGCTGGCTCAATCGCCCAGCTCCACCCCCAGCCAAGGCTGCAAGCCTCTGGCCGAGGCTTGGGCTCTGGGCAGGGACCCCCAGCTGGCTCCGATCGCCTACAGGGGACCCTAGCTGGCTCCGCTCACCTGGCTCCACCCCCAGCAAAGGCCTAAAGCCTCTGTTTGAGGCTGGGGCCCTGGGCAGGGACCCCCAGCTGGCTCTGATCACCCGCAGGGGACCCCAGCTGGCTCTATCACCCAGCTCCAATCACAGCTAAGGCTGCAAGCCTCTGGCCAAGGCTTAGACTCTGGGCAGGGACCCCTAGCTCGCTCTGATCATCCGGCTCCACCCCCAGCCAAGGCTGCAAGCCTCTGGCTGAGGCTTGGGCTCTGGGCAGGGACCCCCAGCTGACTCTGATCGCCCCGCTCCGCCCTCAGCCAAGGCCTCAAGCCTCTGGCCAAGGCTCGGGCTCTGGGCAGGGACCCCCAGCTGGCTCCGATCACTGGGCTCCACCCCCAGCCAAGGCTGCAAGCCTCTGGCTGAGGCTTGGGCCCTGGTCAGGGACCCCCAGCTGGCTCCGATCGCCTGCAGGGGACCCCAGCTGGTTCCAATGGCCCAGCTCCTCCCCCAGCCAATGCCACAAGCCTCTGTTTGAGGCTCAAGCCCTAGGCAGGGACCCCCAGCTGGCTCCGATTGCCTGCCAGGGAACCCCAGGTGGCTCCGATTGCCTGCAGGGGACCCCAACTGGCTCTGATCGCCTGTGGGGGACCCCAGCTGGCTCCAATCGCCCAGTTCCGACCATGGCCGCTCTCCGAGGCTGCAGCCATCTTGGTTGGGTGTATTTGTATATTCGATTTCTGATTGGCTGGTGGGCATGACTTGTGGGCGTGGCTTGTGAGTGTATCGGAGTGATGATTTGCATATTACTCTATTATTAGATAGGATATATATGTTAAAATTTCCAGGATAACCAATAAAATATATAGTTCTAAAACAAAAAAAGAGTGGGAAAAGTTGGAATGGGGGGTCAAAGTATTTTCAATCAATGCAAATGAAGGCAAATGGGGAGAAAAGGAAAAAATAGGTAGAGGGGAAAAGGGAGGAGGGAGATGAGAGAAATCAAAAGAATAAAATATTAGATATGAACTAAAAAATTTCATAATGAATGTGCATGAACAAAACTCTAGATTAAATCAAAGATTGAAATTACCATACTGGACTTGTTATTGAGTAGTCAGTAAGTACGTATTAAGTGCATATTGTATGCAGTAAAATCTAGCTTTAGAATGTTCACAAAGTACACACTTAAAATATAAGAATACTAAAAGGTTTAAAATAAAATTATTGAAATATTTATACCAAGAAATACTAAACAGAAGAAAGCTTGTGGTGATACAGTTTCAAAACATCTCTATTGTGATATAATTAACAAATATTAAACTACACATGTTTAAAGTGTACAATTTGATAAGCTTTGACATAGGTGTATACCTGTGAAGCCCTCGCCACTGTTAAGAGAGCAGACAGATTCCATCCCTAAAGTGTCCTGGTGCCCTTTGTAGTCCTGCCCACCTGCTCCTCTGCACCCTACCCCAGTCCCTGCCTGACACTACAGCTTAGTTCCCATTTTCTAAAGTTTTATAAAAAAAGGGGAATCACATAATATCTAGTCTACCTTTATCTGGCTTCTTTTACTCAGCATGGTTATTTGAAATCCATTACCTTTGGATGAACTTAACAAAGCCGCTGTGCACATTTGTACATGTCTTGACGTGCTACCTGCTTTCATTTCTCTTGGTAAACACCTGGAAGTTGAATGCCTGAGTTAGATGACAGCTACGTGTTTCACTTTCCTTAAAATGTTAAAAAGTTTTCTAAACTGTTTACCAAAATGATTGTACCATTTTATGCTCCCATCAGTAGTGTGTGAAAGCCCAGGTTCTCGGCATCCTTGCCAACACTTGGAACGGTCAGGCTTTTCAATTAAAGACATTGTAACTAGCACAGTGACACAGTGGGATATTGTTGTGGCTTTAATTTGTATTTCCTCAATAATCAATTATGTTATGGTATTGATCATCTTTTTCTGTTTATTTGACATCTGTATATACTCTTTGATAAGATTTCTATTCAAACCTTTTGCCATTTTAATTTTTTTGTCTTATTAAATTTTAACAGTTTTTATATATTCTGTATTCTGCTTTTTCAGCAATGTGATTTGCAATTTCCCTTCACAATCTGTGACTTGTTTTGCATTCTCCTAATAATACTTTTTGAAGATTAGATGTTCTTAATTATCATGAAATCTCATTCATAATTTTTTTTTTCTTTCATAGACCATGTTTTGGTGTTATCTAAAAACTCTTCACATAACCAAAGGTCACAAGATTATCTTCTACCCTTTCTTCTAAAAAATTGAGAGTTACAGGTTTTATATTTAAGTCTGTGATCCATTTGAGTATATAGTGTGAGGTATGATGTGAATTTCTTTCTTTGCAGAAGGAGATCTGTCTGATTTTATTTCTAATTATGTTGTGGTTGGAAAACATACTTTGAATGACTTCAGTCCTTCTAAATTTATTGAGACTTGCTTTATGACCAACAACAAGGTCTGTCTTGGTAAATATTACATATGTATTTAAAAAGAATGTGTAATCTTCTGTTCCTTGTGGAGGATTCCACATATATCCTAGGTCAAGTGGCTAATAGCATTGTTCGAGTATTCTATATCCTTACTGATTTTTCTGTCTGCATGTTCTATCAGGAACTGAGAGAATACTCTTAAGATCTCAGTATAACTGCGGACTCATCTGTTTCTTCTTTCAGTTCTGTCATTATTTGCTTCATGTATTTTGAAGCTCTGCTATTAGGTACCTCAACATTTGAGATTGTTTATCATTTTGATGAATTACCACTTTATCATTATGAAATGGCCATCTTTATCCCTGGTAACATTCCCTAAAATGTAATTTATTCCGTATTGAGAGTGCTACCCCAGCTTCCTATTAGTGGTATACCACTTTCCATACTTCTCCTTTTCATCCATTTGTCTCTATATTTCAGTAGGCTTCTTACTGGCAGCATATAATTGGCTGTTGCATTTTTATTCCATCTGAAATCTCTGCCTTTTATGTACATTTAATGTTATTAATTTGATTGGGATTGAATCTACTATCTTGCTATTATTTTTCTACTAATCCCATATGTTTTTCCCCCTGTTTTACTGCCTTAAGTGAATATTGTTTATAATTTTTTGGTCTCCTTTGTTGATGTATTTATTACCTTGTGTTATTTTAGTGGTTACTTTAAGGTTCACAGTCTATATATTTAACTGTTCACATTTTAGCTTCCAGGGATATTTCACTTCACATAGCATAAGAATCTTACAACAATGTGCTTCTATTCCTCTCCTCCTGGCATTTGTGTAGATAGCAAACATTTTTCCTCTACATAGATTATAAACCCACACTACATTTTTTGTGTTGATTATCAACACTCAGTCTTCTTTTTAAAAGATTTCAATGAGAAAATGTCTTTTACAGAAAAAGACAAATACCACATGATTTCACTTATATGTGGAATCTAGAAAACAAAACAAAACCCAGATTCATAGATACAGACAACAGTTTGGTTGTTGTTAGATAAGAGGGGGGTTTGAGGGGTGAAGTAGGTGAAGAGGATCAAGAGGTACAAAACTCCAGTTATAAATAAGTCATGGGGATGTAACGTACAGCATGGGGAATACTGTGAACAATACTGTATTAATTCTGTACAATGACAGATGAAAACTAGACTGTTGTGGTGATCATTTCGCCCTATATACAGAGATCAAATTTTATGTGTACTATGTTGTACACATAAAATTAATATAATATTGTATGTCAATTATACTTCAATAAAGAAGTCTTCCAGTTATACTCATTTAGTTCTCATTTATAGTGTTCTTAATTTCTTTATGTAGATCCAGATTTCCATCTGATATCATTTTCCTTCTGTCTAAAGGATTTCCTTTAACATTTCTTGTAGTGGAGGTTTTCTGGTGATGAAATCTTTCAGTTTTTGTTTACCTTCATTTTTGATAGATCTGTTTACTTTGTCCCAAATCCAACTGTGCATTTTTTTCTTTACTTATTTAAAGATGTTGTTTCACTGTCTTCTGGTTTGAATGGTTCCAATGAAAAATCAACTGTTATTCTTATCTTTGTTTCTCAATATATAATCTGTCTTTTTCTTCTCTAGCTACTCCATCACTGGTTTTGAAAATGTGATTACATTATACCTTGGTGTCAGTTCCTTTATGCTTTTTGAGTTTGATGAGATTCTTGTATCTGTGGGTATACAATTCTTATCAAAGTTGAAAATTTTGCCCACTGTTCTTTGTTTGTTTGTTTGTTTTAGTCCTAACCCCTCCTCTTCAGTGACTGCAATTGTACATATATTAGGCCACTTGAAGTTGTCTCACAGGTTCTGTCTAAATTGATATTCTTTGAGTCTTTTTTTCTCTGTTCCATTTTGAATAGTTTCTCTTGCTATATGTTCACTAATATTTCCCTTTTTCTTTTCTTAAAAAAACACCCAACCATATGTTAGTTCCATAGGCCAGAAGTCCCATGGGTCTCTATTCAGAGTTTCACAAGGTTGAAATCACGTGTCAGCTTGGCTGAGTTCTTGACTGGAGGTTCGAGAGAGAAAAAATCTATTTTCAAGCACATTTGGGTTGTTGGTAGAAATAGTTCATTGTAGTTGTAGGACTGAGATCTGTGTCCTTAGATCTCCTTGCTAGCTGTTAGTCAGGGACCATTTTCAACTCTTAGGGCCACCCACATTCCTTGCCATGTGGCCCCTTCATTTTCAAAGTAGTGATGAGGTTTGAATCCTTCTCAAGCCTCAAATCTCCGACTTCCTCCGCTGTGACTTGCTGGAGAAAACTTGTTTTTTGCAAGATCACCTGATTAGGTCAGGCTCACCAAGAATAATATCCCCCTTGGTATATGCAATCAAAGGCTAGAAAACAGCCTTTCAGTCAATGACAGACCACATACACAATGGTGGTCCCTTAAGATTATAATGGAGTTTTTCCAGGGCTGACCAGCAGACCCTGAGCGACGGATGAACAGATTACTCTGACACACATTTCTGCGAAAGAGAAGGCTAAGGGACTAGTTTGCTTTAGTAGCAAATAGCCCTGATTGCCTGCCTCGTTGGCTTTTTATTATAACAACAGCTTGAACTCAAATTAACCTCTAGATATAATTAGTAGGGTAAGCTTCCTTGAGAAAGCACATGTTTCCACAAGGTCGAGTCTTTAAAGACTGAACAAGAGATTCTAGCAAAACACCCCAGGGGATCGGACTTGTTTGGAAAAGTCAAGGTAGGGGCTTCCACCTTTGGCAAGGTCCCCTCAGAGGCCTCTAACCTTTCAGAGATTCCTCCTTACAGACTTTCCAACCAAGTCTCATGCTTCCCCACATTCCCCTCTTTTAATTTTGCTGGCTGCAGAAGACAGAGGGAGGTGACAAACTTTCTGCTTTGGAAGGTCAGGGTCTGCAAAGCGTGTTTACTGGTTGGGTTCTGATTTTGTAGACTATAAGAAAAACAAAGAGAATTACAATGACAGCAATGGTTAATCCAATCAAGTACCAATTGATTCTAGGAAACCATGTGGTGGAGTCTATCTTCTCCAAATGCTCCTTTACCATTTTCTAAGTAGTAGTCTGTTTTTCATATTTATTGATAGTAAGTAAGGACTTTTTAATTTGTCTTTGCAATATGTTTACTTCTTCAGTAAGGTTATCATGAAAGACTCCTCATAGATGCTTTTTAACATCAATCCAATGATGGTGACTACTGTTCCATTTTAAAGGGGTGACATGTATGTGCTTGTGCTCCTAATCACAGTTAAGTACTTGCCTGTATGCTATAGCATCCTGTCTTTCCCCAGATATTCAATGTCTGCCTCTATTGCCTGTAGTCTAGCTAATATTGTTTTTTATCTGTGTGCTGTTGTATAGTGAATTCCCTAGTTACATTATAGGCCATATTGTCTACAAATGTGGCTGTTTGCACAGACTCAGAAAGGGCCGCCACAGCAGCGCTGGCAGTAGTAAGAATAACAACAGCCAAGATAATGGCTGAAATGAGTATTTTCAAAAAAATATTTTGGGCCGTAATTGGCTCAATGCTCTTCCTAAGACTTCGATAGCTGATGAGCCTTGCCATTTCCTGATGAGATTAACAGGTATCAGGATTTCTGCTTGTCTTCTAAGTACCATAATAGTGCTGATGTTCAATGAAGTAATGCTCTGGGTGGTAATACAAGATGCAAAATAAGTTCCTTCTCCAACCATACTAAAAAGATGAACTATGGCTTATTAGTAGATTGGGGCCAATAACAAAGACATAAGGGTGAGTGGTGCAAATCAGGCTATTGTCAATAAGATTATTAGTAAAAGTTATACTATACTGGCCAGAGGAGTTCTGGGAGTCACCGTGCCATGCCATGATAGAGTTCAATTCGATGAGCTGAAATCCACAGTGACCCTGTTCGGGTAGAAACACATGCATATCCTCTCCACCATGTTAATAATTCATTGGGTCCTTGAGTCCCATATTCCCCCTTTTTTGTTTTACTAGTATATTTTTTAATGTTGAATGGGCACGCTTAATAATGACCTGCCCCTGTGGATTGTAAGGAATTCCCATGTAATGCTGGATGGACTAAGTCCTGTAAAAGGTGGTAAAGGCATGGCTGCAATAAGCAGGCCTATTGTTAGTTTTTATTTTGGTTAATATAGCTGTAATTGGAAATAGGTCTTATTGAATTTATGTAAAGAAATGTACTGCTACTTATTAAGTATTGCTAAATTTTGAAGGGACAGGTAGGGAGAGAAATATATAATTTATCAACTTGCTTTAAAACTCCTTTCTTATATCTAAAAAACAGAAAGTTTAAGAATTAGCAACACTTTTAACAAAAGTTACAAAAACAATATAATTATTTTTATTTAGTTAGTCCTATAATAAAATTGTTGTTTCTTCTGATATTTCCTGCTAGTATTTCTATAAATTCAGATGCTTTATAGAGTAATGTAAATAATATGGAATCTTGTCCTTTCTGTAAAACATAATATTCCAGAATATTATAACTTATAATAATTAGTTACAAATGAAAGCATATTAGAAACTATTTAATATGCACATATTATTTGAATATAATTATTATTTCTTTATTTGACAGATATTCCCATATACCTTAAGAATAAAATTTCCTTCATGAGAAAGTAAATCTTAAAATTTAAACCCTGAAAGGTAGTCAAATATATTAAACTAAAAGATTATGTATTATTATTATTATTAAACAGTATTAACTAATTTATTCATTTAAAGTAATTAACTTTCTGATTAACATAACATAATTATTTTAATAATATATGTAAATTTTTTGCTTCTTAGACAAATACAGGAAAAAACCTTTTCTTTTCCTACTTTTAGAAATAGGCTATTTTTCCAATGGAAAATACACTCATATTCTTAAAAGGCATAATAGAGATAACATGACCTTGACAAGTCTTAGGAGGCTGGAGAAAGGGTGGTTGTGTATGTGGGGAGATAGCAGGTCCTGGGGTTTGTTCCCAGGATTGCAGTAAATTCTAGGCTTTTAACGGCTTTAGTGCAAAAGTACCATTTTTTTTCTTTACAAGGAGCGTGTTTCCCTCCCACCCCCCAACCTCACAGCTGCTGCTTCTGCAGCCTATTCAATGGTACTTTTATAGCCCCAGCCCTCTAGGATAAATACTTGGGGAGTTTAAATAATTATTGCCTATATTCTTCTCTTTTTGAGTAGACTAATAATATGAAATTTTGTATATAAGAAGAAATTTTTAAGACAGAAATTAAAAAACACCTACAGTAAATGAGTAAATGAATGAGTAAGTACGTACAAAAGGGTGGACTGGGACATTAGCCTTAGAATCTTATTTTATACTAGAAGCCCGGTGCACGAAATTCGTGCACAGTGGGGGGTTGTCCCTCAGCCCAGCCTGTACCCTCTCCAATCTGGGACTCCTGGAGGGATGTCTGACTGCCCGTTTAGGCCCGATCCTGGTGGGATCGGGCCTAAACGGGCAGTCGGACATCCCTCTCACAATCCAGGACTGCTGGCTCCCAACTGCTTGCCTGCCTGCCTTCCTGATTGCCCCTAACCGCTTCTGCCTGCCAGCCTGATCACCCCCTAACCACTCCCCTGCCAGCCTGTTTGCCCCCAACTTCCCTCCTCTGCCAGCCTGGTCACCCCTAACTGCCCTCTCCTGCAGGGTTGATCACCTCCAACTGCCCTCCCTTGCAAGCCTGGTCCCTCTCAACTGCCCTCCCTTGCAGGGCTGGTCCCTCACAACTGCCCTCCCTTGCAGGCCGGGTCCCTCACAACTGCCCTCTCCTGCTGGCCATCTTGTAGTGGCCATCTTGTGTCCACATGGGGGCAGGATCTTTGACCACATGGGGGCAGCTATATTGTGTGTTGCAGTGATGATCAATCTGAATATTACTCTTTTATTAGATAGGATAGAGGCCTGGTGCACGGGTGGGGCCAGCTGGTTTGCCCTGAAGGGTGTCCCTGATCAAGGTGGGGTTCCCTTGGGGCATGGGGCATGGGGCGGCCTGAGCGAGGGGTCTGTGGTGGTTTGCAGGCCGGTCATGCCCCCTGGCAACCCAAGGGGAGGCCCTGGTATCTGGAATTTATTTTCCTTCTACAATTGAAACTTTGTAGCCTGGAGCAGAGCCAAGCCTGCTGCTCCCTCTGGGGTGGCAGCCATTTCTCTGGCAGTTAATTCACCTTCTATAATTGAAACTTTGTAGCCTTAAGCGGGTGGGCCCGGCCAGGGTGTGCGGAAAGCTTTGCTTCCCCTGTTGCCGGCAGCAACCCTGGCCTGCTCTCTCAAGCTCCATTCTGCCGCCATTTGTTTGAATTTGTTTACCTTCTATAATTGAAACTTTGTAGCTTGAGTGGAGGCTTAGGCCTGCAACGGCTATGGAAAGCTTGGCTTGCTCTGTTACCTGGGAAACCTTGCTCTCTGTGGCTGTAGCCATCTTGGATGGGGGTTAATTTGCATACTCGCCCTGATTGGCTGGTGGGCGTGGCTTGGCTGGTGGGTGTGGCTTATGTAGCGGAGTGATGGTTAATTTGCATATTACCATTTTATTAGAGAGGACTAGAGGCCCAATGCATAAAATTCATGCAAGAGTAGGCCTTCCTTCCCCTGACTGCCAGTACTGGCTTCCCTCTGGCACCCAGGACCCAGGCTGGCTTCCCTCAGGCCCCAGCTTCATCAGGAAGGACATCTGGAATGATGTTTGGAAGACATCTTGTCTAATTAGCATATTACCCTTTTATTATTATAGATTAACCCAATATAGCATATGAGTTTTGAGTGGCATAAAGCCTAAACAGTAGAGACTAAGGATTCCCTATATTCATAAAATGGTGAAGTGCAAACTAAGTCCCCCAAAGATAAGAAAGTAGGTAAAGAACATTAATTAGTAACCAAGTTACATTACAGACAGACAAGAATTTCTACTTGTTAAGAGTTTTTAGTAGCTGATGTCTTGAGAAGGAGAGCAGGAAGGTCCCCAAGAATAAGAATTCTTGGCAGCTGTTGGGAGGTTCCTGTAATACCTATTATGAGCTCAGCCTGTTACAAGTAGCTGGGGCCCCTAGTAAAGTGAAATATTCCCTATCTTTAAACCAATTAAACTAAACAACAAAGATACAAAATAACAATTAATAGAGACATTCTATGAACAACATTTATAGGCGTGCACAACCTACAGACAAGACCTAATAAACCAGAGTCCTTTCCATGGATCTTTCAGATATTTTTTAGTGCCCGGGAGTTACAGCTAGGTATGGCCCAGAGGGCTCCGGTGTGGGGTGGCTAGTGAACACCCATAAACAGCCTGTTGTTCACAGATTTCATTATATTCTTCTCTCCATAATAAATGTTGACTGGTGTCTAAAGTTGTTTTGGCCAAAATCTGTCAGTCCCAAGGAGTCATGTGATAATTTTCAGACAGGGCATTAAGGAGTCCTTTAGTAAATGGATTGTTAGCCTCATTTTCTCTAAGACTTTTCCCTATTTCTTTAAAGGTATTAAAGGAGAGTGGCTCATAAACTCTACTACCTTGTTGATCTTGATAACTGGGCAAGCTAAAAGCTCTCCTTCTAACATGGCTGGCCTGACACAGGACCCCATAACTGAGGATCTAGTTAATGAGCCTTCCCACTCCGGAGGCGGAGGATCGGGAAATATTTCCTCCAGCGGTGGAGCTTTAGGTGTTACAGGCTCTACAGGCTCTGCTTCAGGTGGAGGGGGCGGTGGTAAATCCTCCTGTTGCTCTGTAGGGTTTGATCTTCAATATGAAGTGGGCATAATGTAGCTCGAACAAGAGCCCACATAGTTAATGATGATAAGGGTACTCGTTTTCCCTGGGCCTGATTTCTCTTTAAATGCCTGCCCACTTGTTCCCAGAAATTAAGGTCTAGCGTTCCAGCATCAGGGAACCAAGGATTATAAATCATAACAATTTTTAATAAGTTTTTTAGTTGTACTTCTGTAACAGAGGCACCACCTGCTTTTAATAACTGTTTCAGCTCTGTGATAAACTGATGCTGTTCCGTGGACAACTATTGTCCCATTATGAAACCTTAGCTGAGAAAGAATTCCCTCAAACTTGGAAATCCCAAGCGGGCTCCAATGACTTACTGCACACTTACTTTCATTTTCTTCCCCTTCCTTTTCGAGGGTTCTGCCACATTTCATTGCATCCTGGCCTCCTCACGCGGGGCACCATCTGCCAGGGTTGACCAGCAGACCCTGAGCGACAGATGAACAGATTACTCTGACACACATTTCTGTGAAAGAGAGGCTAAGGGACTAGTTTGCTTTAGAAGTAAAAAGCAGTCCTATTCTCCTGCCGTCTTAGGCTTTTATGGTCACAACAGCTTGAACTAAAATTAACCTCTAGACACAATCAGCAGGGTAAGTTTCCTTGAGAAAGCACATGCTTCTACAAGGTCGGGTCTTTAAAGACTAACCATAGAGATTCTAGCAAAACACCCGGGGGATTGGACTTGTTTGGAAAAGTCAAGGTAGGGACTGCCGCCTTCAGCAAGGTCCCCTCAGAGGCCTCTGACCTTTCAGAGATCCTTCTTACAGACATTCCAACCAAGTCCCATGCTTCCCCACAGAGCTGAAAAATTCCTATCCCCCAGTGACTTCATAGCTGTGGTACCATCATAGCACAATGCATTACTCACATGTTCATAGTGATGCTGGTGTAAAAAGACCTCCTGTGCTGCCAGTTGTATAAAGAAATTGTATACCATATTTTTACTGTACCTTTTCTATGTTTAGTTATATTTAGATGCACAAATACCTACCTTGTGTTACAATTGCCGACGGCGCTGAGTGCAGCAATATGCTGTCTGTGTTTGTAGCCCAGGAGCGATGGGCTGTGCCGTATAGACTAGGTTTGCAGTAGGCTATCCCATCTAGGTTTGTGCAAATGCACTCTACGATGTTCTCACAAGAAAATCACCAAATAAAAATCACATTTCTCAGAACATATTCCTGTTGTTAAATGACGCATGGCTGTATAATGTAGCATAATCATGTTATTAGCATCTCATCATAGCACAGATTCCACTCGCACTCAAGGACATTATGCTGGGATCTCATCTCAGGCTGCTATAACAAATATCATACTGGTGTGCTTAACTAACAGAAAGTTATTTCTCATAGTTCTGGAGGCTGGGAAATCCAAGATCAAGGTAGCAGTTGATGTGGTTCCTGGGAAGAACACCCTCCTAGTTTGCAGAGGGATGCCTGTTTGCTGTGTCCTCATGTGAGGGAGAGAGATCATCTCTCATGTCACTTCTTATAAGGGCTCTAAGCCCATTCATGAAAACTCCACCCTCATTACCCCATTCTTCCCAAAGGCCCCAACTCCAACCACCACCACTCTGGGGATTAGGGGTTTAACATGTGAATTTGTGTGGGACACGAACATTCAGTTCATAGCAGCAGGGTATATACACAAGGTGGCAGAAATATTGGAGTCCAGATTACCAGAGGTGAATTTCAAGCTAGCCCTGGCAAATGAACACCTGGAAATGCCACATAACCATAGTGGAGAGACCTGGAGGACAGTTTTTCTGTTCCCAGGATACCCTCCTTGTTTTCTTCATCCCTTTCTGAGGATGACACTCCTTCCTTCAGATTACAGAATATCAAGAGGCCTACAGGAACTGCGGTGCCTGCATCAGGCCTTTGAACCCTCGAATGTCATCCGGCTCAGGAGTGTTTTCTGGGTGGTCAGTTTGAGGAGAAATTTCCTCCCCTGTTGATCTGAGGGCAGGGGCTGTATTTTCTGTCATCAATATCATCATCAAAACAGAACAAGCCAGCACAACAAGCTCTTCCTGACATATTTCTAACACATCTTTCTCCCCACCTTTGTAGCCAGGTTTGGGAAAGAGGAGCTCATGCTCCCTGTCTCTGTCCCTTTGCTTAAAATGACCCTCCACCCACTGCTGCTCCCCCCATCCCACTGACCCTGCTTCTGCAAAGGCCATGAGTTACATGGACATGTCCTGTTTCTTTATCTTATCTTCACGCCATTTGACATTATTGATCACTCCTTCCTTCCTGAAACTTTTCTTCCATCAACTCTGTGGCAGTCCCCTCTGCCAGTTCTCTTCTTGAATCTGCCAATGTGTGTACTTCATTGCCTTCTCACTTTCCTAATGTTGTCAGAAGAATAGACTAACTGAGTTCAAGTCTTGGCTCATGTGATGTATTACCTTGTTCTCTGAGCCTCAGTTTCCTCTTCTGTAAAATGACAATTATGTCCATACGACAGAGTATGGTGAAGATTAATGAGCAGCCACGTATCAGAGCATTTATTCTCCTTGACTCCAAGCATCTTAATATCAGAAAATATATTTTAAAGGGACACAGGACATTCTGGTGCAGGTATTTTGACATTGGTATTTTGATAAAATGGCAACCAAATGCCCCCATGTTCAAGTGAGCCTATAAAGTAACTTTATTGAGTTTTGTTATTAGTTGAGCTATAATTCACATAGCATAAAATTTGCTCTTTTAAAGTGTACAGTTCAGTGGTGTTTAGTATACTCACAAGATTGTGCAACTGTCACCACTAACTCCAGAAAATTTCCATCACTCCCAAAAGAAAGCAGTACCCATTAGCAGTCATTCCCCACTCCTCCCAGCCCCTGACAACCACAGTTTTGCTTCCAGTTGGGTTTGCCTATCCTGAATGTTTCATATAAATTGTATTATATAATATGTGGCCTTTTATATTTGTTTCTTTCACTTAACATGATGCTTTTGAGGTCAAAGCATGAATCAGTAATTCTTTCTTGTTTTTGGCTGACTAATATTCCATTACATGGATATATGAACTTTTGTTTACCCATTAATCAGTTGATGATATTTTGATTGTTTCTAATTTTGGGCTATGAGTAATCTATGAACTTTAATTCCATTAATATTTTTTATTTTATTTTTCAATTACAGTTGATATTCAATATTAGTTTCAGATGACATTAATCTTTTCTTATGCAGTATCTAATCTACTTAGGTGGTATCTAATTGACCTAATCCCCTCAAACATTTGAGTTTTTAATCTTTAGAATTTTTACTTAGGTCTTTTTTTCTTTATCTTCTTTGTTTCTACTTGACATATTCAAATGCTCTTCTAGATTCTTGAACATGTGGAATATAGTTGTAACAGTTTTTCATCATCGGTATCATTTTTTGGTGGGCTTCCATTGAGGGCATGTTCTCCTCCATATGGGCTGTATATCTCTGCTTATTTGCATACCTGAGGATTTTTCCAATGCCAGACATTGTAAATTTTCCTTGTTGGGTACTGGATATCTTTATCTCTATAAATACTATTGAGCTTTTTTCTTGGACAAAATTATGCCACTTGGAAAGTTTGGTCATTTTGGATCTTGCTGGCCAGCTCCATTAGGAAGGTCCCGATTAGCCCGGGGCTCATCTCACCAGCTGCTGGGGAAGACACCTCTGTGTGCTCTGTGGATGTCCATGAGGTATGAGGTCCAGTCTGCAAGAAGCAGAGTGGCTTCTGTTAGGAAGTGACCACTCTCAAGCAGTGCTTTTCCTAAGGCTATCAAAGTTGTATCCTGTGATTCTTTTCTTTCTTGTTTAAAAGTGTTACATCATGGGCCTTCTCTGGTGTAAATACTGCATTTTGTTTCTATGCTGCATTTTGTTCGTTGTTATGGCAGTTAAACTTCCAGCTTTAAGATTAAACCAAGATTTTACATCCATTAGAATCCTCTGGATAGTGACCAGATGGCTTCAGATGAATTTTTAATATTCCCTTTCCACTTTCCGGGCTGTTCTTCTCCCCAGTGCTTAGCCTCTGCACGCACATAGCTTGTATTCAACCTTGAGGGAATATAAGGTTACTGGCTTTTCCCTGTAAGTTGCCAGTTTTCACTGCAGTTATCATAGTCCCTCTGCCCCTAACTAGAGTTATGGAGCCAGTAGGATGGCCACAGAGAAATTGTAATTGGGGCAAGACTGAGATAATAGGAGGATGTTCCAGATTTAGCATGTGTCCCCAAACCCATGAGATCTGTCAGAGACGTTGCAGAGGAGATCAGCAGTGGGCCTACCTGCTAAGAGTCCTGGGAGTAGAGTAGGTGCTCGATAAAAGCTGCCAAGCATTTTGGTCCCCTCCAAAGCACATAGCATGAAGCATTCATATGAAATCAGATCTGTCTGTAGGTCATGGAAAGACACTGATCTGGGTATTTCCACTCCTATGTTTCATATCAAAGAGAAGCACTGAGGATAAGCTTCTGCAACAGCTGGGAAGTTTACATGGGGCAAACAGTAAAAACACTGGTATTTTTACTCTCTTTTCCACTTCAGTTATAGACTCTAAAACCATCACAGACCCTATTTTGAAGGTCTTTGTTCACTAATGTCAGTGCCCTAGTTCAACTGAGTGGAAATCACAAGATAGTGTGGGAAGCCAGAGCTTTGATTTTTTTAAAAAAGAGCCTAAACACACACATGTAAGTGGCGCTTCCTTACTGCAGGGGGAGGTCGGGGGCATGCCTGCCTGCTGGGAACCTTCCGCTACCCCGGAAGCAATGTAAATACCTCAAGGAACACGGAAGGAAGTGAGAACAAAACTTTTCAACATCTGGACGTGTCCTCAGAGGTCATGATGTGCCTCTCATTTAAAGTGTGCATTGTAGCTCTTCCAGGGAAATGTGTGTGAGAGGTCAGAAGAGAGCCTCCATCACCGCATCCCCTCCAGTGCCGACCGCGCACTCCCACACGTTCCCTGTATTCACTGCTATCCAGGAGATTTTCAGCTCATGGTTCCATTAGCTCCTTGCTTCCTAAGCAGATTATTATTTCACTTCATTATGTGCTAACTTTTAAGAGAAGACAGCAGAAGCAAACAAAATCCTCCTTACGTTTTAATGAAACAGGTGAAGCTGCCTGTGTGTCAGTCATCTGTCAACATAAGTTCTCCATCCCCAAGACCATAGGTGAGCCTGGCGGCTGTTGCTGTGCACCATCTGGGGATGGTCTCTCATAGAGCAGGCAGGGAAGTAAGTGACAGAGCAAAACTTCATGATGTTAGATAAAGAAACACGTATCAAAAAGTGACAGCACAAGAAAGAATACTGTGTTTAGTGAGGACCAAAAATATGCTACTGACTGTAAAATACTGATTAGACCTAGATAAGGTTTCATCTGATATGTTTAGAAAGGGCAGGACCCTTTTCCTCTAAAAGCAATAGAGTTATCCACCGCCAGCCTGTTTCTTCGTGCTTCTTTCCTACAGTCTTAGCACTGAACTCTGAGCCTTACTCTATGCTGGGACGTTGGTTGGATGGCACATGCACAGCCAGCCACGAGTCCCAAGCAAACATTGGTTTGGTGCCACAAATCAGCTAAACTGTTGCTTGGTGTGTTGATACCAAAAGCTGATGTTCTCAGGGAAGCCTGTATCTTAGCTCAAATGTTTGTTTGTTGGCCTGAGGAATAGTAATGTGGACTGAGTGTACTGGTGTTCAATAGAACACTAAATTGAGTGTGTGAATGAAAGTCTATATATATATATATATATATATATAGCAAATATGCAAAGTGTCCCCTCGGGAATTCAACCAGGAAACTGGGAGTTCGATCGCTCTCTGTGACATGCACTGACCACCAGGGAGTGGCACGGAATGAAGGAAGGCCCCTGCCAGCAGCCGGAAGGCCCCGATCAGTCCTGATCACCGGCCAGGCCTATGGACCCTACCTGTGCATGAATTTCATGCACCCAGCCTCAGTGTAGTAATAACATCAATATCAAGTAAGCACTGTGGGAGCCCAAAATATAACTTTCCTCCCACCTTCTAAGTTCTTCTAGCTGGACTAATAATCAAGTCAACATGAGATAGATTAACAGGAGAAAAATGTCAGAAGGTTATGTTACAGATGTACATTTGGGGGTGCCAAATGGTATGAGACCCCAAAAAAACATTAGGCAGTTGAGACTTATATGTCATCTTGAGCTAAGGAGAAGGTGGGGAAGGGGGGTGGTTTGGGACTTCAAATGGCAGGAAGGCAACTCACATGTAGATGGAAATGAATGTATGGTAAACAAATATTTCCTGAGCCAACTTTAACAATGGGACATAGAGAGGACTTTGAGCAAAGGGACCTTACTCCCTCCCTGTCTATCACACCTGGTTCAGATTAAACTATAGTTATCTGGTTATGGCTCACTTCCTGGAGCAGGTCCTCTACCTAAATTTCTTTAGACATAGATGGGTAAAGGAGGAGGGTCAAAGGTTCTTTCTGAGTCTTTTGTTCCATAATAACCAGCTTAAAATAATCAATATTCCAAAAGGCATATTTTGGGGGTGGCAAACTTTGCTTCCCTTAAGCACCAAGAATAGGATTTCAGGAAATCATTTTGTATTGTCTATATAATAAAAGCCCAGTATGCTAAATGTCCGGTCGACCAGTCAGTCATTCAACCAATCAAAGCGTAATATGCTAATGAAATGCTAAGGCAGCTCAACCGCTCCCTATGACATGCACTGACCACCAGGGGTCAGACAATCGACAGGTAGGTTAGTTTGCTGCTGGGGTCTGGCCAGATGAGCCAGATGGGCTGGCTGAGTAAGATGGGCCAGATACGCCCTGGAGCCCTCCCATGTTCCCTCCCTGGCTGGCCAACCTCCCACATCCCTCCCCGGCCCCAATCATTCACTGGGGGGTTCCTTGGCCTGGCCTGCACCCTCTTGCAAACCAGGACCTCTCAGGGGATGTCGGAAAGTCAGCTTTGGCCCGATCCCACAGACCAGGCTGAGGGACCCCACTGGTGCAGGAATTCGTGCACTGGGCCTCTAGTTGAATATAATTGCTAACCTAATAATAATGATGATGATGATGATATTGATAGTAATCCTATCTAATAAAGAGGTCATATGCAAATTGACCATCACTCCAACACACAAGATGGCCGCCCTCATGTGGACACAAGATGGCCGCCACAAGATGGCCAGCAGGGGAGGGCAGTTGTGGGCGATCAGGCCAGCAGGGGAGGGCAGTTGGGAGGGACCAGGCCTGCAGAGGAGGACAGTTGGGGGAAACCAGGCCTGCAGGGGAGGGCAGTTGGGGGCGACCAGGCCAGTAGGGGAGAGCAGTTAGGGGTGACCAGGCCTGCAGGGGAGGGCAGTTGGGGAGGACCAGGCCTGCAGGGGAGAGCAGTTGGGAGGGACAAGGCCTGAAGGGGAGGACAGTTCGGGGGGGGGACCAGGCCAGCAGGGGAGGGCAGTTGGGGGCAACCAGGCCGTAGGGGAGAGCAGTTACGGGTGACCAGGTCAGCAGGGGAGGACAGTTAGGGGCAATTGGGCTGGCAGGGGAGGGCAGTTAGGGGCAACCAGACTGGCAAGGAAGGGAAGTTAGGGGTGACCAGGACAACAGGGGAGGGCAGTTAGGGGCAACCAGGCTGGCAAGGGAGGGCAATTAGGGGTGACCAGGCTGGCAAGGGAGGGCAGTTAGTGGTGACTGGGCCAGCAGGGGAGGGCAGTAGGGGGTGACCAGGCCTGCAGGGGAGGAGAGTTAGGGGTGACCAGGCCAGCAGGGGAGGGCAGTTAGGGGCAATCAGGCCGGCAGGGGAGCAGTTAGGCATCAATCAGGCTGGCAGGGGAGTGGTTAAGGGGTGATCAGGTTGGCAGGCAGGCAAGCAGTTGGGAGCCAGCAGTCAGACATCCCTCGAGGGGTCCCAGATTGAAGAGGGTGCAGGCTGGACTGAGGGACACACATACACACACACACACACACACACACACACACACACACCGTGCACGAATTTCGTGCACCGGGTCTCTAGTAGTAATAATAAGAGGGAATAAACCTGACAGCCAAAAATACACAGCAACCTGATTACTTACTACTATCCACAAACTCACACGTGACTCTGTGTGCCCTAGATTGCAATTAGCTTTAATTCATTGAGCTAGAAATGTGCTTATTATTTCCTTCAGATTTCTAAAGAAATATCTCCTATAGTATCAGTGTCAGGCACCTGGTACCTCAATAATTACAACACTGGAGTGTTTGATGAAATCACCAGCCATAGCAATAAAATGGCAAACAGTAATCATGAAAAGAGCCCACCTGGGGTCTTAGGCTATGTGTTAGAGTTTAACGCACACAGTAAATCTCACATAGTTTGTTGGTAGTTTTTTTTCTTTTATGTTCAGTATTGAGAATATTGAAATTAAGTACATATTAACATTGACTTTCCTACAATGTGCAAGTGAATTTTCTGGAATATTATGTATGCTACTGTCATAAAGACAGCTTTAAAGAAGCAATAAGTTCACATTCTACTATTCTATTAAGCCATCCAGTTTAAGATATGTCATATGTGAGGCCACAATGGAATCTCAGATGATTTCTTAATAGTAGGAAGATTTCATTAAAACTGTCTTGGTTACCGTTAAATTACCAATCCGAAGTAGTTAGAGCAATTAACCATCTTTTCTCCTTAAAAGATGAGGCCACTTGTGTGTTCCAAGCCCATTTCTCTGCTCTGCCTGTGTATCAGGTTTTGATTTGCTTTATGTGATACTCCATAGTGATTTGAAGGTGAGCAAGAGGAGACAAAAGAATGTTTGAAGTATTAAAGTTATTTGTGATTGTGTGGTCAGTGTCTGTCATGTGCCCCAGGATCTACTTGGGCAAAGGAAAGCGTGCACTTTTGGGAAGTAAGTCCATCGTGCAAAGCAGATGTTCTCTGGGTGTCAGGTCAGCCCGAGCTCCCACGAGGAGGACAGCAGCTCTGAGGAAGACCCTCGCTTACCCAGGATCTTAGACCATGATACAGTGCTTGTCTGTGCTCTTTCTGGGGACCTTGCCTTTAGCCTTCAAGCTTCAGCCTAATAGTCACTTCTCCTTAAAGCCTCCCCCATCCTGTCCCCAACCCCAGGCAGAGTTTCTCATTCCTTTCCCTGCGTCCCATCACCCTGCCCATTCATATACCCCCACCATTTGCCTGGCAGGAACCAGCTCTCAGAGGCTTCCTGGGCAATGGGAAGGAATGAGCATTTTCTTACTACAATGGAACATAATTGGAGGAAGGGGTCAACACAGGCCATGAGATGTTCTATATTTATAAAGATTATCCTTTATAATCTGTGCAGTGAGAGATGAAGAGGAGCAGGGCTTCCCATGGGTGACAGGTCATGGTGGCTTGGACTGGACCAAAAGTCGTGGAGGTGGTGTGAGTGGTCACCTGGGGGAATATTTTGGAGGACATTGATGCTGTAGAAATTTAAAGCCAGAAAACCCTGGAGCAGAGGCCATCAGAGGTATGACTTGCATCAGACATCAAAGAAAGGGCCACTAGATGACCACAGAAAGGGAGGTAAGGGCACGTGGGCAGTACTCCCTGATGCTCAATTAAAAGGTTACTACCTTACAACTATGACTTTGACCTGAACTGATTGATTTACTTCCCATTAGACATTTTCAAAGAGTAATTCCCTTGAAGATAAACCATCTACTCTAATCTCTCTAAGCAGACCTGGAAGAAATGGAGGAAGCTGGAAGGAATTGGGCAATTTGGCCTGTTACTCTTTTTCCAAGCATGAAACTTGCACCTAGAACCACATAAGCAGAGCAAATATTTTAAGTCCCTGTCTGTTTTTTCTTTCTAATACTGACAGTGACAAACCATGACCATTCCTTTTTGGCCACTTGCTCTTGAAGAAATCCTGTAATGAGCTGTTGTCCCCTTGGGGCTGCATGGTTTTTTCACAAGTGACTATTTTTTTAACAGGATACCCCAAGCAGAGGAGCACGGTTCCCCGAAATGGGTTTTCCCCCAAGCCGGACCCGCAGGCCCGTGAAGCCGAGAGGCAGTTGGTTCAGCGGCTGAAGGAGAGGAGCGAACAGCAGGCCAGGCAGCTGGGCCTTGTGCAGCGGGAGCTGAGACGGGCCATCTGCGGCTTCCAGGCGCTCGCCGTGTCCACTCAGCACTTCTTTGGAAAGGTGAGGCCACATTCGATGAATGTTGAAGGGCTCTTAGTTTGGGCAGAGGGTGGTCACATTGGTGTGTGTGTGTGTGTGTGTGTGTGTGTGTGTGTGTGTGTGTGTTCACGCGCACATGAGCGCATTACTTTGGGTTTCGCATTTGCTTTTCAGAAGGTCATGAAATACCTGGCAGCATGTTTCGGCGCCAAGTTTATAGTGACCTGTGAAAGAAATTAGTTTGGGAAGAATGATTTAGTAACCTGATTCCAAAAGGGGAAATTGTGTCAAAAGGAAAGAAAAGGACATAAATGAACATTTTGAAGGTGCAGTTTTTGGAGGAAATGGAGCCCATGATTGTTTGCACTGCAGAGATGAGACAGCAGATTCTGAACTGTCTGCCTGTTTCAGGTCTCAGGGAGACAGGGCTTCTGCTAGTGCGATGTGCCAGGCCTGGGGCATCTCCACAGAGCCCGCTCCCAGCGCTCCCAGGGCAGATGGCCCTGGGGAGGCTTCCCTGCTCCCTGGGTTGTGTCTGGAAATGCAGACAGATCTGGCTCCTTCTCAGCAAGTACGTGTCCAGAGGCTCCAGGGCCATCCGGAAGAGAGTCTGTTATTAGCCATGGTATAGTTGAGCTTCCCACCCCTCAACCTGGAACAGAGGCTGGTGGAAGCCTGGGGTCTCAGTGAGGCTTTGGTGATTCACCTTGAAGTAGCCAAGGCATGTTTGGGGGTTGGTGCGTGGTTAGGGATTGAACTTTGACCTATGAGGTTTAAATATTGTGAATTAGCATATTAAAAACCCATAGGACATTTTAAATTTCACATATGGACCTCCTGGTATCTATAAATGGGAAAAAAGTAAAAATGCTATATAAGAAAATGGATTAATAGCTCTAGCCAGTTTGGCTCATTGGATAGAGTGTCTACCTGCAGACCGAAGGGTCCTGGGTCTGATTCTGGTCAAGGGCCGGCTCCTCCCCTGCCCGGGCTCTGGTCGGGGCTTGTGCAGGAGACAACCAATCAATATGTTTCTCTCACATTGATATTTCTCTCTGTCTTTCCCTCTTTCTCACACGCTCTCTAAAAATCAAAGGAAAAATATCCTCGGGTGAGGATTAAAAAAAAAAGAAAGAAAGAAAGAAAAAGAAAATGGGCCAGCCAAATTCCTGTCTAATTTAAAGAAGCAAATCAGAAATGTTAGGTAGCACCATGTCCACTGGTTTTATTTATCATCTGAACCTTCAAGTGTGGATGATTGGCCTTTTATGAGCCCCTCTGCCCTCCCCTGATCCCCAGTGTAGAAACCCAATCTGTCCTTTTCTGCTGCTCACTTCTCTTTTGCTTAAAGCTTTCAGCAGAAAGAACCGATTACCAATCTGTTTTAATGAAGGACAAGATGACCAGATTTCAGTTTACCAGTGATTTTAGTCTCTTCCATAACCAGATTGCTACCACTGGCAGTAACAGACCAATCTGAATTTCATATTGGTCTAGTACTGTTTGTCAACCTTAAACAACCTTATACGGCCACTGAAGTGGCTGTATACCCACCTGTAAGAAGTAAGTTACAAACACATTTTTGAGGTGCCAAAGAGGCCTTCCCTGCCATGGTAAATATTGAGCATTTTTCTTGTTAGAGAAAGAGTGGCATGTCTTTTGTTCTTCAGCTGGATGCATGTTTTCCACTGACTGTCAGGTCTTTAGTAAAGAGAGGAAAATGGGGTTGTTCATTGAAAATCAATGATGATATTCACATTGTTACTCTGCCTACTCTGGGTTACTCCTTTCAGGTATCATTCACAGTTATAGCAAATCCTTGATAGAGTTTCACGTAGATGGACATTGATATAACATACTGGTAATATGAGCTGTGTTTTACCAGTTGGAACTTTTGGACCTCATTTATGGCATCATGGAGGAGAAGAGAGTTTTAACGCCAAAATTAAGAGTTGGTTCTTGTAGTTTTGTATTTTTGTGTGTCCCAGGAAAATTCCGTGCTGGCCCATGGGCCATGAGTTTTATTTCTCTGCAGCATATACATGGCTCTCAAACCAGAGTGGGGGTCTGCAGGGATCCCCATGGGCCCTCTCTACTGCTGAAGCTGCACATGCCTGGCATTTCAGCAAGATGGATGGTAGACATGTAGTTCATTTTCTTTTCAGTAAATCACAACCAGCAACTCCAGACAGGCAGACAGGTCTCCCAAATGACCATGGCATTTTACCTCCCACACAGTGCCTTCTTTTCAACTCTCTCTCCAGGTAAACCCCAGAAGAAAAATGGACATGTTAAAAAAAAAAAAAAGCCTATAATTGAACACCAGTGGCTTCCTCACAGGTTGTCATACATCCTGTGTGGTTTAAGATGATTGATTTGAGAGATTGCTTGTAATGTCGAATGACACCAGGAGGTATGATGTGGGGTGAAGCACCTGGAAAACAGAGACAGAGGCAACTGGAAACCTCCAATGATGGAGCTTCTATGACAAGGATCAGTGATCCTGAGATGCTCAAGGTCACTCGTGTGGGAAGCTGATGCATTGTTATTATGTATTAGAGGCCTGATGCACGAAATTAGTGCAAGGGGCTCGGCCCTCGCAGCCGCAGTGGCTGCCTTGGCCCCCGCAGCCCCAGCTTCATTTGGAAGGTCATCCGGAAGGATGTCCAGAAGGACATCCGGTCTAATTAGCATATTACGCTTTTATTATTATAAACTAGAGGCCTGGTGCACGAAATTCATGCATGGGGTGGCAGGGGTCCCCTCAACCCAGCCTGCACCCTCTCCAATCCAGGACCCCTTGGGGCTGTCCGACTGCCGGTTTAGGCCCAATCCCAGGGCCTAAATCATGGCCCAGGGATTGGGCCTAAACCGGCAGTCGGACATCCCTCTCACAATCCTGGACTGCTGGCTCCTAATCGCTCACCTGCCTTCCTCCCTGGTCACCCCTAACTGCCTCCCCTGCCAGCCTGGTAGCCCCTCACTAATCCCCTGCCATCCTGGTCACCCCACACAGCCTGCTTGTTCAGTCGTTTGGTCATCCCTCACCAACCCCCCCTGCCAGCCTGGTCATAGGCAGCCATCTTGTGAGAGCATGATGGTCAATTTGCATATTACCTCTTTGTTATATAGGATGAGAAATGGTCATAGCCAAGCATGCCCACTATGAAGAGCATGGCCTCTCTAGCCAGCCTGAAACAGCAACATCTTTTTTATTCTTCTGGTTAGGAGACCCTGCTGGAACTCTACACATGTGTCTTTTCTACACTGTAGTATATTCATCTGCAAAGCCCCACACAGTGGAGAGGGTTCAGTGCCAGCAAGGAGTCGGCCAACAAGGAGTCAGCCCCACCTCCACCTTTGTCTAGCTATGGATCTCCAGCAAGTGTCTGGCTCTCTTTAAGCCTCATCATCATCACCAAAAGGAATAATATCCTTGCTGTTGTTCAGACTCCCATTAGCTCAGTCACCTCTGTGTGAGTCTCAGTCTCCTCAATTTCAAATAGGACTAATAACTCTTCCCAAGGGTATCGTGATAATGTTGTGAATTAATGGAGAAGGTACTTTGAACAAATATTCAATAAAACTTTTTTTTTTTAGTACAAGGCACTCGGGCAAAGTCCTACCCTCAAATATTTTACTCTCAATTAGGATGAATAAGACATGAATGAGATATAATATATAAAGTTAAAACACAGCAAAAACCACTCATTTAATTCTATATGTACATAAAGGTTCTGGCCTGGGTGTACTTTAAGAATAGTAGTACTTTTCTAGTCCAGCTATTGCACTGCTGCTTTATACTTTTTCCAGAATATGCTGATGCCATTAAGTAAGTCTCAGTATAGGGGAAGTCACTAGAAAAAAGGACTCAGACACTGGATAAGAATCTTTCATTTCTGCCCCATGCTTTACAACTCCTGGCAGGGTGGCTGTGAAAGTTGTCAGTTCACAGCCTGAGCCCAGTGTCCAGAGATTCTAAGACACAACATTTGAGTGCCAGCACCAGCCCCTTGCTTACTCTGGTTCAAGGCAGCTCTTCCCCTCAGGCTAGGCCTGGTTCTCCCCTCTTGCCAAATGGATTTACTAATATCTGAGTCTAGGACCAACAGGTAGTGTAGTAATGAGTGTGACTCTCAGGGACTCGCACTTCTGAGGATCAAATGGAACGATGTTATTTTTCTCTTGCTGCCTGGTTCCTGAGAACACTACTGGGAGTAGGTAAAATGATGCTAGTGGATCACCTGTGACGAAAATACAGGTCAGATTTGGGGGACAGTGGAGGGGAGTGGGCCCCAGCTCAGAGTCACACAACTCAGTGTGTCCTGGATTCTGCCCAGACCTTAGCAGGGTGGAGTTACCAGGATTCAGGAGGATGGGGTCATCAAGAGCCCATGATGGGGAGGCACCTGTCAAGTTCACAGGAAAGTGGGAGGAATGGTTCCCACCCCAAAACCACACAACTTAGTCATTGACACCCCTGAGTCTTCCCAGACCTCTACACCCTGGCCCAGGCAGCTGACTCCTCAACAGGGTGCAAGCTCTATAGTGTGGGCCTACAGGAAGTCCAGAGGGTGGAGCTATTGCTCTTCCCCAGGTGGATGCTACATTGAGGGATATACTCCACCCAACAAAGATGGTGTCTGTGGTGTAAGAGAGAGACTCAACATAGTTACCCTTGTGGCTGTCCAAAGCCCAAATCCCAGTCTCTCCTCACATGACTTGTCCTCTCTACCTTCTCTTTGCCAGAACGCAGGGTTGCAAATGAGCTTTTGTGTGTTGGTCCTTTAAGAGGGTGCCTGTGTCTCTAACAGACTGATGTCTCTCCCTGGTGGACAGAATCCCCATGGATTTTCATAGCCAGATGTTATGTGGGCACCTCTTCCCAGCTCTGGTTCTCTGAGCTGGGGAACCCAGCTTGGGGTTGAGACTCCACACTTCTCAGGGGGAACCTTTGCAGCTGAGATATCCCTCTGGAACCTCAGCCACCACACTTAGGAGCCTTTTTCATGTCTCTGCCCTTCCTACAAGTCTCATTGAAGCTTCTTCTGTAAATCCTTGGTTATTGGTTATAAGACTTCAGTTAGTTTTCAATTGGTTTTCAGGTTGATTATTCTATATTTTGGTTATAATTCCAGTTTGGTCCTGGGAGGAGGTGAGGGTAACTTCCATCTTGGATCTCTCTCCCAAGAACACTTCTCTTTAGCAGCCCCTGGTGGCTAATCTTGGAAACCATTCAGCTGGTGGTCCCTTATTAAGTGGTGTGCCTCACCCTGTAGCATCAACTTTTATCTAAGTTATATTTGAGGGTGTGTTTATTTTCATTTTATTTTTAATAAGATTATTATAGTTATTAAATATTTTTACATTAATCTGTGTCATTTTATCATTAACTTTATGAATGTGTCAGTAGATGATGGTTTTCATTGTTTTTTATGTATTATTAGTTTATGCAGAAAAGGCATGAAAATTAATGTCAAACATTTGTGTACTTTCTAAGTTTAATAAAAATTAATGTATCAGTCTCCTTCTTCCCAAAGTGTGTGCATGTGTGTATATGTATGCTTTCACTATTTGATCTTTTATTATAAACTAGAGGCCCGGTGCACAACATTCATGCACTGGAGGGGTTCCTAAAGCTCAGCCTGTGCCATCTCACAGTCCAGGACCCCTCAGGGGATATCCTACTGCTGCGGAGGCAGGAGAGGCTCCTGCCACCACCACTGCGTTCACCAGCCGTGAGCCCGGCTTCTGGCTGAGCAGTGCTCCCACTGTGGGAGTGCACTGACCACCAGAGAGCAGTTCCTGTGTTGAGTGTCTGCCCCCTGATGGTCAGTGCATGTCATAGCAACCAGTCATTTTGCTGTTTGGTCAATTTGCATATTAGACTTTTATTATATAAGATTTTTAAAACATAAAATGGTAGAAAGAATAATACCCAAATATGCATCATCTATACTTAATATTTATGTACATTTTGCCATATGCACTTTATCTGTGTTTTTGCTGTTAGTTAGGTGACTTACTAGTATTTTGGGAGGTACATATTTTTAAATATAGTTCTTCTATATTTCAACTTTTCAACTTCAGTTCACTTATGTTAGTAAAAGCTTTTTATCAGCCCTGCCTCTACCATATGAAAGGTTCTATAGAGGGTTCAAAAAAGTAGATGGCAGAGCTCCTTAATAGTAATATCACTCCTGTTTATTGACCATCTTCTATGTCGTAGGTACTTTACACATTTTTTTTTAACCCTCTTAACAACTCTACCTGATATAGATATTATTCTCATGGGACAGTTGAGGAAAGTGAAGCCCAGGGAGATTGTGCAGCCTTCCAAAGACAGCATAATAGAAAGTTATGGGCCACAATATATCCCACACCATATTTTTCCACAGTGTTATGATGCTACTTCTTCCTCTCACCCAGCCTTCAAAGTGCTCTTGATGTAGTTAAGGGGGAAAACATAATTGGAAAAAAACAAAAAAAAAAATGAAACAATAATCCAGAAATTAAACAAAGAGGATTTGAACAGAAAATGACCTAAGGTGAATTTTCACCTATTGCTGTAAGAAAGTGGTATGTGTTCAGGTGAGTGCCCAGTTATTGTGATTCAGAAGGAATTGGTCTGAAAAGGAGACCTGAGAGAGCCCAGATGAAAAATGCTCACAATGAGGGAGGAAGAATGTGTGTGAGAAGGGGATGCCCAGAGCCTGATGTTTGCAAAGTGGTGCCCCCTCCCTGTCTTTAAACTTTTGGTGAATGAGCTAATGTTCGGTGGATAGAGTTCTAGGGACATGAGGACTTTTTCTAAAAGAGCAATGATTCCTCTAAAACAGATCGCCAGCGCCTGGTTGTGAAGATGGCCCAGATCCATTGTCCTTGCTTACCAGTAGAAGCCCTGGGGTGGGTTCTTTGTTCAAAACAGTCTGTGTGTGTAGAAGGGGAGAAGCAAACAGACAGAGATAGAATCCTCTTGTAAAATAAAGGCTTGCTTGCTTTAGCCATTTAACACATTTAGATTTTAAACTCAGTGATTCACCAGCATGCATGTCTGCCCTGGCGCTCCAAAAGCAGCAGAGAAGCCATCGTGCCCATCAGCCAAAGGATTCGGTGTTTCAGAGACTTCCCCACTGAGTGAAGCTCTCAGAGCAGTAATTACACCTGATCAAAATGGGAAACAGTAAACTCTTTGTTGCTCCCTAAATCCTAAAAATGCCCATTTAAATATACTGTTTTGTTCCCCTCCCCCTGATAAGCATTGCCCTGTGATTATCTTTTCTTCCTTTAATTTTATGTTGAATAACTAAAGGCTTAGAGAAAGTGTGAGCATTTAGGTTGGCATTTCTGACATTTGTTCAGCATATAACCTGGTGGGAAATGTTAGTGAAGTAAATTGTTCCAATGATTGTTGTTCTGAAATAATGTTTTGCATCACAGAAGTAAGTATAGCCACACTACCTGGCTGGTGTGAGTATTTGCTTTTACTCTTAGGACTCTAACTTAAGGAAATTTTTAGCATAACTCCCCAAATACCACAATATTACCAATATCAAACAGGGCTTTGAAGTAATATGAACTCCTGGCCTAGGGTGTCAAAAATGGAAAACATTGTAGTAGGTGGGAAATAAATCTCAAAACTGCAAAGTTCTAAATTTTTATGAAAGATTCTCAATCCTGGGACTTCATTGATGACAATATAAATTTCATAATGAGGTAATAAGCTAAGAATAGATACTGAAGGTAGAAACAAGTTGTCCCCATTCAGTTCAATTCTCTTATACTTCGTCATAAGTGTTTGTTTGTTTTTTTTTTCTTTTTAATTAAATGACACTCCTTTTGAATATATTCATGCTTTGCATAACTGCATTTTGGTCAATGATGGACCATGTATATAATGGTGGCCCCATAAAATTATAATGGAGATTAAAAAATCCTATCACCTAGTGACTTCATAGCCATTGTAAGTCGTAGTGCAACACATAACTGTTTTGTGCCTCTCCTTCTAGCAATAGCAATGTTATCATCTAGAAATGCCTGGGGGCACTCGCCTAGGCCATGAACTTCTCATGAACATCTCTGCTTTCTAAACCAATGTTACAATTGGACCAACCCTTATGGTTCTTATCATTGCAAGAGGTCCTTCGGTGATAACCATTAGGAAACCTTGTAAGAAAACAACAGTGTATTACTTGCAGGTCCTGAGGTGTATGAAGTTGAAGTCATTTGTGGGGGTGGGGGGGAGTGTGGTACCTGGGGTTCTGCTTATATTGGCATTAAGGACGGACCTAAGGTTTCCTATGGATCATTCTTTATTTGTGAATTTAAACATAAGAGCCAGAATTTGAAGTGGGAAGAGAAAAAAACAAGTAGCCCAAATGTTCAGTTGTTCAAATCAACCAAAATCTAAAACAAAGATCCTCACTAAGGGGAGGCAGCCTGGCTCTTTATCTAGTGAGTGGCTGGTAGTGTGTTTATTCAGATAGCCTTCCTTGAAATGGATGCCTCAGCAATCCAAGCTTAAGTCAGGCACTTGTGTTACAAAAGAAAAGCCAACAGTAAAGGCTAACACCGCAATTACTCAAGTGCGTGTGGTGATGCTGGTGTAAACAAACCCACTGCACTGCACTGCCGGTGGTATAAAAGTATAGCGCGTACAGTCACAGTAGTGCGCACCACCGTCTAGGTGGTAAGTGCACTCTGGGATGTTCCAACAACCACGGAATCACCCACGGACACGTTTCTCAGAACGTGTCTCCTTCGTTAAGCAGTGCATGACCCATGACCATGCAGAGAGACGCCCTGGGAGAAGAAAGAGGAGTTCCACCTCTCCTCTGTAAAGGAGGCCTCAGGCTTTTTGCAGACCCTCCTTGGCAGTTGGGTAAATGTGGTCTGTGGTAAAAGTGCATGCCTTTAAATATTCTAACATGCAGAAGCCAGTGTAGTTTCCTACAGGCCAGGGAGGCAGCAGAGCGCAGTGGGAATGCTACCTTGTGAGGCCACACTATTCAACCCATCTAGACCCATGCCCTCTGACAAATACTAGTACCAATGTCTCTACTTAAATGCACTGGCACTCTATTTTTAAGTAAATTAAATGCTGTAAACCTCTCTCAAAGAAAAAAACAAGTTGAAGGAACAATAAATTTCAAAAATAATTACTGCCTGAGGAGATAGGAGATATGGTTTCCTCAACTCCAGAACCCTTTTCCTGTGACAGATGAGTTTTTTAACTTTCTGAAACCTCAGTGTTTTTATTCTCAAAGGAATTCAAAGAGCTGGGAGGCTTTGCTAGAAATAAATGATAGAGATTTATTCAAGGGTCTTAGATTTTGCAAAGGGGAAACACAGTTAGGCAAATACCCAGAAATATTCCAAAGAAGAAAGAAAAGTTAAAAATTTTTATAGTAAAAAGTGCATTCTTGAGCATAATGAATCCTGCATTCTTAGCCCCAGGATGGTCCAGAATGGTTATCAGTCAGATGCCAGGCTGTTAGGATGATGGATGCCAGGTCGTCTGAGTGACTGACGCCAGGTGGTCTGGTCATGCCTGGTGGTTGGATAATGGATGTCAGGTGGATGTAAGTATGAGTCCTTCGGGGGTAATCAGGTGACCTTGTGTCCCAAGTAGATCCTGGGAAAGGATCTGGGGTATTTATCTAAGTCGGGCCTTTGGATAAACTTTAACTGTGCAGGTGTCGGGACATTCAAGTAGATGCTAGTGAAGAGGCTACTCTACGTAAGCAGGACCAAGGGCAGGCCTAGGACCAAAAAGACCAGAAGCTTTAATTTCAATTTTAAACATACACAAAACTATTCAATTAACTGCCAGAGGAATTACACCACATGAAACATATGCAATTGCAAATCACACAGCACTTTATTACTCACAATAGTTCCTGATGCTGCGGGTACAGGCTTTAACGGGATCCCGGTAGTGCTGTCCTCTGGGGTTCGGAGGCTGGGCTGGTCTGGTCTGGATGCAGGGGGCCGGCATTCCTCACCGGGGAGCTCGGTCACATCTCATTGGGAGGTACTGGCCGTTCTTCTGTCATCTGGCAGGGAGAGCAGCACGGAGCGGCATCGCTTGCTGGACTGACAAAAGGACGTGCCTTTATGGTGGTCTCGACAGGTGAGCACTGTTGGCTGGTCAGGACCCATTTTTAAAGCCTGTTCCGTACCCGCAGCAGTTCAGGTGGCTATCAATGAATTACGTCAATGCACACATGTTCATCTCAAACAGGGCGAGGGGCTACATGTGGTTATCTAGGGAGAGTACATCATTCACACATATGGTTATCTTAGCAAGTCACTTCTAAGTCAGTAATTGAAGTTCAAATCCTTATCTATGGGGTACACACGCTTCAGGGCAGTGGGGAATGTGTCCCTAATATCACACTTTAAGTTTCGAGAAAGTTAACTCAAATCTTTCAAAACCTTTTAAACATTTTTAGACATTTTTTAAACATTTTTAAACATTTCTATATATTACTATAACTCCTTGGTACATGAGTCCTTTGGGAGGTGATCAGAGGTAGATCCAGGAATTGATGCAGAACTGGAAAGTTCAAAAAAGTTTACGTTCCCAGGCTCATTAGAACAAGGATGGAGTCTTTCTTCGTGCCTCAACCTTCATAATACTAATAGTAATTTTAGCAGCTTGGTTAATTTGCCCTATCTTCACCCTTTTCTCACTATAAAATGTGGTGACTAAAGGTCCAACTTCAGAGACAAGACTAGAGTGAAGGGACCCTGGCATTTGTGATTTGATTCAGTTCCTCTAACTGTGGCAATGCTGACACTTAAATGCCAGAAAATGCCCAGCTCCTCCTCAGGCGAGCTCATTGCAGGGTGCCTGCTCATTGGTGTAGCCCAATTTCAATGTACCTGCTATGACTATCACAGTTTAGAGAATATGTTCAATTTTCCTCTTTGGGAAAACCATTTTTAAGTAGCCAGTTGCTGTGTAGCATTTAAAACCCGAGTGAATTTCTAAGGATATTGCCATCTCCTACAGCTTCTCAGGGCACTGCCAGCACAGAGAGAGGGGGCTGTGGGTGGCTGCCTGATGAGGCTGAGCCCTCTCCTTGCCTGCTGTTGCCATCTGCTTTCCAAAAGGTGCATGTAGTGGGTTGTGCTGTACCTTTTCATCCAGGTTAGACCTGGGAACATGGGGCCCTTTATGTAAGGCACCTGGTTGCCTGTAATGAATTGTGCTGAGATCCTCCCTCCACATCTCCCACCCCACCTCCCCTCAGTATCTTACACTCTGAATTACCTCTGATCCACAGACACCTCACTGTCTACCCTAGCCATCCTGGTTAATTCAACACCCATTTGTTAAAGGGGAGATCTGAAAACTAGGTCTCAGACCCTGACTTCCAAGTCTGGAGGAGAGACATTTGTTAGATCACAGCAGAAAGGATGATTCCTCTAGCCGGGGCCCCAGGCCCCCCTCAGAGAGGACAGAGGCTTATGCACTGGCCTTCAAGAGTAAGTAAGACTTCAGTCCTCAGAGGTGGAGGATCCAGCACTGCAGGTGGCAGGGTCCTGGGAAAGGGCAGGACAGTGCTGGGAAGAGTCTAATTTGCCTAAAGGTTGGAGTGTAGGACTGCCAGTAACTGGAAATGGGACAGAAGGGTTTGGGGACTTGGCAGAGCAAACTAAAGAGAAGGGACTCTGTTTGAGGCGATCGGGATGCACCAAGAGTTTTGGACATGGTACAAAAATGTTTGGAGCTGCATTTGAGGAAGAGGAATGTGGTAGCAGGTTGAGATGGGTGGTAGGAAGAAAACTCCAGGCAGAAAAACACTGAGGTGGTTCTGCCAGAATAACTAACAATCCAGGGGAGAGGTGGAAGGTGCTGGAGGCTAAGAACAGTAGTTAGCATAATAAATGCGAGAAGTTGGTCAAAAGGCTGATGGACATCTACAGCAGGGCTGAAGATCTGCATATTATTACCTGCTGCCAAACAGCTGAGGGCAATTCCCCTAACCTGATAATCCTTTATTGTTTACCAAACCTTACCTTTGCTATGTATATCTGCTTTGCTAAAGGGAAAAATGTGTGAATAAAAAGCCGTGGGTCGGGACATTCAGAGAGCCAATCCACTAGATAGCTGGTTTCCGTCTGGCTACCCCAAAATGCCTTCCAAATTTATATTTCTTGTCTAGTTTCTATCCATTTATGTCGCAGCCCCTTCTCCAGATTCCTGAACCCTTGCTGCAAAAAGACTGCAGCAGGAAGGGCCAGAAGGAGGATCTGGGTGTTGATGGAAAGGGGAGGACAGATACAGGAGTGAGGCTCAGGGTCATGAACCGATTCTGGGGCCCAGGTGGTAAGTGACAAAACCTCACCCCAACAACTCCTGAGCAGAATCACAACACTGTGGAATGTGAGTGTTAAGAACCTAGGACCTGTGTGTGTTTATAGCTCAGAATTGTTTAAAGGGGTCATGGGTCCTCTTGTTAAATATCTTCTATGGGACTATACATTTTGAGCATCAACGAACTCTCCAGAGGTGATAAGGGCTGGTGGATGGGCATTTTTTCATTTAAAAAAATATACTTTTAACTCAAATATCACCTGTCCCTTTGAAATTCAGCATAAACTGTCTGGAATCTCATCCCACATTTCAGGGATGTCCTGTGTCCCATTCTCCCAGGAATTTCAGGTGGGAGGAGCTTCCATTATTTAGAGTTAATGTGTGCCTCTGAAATTCTGCTGCTCTTAAATTAATTTAATGCATGGTTCCTACCACCCTGCTTGTGCTGGTTGTGTTTCAGCAGCATCCCTCCACACTGGGGTAGCCTCCCTGACCCCCATGTTGATTTCCAACATCCTTTCTGCTCTATGATGCTGGAGAGTTATGATTATTGGGATAAATTTGAGGTTAGATGTCAGGAGAGAAAAATGAAGCTCTAGCAAATCAACATGGGAGAATTGGCATGAAAAAGGATGAGATTGACAGGATATTGTATACAGAGGAGCAAAGAAGACACAGGACACAGCCCTGTAGGGGCCAGGGAAGGAGCAAAGGAGAAAGAAGCAGGAACTGGTGAGAAAAGGTGTTGTTGGAAGGACGAACCCCTCCTCATCGAAGCCAAGGAGAGAGGAACTGCTGAAAGGGGAGAGTGCTCTGCAACAACAGGTACCAGACAGGGGGTAAACATAGGAAAGATTGAGGAAGTACCCTAGAACTTGGCAATTTTGGTTGTACACAGGTATGGGCAACAGATTATCCTGGCTCCCTGACAATCAAATGCTTTAGCAAAGCTTGGCCTCCCTTCTGCCCACTGTGAAGCGGGCACTTCACTCTGTGAGAAGTGGCAATGGTGACATCTACAGGGCATTGTGTGGAAGTGACAATCTGTGCCAGAGAGAAGAGCCCGTGCCAAGCATTCCTCCAGTTCCAGGAACTTTTCACTGAGCAGGTGCTGTTCCCCCCCCCCCCCCCCCCCTGTTCACTGAAGTGTGAGCAGCAGACCCACCCATGCCCAAAGGTAATTGAAACTAGGTTTGAAATGAAAAGCACACAACTTTCATTTTTCATTTTATTCCTGACAATCAAATTACTAAGACAGCAAGAATGAGATTTATGTGGTACACTGCAACCAGTTTGCCTATGACATAATTCACAAAAGCAATTATGTGTTGCACAAACTTATATCTGTAGTTCAGCCCCTACTGAGCATGAAAGTCCATCACTTCAGCTCTATCAGGAACAAAAAGAAAAGCATTTATATGAGACAAAAAATATTGAGACCCTGTTACATGACAATGTTCTCTTGAAAGCAAAGACTCTCCGAAATACTGTGCTGACAAAATAGATAGGAGGTGATAATCATTTCTGAAATTTTCAGTGATAGTATTTCCCCACTTTTTGTTTCAGTTTGAAGGAAACACATAGCCAAAAAACTATGTTTATTTTATAAGCACAGAGGAGGCAGAGGGAAAGGGAGGGGGAGGGGGAAAAAAGAAGAAATGCAGTAAATAGAAAAGTTACAAAGATATAATAGATATTAATGCAACTATATCAATAATGTGAGTGGTCCAGACATACCAATTAAAAGACAGAGATTGTCATAAATGATTGTTTAAGAACCCAACTGTGTGTTGTCCACAAGAAACTCAATTTAAATATTAAGATTCAAATTAAAAATAAAGGAATGGAGAAAGATACACATGCTAACACTTATTAAAAGGAAGTTGGAATAGCTATATTAATTTGACAAGCAGACTTCAGAACAAGTAATATTATCAGAGATAATACATGATAAAGCGGTCAGTTCTCCACAAGACAGAGAAAGCATGAAGGTAGTTGTTCACAGTTTAAACTGATTCTGTTTGGACCCACTGAATTTTACATCCTTTTGCAATTCTGAGAACCCTGTTGCTTTAATTTCAAAAAATCTGAAAAGCCTACAGAATTTAGGGGGAAAAGTAATTGTGAATCTCTGATGTGTCCTGGGCACTTCTATGCCTGTTATATTTTTGTGCATTATCTTGTTTAATGCTCTGGTTCATCTTTTGATGCAGATGTTAGGGTGCCCATCTTATAGATAACTCAGGTTGATTTGATTGAATAATATTTGGTTGATTATTTCATTCATCAAATACAGTGTGGGGCAAAGGTAGGTTTACAGTTGTTAGTGTGCAAAGCACAGTTTATTCTTGTATATTATTTATTAATTATTATATTACTTTCCATACAAACAACTGTAAACCTACTTTTGCTCCACCCTGTATTTAGCAAGCACCTGCTAAATGTCAGAATAATAAATGAATATGATACAAAATTTCAGAATAATAAAATGGATATGATACAGGGTCTTCCTTCAAGAAGATCCCAGTCAAATAGCTCACCTAATAGTTGTAAAGCTATTTGCTCCTCTTAGTATTGCCAAAGATAGGCAGGAGAGCTCTTAGTATTCCCATTTTCCAAATAAAGAAGCAGAGCAAGAGGGCTGTTCCTGCTCTAAACTCTCCTGACTAGTAAGTAGTAAAACCAAGACTTCAATCCAGTATTCCTTCCACCATTCCGACCATGGTATTTCATTGACAAAGACATGAAATTAATTTATTGTGATCAGAATAATGCAGAGGTGGGTTTAGCCTATCAACATTGTAGCTGGATAAAACCATGTGTGACATTTATTGCAGCCCCTGCCTCTGACCAGGGCTGCATGGAAAGTGACAGTTCCCAAAATGCCACAGGACCCCTTAACACAGGACCCCTTTTCAGGCAGTGGTGAGAGTGTTTCTGCTTTGATTTTCCTTATTCCTGTATCAATCTAGCAACACCAGGTGACCGAAATCTCAATGCAAGATAGCATCTTTTCTTCATGCTGAGATATCACACTTCTGACATTCAGTGAAGGACAGTATTCAGTGGCTGCAGGAAAAAGCCATGCTCCATTCAACAATACCATTGGTCGAGGAACACTAGTACCGGTATTGTTTTTGTATTGCCCCAAATTGCCAAATCCTAAGTAAAGCTCAGTATTTTGCCCCATTCCTGGGGTAAAAACCCATTCATGGGATACCATCCACCATGCCCAGGGCAAGCCATGAAACAGATTCAGATGTTTGTTGAGTGAGAGCCACAAGATGCTATGGTTTTTCCCAAAAGTAAGGTCTGAGCAAGTATTCAGACATGAGATATTCAGAATATTGGTTTTTTTTTTTCTTTATATGGTCAGAAAGTTTTCCTTCTTCAGATCTTAATGTGTACTATTGCAAATGAGCAGCTCCTCACACATCATTTCTTATATGAAAATCCAACACACAAACCAGGTGGGTGATCCAAAAGATCCCAATTGAATTCTGGTTTTGGGTGTGATGGAGAGAGCACACTCTGCCCAGTATCCCCCGTGGAACACAGCATATACCTGTGGGCAGAATGCATGGAGCAGCTACTGGAACTCTGGAAAGTAAACAGGTAGCAGGCAGACTGGAAGGAAGACCAGAATTTGAAGTATCACAGAACTGGTGGTGAATTTACAAGCTTTTCTCTCCAGTATTCCCTGGCCTGAATTCAGTGCAGTTCGAAACCTGGAAGTGGACACCTGGACATGGCGGCAGGAACTCCAGGAGAAGCCTCTGTTTCTGGTTCCAGAAGTGGGAAAGAGAACGCCTAGCACTCCGAGGGAGCCACGTGAATCTCCATTTTGTTCTCCATTTTCTCCTAACACCACCCTACAAGTGGCCTTATGATTGTGGCCACAGTAGTGGGGGCCACCGGAGCCTACCAAAGCCGAACCCCAAGGGAAGGGCACCTTCTCTCTGCTTGTTGTAACTGTGTCCCATGAGGGTGGGGCAATCTCATTGCTTTTGTTCTCTCTCTGTTCTCCTGACACTTAGCCACATATGTGAGCACAGTTGTGAGAAGTGTACAACAGATGGGGTACTAAAATCCCAGCCTCTGAGGACTAAAAAGGGGAGCTCCAGGAAAGCGGAAAGGACTGCAAAGGTTGGGGAGAGGGAGGAACCTGGGAAGGTGAACTTTTCAGTGTTTGTGAGCACCTAGGCCTACTCCTGAGCTGCACATGTGTGAATCTTACCCTAACACTGTACGTAGACTCCGATCTGGTCACACGTGGACAGATCCTAATAGCACTTCAAAGGCTTTTAAATTTGAACTGACACCAGAAGCACAGCCCACAGAAGGCTGGATGAAACTAGAAGCCTGCACTCCACCTGATTAATTTCCTACTCTCAATTCTCTACAGGATTTAAATAAGACCCAGACTTGCATAATGTAATCTTCAAAATGCCCAGGATACAATGTAAAATCACTCAGCATACAAAGAAATAGGAAAATCTCAACTTGTATGGGGAAAAGCCAGCCAACAGATAATAAACTCAGGATGACATAGAAGTTGGATTTACTTGACAAAGACATTAAATGCAGCCATCTTTCAAGTGCTCCAAGAATTAAAGTCAAGTACTCTTAAAATGAATGAAAAGATGTAATATATTATCAAGGAAATAGAAGATAGAAGGAAGAATCAAATGGAAATTTTAGAACTGGAAAATATAACTAAAATAAGAAACTCACTGGATAGAGATGACAAAGAGTCAGTAAAATTGAAGGTCCAGCAATAGAAATTAGAAAGTGTCTAATATGAACAACTGAAGAGAAATAGATTTTAAAAGAACAACAACAACAGAGAAGACCCAGTAAAGAAACAAAATGTTGAAAGCAGTCAGAGAAAAATGATGCATTACTTATAAGGGAACAACAATTCAAATAATTGCAGGGTTTTTTTGTTGTAAATCATAAAGGCCAGAATCCAGTAGAATATTTTCAAAGTGAAGAAAAGAACCATCAGTGTAGAATTCTATGTCCAATAATAATATTCTTTAGAAATGAAGGTAGGATAAGACATGCTTAGATAAAGGAAAAATGAAAGAATATTAAAGAGTATAAAATTAGACTTAACTGAAAGGCTAGGAGATTCAAGATGGCAGTGTAGGAAATAGCTGTAATCCACTGCCTCCCACAACCACATCAAAGTTACAATTAAAATACAGAACAACCATCATTTAGAACCACCTGAAAGCTGGCTGAATGGAAGTTCTACAACTAGAGAAGTAAAGGAGAAAGCACATTGAGACTGGTAGGAGGGGAAGAGGCACAGAATGGGCTGGTCCAACAACTAGGTGTGCCGCTTTTTTAATTAGGAGGGAGATGGTCTCTGTGGAGGCTGCCCATGAGGAACAAAGAGTCCCAGACCCTTAGCCCAGGGTTCCAGAGCTGGGAAAAGAAGTCCCTGTACTATGGACTGTAAAAACCAGCAGGGATTGTGGCTGAGTGACATGGAGGCTGCTGGAGACCCAGGTGTTCCTTTTAAAGGGCCAACACACAAACTCTGACTCAACACCTCTGAGCTCCAGGTGGCTCTGGCAAACCTAGACACATACAGGGAGGAATTGGACTGTCTGGCATTGGGGCAGGAACTCAGGGGCAGCTTTCTCCCAGACAGGGGTGCTCGCAGGGGTCATTGTTCCTGTGCTGGGACCTCCCCTGTTACAGAGCTGACTGGCAGCCATATCTGAGTCTCAATCAGCTTGGAGCAACACTGTTTGTTCCACCAGTGGGGATTCTCTGAGACCCTGCCCCATCCAATTTGCTGCCCCGCCCAAGCTGTTTGCAGCAGCTTTTCCATATGAATGGCCTGTCCTGGCTCAGGCTTCAGACTTTGCTAAAATGTCTCAAACAAGCTGCAGCTGGTGACCATGCCCTAAACCTATCAATAAAAGGCCCAAGACCCAGCACTCACAGCTGGGCCTCACCTCCTGCATAGCAGCTGCCCCACTGTAGACAGAGCTGGTCCTCACAGCCAATTGACCTGGAGGTCAACTCCTCCCAGAGATACTAACAGTAATCAAGGCTCAACTATAAGACTGTGCACACAGCCCACACAGGGGCATACCTAGAGTTCCCAGCTCAGGTGACAGGGGAGGCTGAGCCACTGGACCTTATAGGACACCTACTACACAAGGCCACTCTGCCAATTCCAGGAGACATAGCAGCTCTACCTAATACATAAAAACAAATACAGGGAAACAGCCAAAATGAGGAGACAAAGAAACATGTCACAAAGAAATGGAAGCAAGCAAACTACTGAATACAGAGTTCAAAACTATGGTTATAAGGTTACTCAAGGATCTTCATGAGATTTTAAAGGGTCTTAGTAAGAATGTCAAAGACATGAAAAAGAACCAGTCAGAAATTAAGCATATACTAACTGAAATAAAGAACAATTTACAGGAATTCAACGGTAGAGTAGAGGATGCGGAGAATCAAATCAGCAGTTTGGAATATGAGGAAGCAAAAAACACCCAATCAGAAGAGCAAAAAGAAAAAAGAATCCAAAAATATGGAGAAAGTGTAAGAAGCCTCTGGGACAACTTCAAGTATACCAACATTTGCATTATGGGGGTGCCAGAAGGGGAAGAGACAGAGAATTATGTTGAAAACTTATTTAAAGAAATAATGGCAGAAAGCTTCCCCTACCTGGTGAAAGAAATGGACTTACATGTCCAGAAAGAGCAAAGGGTCCCAAACAAGAGGAACCCAAAGTGGCTCACACCAAGACACATCATAATTAAAATGCCAAGGGTTAAAGACAGAGAGAGAATATTAAAAGCAGCAAGAGAAAAGCAGTTAGTTACCTACAAGGGAACACCCATATGACCGTCAGCTGATTTCTCAACAGAAACTTTGCAGGCCAGAAGGGAGTGGCAAGAAATATTCAGTGATGAATGGTAAGTCTCAACAGCCAAGATTACTTTTCCCAGAGGAGTTCTCATTTAGATTTGAGGGTCAGATAAAGAGCTTCACAAATAAGAAAAAGCTATTGAGTTCCTTAAAATATATTTAAAAGCTGAAAACCAACATTATAGCATTATCTGGTGGGGGTTTCAGTGCACAAAGGAGAGAGTGCAGAGGGTCCATATGGCAGTAAGGTTTCTGCATTCCGCATGGGATGGTAAAGTATTGTTTAACTAGCCTGTGAAGATTTAAATTTGTATATTATAATTACAAACCAACAATTAAAAAATTATACAAAAAGATGTTGCCCAAATGCAACAAACAAATTAAAATGGAATACTGAAAAATATTCAGATAACCCTAAACAAGGCAGGAAGGGAAAAAAAAGATGATCAAAACTGTAAATAAAGAGAAAATAATAAAATGGTAGGTCTGAGTTCAAGTATTTACATTTTTTAATTCAATAACTACATTAAACATAATGTAATTATTTTAGCAAAGCCTGGCCCATGGGCCAAATCCACTTGTATAAGTACAGTTTTATTAGGAAACAGCCACACTTGTTCCATACGCCTGGATTCTGGATGCTTTTCCCTATGATGGAGCTGAGCAGTGCTACAGACTATATGGGTGGCAAAGTCCAAAATATTTATTATTAAAAGTAGTCTGCCAAACTGTGGTCTGAACACACCAATTAAAAGACTAAGATTGCCCTAGCTAGTTTGTCTCAGTGGATAGAGCATTGGCCTATGGACTGAAGAGTCCCGGGTTCGATTCCGGTCAAGGGCACATGCCTGGGTTGTGGGCTCAATCCCCAGTGGGAGGCATGCAGGAGAAAGCTGATCAATGATTCTCTCTTATTATTGATGTGTCTATCTCTCTCTCCCTCTCCCTTCCTCTCTGAAATCAATAAAAAAATATATTTTTAAAAAGACCAAGATTGTCAGAGTATGTATGGAAAGCAGATTAAAAAAACATGATCCAAATCCATGCTGTCAACACAGTACTTGCTTAAAATAGAATGATATGTGTCAGTTAAAAGTAAAAGATTTAGAAAGAATAAAACATGGAAATACAAATCAAAAGGAAACTAAGTAGCTGTATTTATATCAGACAATGCAGACTTCAGAGAAGAGGAAATTACCAGGGATAGGAAGATATTATATAATGACAAAAGGGTCAATTCACCAAGAAGACATAACAATTCTAAATATGTTTGCTTCTAACAATAGAACTTTAATATACATTAAGCAAAAACTGAGAGCTAAGAGGGAAAAAAAAGACAAATCCAAAATTATACCCCGCCCCTGCGATAAACCGAAGCAGCAGACAGAATCAGCAAGGATATAGAAGAACCAAATAACACCATCAACTGGCAGGGTCTTCTTGGTGTTTATAAGATGGTCCATCCAACAATAGCAAAACACATATTCTTTTCAAATGCACATGGGACATTGGCCAACATAGACCACATTCTGAATCATAAAACAAACAAATTTAGAATACGTAGAATCATATAAAGTGTATTATCTGGCCTTGATTAAATTAAACAAAAATCAATAAGAGAATGATAATGGAAAACTCTTTACACATTTGGGGATTAAATAGCACACTTTTCAATAATACATGGGTCAAAAATAAGTCTCAAGGGAAATTAGAAAAAAAAATTTTTAAACTGAAGGAAAATAAAAACGTAACATTTAAAAATTTGTGGAACATGACTAGAATGATGTTTATAGCACAAAATACTCAGAAGTCTCAAGTCAGTAATCTGAGCTTCTACCTCAAGACACTAGAAAAATAATATAGTCAGTCTTCTGTATCCATGGGTTCTGCATATGAAAACTCAACCAACTGCAGGTTAAAAAATATTCAGAAAAAAATGTTACATTGCTGATGTAGTAAGGCCTACAATGGTTGCATCTATATTGAACATGTAGAGATTTTTCTTGTCATTATGCCCTCAACAACACAGTATAACAACTATTTACATAACATTTTCATTGTATTAGGTATTAAAGTAATGTAGAAATGATTCAAAGTGTACAGGATGATGTGAGTAGGTTATATGCAAATGCTACACCATTTATATAAGGAACTTGAATACCCATGGATTTTGGTATCTGCAAGGGTCCTGGACCAGTCCCCTATGGATACAAAGGGATGACAGTGCATGCTTACAGCAAAAAGCATAGTTATAATATAGCACAAAAATAACCCCAAAGCAAGCAAAGGAAAGGAAATCCTATCTAATAAAGAGGGAATATGCTAATTGACCCTCACACTGTTGCAAAGATGGCAGCGCCCACAGCCAATAAGGAGGGACTATGCTAATTGACTGCCCTGCCCTCAAAGATGTTGGGGCCCAATCCCCTCAGCCCTGCCGGGGCAGCAGGCACATGGCAAGGCCGGTCCCATCTCCAGGTGGGCCCGGCCACTCCGTGTGCCTGCCTCCAGAGTTCTCCAGTCCCCTCAGCCCCCCAGCCGCCCAGGGCCAGCCCGAGGTCCAGGCAAGCCTCGGATAGTGACTGCCCAGCTGCCCAGGGCCAGCCCAAAGTGCAGGCAAGCCTCGGATGGCGGCTGCCCAGCTGCCCAGGGCCAGCCTGAGGCACAGGCAAGCCTCAGATGATGGTTGCCCAGCCGCCCAGGGCTGCCCAAGGCTCAGGTAACCAGGGCAGGCCGAGGTTTGCACTGCCCGCAGTGGCCGCAGCAGAGGTGTGATGGGGCATCTCCTTCCCCTGATTGCTGGGTCGCCTCCCAACCCTGAGGGCTCCCGGACTGTGAGAGGGGGCAGGCCAGGCTAAGGGACCCCCCTTCAGTGCATGAATTTTCATGCACCGGGCCTCTAGTAATAAAGATAAAAGGAAAAAATCAATGACATTCAAAATAGAAAAATAATAGAGCAAATCACTGAAGCTGGTTCTTTGAAATGATCGATAAAATTGATAGACCTATGGTAAGAACAAAGAAAGAAAAAAGACAAGCATCAGGAATGAAAGAGAGGATATCCCCACAGACCCCACAGATATTACAAAAGATTGAGCTACTGACACACATAGCAACTTGGATGATTCTCAAAGGCATTGTGCTGAGTGAAAGAAACTAGTCTCAAAAGCTTACACACTTCTGATTCCATTTATGAAAGATTTTGCAAAAGACAAAATATAATGCTTGGTAGTTGCCAGGGATCAGGGATGGGAGGCAGTGTGCGGAAGAGTTTTGGTGGAGTGGTGCAACTGTTCTATTCCTGGCTGTGACATAGTTACATAAATCTATATTTGTTGTAAAATTTCTACAACTATGCACGCAAAAAGTCACACACACAACACAGGATCACTGTATGTTAATTTTTAAAGTAAATTTTGAAAAATGATCACAATTTATGTGGTCATTTCCCTGTTGTCCTTTGAGTCTTGTTCATTTAAAATTTATAAGAAATACAAATATATTTAGTGTTTGGTGGGGTGAGTTCTCACTTCTTCATGGAAATAGGTTGTCTCTGTGACAAGATAATGTGTGAAGTGTTAGTTAGTGGTGAGTAACATTCAGAGCAGCCATGGGTGTGCTTTTGCCCAGCCTCTGACTTGAACAACCAGTCACAGGGCACCCCTTGCCACATGGCCCGGAGCTCAACAAGGTGAAGTTTTCAGCTTCACCTGAAAAACTTGAGAGAGAAAAAATTTGAGAAATACAATGAATCTGGGTAGAAATCAATTTCTAACTTCCCAGTATCTCTAAATTAGAGGGAAATCATCTAAGCTGGGAAGGGGAAAAAATATTCCAGAAGAATCTCAAGATTTCAGCCTTAGTCTGTTTGTACCTGCTACAGACTGGATCCTAGAGGAGGAACTTAAACCCAGTGGACCTCCATAATTTGGGGGATCCCAGAGTGGTGGGGACCCTTGCCTTGCCCACCCCACTGAGCTCCCATAAAAGGGTTGAGAGTGGCAGATCAGAGGATGCTGGAGGACGGTGAGGGCAAAACGAGTCTCTTGAAAGCTTCAGGGGGTGAAGAGCATCACTGATAGGAGGTGGCACAGGAGCCTGTGCGGACCTGACAACCAGAGGCCACAGTCCTCGCAGGACCCTGTGAGGACAAAGCCAGGAACTGCAGCCCTGCAGGTATGTGTGGACACAGCAGCAGCAGAGATGTGAGGGCCACACCCCAGAGCCTTTCTAGATGACCCCAGCTCACAGGCTGCCAGGCCAGGAGTCGGATGGCAGGATAGCCTGAAACCAACAAATCCCTGTGACAAGTGACATGAGCCCCTGGGGCTTGGAATCCACTCAGGGTGCAGTCAGAGAGAATTAAACCCAGCAGGGAAATTTCAAACTAGAAAATGGCTGATTTATGTAAACCTAAACTGAGAAATTACAGGATTTAACTCTTTACCTGACAGCAACCAGGTTACGTTTTCTACTGTTGAGAAAAGTAGAAGATCAAGGTTAGAGATAAAGGCACTCAGAGAACAAGGAAATTATACTTTTGAAATTGTGTAGGTCGTACCTGTAACAGACCTTTTTTTAAAAATATCCTCCTACATAATAAAATGGTAATATGTAAATTACCATCACTCCGCTACGCCCACGATTGGGCCAGCAAGGAGGCGCAGGGGGCAGGACTCAGGGTGGCCGGGGTAGCTGATTGGGCCAGCAAGACGCTGAGCCATGGCTGCGCCGGCCTTTCGAAAGCCTCCGCAGCGCCGGAGGCTTTTGGAAGGCCTGGGGCACCGGCGGACAGCCGGCCAGGTCCCCCGCGATCAAAGGCCAAAGCGGGGGACCTGGCCGGCTGTCTGCTCCGGCGCAAGGCCTTTCGAAAGCCTCCACAGCGCCGGAGGCTTTCGGAAGGCCTGGGGCACCGGCGGACAGCCAGCCCGCTGGTGCACCAGGTGCATGATTAAATCATGCACTGGGCCTCTAGTTATAAATGAACATAGAAAGGAATGGGGTACTCCTGTTTTTGAAAGGGCAATATGTTCCAGCCTCCAGGTGCGGCCCTCGGAGAGGCTAAGTAGACGAGGCCGCATAGCAGAGCCAGGGTTTGAAGGCATCTGACCCTCAGCTGTGCTCTTCCCCACTCTGTTCCACACCGCCTCTCAGGACAGAAGAAACACAAGGGTCACTAGTCTCTCAGTTCACAGGGTGCCCTGTCCCATGGCAGAACAGGTAGAGAACCTGAGAGGGACATAGTAATGCTGCACCAGAGTGGCCAAAACCAGCCCTGATGCTGGGCGAACTATTCTCAGTTGACACTAGAGAATAGTGTCAGACCATGAACTGACGTGCTCCGGTGAGTTTGTATTGTTATATTGTTTGTATCTTGAAATACAACAAGGAGTTTAAAGCGGGGAGCTCCCAGGAGGAAGGGAACAGTGTGGAGCAGTGTCTTCTCTTTGGGTTGCATTTGGCCTACCCAGGGCCTTGTACTGTGCTAGAGGTCTCATTAACCTCCTTTTGCAATAGTTTAAGTTCTGCTAGAACAGTGGGTTTTCAACTGGTGTGCCATAAACATTTTTGAAACATGCAACACCTGACTTTTTAGTCAGGGGCACTGACCTCTTTCCTTTAAACTGTCAAATTAAAAAATGACAACAGCCAGCACAACAATAGCCATTTGGTGTGAATGAATCAAAAGTATACTTTTTTTTTTTGTCAGATCGGCAAAAAATACATTTTTTGGTGTGCTGCAGAATTTTAGTAATTAGTTCGTGATGCCCATGATTGAAAAAGGTTGAAAATCGCTGAGCTCGGAGAAGGAATGCACCTGAGATGGGTTCCGGGTGCTCTGCCTTTTTCAGCGAAGAAGAACCAGAGGTCAGCTTAGGCTGCTACAGACCAGCTGCCAGGGCGGCCACAGTGGCTCTGCCTTTGCATTCCTTCTAAGAAAATGCACATTGATTTCAGGAGGATTGCACACAGAGAGAAGAAAGAGATAGACCCACCCAAACTGCAGCCTGCAGCTGTCTAGAATCCTGTCCACTGCTAGTAATCTACATCTCGATCCTGGGGCAGGTTTTTGGGCTTCTGCCCAGGTACAGGTGGTGCTGGAATTGAGGAAGAGAGAGGAAGCTCTATGCCAGGAACAAAATCTGGGCCATCTAAAGTAGACTGGACAGAGCTAGGAGAAAGCCTGCAACTGTAGTAAGCAGGGGAGGAGAAGGGCTAGAATTTCTAACACAATGAAGCAAAGGGTTTGACATTATATAATCAGAAGATACAGTGAAAGAGCACAGTTACAGTATAGAAAATGACCTGCCAGAGAATAAGAATTACCTAGAGGGGTTGGGACTAAGAGGACTCATACACTGTCCATCATTAATATTAGCTAACATTTATGTGTGCTTACCATGTGCCAAGCATGTGGGGAGGGGCTCACTGCACCTTTCCTGTTTAATTCTCATCACAACCTCATGCGTGGGCAGAGAGAAGTCACACAAGTAGGTCAGAGCAGGATAGGGATCTGAGGCAAGCTCTCGCTACCATTCAAGCCATGTTCATCACTATGCTACTAATCAGCTCTTGTGAGCTGAAAAACTGCACAGAATCCATGTTTCCGTTTCCTCATCTGTAAAATGAGACTGATGAGGGTGAGCGGAGATAACATGGTGAGTGTGCTTTGAGTACTCTACCACTTTGTGATAATGACTGTTCAGGTGCCTGCTCTGGACCAGAAAATGTGCTCAGTACTAGGAACACAGCAGAGAGCAGAACAGACATGTCTGTGTGCTCATGGAGCTCTGACTCTGAAGGAGGGATTGATCAAGTCAACACAAAAATAAATACAAAACGCAGTATTGGAGACCGTAACCTAGTCTGGGAGATCAGGAACTTGTGCTCTGGGATAGACGAAAAAGGTCAGGGAACAATATTGCTAGCAGATTGGCCAGGTGCGGGGGGGATGGGGGTTGGCTGCATGTAAAAAATCACTGTGGAGGGGCCCTAGCAGGTTTGGCTCAGTGGATAGAGTATTGGCCCATGGACTGGGTTTGATTCCGGTCAAGGTCATGTACTTCAGTTGCAGGCTGATTCTCAGCCCTGGTCAAGGTGCTTGCAGGAGGCAACCAACTAATGTTTCTCTCACATCTATGTTTCTCTATATATATCTTCCCCCTCCCTTCCACTCTCTCTAAAAATCAATGGAAAAATATCCTCAGGAAAAAATATCCACTTGGCAATAAGGATTAACAACAACAAAAACAAACAAACAAAAAATCACTGTGGAGGGGAGGGAACACGCACACTCAAGGAGCTGGAGGAGGCCAGGGGAGGCCAATAGAAAGGAGGCCAGGGAGGTGGTTGACAGGCCAGACCTTGCAGAGCCCCCTAAGCTGTGATGGGTATCCTAGTCTTTTTCTGAGAGTGAAAAGAAGACTGTATGGAGGGTGATCGGAGCAGAGTCATGTTTCAAAAGCAAATAGACAGGGAGACCAAATAGGAGGCAAAGCTACTGGGGCCATAGCTGAGAGCTCTTCCCCATCACTTGACAAATGGGCCACACAGTCTTATTCTCAAGTGAAGAATATACTGCCTCCAAAATGCAAAGCTGCCTACCAAGGGTTATATCTCTTCCCTAGTGTTAGAAAGTGCAAGGTACCTCAATTTGTCTTTTACTTTGGAGGAAGTGTTCTGCCTTGCCTCAGACCACTGAACCCCTGAAAACTTGATCGATGTGTTGGGCCCCTGTATAACGAAGAGTCTATCACTCACCTCCAGAGCACAGGTGTCTTACCAAGGCCTTCAGTGCTCTTGCTACCTTTTTGCTCATCCAGTAGGATTAACACGATTTCATCAATGAGGTGGACCAGTGTAATACTCTGCAAATGTTCAGCTGGCCTCCGTTCCTTCAGACTTGACTATGACAGAGAGCAGAAGCATTCACGTGGCCCTGAGGCAAGGTTCAATAAATAATGTTCATCCCATGTGGGGTTAACTATCTTAGCCTCCATTTTGATTGATGGGGAGAAGAATCCAGTTGCCAACTTAATAGCCACACGGCACACACCAGAGGCAGTGTTCAGCTGCTCTAGTAAAGGGCACCCCCTAGGAACACTGAGCCTGCTGTTTGGTCACATTTGTGGTGGAGCAGTGTCTTCCACCAGGACCCATCTGGTTTTCTCAGGGGCCAGACGGAGAATGAATGGGGATAGAATGAGGACCACCAGCCTTGTATCCTTTAAGTTGAGAGTGGCACTAACCTCTGCCATTCCTTCTAGGTTACAATAGTGTTTGTCACTTACTATCTTACCTGGGGTAGAGTGGACAGTTCCTTGTGCTGCTACTTGACTTTCCTATCACAATTGTTGTTACCCCACAGGTGAAGGAACCAGTGTGAGGGTTCTGCCATTTACCAAGTACATCCATTCTGATCACACCTTTATAAATTAAGGGAATAATCACTGAGGTCTATGGACTCTGCAGATCCACTTTAATTTGAACCTGGGCCAGGACTCCCTGTACTCTGACCCCCCTACGCTTCTGCTCTACAGGGGTGCATTATAGTGCTTAGTACCGTATGTTGGGTGTCAGTGTCTGCTACTGCCCTGTCTCCCACATCCCTCAGAAGGCATGTTCCTACTTTATTTTGATTGTTTGATTGCCCTGATCTTTCATTGTCTCTTCAAATCATCAATGCTGCTCTACAACACAGGATCACTCTGTGGGGTAATTTATGTTCCAATCACTCCACAGAGCTGTCCTGTCGAGAGGTAAAGAGCTTTAGTACCCCGACACCAGTCTGTTACTGGCCCTTGTGGCGGGTGGGGAGAGTCAGTCCCATGCCTCATCAGCTTTTCTGCACCACTTCTAGAGTTCAAACCTAGATTTAAAACAGAGTGAGGAAGACATAAAGGTTGGGTAGAAAACAGATGTGCCTTATCCTTTTCCCCTTAGAGCTTTGCTCTTGACAAAACAGAATTGGCAAGGCAAAAAGAAGAACATATGCTCAAAGTAGCGTTTTAAGCTAAATATCTAATAAACAGAAAAGCTGGGTTTTCCTCTGCCTTACCGAAAGGCCCTTCTGGGGTCCCTAATCCCAAATGCAGACATGCTCAGTAATGATGATTTTTTATGCCGGTATAGTCATTTTTTTAAAAAAAAAATATGTAGGTATAGTCATTAAACCTCAAGAAGTTTTTCTGATTGTTACTATTCCTATATTGATTGTGGAACTACAGGGTTCCTGCTCTTCTTTAGACACTGACCAATAAATCTTCAATTGCTTTCCATATTTCCCAGAAAAGAAAATAATCCAGCATATATCTAATGAAAGAGTAAAGTCACCCATTTTTCTAGCACTGGGGAGTAATTTGATGTTCTTCAGAAATTTGTGACTAATTAATTTCATTTGAATAATCAGCATTTATAATCAAGTTAAGTAGCTATGGCTTAAGCATTTTGATTTGCTTCTTTTTTTAATATATTTTATTGATTTTTTACAGAGAGGAAGGGAGAGGGATAGAGAGTTAGAAACATCGATGAGAGAGAAACATCAATTAGCTGCCTCCTGCACACTCCCCACTCGGTATGTGCCAGCAACCAAGGTACATGTGCCCTTGACCGGAATCGAACCTGGGACCCTTGAGTCCACAGGCCGACGCTCTATCCACTGAGCCAAACTGGCTAGAGCTTGATTTGCTTCTTAATGAAATAATTTTACCAGGACCTATACAAAATTTTCAGCTTTAAATAATATTGACAACCTGTTGTTGATTTCTTTATTATCCAAATACGAGGGCTATTAGAACATTTATTAGCATCACCATTTTTATTTTTATTTATTTATTCATCTATTTTTAAATATATAAATATATTTTTATTGATTTCAGAGAAGAAGAGAGAGGGAGAGAGAGATAGAAACAATAATGATGGGAATCATTGATCAGCTGCCTCCTTCACACCCAATACTGAGGATCGAGCCTGTGACCCGGGCATGTGCCCTGACCGGGAATCGAACTGTGACTGCCTGATTCATAGGCCAACGCTCAATCACTGAACCACATGGGCTGGGCTAGCATCACAATTTTTAAAATGAAAATGTGAAGTTCAATACTGTTTCTCATTTACTGTAACAGAAACCCAAATTTCATAGCACAACCCACCCAAAAGAGTTAGCTTCTGAAGTTCTGTGTTTTAATCCTGCAAAGAATAAGTGACTTGTTAATGCTTTCAAACAAGACCTGGAACATTTAGTAGTGAGAGAGCAGAAGCCTCCCCCGCTGCAGGTGTGCCCTGGCTGTGGACGATGTCCTGCTACCAGGGAGGCACAGCGCCGGAGAGCACTCTCCTGCCTGTGAGATCCTGCAAACACACTGAAACGCATAGAAATTAGATCATGACAACATGTGCTCGTTATCTAAGTTTAATAGACCTTAACATCTTCTGCATTTGCTTTAGATATTTTATTTCAAAAGTAAAATATTTTTGGTAAGCTGAAGCCCTGTGTGTACCTCCCCCTGGCTCCAAGAATAAACCTACTCCATGTTAGTTATCTCTTGTTGCATAACAAATTACCACAAAACACAGCAGCGAAGAACTACAGGCCTTCATTGCCTCACGCAGCTTCTGATGGTCAGGTAGCCAGGAGAGATGCAGCTGGTAGAAGCTAGTGGTCCTGGCTCCGGCTCTGTCACGAGGCGGCAGCCAAGCTGTCCTCAGAGCTGCTGTCATCTCCAGGTTCCACTGGGGCTGGAAGCCGCCTCCTGTCACCCCCGTTGGCAGACCTCCACTCCTCGCTGGCTGAAGGCTGCAGTCACCTCGTGGGCCTTGGCCTCAGGCTGCTGACACATGGCAACTTGTTGTTCCCCCACAGCAACAGATCAGAGATTGAAAATGGAGTGCCACAGATGGAATCCATGGTCTTTGTAACCTAACTTGGAGGTGACATGTTATCATTCCAGTCAGACTGTGCTGCTGATGACACAGACCAACCCATACACAGGGTGGGGCAGGATGCACAGGTGGGCAGTGTGAATCCCAAACGGTGGGGATCTCTGACTGCCATCCTGAAATCTCATTACTGCAACTCCAAGAATTTTTTTTAATAATTTGACCACATAAATATTTATAACATAAACTATATAACATTGCTCTTTTCAAGTTTTTTCATCTATACAAATAGCATACTGTATATATCATCCCACATACAATATATATCATCCCACATACAAACTTATGCTTTTGAGATGTTTCCATGTTGATTCATGTGAATCTCACTCATTCATTTTCTCTGTTTTTGGAATCCCACTGTAGAACTACACTGAGTGGCCAGATTATTATGATCCCTGAACGCATAATAATCTGACCACTCAGTGTATATATATATATATATATATATATATATATATATATATATACACACACACTGAGGCCCGGTGCATGAATTTGTGCATGGGTGGGGTCCGGCCAGCCTGGCCAGGGGAAGGGGACATGGGCAGTTGGCTGGCCTGCCTGCTGGTTGAACTCCTGGTCGAGGGGACAATTTGCATATTAGCCTTTTATTATATAGGATATACACTGAGTGGCCAGATTATTATGCGTCCAGAGATCATAATAATCTGGCCGTTCAGTGTATATCATAATTTAGATATCCAGTATTTAATTTAAAGAGAGTTGCTTTTCTCTTTTCACTATTAAAAATGAGCTGAGTATTCCTAAACATGTCAGCTTGTATACATGTACACACATTACTCTTTAAGGTAAATATTCAGAAGTGGAATTTCTGAGCCAAAGTATGTATATATCTTTAACTTTGTTATATTGCCATGTTGTTCTCCAAAGTGGATGTACTAATTTATACTGTACTTCTACCTGCTATGATGCTTGCATCCTGTATTCCACATCCTGACCAACAGAGATATTATCACACTCAATTTTTGCCAGTCTGCTGGTGTATCTCATTGTGGCTTTGATTTACATTTACTAATTAATATTTAAGAATTGACTATATTTTTGCATGTTTATGGATCCTCTTCTGAGAATTACTTCTTAATATCTTTTGTTCCTTTGTATATTCCGTTATTTATCTTTTTCTTAACAATTAGAATACTTTTTACATATTCTGGATACTAATTATTTATTACTTAAGTGTATTAGAATAATTTTCTTCCAGTTTGTGACTTGATTTTCACTTTATTTTGTGTCTTTGGATAAACTAAATTTTTAATAGCATAATAATATCTTGTTAAAATCTTTTCTAGTGTTCTAACATTTTAAATTTCATATTTAAGTCATTAATACAATTGGAATTAGTTTTTGTTAGGCCATCACTTTTGTTTGTTTGCATATGGATAACCATTTGTCTCAACACCTTTTATTGAATAGTCCATTCTTTTCTCACTGTGTACAGTGAAATCTGGGTCACGTATCAAATTTCTATGCATCTGTAGCTGCCTACTTGTGTATACATTAAAGACCTCAGATGAGTTTGTTCTGAGACCTTACCTTAAATTCAGCACCATAGGGTTTACTCTAGGCTGACCCCTTAGCTTATGTGTAACTCCTTTCTTCAACAGTGAGAACATGACTGTCATGACCTACAATGTATTTACATTTTTGCTCTATCCTAAAATAAACACAAAGTAGTTTCAATTGTTCACCCATTTATGTACAGTTCTTTTTGTCTTTAGCCTTATAATATAGAGTTAAGATAATATTTTTCAAAGTTATTTATTTTTTTTCTTTTCCATTTGCTTCAATGTGGGTATGTTATTATTCATTTGTTTTTAAAAAAAGGTTAATTGTTTGTATTCCATTTTGGGTTGATTTTAATTATTTCTCATTGTAATGATATGTCATACATTGGCATTGCTTTAACACACAAGAATACACGAGATAGTAAACTCAGAGGAGTGGCAATCTCTCCTCATCCCTTATATTACATTCCTTCCTGTCCCTCGTTCTTTCTACTTCACTCCCACTAACCCTTTGTATGTGGGATTCATTGCTGGTCTGTCCTTCTTTTTACAAAGTGTTTATTTCCTTATATTTTTTTCTTACCCTACAGTATATTCTTTCGCACCTTGTTTGTTTGCTTGTTTTTCACTTATCAGTATACATACTCAGGAACTCATTCCAAATAAGTTCATATAAATTTTCTTTATTCCTTTTTTCTTTAAAAAAATGCTCAGTACTCCATTGCATAAATATACCATAATTTATTGAACGACTCTTCTATGGATGTTTAGGTTGTTTTTTAATATTTTTCAACTAAAAACAATGTTATAATGAACAGCCTGTTCATTGTTAGAGATGTATCTTCAAAGCGAAATCCTAGATGTGCAATTTCTAGGTGAAAAAATGGGGTGATAATAGGGCTTAATTTCACACTGTTTGTGAGAGTTACATGAGATACTGCATGCAAGACTTAAGCATGGTGCCTGGCATCTGTTAATGATCAATTAATGTTCATTATTAGTCATTGCTCCAAAACATGCATTGTTTATAAGGCTTTCTCTGAAGAGATATACCAATAGACCTTCATATTACTTCTAAATGCTCATTCCTCTTCCAATGTAATAAAACATGCCAGGAATAAAAACCATCTCAAATTTTTAAAAATATTAGAAACAAGAATGTTCCAGATTTCATCAGCCTGGAGGTCACAGCTTCATTTTATGCCAAATCACAATAGTCTAAACCCCCATCCTGTGTGTCATGAAGAAGTTCAGGGTTGTTTGTTTGTTTTACAGATATCTAAGTACTTTGGGGCTCCTTAGGTGGCACCTTCCTACCTAAACCTTGGTTTGCTACCATGTTATAAAATCCAGTTTATCTCCCTCAAAGTGAAGTTCAATGGGCATTTTTCCACTTCTAACGGCCCCTGAACAGGAGCTATTACTCTCTCACTCTATCCTAAGGCCCCGTCTGAGTTTTTCTGTGACCTCTTTCAAGGATATTTTGTCTATGTGAAAAATCACTTCCTTCAAGGAACCTCTTATCCCTACCAGGTAGCCCTTAAAAGATACCAAACAGCCCTAGCTGGTTTTGCTCAGTGGATAGAACATTGGCTGGGGACTGAAGGTTTCCGGGTTTGATTCTGGTCAAGAGCACGAACCTCAGTTGCAGGCTCCCGGCACTGGCCGGGGGCATGCAGGAGGCAACCAATTGATGTTACTTTCTCACATTGGTGTCTCTCTGTCTCTCCCTCTCCCTTCCACTCTCTCTAAAAATCAATGGAAAAAATATCCTCAGGTGAGGATTAAAAAAAAAAAAAAAAAAGACAGCAAACAGCCCTAGATTGTGGTATCTAATTTCCATTTTCAACTACAAGAAACCAAGGATCTTGGAGGGGAAGGCTGCTCCTAGATCTCTAGCAAGAAATATTCAAGATGAGCCTAGAATCATGTTGTGTCAGAAAGCATGGAAGGTGGACTAATGAGTTGTGTCAAAAGGACACAGGGACCAATAAGAAGGCACTCGCACTGGCCAAAGATGAGATAAACTGAGAATCTACTAGTAAAAGGAATAACTGCAATTGATTAAAACACATTGTGTATATTAACATAAAAACCTGAGCTCATAATGATGTTTTGAAAAAGTGAGAGAAAGCAAACAATCTCATCAGATCCCATTGCAACACCAAGTCTTTTCAGAAAATTGGCACTTAAAAGGAAAGGAATAAGCATTTATCCTGTCTTTCCTGTAAAAACTGTATTGCAGGGAACTGACATCACCCTAGTTAATAACAAAAAATTTCTTTCTTACATAAAAATTCCAGTTAATAAATGCAAATGGATGATGGAATCAGAACATCATGTTGCAATTCCTATGAAAGAATTGATTCAGGTAGTAATCATTAGCAAATGAAGTCATTAGATGAAAGGTTGATGGGAAACTTTATGATGGAGGAGATGAGATTCTCACTTCTGATCCACAATAGCTTCAGTACAAATGGAATGTCCAGACATCCTGTGTTTTCTGCTGGGATGTGATATAATGCCCACAGCCTTACATCCCAGGTATTGTTGCCCAAATAAATAGAGCCTGAGTCTCATCCAGCCTCAAGAGCTAGATTTCACTTTTAGGGATGTAAGAAAAAGTGAAATGACATTATCAGGAAGCAAAAAGGCAAATCCAGAGTGTAGGACGTTCTCCAAGCCAACTCATTCAATTTCTGAGCAAGTCAATGGCTTGGGTGGGGAGGCGGTGGGGGAAGAAAGGGAAGGCTGCTGTTGATAAAAGGGCCTAAGAGATTTAACACTTAATGTGATATGTGTACCTAGTTTGAGTCCTGATCCAAGAAAACTAACAGTATGGTAGCAATGCAGGTTGGTGCAGCCACTATGGAAAACAGTATGGAGGTTCCTTAAAAAATTAAAAATGGAACTGTCTTATGACCCAGTGATTCTACTTCTGGTTATATATCTGGAAAAAAAAAACTCAAAACACTAATTCCAAAGAATATATGCACTCCTATGTTCATAGCAGTGTTATTTACAATAGCCACACTATGGAAGCAACACAAGTACCCATCAATAGACAAGTGGATAGATAAAGAAGTTGTGGTACATATATACAATGGAATACTATTCAGCAATAAGAAAGAATGAGATTTTATTATTTGTGACAATATGGATGGACCTAGAGAGTATTATGCTAAGTGAAATAAGTTAACGACAAATATCATATGATTTCACTTATATGTGGAACCTAAAGAACAAAATACATAAACAAACAAAATTGAACATAGATACAGAGATCAGACTGCTGATTACTTATTTCTGTAGATTATTTACATTTTTAAATTGAACTGTATGTTAATAAACACTGACCTTATAATCATTCAGAGTGTGTATACATTGTTTTGGGCCACCCTTTATATATGAATATAATTTTGCTTTGTGTTTTATAAGTTTATCTTCTCTCTCAACAATGTGTCACCTTTCCATACAGTGGGAAGGTGTTGTGTATCTAGAGTATTTTCCATTTCTAAGCTGTTATAAACAATGCTAAATTGAATATCCTCACACATAAACCCTTGCATATTTTTGTGTGTATTATTGTAGAAGTGGAAATGATGGCTAAAAATGTATGGACATTTAAAATGTTGACAGGGACAGGCATGCTGCCCTCCTAATGGACTATGCTAATTTACCTGTTAGTTTAAAAGAAAGATTTGAGTTTATTCTTTCAAGGTTAGGGCAAACATTCTAGTCTGTTCTTATTTGATCACCAAATATCCTTGCCCTCACTATAAGCATATCTAAATAGTCTGTGCTACTTAATTAAAATCTGCTTAGAAAATCTCAAGTTAGTAAAATTAGATAGATTTAACCATTGTTGTCTACTTAAGAGTCTTTGGCAAATTTAATGGGTAAAAATGCAATTGTATGTTTCTGCAGATGATGCATTTCAGGATTTCTCCTTTGAACTATCAGGAAATACAAAGTTAATCTTGTAAATATTATTATTCACATCTTTTACTTTCAGGATTACACAAATATATGTTTTAAATGCCATGTTTCTTTAGGAAAAAAAACCAAAACCCTTTTTTATTGTTTACTGTTTTCAAGATTACATATTGCCCAGAAAAGTCAAGTCCTCTAAGGCTTTTCTGTTGATATGCCCAGGGGGAATGTTTGTCCCCCAACCCCAAGTTTAATTGCTTAAGCCACTTTTAAAAGGTTTGTGAATGTCTATCTAGGCAAGCAATTTCACAATTATCCTATATCATAAAAGCCAATTGTTCTCTCAACTGGGAGTTCAAAGTGGGGAGGGGGGGGGCAGGGCCATGGGCCAACGCCTGGGGCCCCTCTCCCAGGCCAGCCCCCGCCCCTCACCCCCGCCTCCCCTCCCCACCCATGCACGAATTCATGCACCTGGCCTCTAGTATTTCTAATATAAAAATTTCATCAAGTAAGGCAAAAAACGGCTCATGGCACATAAATTTGAAAATGAGCAATTGGTGGTCCCCAGAGGCAACCAATACCCTGGGAGGAGGACTTACAGGAAAGGAAAGGCCAGATACATCATGTTTATAAGTATGTTCACTTCTCAGGAAAATCGAAAGCCATGTTCTGAGCAGAGCCAAGCCCGGGCATCCCTGTCCATGATCCTCAGCGCTTACTGGCTTTTGTGTTCCCTGAGTCCTCTCCAGGCGAGTCTGCGTGGTGCAGAGGCGCATCCGCACTTGGGCAGGGATGGGAGTGGCAGCCTCCGCCCCCACCCCTTCCCGGTAGGGGCGGGCTGGCCATCCTCTCCGGGGAGGTGGGATTGGTAGGTGCTCTATTGTTATGCGACTATTGATTCGCATCATTCCGAGGATTCCCGAGGCAAAGGGACTCTCCCTCCTCCCTCCCCCTCCCTTCCCGGCTCCCGCCCGGCCTCTCCCCGCAGCAGGATCCCCACACCGCCGCTTGGAGCCCCTCCTCCCCCCCGTTCTTCTGGCTCCGGGATTCCTGAAGTTATTAGGAGAAATAAGGTGGCCAAGGGGACCACAGGGAAGTTGTGACAGCTCCCAGCCGCGCGCCCCTTTCATTTGAGCCCTTCCCTCGCCTTAGGAATTGCCACTGACACGTTGAATGAAGGAGGTCTCCCTGCCAGCCAACCTGCCGGGATGGGCCACTGCTGCTGCAAGCCTTATATCTGCCTTCAGTGCCTGGACAAGACGGTACTTTGCCTTCCCTCTCTCTCCTTCCCTCTCCTCTTTTGAAAGGGCAGAGGGAAAGCCAGAACCGCTCCTTCTGCCCAGCTCCCCTCACCTGTGTGCGCGCTTTGTGGGTGAGCTGGAGGCTGCCCTGACTGGTTCCAGAGCGCTGGTCTCGCCCGCTCTGCAGAGCCTTACATAATTCTGTATCCTGCAGTCCCACGTGGAACTGTTGCATTTCCCTGAAACAGTCAGGCTCTGCTCCAACATCTTGAAACCCAAGGTGCCAAGAAATCCTTGGGATATTCTCAGTCCATTTTAAAGCACCTGTGAGACCTAAGATATTTTGGTGAGGGATTTAGGTTAGCCAGACATGTCTTTCTCCGCCAACTGCTAACTTTGAAAGTTTACTACTCTTTTTTACAAACAGCATCCATCCTTTGATTTCTATTCTAAGTGCAGAGAAGAAAGCGCCAGTACAGGTATTCTCTCTGGCCTTCTTTGCATCACCTGGAGCGAAGAGCATAGAGGTGAATACTAAGCGCCAGAGTCTGCGGTGCGTTCCAGTCTTCAGTGGCAGGCAATTCAGAGCCAGGAAACCGGAAGTACAATACACGTGAGAGTTGTGTGACATTTCCAACACAACGCCTTTCTTTGCTTTTGACATTTGCCTATGAGCTTGCAGATGGATTAGGATAAGCTTTTCATTTTACTACTGGAAATATGTTAGCCAGAAATCTTGTCTGTGTGATATATTCTCATGCTCATTGGGATTTCTCAAAGATGCATGAAATGGGAATTAACAAGGGGTGGGAATCATCAGCTATAGAGAGAGCTTGAGATATAGTATGTGACCAGGTGAAGGAAATACACGGCTTAATATAAAACTCATTGCAAGGGGTCACTTGGGAACGTCTTAGTTATCAGTCTGTTTATAACTGTGACCTAAAGTCGGGTTATGTACCACGTAGGAAAATTAAACTGTTATTGTAAAACTCACCTAGTACTTTTGTTCCAATAGAAATAACTGTTTCAATGGGTTTGGCTTTTGCTACCATGAGTACGGACTAAAATATTTATATACACATTTATATGCTTTTAACAAAAAATAGAAATATAAGACATTTGCACTCAGTGGTTTGCAAATCCAACATTAAGTGATTAAGTCCTTCTTTCAAAAGGAATGGTCACAAAAAGGCATTGAAGAAAGCTTTATAACAAGGGACAGATTTGCTACATGTACAATATTATGTTCTTATTACTAAACCTGATACAAATTTTTTAAAAATAGAACTATAATTTTATGGAGAAAAATATATTTTAAAGTGAAACCACCTTTTTTTTGTTTGTTTCAAATTAAGTTCTTGAAAATAATTAACCCTGTGTCGTTCTTTTTAGTTTGGGAAGATAATTAAAAGTTATTTCATCTCACCTGGCCAGTGTCGCTCAGTGGTTGAACCTGGACGTCACGGTTCAGTTCCCAGTCAGGACACATGCCTGTGTTGCAGGCTCGGTCCCCCATATGGGGTGTGAAGGAGGCAGCTGATCAATGATTCTCTCTCATCACTGATGTTTCCATCTCTCTCTCTCTGCCTTCCCCTTTTAAATTAATAAAAATATTAAGAAGTTATTTCATCTCTTTAGCAGTATGATATTTAAGTAACTTTCAAATATTCTAGCTCTGAAACATTCAACCTAGTGCAAATTATTTTTTACTGATGAAAAATTAAAAGCTTATACTGCATCTATCAACTTTCCTTGACTTCTCTTTGCCATATTTTACAATAGTATTCTTCATGGAGATTTTGTAGATATGTATTCATGAGTGGGGTGCTCACTTTAGGAATTGGGGGCTTTCTTTTGTTAAATTTTTAAAAATTATTGTTTTAGTTAGTCGCCCACTTTTCAGGATAACTTCACAGGCTGTATGCCCAAATCATCTGTTCACCCAATGGTTACCTATTGGGCCAGGCACTGTATGCTAGGATTATTATGGGATTCCATTACAATCTCCAAATCTGGAAATCAATACTCCTTTAAATCCCATAATAAAATCTTTTATTTCATCACATTGCCATTGAAAGAGGCCTGATAAAATTGTTGGTAAAGTTGTTTCTGGTTACTTTAGCCCAGCTTAATAACCCTTAGAAAAGAAAAAATAAACATTCCTCAGACTTTATATGGGTACAAAATTAAAATCTTAAGTTTGAGAAATAAAAATAATTTTTTAAAATATGTTTTTATTTATTTCAGAGAGAGGAAGAAAGAGGGAGAGAGAAATAGAAACATCAGTGATAAGAATATCTGATCAGCTGCCTCCTGCAGGCCCCCTACTGAGGCTCAAGCCTGAAACCCACACAGGTACCCTGACTAGGAATCGAACTGTAATCTCATGGTTCATAGGTCAATGCTTAACCACTGAGCCACAGCAGCCGGGCTAAAATAATTTTTTAACAGTTTGATCTTAGTGCAGCTAAAGAAAGAGACTCCAAAAAGAGTGGTGGGACAATGAAAGATACTTTTAAGTAATTGGTTTCAGAGATGCGGCCAAGAAAGAGAAATCTGAAAATGCTTCTTTAGCATTAATTTATTGGGAGAAACTATAGAATCTTGCCTAGAGTATAAAATAAATATAAATGTGTTAGATGAACAAATGGTTATTAAAAACTGTGCTTATATGTTTTCAACTTTTTAAAAACCTATTCATTGACTATTTATTGCTGGTTTACTCTGTGCCTACTTATTGTGGGGACTCTCAAAGAATCCTTAAAAGGCACATTTTGCCCAATGACCTTTAGCAGTAACTTACTTGGTTGTACTACCTTTTCCAGAGAAATTACAAGTGGGCAGGCAACAAAACAATAGAGCAATTAAAACTTTAGTACAATAGTGTAGTATAATTACGTGAGGTTCTGTGGTCCTGATCTTATGTGTTTCTGGAATCTAGTCAAAAGAGAAGTTAGTGCTGGAATTGTAGGCAAGGTTTCTTGGAAAAAGTAGAACATGAATTTCACTTGGAAAAATGTGGAGGAGTTTTCATGAACTGTTGAGAAGGAATGGACTTCTAACCAAGGAGCGCCTGAGTAACGGTGTTTTAGCCCAGTGTGTGAAAGCTGCGAGTAAATGCAGTGGGATCTGAGCACATAGGGAACGTGGGGAAATATTTTCCAGGCTGAAAGCCAGATCCAGGTTTTTTAACTTGAGTTAACAAGTAGTGGGGTCCATCTTGGGATTTTGAGCTGTTAAGAAACATCCAAACCTGTAGAGTTTTAATAATTTTATTTGAACCAAACTGAAGACACTACCAGAAAAAAGATTTCAAATTCTCCAGAGAATGACAGTTTTGCAGTTTTACTTATGCATTTGGAATTAAGGAGGAAATGTGTGGAAAATTACATAAGTGTGGGAGAAAGTAAGGTATAGGATAGTTCCCAAGATTAAATGCTCCCTGGAGGGTGGTTCTGCCTCCAAGAGGCCTAAAGAAGAGGATTACTTGCCCTGGCCTAGTGGCTCAGTTAGTTGGACCATCCTATATAATAAAAGCCTAATGTGCTAAGTGTCCGACCGCTTGTTCGACCGTTCGACCAGTCACTATGATGCACACTGACCACCAGGGGGCAGACGCTCCGACCAGTAGGTTAGCTTGCTGCTGGGATCTGGCCGATCCAGACTGGATGAGACGGGCCAGACATGCCCTGGAGCTCTTCCATGGTCCCTCCCAGGCTGGCCAACCTCCCGCGTCCCTCCTCAGTCCCGATTATGCACCAGTGAGGTCCCTCTGCCTGGCCTGCACCCTCTAGTAATCTGGGACCCCTCTGGGGATGTCAGAGAGCTAGTTTTGGCCCGATCCCTTCAGGCTAGGCCAAGGGACATCACCGGTGCACAAATCCGTGCACCAGGCCTCTAGTGTGTTAATATAGATGCCCAAGAGCGATGAACAAGGCTTACTTAAGGCACAGATAAACCTTTTTATAGGCCTGGGGCGTGACTACCCACCATGACGTGCTCAGTTAGAAATTTATGATCAGCTCACCCTGTGAGGTTACTTTTGGACAGATGTATTATAGGGCCCTTCTTTAACCACAGAGCAGAGCAGCAATTTGTAGAAAGACGTGTTCTACAGGTATTTTTAAAGGAAATATATCATCCAGGAAGAACTTTGGGACACCCACATGGATCACAAAGAGTCCATTAAGCTGCAGACTCAGCCTGCCTCTGGATCAAGCCAGCAGGTCTGTGGGTTAAGACCTCCTCACTCTTATCTGCCAGAGCTGCTTATTCTTTTTTTTTTTAATTTAATAAATCTTTATTGTTCAGATTATTACAATTGTTCCTCTTTTTTTCCCCCATAGCTCCCCTCCACCCAGTTCCCATCCCACCCTCTGCCCTTACCTCCCCCACTGTCCTCATCCATAGGTGTACAATTTTTGCCCAGTCTCTTCCCGCACACCCCACACCCCTTTCCCCCTGAGAATTGTCAGTCTACTCCCTTTCTATGCCCCTGATTCTATTATATTCACCAGTTTATTCTGTTCATCAGATTTTTAATTCACTTGATTTTTAGATTCACTTGTTGATAGATATGTATTTGTTGTTCATAATTTTTATCTTTACCTTTTTCTTCTTCTTCCTCTTCTTAAAGAGTACCTTTCAGCATTTCATATAATACTGGTTTGGCGGTGATGAACTCATTTAGCTTTTTCTTATCTGTGAAGCTCTTTATCTGACCTTCAATTCTGAATGATAGCTTTGCTAGGTAGAGTAATCTTGGTTGTAGGTTCTTGCTATTCATCACTTTGAATATTTCTTGCCACTCCTATCTGGCCTGCTTAGTTTCTGTTGAGAAATCAGCTGAAAATCATATGGGTGCTCCTTTTTAGGTAATTAACTGTTCTTCTCTTGCTGCTTTTAATATTCTCTCTTTGTCTTTTGCTCTTGGCATTTTAATTATGATGTATCTTGGTGTGGTCCTCTTTGGATTTCTTTTGTTTGGGGTTCTCTGCACTTCCTGGACTTGTAAGTCTATTTCTTTCACCAGGTGGGGGAAGTTTTCAGTCATTATTTCTTCAAATAGGTTTTCAGTATCTTGCTCTCTCTCTCTTCTTCTGGCACCCCCATAATTCTGATGTTGGTACGCTTGAAGTTGTCCCAGAGGCTCCTTACACTATCTTCAAATTTTTGGATTCTTTTTGCTTTTTGCTTTTCTGGTTGGGTGTTTTTTGCTTCTTTGTATTTCAAATCTTTGACTTGATTCTTGCGTTCCTCTAGTCTGCTGTTAGGTCTCTGTATAATATTTTTTATTTCAGTCAGTGTATGTTTAATTTCTAGTTGGTCCTTTTTCATAACCTCGAGGGTCTTGCTAAATTTATTGGCCTTTTCTAGGAAATTCTTGAAAAACCTTATAACCATGGTTTTGAACTCTATATCCAGTCGTTTGCTTTCCTCCATTTCTTTCGTTTGTGATCTGTTTCTTTGTCTTCGCATTTTCGCTGCTTCCCTGAGTTGTTAGAGTAGCTTTGTGTGCTAGGTGTCCTCTATGGCCCAGTGGCTCAGCCTCCTCAGTTACCTGGGGTGGACACTCTTGGTGCATCCCTTTGTGGACTATGTGTACAGCTTGTTGTAGTTAAGTCTTGATTGTTGTTGGTATCACTGGGAGGAATTGACCTCCAGGCCAATTGGCTGTGAGGATCAGCTGTGTCTATGCTGGGAGAACTTCTGTGCTGGAGACAGCCTTATGAGACAAGACTTGCAAAAGCCTCTGTGCTCAGCCTGGATGGGGCAGAGTCTCAGGGCTGAGCAGACAGCTTTGACTTCCCATCAGCCCTGCCCTATGAGGCCCCTGAGTCTCAGTGTCTCTCGGTAATCGCTGCAAGCACCTCTGAGAGAAAGCCGCCCTCAAGTTGCGGCCGCCGCCAGACAGTCCAGTTTCTCCCCCAATGAATCTGGATTCCCAGATTCTCGCCCAGAACTGGAGTTCAGCGCAGTCAGGAGCTTCCGTCTCCCTCCCGCTAGAGAAAGCCAGCCAGGCACTCAGCCGCCCGTCCTCTTCGCGTGCGTGTCTCCGTACCTCAGCCTTTTGCAGCTCCTCTGAGTCTCCGTGTGCCCCTCTCTTTCCTTCTAGTTGTAGAATTTCCACTCAGCCAGCTTTCCTGTGGTTCTGGATGATGTCCGTTCTGTCTTTTAGTTGTAGTTTTGAAATTGTTGTGTGAGGCAGCAGTTTAGGTGTTCACCTATGCTGCCATCTTGGTTTCTCTCAGAGCTGCTTGTTCTTATGGACATTGAGTTATTAAGAGAAATAACCTAGATGTATAAACCAGAATGCCACTATGTTTTTTAACAGTGAAAAACAAGCAAATGAATGCTCATCTGCCTGAGAAACATGTTATTTCTTTTAAAGTCAATGTCTAGCTTCATAAGAAGCTTTGATATAGGAATGGAATCTGAGCCACATTGTCTAGGCGTTCGGTGGCCTCAGAGCCAGGTGTGTCTGTGTTCCAACACCCCCTCAAGTCTGAAATCAATGCAATTGAGAGGCCGTGTGATTGTTATTACCTTGGTGACTGCTTTTTCTAAGCTCCCTTTGTTTTGCTTTTTTCACCACAACTCACCTGGCTGGTTTAGTTACTGCTTTGTTTCTTTGGGGTTAATTGGCATATCTCTACCCTAATCTTTTCTGGGTTGCCTATAATGTCAGAAGCTAATCTTATATACCTTTTCTCTCAATTCTTGGTAGCGGTGGGAGTTGGGAGAAGGTGCCTCCTGTCCCTCTCAGGTATGTGTGGGTGGTCTGACAATAGTGAATTTGGGAAAGTGACTAGAGAAAGATAGAATCCAGAAAGGTCAAGTAACTTCTTAAGTGGTACATAAATGGATTAAAAATCATGGTCCTGGCTAAGTTTCTTTTCTTTTGCTCACTCTGAGATCCAAAATTTCCCAGCATTACTTTTTTGCACTCAGAAATTACAAGTGGGTCCTTGGGACCCAGTAAGTTTCTGTCATCTCTAATTGATCATTAGCAATCCAGGTGTGGCATGACACCCCCTGATTAACGGCAGCCTCTTGGGCAAGCTGGTCATTTTGTCACCACTGGCACTCCCCACCATGCACAAGGGCAAAGGCTGTAGCGAAGCACCTTTAAAGTTAGTCATTCTGATTTTTAAAACAAGGTACGTTTTGCTCATTTTTCACACAAGGAGACATTGACATGTATTTGAGAATATTAATATGGATAAAACAGTCCCTTTGACCAGTCTATATTGAATTTCATTTCCACATAGAGAGGCAGATACAAAAACACAGTGGCCTGTGTTAATTGTATGTGAAAGTAATAACATAATAATACTCCTTGATTAAGTCAAAGCATGGCATCAGTGCTGCCTTAAAGCCATAATAACCAAAATGAAAGACGAAAGGTCATGCACCTCCCAAAGGAATTTCCAAAGAGCTATGTTATGAAACTTGCCCATCTCCATGATACTGATACTGAAAATGTGGCGTGAAAACAGCGCTGAAGACTTAGAAGATCTGCTGTGTCCTCTTGTGGCTGCTTGGTCTTGAAATACAAAAGAAAATGTTTCCCTACGTGACCCAGTTCTAACTCATAGAATTAAACCATAACCTGAACTCCTGGAACCCGGGGGGAAAAGCAATAGTGTTTCTGGGAAGAATGAAACATTTCTTAACCTCTTTGTAATTTCATGAGTATGTCCCTTTGAATTTCAAAAATTCACAACAAAAAGGATCAGGATGTTTCCTCAAAGACCAGAATTCTGTAGATTTCTTCTTCAGCTTCCTGTCTGGATCTTTGTTTAGCCTGGAAAAAGGGGCTCAGCTCAGGTGGCTGAATTTTCCTGATCTTCATTGATTTGGGGGCTGGCTAAAAAGATAGGAAAAATTAGTTGGGAGTCGTTTGGCTTACATGTATATGTTTAAATTTTACATATATATGCCCACCTATAAAAAAAATATCAGGTGGGGAAGAAGGAGCTAATAAAAACAGAACGAAAGTGAATTTTGTGAAATTGTCATCAGTAACCCTGTAGCCAACCACGAACTCTTGCAGGGAGAATCAGACCAGAGGCAGAACCTCGGTGAGGAAAAGAGAAGGGCCCCTCTGATGTGGGTGACAGGTTCCCAGAAATAGCCCCAGGTGCTGTTTTGTCACCAGTTCCCCTGGCCTTTGCCTGGGGTGCGCCTTTCAGATCCACCTGCTTGTTCATCCTCTGGTCTCAGAACATCTTCCCGCCAGCCCTGCCCCATCGAGTTGTATCATGCTGTTTTGTAATTGCTCACTCCTTCACTGACTCTGGGAGACTCAAAGGCTCCTTGAAGGCAGAAATATGCTGCCTGGCATGTCTGCCTGGCACTTAGTGGGCACTCAATAAAATGTGTTCTTTTGTATAAATTTCCTATTTCTGGTTTGGTTGGGGTGAAAGCACCTCAGATTCACCCAACGTTCAGTTTTAATAATAAATAGGCTGTTCTGATTATTATTATTGTTATTTACAATCTTCACCCAAGGATATTTTTCCATTGATTTTTAGAGAGAGCAGAAAGGGAAGGAAGAGACAGAGAGAAACACTGATGTGAGAGAGACACATCAATTGGTTGCTTCCCACATGCCCCGGACCAGAGCGGGGAGCCTGCAACTGGGTTTGATTGTGGTTCGTGCCCTTGACCAGAATCAAACCTGGGACCGTTTAGTCTGCAGGCCAATGCTCTATCCACTGAGCCAAAGTGGCTAGGGTCTGTTCTGTTGATTTCTAATTCAAGGAGGGGCTTAGCTGCTGATGCCCACTAGGAATCACATGGATGATGTTAACAAGGAGAGATTTGTTCACATCCTGTTACCACCAAGTTCACATGTTAAAATAAGAGAGTGTGGCAGGTTTGCCTGGGCTTGGCCACACGTCCAGTTGCTTGAAGTTAATGGAATGAATAGCAGGTCCTATGTTTTGCCAGGCTTCTGTAACACCCAGCGATTGTGAGCAGCCCATAGGAGTGATATCTGAGAACTGTAGGCTACACTCTAGCAGACTCTCAGGGGTCTTCTGAGGGCTCATGGAGGGGAGACTGGAGGGCTCATGGGTCAGCTCATTTGGATCCCTCTGTGGCTGCAATGTGCCACACTGGAGAGAATAAAGAACTCAGAGTGCAAAGCAGAGGTCGTGACCAAATATCAGAGGTAGCTGATAAGACACAGCTGCTGGTATGGGCTTAGATGAATGCTCTCCAGGGTCCGTTTCAGTTAAGCCTGTCACACGGTAAACAGTAGCATTAGAGGGTGGCCTTCTTAGACTTGGCGATTTCTGGACTGTATCACTAGGATGGTTTGGATGGTTAATCCTGAGTTCTATTTTTAGCCCTTTGGAGTGAAAGCAGGAGTGCATGTGCTTGGCAGCAGGTAGGAATTTTCCGCTCATCCCCCACGCAGGGTAACACTGGGCCGAAAAGGAGGCCTGGCTCGTATTCCAGTCATCCCCCATGTCACCACCCCGGACCTGGCTTAGCTGGGGCACCGAAGGGGCATGGTGGCATGAGATCCTTTCCAAGGGGCCCTTTGGGGCAGCCTCACTCCTGGGTGTCGAGCAGAACCTGAGGGCCTAGCAAGGCAGCTGTTGCGATCTGTTTACCACGATGGATGGAGAACAACTTTTTGAGGCAAGGAGTAGAGAGTGAAGGCCCCTTTAAGCTCACTGCTTGCCCAGGACAGTGTTCCTGCAGTCATAACCTTGGTCATTGCATGGCAGAGCGGCGCCCGTCATTCTGGTTTGGCCAGCAGAAAACAAAAGCTAACGTCATTGATGCAGAGAATTCAGAAATTAGAAAAGTGGGCATTTCAAGAACAAGCACTTAGGGAAGGCCTGTCGCCAAACTACACAGGCTGGCCATCGGCAGCAGAGCGCGGCCACACCAGGGTCCAAGCAGCAATATAGTCACCCAGAGGCCATCAGAGAGGGCTGGGGAAAGCTGAATAGCTACCCACTCAGAAGTTACAGCCCCTTTCAGGCTACACTGCAAAGGTCCTGACACACAACAGACAGATCAACACCAAGGACAAATACAAGTCGTTCAGGTGGTGGGTGGGGTGTGAATACAGCTGGGGAATTTTTCATTGAAACAGTGGTCAAAGCTGACACTGCCTCTCTCCCATCAGACGGAAATCTTCATGGTAAGAAGTGTTAGGAGCCCATCTGAGGAGCAATGCAGTTTGAACCTTGATGTTATGTCTAGATAAGCATGGATAGAAGGGGAGAATCTCGGTGTGTTAGTGTTTGATGAAGAGTGTAAATTCTGGGTTAAAGCTCCTGTATTTGCCACTTTTTTTTTTTTCCTGTACTTGCCACTTCTTGACTGGTTACGTGACCATACAGCCCCAGTTATGTCCTCCATAAAGGCAAATAAAAACCCAGGACCTGTTGGCTGAATTTGGAGGCGTCACGAGGTATAGGGCTTACCTGGCGCAGGGCCTGGCGTTTAGAAAGTGTTTGGGGAGGTTCATGTTAATATTAACATTTGAGCCATCGTGTTTGTTGCTTATTTTAGGCAGCTCACCCTTCCTTGGTAAGCCATTTGATGACTGTAGTTTCAAACTAGTTGGTTTTATTGCCTGCACTTGTAAAAGGGTGGGAACGAGAGTGGATGGGATCATTCTCATTCTCAGTCTCTCTCAACCGCCTCTGCTTCCCTGAGCAGCTGCAGGGTCTCCAATCTCACCTGTCTCCTGCTTATTTCCCCTTCCTTCTTTTCTCTCTTCCCAACCCCTCCCATTCTTTCCTTCTCACTTGTGTTTCTCCTACAACAAAGATAGAGAGACAGGCCTGGCCACGGATATCAGAGTTAGCTTTTCACCAAAGCGATCAAGTCCAGAGTCCTTGTGGACCATCTCCATGGCAGTCAGCACTATCCCCAGCTGAGGCCCGTCCTCCTCCCAGCTGGACCTTCAGGCCTCCCCTTCCTAACCTCTGATTCCCCTGTGGCCGAAAAGTGTCCAGGGGTTTGGTGTGACAGGGAGATCCCCCAGGCATGTTCACATTCCCTTCGGGGCTTCTTTTCCAAGGGTTACCACCTGGAGCAGAGGGAACTATGGGCTTTGGGTTAGAAATACAAGTTCATTTGCTGTTTGTTAAGTTCTGGTTGTTCACTGCCTGACTGCCTCTCGGTGCCCACACCTCTCTGCACTCTGAGAGTGAATATTTGAGTGATGCTATTTCTGGTCTGAAAAGTACATTATTTTGATCCTCTGGCTCTGCTTAGGAAATAAGAATATTCATGTCCAAAATAATTCTGGATAGTAGAAACAAGTTGGTTTGTTTGTGTTTTTTTCCATTAGATTACGATTATTGTAGATACTGGAATTTACCCTCTCCAGAATACCACATTATTCTCAACTAGTAGTAATAAGTTGAGATAAATGTAAAAATACCACATTTTCTCAACTAGTAGCAATAAGTTGAACGTCAGCTGGCCATATTGTATAGAACAAGCATATAATCACTGTGATCAGTCTGATTAAAATACATTCCCTGTTCTGTTCTGTCTGTCTTTGAACTTGGAGTAGAATCAAGGCGCAGCCAGGAAAGTGCTGTAAAAAAAAAAAAACAGTATGAGATTGGCATAAAAATGTTAAACACATTTTGATTGTTAATATGAAAAGCGCCTATTATCTATAGGATGCTATCTAGTTACTAATAAGGTAAAAGGAAAACAGAGTAGTTATAATAACAAATAACCCCTGTAGAGAGCTTGCTAAGTGCCAGGCATCATTCTAACTACTTCACGTATATTAATTTATAAACCATCATGACAACTCTATACCATGGTCTTGGAATAGAGGCAGCAAGGCTTAGTGATTAGGAAAATACACAGCCGCAGGTGGCATTTCTAGCCTTCAAATTCAGGGAGGCAAGGATGCTCTGGGCTGGGTTGGGAGGCAAGAGCTTCATGAATGAGATGGGGTCCATTGTCTCTCAAAGGACATATCATTGCTACATTGTTCCTAAGAGAACCATGAGCTAATTAGAACCATGAGCTAATTGTTGATATCTGGGGGCCCAAAATAGCTCTCAGTTTATTCTGCAAATAGGGTTTTATTTTAACATTATGAAATTATGACTTTGCCTAGCAAATGCCTTTTGGATAAACTGAAACCTTTCCCATAATCCGAAGTGACACAGGTGTTACCAAGGTCTAAACGCAGCAGACACAGAAACAAGATTATGAAAACTGTCTGTTCACATCTGACACAGGCTCTTCGGAGGTGCTAAAACTAGAGTCAAAGGGCGTTAATAAAGAAAGAGCATTCACAAGGCCCCAGTGATATTGATGCTAGATATTTGGTACACATTTTAGCCAATATCTCCTCTTTAGAAATGTTTGCTTTGGGAGTGGAGTACATTTTACAGAATGACAGAGACTTTATATTTTGGCATCTCTCACTTGAAGAGAATTTATATGGCACATCTTTTTTAGTTATTGTAGTAGTAGTAAAATCATAAGAAAGGTGAATGTTTATGGTGACTCAATAATGAAGATTATATGTTCAGCATTGCTTCAACTACTTCTCTTTTGTGTCATAGAATGTATTGATTTGCAACCAGCTTAGCAGTTATTTAGTTAGAAATTATGTACTTTATACTAAATGATACTTCACGTGAGAGATTTCTTCTTATTCCTTCTATTGATACAGAATTCAACACACACACACACACACACACACACACACACACACACACACACACACAAACAACAACAACTCTGTAGCTTTATGTTTTATTGTTGGTCTAATTACCAAGAGAAATGTTTTATGTTATATGTTGTGCTCATTATTCATTAGGGAGCTGACCGTGCATCTTTGGATGAAAGGGCAAGTTTAAGAAGGCAGTTAGTAAAATAAGCATTTGCCCCTCAGAGAAATACGACGTGCACATTTTCATAGTCAAAAATCTCATAAGAGTGATAATTAACAATGTATAATAATATATAACAGCAGATTAATGTGAAAGACATAGAGATGCAAAAAGTATTGAAGGGTGGTCTATACAAGAGCAATATGGAGAAAAGCACAACCACGGATATTATTAATATTATATTGCAAGCTTTGCACTTTGTGATCCAAATGAATAAGACTTGGCTTTGTATATTTTTATATGCTTACATAATGAGAAAATTTTCTCCTTAAGGTTTAGGCTTATAAATATTTGCTTAATATGATTCATTAATTAAACATGTGCTTATCTAGCATAAAACTAGGGGACTCTCAGTGTCCTTTTTGTCTTTTCAGAGTGAAAGTGCCCTCGTGAAAGAAACAGAGCTGTCAATCCAACTTGCAAACATCAGGGATGAAGTTGGTAAGTGGGGCACTGAAAATGAGGAGCGGGCAGATGTCTTTTCCTGATACCTGTGAATGTGTAACAAAAGCAATCATGCCTCGTGTAATAAGCCGAGCAAAGCTGCCTAGACAAATGAAGTGTCTTACCAGCACGACGGTGGGCTGTTGCAGCCTTGCAGGGACAGCTTCGTAACAGTTCACAGTGGAGCCAATCAGGCCTGGACTCTGCTCCTTGCAGATGGCAGCCCATCCGTCCATCTGCTGGTGCTGTGACAAGCAACCCTCCGTGTAGGCCCCCCTGGGCAGGCAGAGCGCCAGAGCAGCAGCCCAGCTGTGGTGGGCTACATGAGGCTCTGAAAGATGCGAGTGTTCCGTGGCTGCCTGCCCTGCCACAAAATACTCTCTGATAGAGCACTTGGTCAACAACACAAATTTGGGTGGGTTAAATGCTGAGGTTCATGTTGAAACTCCTGGTCTGCTGATAGGACGGTGTTGTTCAGTCTGAACCATGAGAGACCTCACAACTGACAAGATGGTCCCCAGACCCTGGGGCTTTCACTTGAAGCCAAAGATCAGACCAAGTATTTGCCATCTTCCCTTTCTCGATCCCATTTCTCTCTTGAGAACCTGCTATTTTTTCCCCCAAGAAGCAGTCAGCAAAAGTGATATAAATATAGTCTATTCCCCTATGCTTCTCTTTCCAGGGAGCATCTGTCCTCCACCCAGTGCAGTCCTGGGACAGCCCACACATGCAGGGTGGTCCCCTCCAGGAGGAGAGGGACAGAGCAGGCCCAGCCATCCAGCACCTTTCCCTCCAGCCTGTAAAGGGGACTCATAGCTATTGGGTCAGTGGTACCTTCCACCCAAAAACAGAGGGGGATATCTTTCACTCTAGGGTGAATCCCTCCCCAGAGAGATGTCTGCACCCCTGTGGCTAAGCTTTGGATCTGGGGTTGTGCACCCTGACCCAGCTGGGTGTGGTGGGCCAAATCCAATGCAGCTTCCCTCAGTCTTTTCCAGAAGCTTCTGAATGCAGCAAGAACCACACAAAGATTACATTGAGTTTCTTGTATTTGTCTTATTTCATTTCTGTATTAGTGCTAAGAATAGAAGCAGAAGTCGCCTGCCAAATGAAAAAGCCGCCGAAACCGGTTTGGCTCAGTGGATAGAGCGTCAGCCTGTGGACTCAAGGGTCCCAGGTTCGATTCCGGTCAAGGGCATGTACCTTGGTTGCGGGCACATCCCCAGTAGGGGGTGTGCAAGAGGCAGCTGATTGATGTTTCTCTCTCATCGATGTTTCTAACTCTCTATCCCTCTCTCTTCCTCTCTGTAAAAAATCAATAAAATATATATTTTTTTAAAAAGCCATGGATAGGGGGAGGGTGGATAGCCTTGGCAGCCTGTGGCCTGGGCCACTCAGCCCAGCATCCAGCCCCAGCAGACACTTAGGCAGCAAGTGCCTGAGCCACTCCATGTGTGAGGGTAGAAAGCCAGGGGAATATGGGCTCAACGTTAACTGAAGTTCATAAATTCTAGTGTCTTGACCTGCAAGATATTCCCTCGAGAGGAAAACAGTATTAAGCTTACAAACCTGACTTACAGATGATGGTAGACAAAGAGAGACGGGCAAGCCTATCTCTAAATAGAAATGAAGAATTTCTAAAGGTTGTAAATTCAGACTTGGAAGAGGGGAGGAAGCTGCAAAAAGTAGGCTGTAGCCTGCAATAGGGCATTCCTCTGAAAGGGGGCTGAAAGGCAGCCCCACTGCGGCCCATTGTGCCCCAGCTGGCATGGGGCTGCCGCCACCCACATGTAGGAGTGCTTTTTTCTATGTGCACAAAGGCGCCACGTGGGCCAGCTGTGGCCCAGTGCTATGTACCATTAGTGTGACTAAGACTCAACTCATGTCCTCAAGCTTACAACCAAAGGCTGTGGAGGATCAGCTATCTGAGATGGGCCTTGTAGGACGACTAAAATTTGGGTAGATGCATGTAGGAAGGAGAGGAGTACAATTATTGAGCACATGCTGAAACCTGCTACCACAGTAAATGTGCCCTGGACCAATGGGTGCCATGATCATTTTTAGGCATTACTCGTTTTGCACACCTACAGAAAGAAAAACTATGTGTTTCTTCATTTATCTTTTCATGGTATGAAAAAAACTTTTTTGTGCTTGACATTTAATAGTTAGAAAACATTCTATCATACTTGTAAACTAGAATAAGCTACTGTCGGGTCCAAGTTCCTCAGCCAGGGACTTGACCTCTTTGGACACTGGAAATTAGAAGAATACATGGGTGGCCATAGGTAGGTGGGACATGCTTTATTATGAACAAAGCAGCCAACAACTGGCTGGTCAGGGGCACCTTATATACTCACTCAAACAAAAGAGGCCTCGTGCCAATTAGTGACGTCTGTACTATATTAACATAAGCAGGTTATATAAGGGTGTGCTGGGGCAGTACATATAGTGCTACTGCTGAGTCATTTCCCTCACACATGCATAGGGCAAAGGGGCCTTTAACATAGTAATACTGCTTTGTCATTGCCTACACACATGCGTATGGCGAGTGGGACTTTAACCTCTGACATACTCTGGTCAGAGCCCCCACAGCTATGCTTCCCCTTTGAGTATTTGGGGTTTTATCACTTTTTGCTATTATGCAAGAACTAATGTACTATTTGCAAATTATTTTTTTCCTCTTGTATTATTTTCCCGCAATATAGTCTCAAAAGTGTGGACCAATCATTTTGATAGGATGTTTGTTCTAAACTCATCTGTATGTGAAGTGTCCTTTTTTATATTTATTCTGTCAATACAAGTAAAAGATTATGGTGTATTTAATCTCATTGAATCTAGGGTTGCCATATAAAGAGGAAATTAAATCTTTAGCTCTCTCTCTCTCTCTCTCTCTCTCTCTCTCTCACACACACATACACACACACACACACACACACACACACACACACACACACACACACCTGACAAGAGACAGATAATATCCAAATATGTACCAGCGTGTACTTTGGGATGATATTTTTGTGGTCCAAGAGTAGAGTCCCTTGTGGAGTGGCTGAAAATTGTTGTCAGTGGTGTTACGCTGTATCCTCTGTGGAGAAAGGGATCTCTGGTTATCCTCCTGAAAGCTTTATCCTCAAGTCACCCTCCAGGGATGATGGCTCTTGCCCTGTCTTTGGAGTTGGCCTTCACTGGTTTCATCCTTGGAAAAGCCTTCCCCATGCTAAGTGGTTGAGGGGTGAAAGGAAGCCAGAATCCAGCACCACATCCAGGGAAGGAGGAGCAGAAATGCTAGTAAGAGGTTTAACATTTGATTTTTTTTTTAATCATATTTTAGAATTTCCCCAAAAATGTAATTTTTAAAATCTGAGCCTTGATTTTTGCATAGTCATTCTCTAGATTTGGAAGTCAAATATTGAATAAGTGAAGGGTTGCTCTTATAGGTGTAAATGCTGAAATAGATTTATAAGATGTTCTTTCTAGAAGCATGTTTCCTTTCGAGACCTTAGGCTTCACGTTGTTAACTGCCATCAGGTGGATGTTTATGATCTTCTCTCCAACAAAACTGCCCTATTAGAAAATCTGAGCCTTAAAAATATATATTAGATGGGTTCCACCAGACAGAGAAACATGCAGTGCATAGGTAGTTCAGGTGGAGCCTCTGGCTGACACTCCTGGTTGGCCCTGATGTTCTCCCAACCAGACACAAGTGCTGTGGAGATATACATGCAGACTTGAGTTGGACCAGCACTAATTCCTCTACACGCCTCCTGCCTTATTCCTTCCTCCGGGCTGCTCACAGCTGCGACTGCCTGAATTTGGTGTGAAAGTGCCTCTCATCTTTGAAGTTCTCAGTCCCTTCAGCTGCCCTCCTGGTCTTATTTACCTTCCACTGGCCCCAGTCCCCCAGGCTGTCGTCTGCTTCCACACATGGCTTCCATCACCCTCTCTTAGCCCCCTTCCTCTCTAGAACTTGTTATAACCTGTACTCTGGCTATTCCCACCCAAGCCAGGTCCATTGGGTTTTTATCTTTTTGCCAGCTTCAGACTGAAGATGGACTTTTCTTTCTTATCCCTATTTAACACTAATAACACTTAGTATGAATAGTTTTAAAACAGAAAGCAATTTTGAACAAAGCAATCATTCTGGCAGAGTTTCTTGGGTATTGTACCTTAAATGGTTAAATCTACATTTTTACTAGAGCAGTGATGGTGAACCTATGACACGCGTGTCAGCACTGACACGCGTAGCCATTTCTGATGACACGCGGCCGCTAAGGCGGCCGCATGCCGAGGATGAAACATTTGCTGCTCCTGAGGATGAAACATTTGCGAAATAATGTTTTTTCCTCAAAGTGACACACTACCCGAGTTATGCTCAGTTTTTTGGCGAAGTTTGACACACCAAGCTCAAAAGGTTGCCCATCACTGGACTAGAGTCAACCTATTGAAATAAAGCAAAAAATGGGATGTTTTATAATATAAAATAAGAGATATTAAAGGATTCTGACAGCTTTGATGTGATGATATGATAGGAATCTATGTTTGTGACAATATGCCACAAATTGTTGTTTTTTATGTTTCTAAGTTACTAACTAGAATGGATTTTTCAGTGTATTCTCATTTGTAACTAGCAACCCACACATACATACAAACACCACTGTGAGTTTGTATGTGCGATGACTTTACCTTTCTGGGTTATACATATAACTTTTCTTGTAATTTTATAATTATAACCCCTGGTATTTACATAGTGCTTAGTACTTACCAAGCTCTATCACATATATTTTATTTATTCATTCTAACAACTCAATGAAGTAGGTGTTGGTATCTTTATTTTATAGAAAATTGAGGCCCAGACAGATTAAGTAACTTCCCTAAGAGCATACAACTGGAATGGGATAGAATCCAATCTTAACCCAAGTCTAAATCTTCTACACACAGTATGTAAGTTTTCCATGGCATCTCAGCCCCACCACCAAATTATTTTTGTAATTTTTAGTTTAGTAAACTGAAAAAATCAGATAAAATAAAATAGCCTTTTCTTCCAATTCTGTATGACTTTGTCATAAAACCATAACAGATGCTGGTATGGATCTGTCCAAACATGGAGTAGATTGTGATTATATAACACTTATGATGTTCATTGGTCCCAGACTAATTCATTAGGGTTAGGTTCAGGGACAAAAAACAAACTTCCCAAAGAATGGAAGCTTAATCAAGGTAGATTTTTATTTCTCTCTTATATAGAAGTCAGGAGGAATACCCAGGGGCAGGTATGGTTCTGCTCCACAGAGTGCACAGGGGCCCAGGATGCTTACGGCTCACTGTTCTACTGCCCAAGACTGTGGCCCTTGTCCTCGTGGTCCGGTATAGCAGTGGTGCTACAGTCATCGTATCGGTATTGCAGGCAGTAGGGTGGAGGAACGAATGAATAAAGAAACAGAGAGTCTCTCTTTGGGGGAAAGTTTCCAGGAACTACCCTTCAGCTTAGATCTCATTGGCCAGAACTAAGTCACAAGGCAACTTTCATTCAAAAAGAGATTGGTGAATGTGCTCTAATACCTTGCCCAGGTATGATATTATTACTGTGGAAGAAGGGGAGAATGAAAATGGGGGACCACTAGCAGCCTGTGCTCTGGGGCCAGAATTGCCTGTTAGTAAGTTGGGGAAAATAATCCTGTCACACTCATCGATGAGAGTAAAGGATCTAGCAGAGTATTAGGCAGACTAGAGAGGGCTTAATATGGTGCCAATTCCCTTACCTCAAATTAGATTCTTCCATCTTCCTTCCTCTCATAGCTTTAAAAAGCTGAGTCAAAATGCAAATTTTAAGAAGTTACCCCAGAAAAATATAATTAATCTTGGGATCACAAACATAATGGACATTTTCTTATTTACAAAAATATCTCTTCTAAGCACATCAGTTAAACCCTTCAATTATAAAGACAGATAACTTTAAAGTAAAAGGATAGGTAGAAAGATGTACTATGCTAACACCAATCAAAAGAAAAATCGAGTGTCTATGTTAATGTCACACAAAGTAAGCTTCAGACCTGTAATATTAGTAGGGATCAAGATGGCCATTACATAACAATACTAAATATCTATGTACCTAACAACAGAGCTTCAAATCACATGAAGCAAAAACTGATAGAATAAAATGAGAAATAGACAAACACACAGTTATGGCTGGAGACTTCAGCATTGCTTTCTCAGTATCCATAGAACAAGCAGGCAGAAAGTCAGGAGGGGTATAAAAGACCTGAACAGTAGTATCAACCACCTTGACCTAACTGGCATTAAGAGCAGCCTATCCAACAACAACAGCATCCTTTTCAAATGCACACAGAACATTGAGCAACATAGACCATATTTTGAACCATAAAACAAACCTCAGATAACACAAAAGAGTTGAAATAATACAAAATGTTTAGGACTATAACAGAATTAGACTATAAATCAATACTGTGAAAATACCTGGAACATACTTTTAAATAATACTTCGGTCAAAGAGGAGACCCCAAGGCAAAGTAGAAAATATGTTGACTTTGAGTGAAAATAAAAACACAACATATCAAAATCTGTAGAATGCAAAATTCTCTCATCAGCAGAGATGAGTCTTCTCATTGTGTAACAACATTAGTGGAGGTGGGGGGAGGGGCATACATACATCTCTGTCCTAGCCTCTGTTGCAGGGAGGCAGGGAGTGTTATCTTAAAGAAGGTGCGATCTAGTAGATTTAGTCTGCCATCAGAAATTTGAGTGTGATGACATAGCTTCAAACATACTGCTTTCTCTGAAGGATTGACCACTCAGCACAACCAGGTCTGGGAATTGCCCGCCTCTCCTGTAGGGAAAAGATATTTGTTCTGAGCTGGAAAATGTTCACACCAAGTGATGTCAACTGCCATGATTAGATTTATTTCAATAAATGTGATTTTCTGAAGTCATTTTAGTTTCTATCCCAAACAGGTGCTTACCCATGCATAGTAACATCAAAACTGCAAACTCCCTTAAATGTACCAGAGACTGAGTTTGGTTGCCATGGGGAATACGTTATCAGCTACAAGACTTCAAAACTGCTACTCTCTTTGAGACAATGATTCATTCCAATTGGCAGCAACACATTTTTTTATATTTATAAAATTCTTTGACATCTATATACATAGCACATTTTAGTTATTTTATATGGAGATATCTATTTTGTGATTCTCTAAAATATTTATTCCTTAATGAATAAAGATAATTCTGCTTTCTGATGTATGTTAACATTGATATTTTTAAATCTGTGGATTTTATCCTTAACTACCATGAACTGACTGACTAGAATAATTTAGGATACCAAGGGCTGCCACTGTCTTACCCTGAGGACAAACAGCTTCTTGAAATTCTGCGTCAGCTGCCTCCATAAAATGGTGACTTCATAAATCTAATATTTACAGTGGTGTACAGTTTACAAGGCCCTTTCACATACTATTTCATTTGATCCTGACAACAACCCTAGGAGAAAGGTAAGCTAAATAATACAACCACCATTTTAATGATGAATAAATCATGTTTATAGAGAATAAGAGAGAACCCCATGTCATATAACTATGAGGAATAACAGAGCTGGGTCCTTATCTCACTCCACCATGACCACGTGCTGCCTTCCTATTGTAAGATCTCAGTTGGTGTCTCAGGAAGATAATAAAAAGCAAGGGAAAGACATGACATACTGTATACATCTAACATGAAAATTGCTGAAGAGCATCTTGCAAAGTGTGTATTTTCAATGACAATCACACAAATTATGCAGATGCAATCACCTCCCCTTGTGAGTGTCTCATGCACTTGGATCACCCTCTGTTTTTCTTTGTATCTTGATCAGCCCAGTGCTAATCATATTGAATGTGGAACATTTACTGCTTCATTTTATACACTTGATTGAACTCAGGAGACATACCCGTTACTGCGCCAGGAGTAACAGAGGGATGCGACACAGTCTCTGACCTCAGAGTATGCCTGTGTATTGGAGAGATGGACATATAACCAGATCATTTAAATCCAGTGTATTAAGTAAGGTTCTAGAGGTCTAAAAGTTCAGAACCCTAATCAGGGTTCACATTTGATTTTTCTTGTCTAATGCCATTATGAATTATTTTTATTCATTCAGATACCACCAAGGTCATGGAGATATTCACAAGTACTATCAATCTTTGCTTAATTTGGCAGCTTATTTGAACAAAATAATATATAAATTGCAATATATGCTTATGTAATATGCAGGTCACTTTTTTAAAAAAATCAAAATTACAGTCTTTCAGCCAACTGTCAGTTCTTTGGGGAATGAATTCTGGTGAAAAAATATGATAACTAGACCAATTCTATATTGTAAGTAACTATGTAAAGACTTCCTAAATTTCAGCAATAATGAACCTGGTCATCATCTCAGGACTCTGTAGCACAACTTTTCTTAAAATAAAAATATAAGCTGGTGGTGAGGCATGTGGCCAGTTTAGCTAATCACATCATGGTTCCAGATGGAGAGACCAGGCTGGCAGCACAGTGTGGTGTTGACCTTGGTGGAATCACTGTGGTCCAGCTTTTGTTTTCTTCATTAGTACACCAAGAGTAGTACACCAAGAGTGGCTCTGACTGTCAAGGGCACATCTTGTACTACAGCCTGATAGAGAAAACAAAAATATCAATTTGTTAATTTATAATGAGAAATAGATCTCTTTATAAGTGGATCTATCTAGAAAGCTAAAGTTGTAATCAGAAGACTACTTACTGGCCCAAAATCAGTCATGTGCTACAAATAACAATGGAGTGACTCTTGCTTTTCTAGGACCTTAATTCTTAGTCAGGGATCTCCATGGGAGCAGATGGAAGCCTGTTAGAATCACCTGGATGCTTTTACCAACTACTCATGCCTAGACTTCTTGTATAGCCATAACAGAATAACTAGGGCTGCACTCCACACAGCTGTAAAATAGACAAATTATATGAGGCAGCTGTTTTCAAGCATTGGACACCACAAGAAAAGGGAAACACACCGAGTCCCACATTAGCCCCAGCTCTCTGCCTGGGGCTCTTACCAGACCACAGCACAGAGAGGTGCTCGAGGAAATAACCACTATCTCACTGATCTGCAGAAGCAGATACCAGTGTTGAAGGTGATTAAAGTAATTGTGGGGCCAACCACTGAAGAGGAGTAAGCTGAGCAGAGCAGGCCCCCAGGAATTTGCCAGGGGGTGGAGGATGAAGGGTGGGCCGCACCTGCACAGAGAGGCCTGACAGAGGGCAGCTGCTGCAGGACTGGGAGCTGAATGGAGGTACCAGAAGTCATGCAGTGCCAGGAGGTGGAATTCCAGCCCAGCAGGGATTGGGGTAGGAGAGACATCTCCCTGAGCACCTTGAGCAAACAGTCAAGACCTGAGAAAGGTCAGGCATAAGGAGTAAAGATCATGACCTAGAATAAGAGTCTCTCTAAGACTTAAAGAAAACTGAAGTTGAAAGACCCTAACAAAGAAGAAAACCACACCTGACCAAACCAAAGGAGTCTAATGATTTACCTGTCTGTCAACAAATTCAATACTGTTAAAGAAAGACTCCACAATACATACTTCCTACAATGTATCATCCACAGTGTTGAACCTATAATTTTTAAAAATTAGACATACAGAGAAGCAGGACCCATAATGAAACAAAAAAGAAGTCAATTGAAACAGGTATTGAAATAACCCAGATGTTGCAACTAGCAGATAAGAAATTTTAAAAACTATTATGAACACTAGGGGCCCAGTGCATGAATTTGTGCACCTTGAAAGGAACTGTGGGCCACAAGGCTGCATTGGGCACAGGGGCGAGTCTCGGCCCATCCTCCATGCCCCCACCCAGCCCCTCCCACCACCCCCACTCGGCCCCTTCCACTGCAGCCCCTGATCCCCTGTTTGCTGGCAGCCCTGCTCCCATCACCACTGCTCCCACATGATGATGGCACCAGTCCTGCTCGTACCTGCTGATAGCATGGAGCAATTGGGGCCGGTGCCAGCAGCAGGTGTGAGTGGGGTCGGCTCCATCAGCAGGTGCAAGTGGCAGCTGCTGCCCCGATCGCCCCTCAGGAGCAGGGAGAGGTGGAGAAGCCCTCAGGGCGATTGGGGCCAGCGCCAGGCGCCAGCAGCGGGTACAAGCGGTGGCTCCAGCTCTAGCAGCAGGTGGGAGCACCCAGCAGGACTGGGCACATAGGAGCAAAGAATTTTCAGTAACCACCAGAGGCTCTCCCCGATGACAGCAACCAGCGCCCCACCTTGGTCTGGCGCCCCCACTCACCTGCTCCACCATCCCACCACGGCCAATGCCCACCAATTCCGCACTCTGCAGCTTGCTGCGAACACCCGCCATGTTCCGCACGTGCCCCCTGGTGGTCAGCGCATGTCATAGTGACTGGTTGTTCAGTTGTTCAGTTGTTCCACTGTTCAGTCTATTTGCATATTAGGGCTTTTATATATATAGATATTCAACCACTTCTAAAAAAGAGGAACATAATAAGTAAACTGAGAAGTTAAATTCATAAAAAAGAATCTCATGGAAATGTTAGAGAATTTCTAACAAAAGTGGAATCTCTGAAATGAAAACCCACTGGATGGGCTTTACAGAAGAATGGATATTGCAGAAGAAAGGGTCAGTGAACTCAAGGCCACCAACAGACATCTAATCAAAAGAACAGAGGGGTAAAAAAGTTTTTTACAAAACCAACAGAGTGTCAGTGACCTGTGGGACTACATTAGCAGTCCAATAGATGCATAACTGGGTTGACAGAAGGAGAAGAGAGAGAGATTGAGGAGAAAAAATATGTGAAAAACAAATGATAACCAAAATGTTGCAAATTTGGCTTTAAAAGAACAACCTGCAGAACCAAGAAACTCAGTGAACCCCAAACAGGATAAATACAACTAGACAAATCACATCTGAGCACATCATAGTCAACTGCTGAAAAGCAAAACTAAAGATGAAATATGAAATAAAAACACATTTCATACCAGGAACAAGGATGTGAGTGACAGTTGATGCTATTGGGAACAGAGCAGAGGCAGGGGAATGATGTTTTTAAAGTGCTGTAAGCGGGGGGAAATATCGACCTAGAACTCCATATCCAAAGAAAACACCCTTTCAAAATGATACAGACTTAGAGCTACAAGAAATATGTGGATAAATAATATAAAAGACTATTTTGTTGTTTAAATAAATTGATGATCTTTGACTATGAATACATTCATGTAATCACCACCCAAACAAGATATTGGACATTTACATTGCTCCTGAAAGTTCCCTCGTGCCTTTTTCCAGGCAATTCTGCCTCCTCCATTCTTCTGAAGGGACCACTTTTTTACTTCTAGCACCATAAATTAGCTTTGCCTGTTCTTGGGTTTCATATAAATGGGGTTAGACAGTGTAGAGTCTTTGTGTCTGGATGCTTTTGTACCACATAAGAGATTCATCCACGTTGCTGAGTGTATCAGTATTCTGTTCCTTTGTATTTTTGAGTCATGTTCTGTTTGCATAAATATACCAAAATTAATTTATCTGCTGATGGACAGTTGGGCTCTTTCCACTCTTTTTGCTGTTATGAATGTCCTTGCACAAGTCTTTTTGGGTCAGAGATGGTTTCATGTCTCTCAGGTAAATTCCTACATGAGAAATGACTGGGTCATATGACAGAAGTGAGTTTAACATTAGGAGACACACCCAAATGGTTCTCAAAGTGGTTGTACCATTTTGCACTGTCCCCAACAATGTTTGAGAGTTCCAGTTTCTCCATATTCTTGCCAACATTCACTATTGTCAGTAATTTTGTTGCTGTTGTTGTTGTTTTAGACACTCTCCAAGGTGTGAGGGATATCTCATTATGGTTTTAATTTGCATTTCCCTGACTACTGGTGATGTTGGGCACTTTTTGTGCTAACTAGTTATTTGGATGTCTTCTTTTGCGAATTGGCTTTTGCTCATTTTTTATTGTGTTGCTGTTCTTTTGACTGAATGGCAGCTGCCCCTTCACCTGGACACAAACTCTCTCAAGTTTTCCACAGTCCTACCTGGCCCACCTGCTCTTTCCTCTAAATCCCAGCACCTAAAGACAGACTTGGGTTGCAGGAACCCCTTTCACGTCCCGCGTGGTTCAGAGTTCAGGTTCAGGGTTCAGGTTCAGGGTTCGGGTTCTGGAGGAGGCTGCACACAAATGAAAGAGACTAGAAAAGTATTAATTTAGCGATATTGGGGGCCAGGCGGGAGCCCACCTCTAAGGGGAGGACTACACCCCGCTCTGGCCTAGCTATCCCTTTTATTAAGGGTTGGGATTCACCCATAGCCAGTAATAGCCAATCAGCAAGGATTTACATAAGACAAACAGGTGGAGGTTGCTTCAGCTACCAATGTCTCAACTAAACAGTGAGTAGTTAGCTCTGACCTTTCAGAGCTTCAAGGTTGACCAGCCTTCCGGGTTCCTTGTCCACACCTCTCTGCGAGTGGGGACAATGATCGGTTTCCGATACAACAATGTTTGAGAGTTCCAGTTTCTCCATATTCGTGCCAACATTCACTATTGTCAGTAATTTTGTTGTTGTTGTTGTTTTAGACACTCTCCGAGGTGTGAGGGATATCTCATTATGGTTTTAATTTGCATTTCCCTGACTACTGGTGATGTTGGGCACTTTTTGTGCTAACTAGTTATTTGGATGTCTTCTTTTGCGAAGTGGCTTTTGCTCATTTTTTATTGTGTTGTTGTTCTTTTGACTGAATGGCAGCTGCCCCTTCACCTGGACACAAACTCTCTCAAGTTTGCCACAGTCCTACCCGGCCCACCTGCTCTTTCCTCTAAATCCCAGCACCTAAAGACAGATTCGGATGGCCTATGTCTAGAGTCATGAACAGGAAAATTGAAAGTATATCTATTGCTAAAATGTAAAATGTAAAATATTTCAAGAGCACCATTCTTAAGAGAATTTTGAATGCCTATTCTAGATAAATAAAGTATTCCAGATGTTTTATTTAGGTATGAGAAAGCTATAATCCATGAATCCAAAGAGTTTATAATCAGTTAGGAAAACAGGCATGTTAGCAAATGACTATAACATAAAAATGAAATAAGTGTGTCTCTCCTTCAAACGTCTGTCCTAGATGCTGTTCTTCACTACTTTTCCTCTCATTTTCCATGATCTCTGTCTATCTCATCTACTGCTATGGCTTTATTCACATCTCTGGCCCTGGTCTCTCTTAAGGTCACCTCTTGGTGTTCCACAGGCAATACAACTCTCCATGGTCAAACAGTTCTATCTCCACCCGCCCCACACTCCCCACCTCAGAGTAAAACAGAAAAATCTCTACTTCTATATATCAGTTAGTTCAGGTACAAGCTAAATTGCTATAACAAAGTGGTCCTCGATACAGGGAGTTTATATATGGAATAAATAAGATAGAGGGATATTTTTCTTTCATGTAATAGGCCCAGAAGGCCAGGCGTCTCTGCTCCACTGTTCCCAAAGCCTTTGTCCCTGCTTGTGTGGTTGAGGCTGATGTGGGCAGGAGTACGTTTCAGCCTGAGGGAAAGAGAAGGAGAGCAAGCAGAGGGCAAGCAGCTTCCTTGTGGAACATGACTTAGATGTGGCCATGTCACTTCTTCACATCCCATTGACGCCAGCAGAATCACAGGGCCAAAAGGAGCTACTAGGGAGGCTGGGATATGGAGTCATTTGAATTAAAACTTGAAGTATACTATCAATAAAAGACAGAAATAGAGATGGGAGACAGCAGGCTCAACCACCAACTTTAGCTCAGTTATTGATGCCACAATCCACAGAGTAAACTGCCCAGAAAGCTGGACGCCATCACTGACTCCATCGCTCCCTCTTCTTCATACTTGATGTCCAGTGAGTCACCAGGTCCAGTTGATTAGAACTTGGAAGTTTTTCCTAATTCTGTTCTCTCCTCCGCATTCATGTAGTGACTTAGTTTTTTGCAAAAACCTCTTCACTAGACTCTTTACCTCTCTGCTTGCCCATACATCCATCCTCTGTCACTTCGATGATTAAAATCCATCAGTAACCAGATGCATATCTACCTATGACAAGAACAGTGGTTGTCCCTAGCTAGGGGGTCTAGGGAGGGGAAATTACTATTCACCATATTCCTTTCCATGTTGCTTGAAATTTTTTTCACATGCAAAATATAAAAATCAAAATACTATAATAGCCTGGCCAGTTTTGCTCAGTGGTTAGAGTGTTGGCCCACAGACCGAAGGGTGGCAGGTTCAATTCCCGGTCAAGGGCACATGCCTCTGTTGCAGGTCACCCAGCCCCAGTAGGGGCATGTGTGGGAGGCAACAAATCCACGTGTCTCTCTCACATCGATGTTTTTCTCCCTCTCTCTCTCTCCCCTACACCCTACTTCCTCTCTCTAGAAATCAATGAAAAAAATATCCTCGGGTGAGGATTAAAAAACAATAATGACACTAAGATAAAGAAAGATCCTTCAGTGGCTTCCTATCATTCTTAAGACAAGTCGAATTCAAACACTTTAGCACAGTGTGGTGGGACTGCTGCTGCCCTCCCAGATGTACCCCTGCTGCCCCCTCTCCACATTCTCCACCGAAGTTCTGCCCACTTCACGGCCTCCTCCTGAACTGACCTCTCCCTCTCCCCACCCACCAACCTCCCGAGCTTCCTGGAAAACTAAAGTTTGCCATCACGTCCTTAACGCCCCAGCAGGGCCATGTCTCCTGAGAGGAATGCCTGCTTCAGAGCACCTCTCTGCGTCCATACACAGTTTCATAGTGATTGTCACAGTGCTGTCATTGTTCCTTTATCCACCTGATTCTCCCTTCCCGCCAGCAGACCAAGGCCCCTCAGGGTTCGGGCTGTGCTGGGGAGTCAAGGTCTGTTTCCTGAATTCCATGGGAAAGAGATTGTATTCCAGGGATTTAAGGCCACAGGGGGAAAATTATTTGGGGTGACAGAGCTTACAAGAAAAACTCTCAAAATACTTCTGTACTTACTAAATAAAATAACACACCAGACTAAATAAAAATAATGTTATGCCATTTTGTACATTCAAATGAATTTCTTTTTCCATCACTTACTCGCTAGAGGAATGCCAGGCTTTCCTGCCCTGGGATGTTCACCAGATGTTGAGGACTACCCACACATTCATAATCAAAGCTGTATTTGCATACCTGCGGGTTGTCTGGAAGTGTAAATTCATGGTTTCTAATTCTCCTAATAACCCTGCTGCAAGTTAGCTTGTATTATGCCTGTTTTACAGATGGGAATATGAGGTTCAGCAAACCAGTGGTTGCCTTGCCCAGGGTTATGAGCTGTCCAACAGATGTTTGAATGGAGACCCTGCCTGTTTTTCCTATAAGCGCTCTGCCTCGCTTGCCTACTCAGGGAGAGTGTTTTTGTTTTGTTCTATTTTAATATCTGCCTCTCCGTCCAATAGGTGTGGTTCTCCATATTGTGACCAGACCTGTTGGGGGCCCCTGGTCCCAGGACAGCCCTAACACTCAGGCATCAGCTCCTCATTCTTGTTTCTCAGCTCCCTGCACCCAACGGGCTCAGCATTTAGGTCCAAATTTACAGTACTTTTCTTCAGATTCTTCTTCTTATCAAAACGCTGATGCAAACACCTGTATTCCTGCTCTGCCATCCACTCTATTTCCCTCTTCTATCCCCAAACCCTGTTTCTTCCTCATTTATCCCAGCAGGGGGAGCCCATGAGGGCTTCATCTGTCACAGTGACTTGAAGCCAGGAAGGACTTGGGCAGGAGAGAAGAGCTGTGAGCAGTGCCAGCCTCCGTACTGCCTGGGGTGCATGACGTGGGCAGGGAGACAAGGTGTCACTATATATATGACTGAGGAGGAGGGGAAGCCACATGCAAGAATCTGAAAGGAAATTCAGTGGGACTCGAACTCTCCAAAAAGACACACCCTCAGAGCTAAGTCTGCACATCCAGGCTCAGGTCGGCACTGGGCGCTCACGCTGGCTGAGAGAACAGGTAGGCCTAGACTTCAGAATGGCAGCAACAGGCAGGTCCTATAGTTAGTGACAGACTCTGTCTTCCCTCTGCTTCAGACGCAGTGGGGGAGGCAGGGCTCTGGGGGCTGAGCACTGAGCACCAGGGCCTTGCGACCAGTGGTCTAAATGCGATCTCAGGCTCCACACCAGCCTCTGAGTCAGAGTCTGCACTTTAAGAGGATAGTCTGTCAAAGTTTAAGCAGCACTGTCTGCTTACAGAAGTGGTTCTCGGTAGTGGTCTCTGCCCCACCAGGAGCAGCACCACCTGGGAACTTATTAGAAACAAAGATTCTCAGACCCACTGAATCAAGCTCTGGGTGGGCCTGGCAGCCTGCGTTTTAATACCCGCACATGATTCTGATGCCGCTCAGTCTGAGAAGCACTGGCTTAGGAGAGGACAGGTGGCCGTTATGAGCATGACGGTGAGAAAGCCACGGATCTGGATTGACTTGGTTCTGCTGCTCAGGCTCCTCTTGGATAAAATGGGAACACTGAGCAGGAATCGCACCTACTTCCCAGAGTTTTTGTGACGCTTGATGGCCCTCCCGACATGGATGCTCAGTAGAGCGTCGGGCGTGTGAGAGGTCAGACCCTGTGCTGTCGCCCTTCCTCTCTGCCCGAGGCCTTTTCCTAGAAAACTGTGGCAGAGAAAGAAATGTTTGCATCTTCTGGTACCTAGTGTGATATGAAGGCCCTTCTTGCTTCTCTGATTATCATAATAATAAAAGGCCAAGAGGCATCATGACCAAAATGACCAAACGACCAGTCACCAGGAGGTGCATGAAGCACCTCTCAGCCATAACAACCTAACAACTGGTTGCTGTGATGCCCACTGTGGCCGGCGAACCTCCCTCCTGCTTGCCTGTCCCTGATTGGACTCTTCCACCCCAATCAAGAGCTGGGCCTGCCAGCCAAATACCCCTTCTCTTCCCCCCACTGCCAGCTTCCCACCCCACACGATAGGCCCGCAGCCCCTCCCCCCAGCCAGCCCACCCCTGATTGCATCCCCCCAACCCAATAGGGGGCGGGGATGGCCAGCCAACCTCCCGCAGCCCCTAACCCCTGGCCAGCCACGCCCCCCATGGTCCCCCACCATCCTGATCATCCTGCAGCCCCTTCCCCTGGCCAGCCCCACCCCTGATCGCCACCCCACTTCAATAGGGGGTGGGGCTGGCTGGCCAACCTTCTGCAGCCCCTCCCCCCAGCCGGCCACACCCCCGATGGTCCCTCACCATCCGGATCAGCCCACAGCCCCTCCCCCTGGCTGGCCCTACCCCTGATCGCCCCCTCCCACCCCAATACGGGGTGGGGCTGGCCGGCCAATCTCCTGCAGCCCCTCCCTCCTCTTGGCCCCGCCCCGATCAGGGGCAGGGCCCACCAGCCAATCGCTCGCAGCCCCTTCCCCAAGCCGGCCCAGCCCTGATCGGGAGCCCTGATCAGGCCCTGATCCAGGTGAGCCAGCTGGCCAACCTCCCACCATCCCCTCCTCCCAACAGGCCCAGCCCCGACCGCCCTGATTGGGACCGGGCCGGCCGGACCCCACCCATGCACAAATTCGTGCACTGGGCCTGTAGTATTTAAGAAAACAGACATGTACTATTCTAACCAGACAATAACTAAATGGAGAACTTGTCTTCTTAGGGGTTCTGATGAAGATCATTGTCACACAGGCTTTGCTGGCAAGGGGCACCTTTGGCCACCCTGTGCCTGTGATACAAGGTGGACACAGTTATTTCAGGCTTTGGATTGGACACAAGCAGTCATTCCCAGGTCTCTGAGACTCAGGACTGTGGTCACAGGTCCTTATCCGATAACCGTTTCCTCAAACGTCCTTGGAGGTGCCGCAGGCCAGAGCGAATCAACTACACAGAAACAGTGCTTAGTGAGGCCGCAGTGTCTGCACCAGAGCCTGAACCTTGGTAGTCAGATTGGCCCATCTAGATACATGTGTGTCTTATGCTTTATCCCACCCTGGCCTTCAGGAAGATTGGGAAGTGGTTCCATTTGTAAAACTGCAGCGATTCTATGGACCCTTCAAAAACAATCCACAGCTGGCACCGAATGACTAATGGAGGCAGGCAGGATGCTAAGCACCTACTCTGAATTATCCTATTTAAACCTTCTAGCCCTAGGAGGTAAGTCCTGGTGTGATCCCCATTTTACAGGTGAGGAACCCAAGGCTTAGGGGGAGGTAATCTCCTGCACAGGAGCGTCACGCCTACCAGCGTGGATGGAATGATTCCAAGGAAGCAGTGAGGTGGCTGTTCTAGACACATCACAGGAGGAATCAGTTAGCAATTAAATGGGCTCTGCCATGCAGTGGGGTCCAAAACCCATCAACTAGAACAACTCCACTTCCACAGGGGAGAAGGAGCAGGAACTCTGAAAGGGTGTGTGTGCTTCCCCATGCTGCAGTCCCAGTGGCCTGTCTCCTCGAAGACTGGAAGGGAGGGCCTGGCTTTGTCCCTGTCTGTGAATTCTTATGGAAATCGCCCTGGCCTCGTGCTAAGTGATGGGATTCCATAGGTGAAGGCAGCACGGGGTCCAGCCAGGGCATTCGGCAAATATCTCTGTTAATCATAAACACACTTGGGCTACTGTAGATCGCCTATAAACTCTGCTTCTTCTAAGTCTATGTCTGAAAGTTAATAGGTAGAAACCTTTCGAGGGGGACCATTTTGTTCCTTGGAGACAATTTGATGTACTTGGAAGTTATGGAGAGAGGCTGGGATGCATTCATGGGGAAATGCACATCTTTTAAAAAATGAGGTTTTATAGATTGAAAACATTAATCCTTCATTACTGTGTAAAATTGAAAGCATTAAACCCTTATACAAAAACCAATCATAGGCCTGGAGATGTTATTGGAAAAGGGGGTATCCCTTTCCCACTGACTGCTGGGGTTAGAGTCCTTACAATATCTTGAGAAAAAATAATTTTCTGAGGCTCTCATGGGAGGAAAACTGATTTTAATTTGCATGTAAATACATCCCTGGGTTTCCATAGTCCCATTTCCCTAAGGGAAGAAGTGTAGATGAGGTTTCAGTAAAGCTAAAATCAGAGCCAGTGTCCAGAGTTCCTGTTCATGTTGCAGCCAGGTCTGGCAAAGCATCAGCTTAGTTGTGGCCCATTAGTTCATTGCGTGTGGGGTCCACATGGCTGTGGGCTATATGGGAGAATGCCAGGAAGCAGGAGCAAGATGCCCAAAAGCCAGGAGTCAACCAAGAGCCAAGAGACCAAACTCCATTGTTGAGGGGATTAAATATCCCAAAGTGCATGCCCCTGCAGTGGTCGTGTCCATTCTGGCCAATGACCTATGCCCAGGTGTGACTGACAGGAAGGTACCTTCCCATGGCACCCCAACTTTACTGGGCATGCGTCTATCTCCCCCCATCCAGTACTTTCCCCAGGGATCTGCGGGGAGCGGACCAGTGGCTGCCTAGGGTGTGAAGCTGCCCAAATAACATGCCTGCAATATTTGGCCTTCCCTTTGCTCCTTTCCTGTTATTAATAACTAGGTTAATTACAACGGTATCAGGGAGAGCACAGAATTCTTGGGCCATGATTTTGACATTATTAAAGAGAGAATTACAACATTTAAGGCTATGACCAACAAATGCCTTAAAATTTATTATCTAGCAGCCCCGTGGTCTCCATATCCAAATAGCAAACTATGGGATGGAGGATTAATTTACAGCGTGCTGTGGGATAGGCCCCGCTGGGAAGCATGTTAAGTAACAAGGTCATGGAGTTCAGTGTTTAGACCTCTGTAGTGTCACTTCCACCGTGAAAAGGGTGCAGGACCGCCACTTAGGTTTCTGTTTAAATGTTTTAGAGGAAGTTAATAAAAGCTCTTTCGAAAAGGAATGTTCAACATGTGGATGATGTCACTGGTACAATTAATGTAACAAATAGGGTCACCTTTTGAATGCCATTTTTACAAGACAAAAAATTTCAGAGCAGTAAATACTCAGGGCGCCCACATGGAGCCATTACCTGGCCTTCAGGCTGCCCCCAGCAGCGTGTCGGGTGAGCCGGTGCCTGGGGATGCTTTTAGAACTCTGCAAGCCCACATTAATGTGGAGGAAGGGAGGAAACAAGCTCATGCAAAGCCATTTCCCCAGAAAGCCATTTCCTATTTATGGGCAGTAGTTATTAGTTCTCATGTAGACAGCATTTTCTATTCTTTTCAAAACTTATCACTATAACCAACCTCTTAAATCCATTTCCTCTTCCCTCCTTTGTCCCCATAAATCATCCATGTATTTTTCCCCTCCCAGACCAAGAAGCATTACAATTATGTTCACACATGGGGTCAGTTGTTAGCCATTTGTTGAAATACTCATCCTTTGTCTTAAAGAACACGTAAAAATGGCACAAAGTATTTATTTATTATGAAATGGAACCTTCCACTAATTGGGATCTTTGTAACTGTTTTTCTTTATATTTCTTTTTTTTTGCTCCTTCCAAAACATAAAGCAGAATAGAGTCATATCATTCAAAGGGGCTTCCCCGAGTTTCAGAACACCTGGGTTTCAGAACACCTGGGTTTCAGAACACCTGGGTTTCAGAACACCTGGCTGGAGTCCTGGCTCTCATTTTCTAGCTGTGTCACCTCAGACAAGATTCTAACCCCTCTGAGCTTCTGTTGCCTACTCTAAACTGGTAAAATCAGAGCAAAGATGCCTGCTTTGGGCCTAGCCCGTTTGGCTCAATGGATAGAGCGTCGGCCTGCGGGACCAAGGGTCCCAGGTTTGATTCTGGTCAAGGGCACAGACCTCAACTGCAGGCTTCCCCCTGGCCCAGGCCCCGGTTGGGGTTCCTGCAGGAGGCAACCAATCGATGTGTTTCTTTCACATCGATATTTCTCTCTGTCTTAACCTCTCTCTTCCACTCTCTCTAAAAATCAATGGGAAAATATCCTCCAGTGAGGATTTAAAAAAACAAAAACAAAAAAAGATGCCTGCTTTACCCAGCTTTAAATTTTCTGGGAAGATTAAAGGTTTCTGCCGAGGCCTCTTCCCATGGCTTGCAGATGCCCTTCTGCTGCCTGTGTCCTCCATGGCCTCTGAGCACACACATCCCTGCTGGTTCTTGATTACAGTCACCTTAAAGGCCTCATTTTAACTTAATCACCTCTTCAAAGATCTCATCTCGAAATACGGTTACATTCTGAGGTGCTGGGGATGAGGGATGCAACGTGAATTTAGGGGAACACATTTCAGCCCATAGAGGTGGCCAACATCCTCCGTTCAGAGGTAAGAAATGCCCACAGCGTGCGATGAGCCAGTCTGTTCCAAGGTCTCATGCTTTTAAGACTTTGACACTTTTATAAAATAGACCACACCAACCCTGTGAAATGCAATCTCATCATTAATCACTTTAAATGAGTGTCAAAAAGCAGTAGTCCCGAATTTCCCATTTTTCATACTAATTGACAACCTCTAGAAAGGCCCTCCCTGGGTACGGTGGCCCGGAGGAGTGTTCCACAGCAGCACTGTGGGCTGTGGGCTCTTACATGTACATGAATTCCTCTGTTAGTGCAGCAGACTCGTACGCTGTCTCATGTGCGGTTTTCTCCCCAGTTGGACTCCTCCTCCGATGTCCCGTCTCCCTAAATGGCACCCCACCTCTGACTGATAACCTGAGGCCTCCTTAATTCCGGTCTTTCCTTTGCCTCCCTCATCTGACCCAGGAGCAAATCAAGGTGGCTTTGCCTCCACATACCTCGCAGTGAATCCACCCCTCCCCCGGCAGGAGCTGTGCCTCCCAGTCACCATCAGACCTGCCGGGACTCCAGAAACATCGCCTCGGGCTTTCCTCGCCTCCTTCCTCTGTGCTGGAGCTGCAGCATAGGGGCCCTGTGAAAGCCCCGTTAGTCCTGTTGAACACTGTCCGGGGCTTCCCACTGTCACCAGAGTGTAACCCTGGCTCCTTTCCTGGGACCACAGGCCCTGCGGGACCTGGCCCTGCCTGTCTCTTGAACTTCAGCTGCTCCACTTGGCCTGTCAGGGACACTCCAGGGGGGTTGTCTTTCGATTCCTTGTATGCTGAAATTGTCCCCACCTCAGGACTCTGCACTGACAGTTCCTTCCACCCAGAACTCCCTCCCTCCATCTCTGCACACGCTCTCTCTGTCATTCATATCTATCTGGACAGTGTCACCTCAGCGTGGCCTTCCTGTCTACCCCAGCAGCGTAACCTCCCCTCTGCCCAGGCTTCCAGCTTTACCCTTGTTTGACTTTCTTCACTGCGGTTAGCTCAAGAGGTTTTTAATCTACAATTGTGCATGTGAACACTTTTCTCATTTGTTTGCCTCCATGACAGTGTGTCTGGGCGCATAGCGGGGGCTCAGTACATTCAATTACTCTGTTGACTGTCGGCCTGCCTATCTGGCCACAAGTACAAAATTGATTATGGCACAGCCCCTGCCCACTGGCAAGGGAGACAGGTGAGGAGATTCAGTTCAAAACAGCGAGTGCCTGAAGGGCGATATGCCAACACCTTGCCTCCTCCTTGGGCTGGCAGAGCCCGGCACACTGTGGCCGCTCCCACCGCCATCGGGTGGAGATGAGAGAAGCCTGGGCCGGGCGCCAGCACCTGCTCTTTAGGGCCTGGCCCACTCCTCGTGGCCTTGGGTCAGTTTGTTACCTGCTCCTTGCACATGGAGGTTAGGCTACCTATGGACACCTGGCAGGCGGGTAACAGTGGGTAACTACCTGTCTAGGAGGGGCGAGGTGTCCCAGGAAGCACTACAAACATGAGCTGCTGTCTCCATGGCACAAGCTCCCCCAGGGCCCCGCAGAGATGGCTCTTTCACTCCCACTTCTACTCTTGGTCCATGATCCTTTCATAGTCCATTTTCAGCCCCTCCTCATGACATTTTCCCCAAAAAGGACCTAAGAAAAGAAAAAGAGGGTCGGGCTGCAGAGGGCAGTGTGGCCTGGATCCCAGGTAGTGTGTTCCCTTCGTCTCCTGCCTGTCGCTGAGATCTGTCAAGTCTGGACAAAGGCAGCATCACTAGAGGGCATTTTTCAGGCATCATAGCTCCCCCTGGTTGGTGCCCATTTGTTACAGGATCGCTGCCATCAAAAAACAGAAAAAGAGAGGCAATAAAACCACAGCATAAAGATGCTAATAATCTTTAACCCCTATGAATTTATCTAACGCCAGGGGTCTTGATCCAGCATCTAGAAGGGTTCAGGAAACCTGAAGAAGTGGCTGTGCATAAATTAAATAAGAGTCCAGAGACGAAACACAATTTTGAAAGGCATTTGGGGATTCGGAGGATCCTGGCTAAAGAAACCAAGTTCTCCTCCTCTCAGGACCCCTTGTGTTTTATTAACACAAATTGTCCTAAGGCAAGGTGGAGATATACACTTCAAAGGGTAGGATTAGGTACAGAATCCATTGTCAGATTGGGGAATTGCCTTCGGCTGTTCAGGTGTTTGGCCAGCAGGTGGCAATCACATGTAGATTAAGATGCCCTGAGCTGTCTGGCAGCAAGCAATCATCCTTTTCAGGTTTGTGGAAATGCCTTTAGCCATTCCAGCAGGCGATAACATATGTGACTCAGCCCTTGTTGAGTCCCCAAGTTTCATCAACCTTTCGATGAAACTCTTGCAATTATGACATGCTGGAATTGGCTTCTGGCATTTTGCCTGTGATATATATATCACAAACTAATGTCCAGCAAAAGGGCATATAATTTATACTACCTCAACATGAGAGTGTAAGGTAGCCACCAGAGTGTTAGGTGGGAAGACATGGGAAATTCCCAACAGAGTATAAAGAAGTCACAGGACTCCAATAGCTAAGAAGGATTTTGCACTTGGAAATTCCATTTTTCCTGGTTCAGTGAAATAATGGATAATTTTTAAGTTAAATTTTTTTCCTTGAATTCTTCCCTTTTATTTATTTCCATCTACTAAAGAAACAACTTAATCATTTACCTAACTGTGAGATCTCCTGCCAGCAATATGACTAGACCACAGGCTGGGGGACCCAAATAACACAAACTTATTTTCTCACAATGCCAGAGGCTAGCAATCTGAGATCAAATTGTTGGCAGGGCTGACTTCTGAGGCCTCTCTCCGTGGCTTACAGATGGCACCTTCCCCTGTGTCCTCACATCCTCTTCTGTCTCTAGGGATCTGTGTCCTAATTCCTAATTTCTTATTAGGATGCCAGTCATACCGGATTAGGATCTACTCTAATGACATCATTTTAACTTAATTAAAATTTGTAAAAATCCTCTCCAAAGGCTATGTTTTGAGGTCCTGGAATGGGGTCAGGGGAGGGGGGGGGGGCATTCAGCTCTTAAAAGTGACATCATAATATTTCCACTTAGTGGAACAGTATCTTGTCATCATATTCAATGATTTATTGTACAATTGTTATATCTAAAGCATACTCTGGGACATAAGAGGCAACATAATATCATTTTTTATGTTTTTATCATGATCTGTAGGTCCAGATCCTTCTCTCCAGTTTAAGTCTAGTGCTGTTAACCACCAAACTTGCTACCTCATTGGTAAACCAATAAAAACTTGTAGTTATTCATCAGACTTTTGGAGTGTCTACTTAAAGTAACTTGATCTTACTCACTGAGTTTTTCCCTCTCACTCGATTTGTGAACTGTGGTTGAAATTAAGCCTGTGTTACAAACAGCTCCATGGCAATTATGTGTCATGGTTCCGAGGGTCATGGTCCCGAGGGCTGTTGTCTTGTCATGGTTTACACTTACAGGCTGGCAGGTTGGTGTCTTTGAGGTAGATATGTCTGGGGATGTTCTAAATATAGCTGTAATAATATTTAAGTATTTTAACATCATATACACACACTATGAATATTCATGCGCACATACATCCTATCTAATAAAAGAGTAATATGCAAATTGACCATCACTCCAACACACAAGATGGCTGCCCCCATGTGGTCAAAGATGGCTGCCCCCATGTGGACACAATATGGCTGCCACAAGATGGCCAGCAGGGGAGGGCAGTGGGAAGGACCAGGTCTGCAAGGGAGGGCAGTTGGGGGTGATCAAGCCTGCAGGGAAGGGCAGTTAGGGGTGACCAGGCTGGCAGAAGAGGGAAGTTGGGGGGACCCAGGTCTGCAAGGGAGGGCAGTTGGGGGCGATCAAGCCTGCAGGGGAGGGCAGTTAGGGGTGACCAGGCCTGCAGGGAGGGCAGTTAGGGGAAATCAGGATGGCAGGGGAGCAGTTAGGCATCAATCAGGCTGGCAGGGAAGTGGTTAGGGGGTGATCAGGCTGGCAGGCAGAAGCAGTTAGGGGCAATCAGGAAGGCATGCAGGCGAACAGTTGGGAGCCAGCAGTCCTGGATTATGAGAGGCATCAGGCCTAAACGGGCAGTCGGACATCCCTCTCACAATCCTGGACTGCTGGTTCCCAACTGCTCGCCTGCCTGCCTTCCTGATTGCCCCTAACTGCTTCTGCCTGCCAGCCTGATCACCCCCTAACCACTCCCCTGCCAGCCTGATCACCCCCTAACCACTCCCCTGCCAGCCTGATTGATGCCTAACTGCTCCCCTGCCAGCCTGTTTGCCCCCAACTTCCCTTCTCTGCCAGCTTGATCACCCCCAACTGCCCTCCCTTGCAGGCCTGGTCCCTCCCAACTGGCCCTCCCCTGCTGGCCTGGTCCCTCCCAACTGCCCTCCCCTGCTGGCCATCTTGTGGCAGCCATCTTGGGTCCACATGGGGGAAGCCATCTTGTGTGTTGGAGTGATGGTCAATCTGCATATTACTCTTTTATTAGGTAGGATAGAGGCCTGGTGCACGGGTGGGGGCCGGCTGGTTTTCCCTGAAGGGTGTCCCAGATCGGGGTGGGGGTTCCCTTGGGGCATGGGGTGGCCTGGGAGAGGAGCCTGTGGTGGTTTGCAGGCCGGCCACACCCCCTGGTGACCCAAGCGGAGGCCCTGGTATCTGGGGTTTATTTAACTTCTACAATTGAAATTTTGTAGCCTGGAGCAGAGCCAAGCCTTCTGCTTGCTCCATGGCGGCAGCCATTTCTGTTGGGATTTATGTATCTTCTATAATTGAAACTTTGTAGCCTTAAGCGGAGGCCTGGGCCAGCCAGGGTGTGCGGAAAGCTTGGCTTCCTCCATTGTCAAGGGAAACCCTAGCCTCCTGCTCTTTCCAGCTCCGTGGCTGCCACCATTTTTGTTGGGATTTATTTATCTTCTATCATTGAAACTTTGTAGCCTTTAGTGGAGGCCTAGGCCAGCAAGGGCAGGCGGAAAGCTTGGCTTCCTCCATTGCCAGGGAAACCCAAGCCTCCCTCCTGCTCTCTGTGGCCATAGCCATCTTGGTTGGGTTTATTTGCATATTTGCTCCTGATTGGCTGGTGGGCATGGCTTGTGGGTGTAGCAGAGTGATGGTTAATTTGCATATTACTCTTTTATTAGATAGGAGATATTTAAATATTTAAACTACTAGAGGCCCGGTGCACGAAATTCGTGCACGGGGGGGGGCAGCGGGGAGTGTGTCCCTCAGCCTGGCCTGCACCCTCTCCAATCTGGGACCCCTCATGGGATTACCAGCAGTTGGACATCCCTCTCACAATTCAGAACTGCTGGCTCCTAACCGCTCACCTGCCTGCCTGATTGCCCCTAACTGCTTCTGCCTACCAGCCTGATTGTCCCTAACTGCTCCCCTGCTGGCTTGATTGCCCCTAACTACCTCTGCCTCGGCCCACACCTGGTACCCAGGATTCCCTCCTCCAGCTGACCACAGGCACCCAGGATCCGGGCTTCCTTCCCTCTGGTCAGCCATAGGTGCCCAGGCTGGCTGCAGCCTCAGGGGATGGTGGACAGGGGGCTTCGCCTGTGCTGCAGCTGCAAGTGCTGGTGCCCAGGACCGCAGGGTGAGCGGCTTCTTTGTCTCCCAGGCCACAGCCAGCCGCAGGTACTGGTGCCCAGGCCCGCAGGGTGGGCGGCTTCTCTGTCTCCCAGGCCACAGCCAGCCACAGGTACTGGTGCCCAGGACTGCAGGGTGGGCGGATTCTCCATCTACCATGCTGTAGCCAGCTGCAGGTGCTGGCACCTGGACTGCAGGGTGGGCGGCTTCTCTGTCTCCCAAGCCACAGCCAGCTGCAGTTACTGGTGCCCAGGACCGCAGGGTGAGCGGCTTCTCCATCTCCCGGGCTGCAGCCAGCCTCAGGTACTGGGGCCCGGTTTCTCCATCTCCCCCAGGACGTGGGGTGGGTGGACATGGGGTGGGCAGCTTCTCCAGCTGGCTGTAGCCTGGGATCATAGGGCAAGCAGCTTCTTCGTCTCCCAGATCGCATCCACCCTCAGGTGCTGGCACCCGGTTTCTTGTCTCCCCCAGGACGTGGGGAGGGCGGCTTCTCCAGCTGGCTGCGGCTTGGGATCACGGGGCAGGCGGCTTCTTCATCTCCCAGGTCGCAGCCAGCCTCAGGCGCTGAGGCCCGGTTTCTCATTCTCCCCCAGGAGGTGGGGCAGGCGGACCTGAGGTTTCTGCTGCTGGCTGCAGCCTGGGATCACCGGGCAGGCGGCTTCTTCATCTCCCGGGCTGCAGCCAGCCTCAGGCACTGGCACCTGGTTTCTTGTCTCCCCCAGGACGTGGGGTGAACCGCTTCTCCAGCTGGCTGAGGCCTGAGATCACGGGGCAGGCAGCTTCTTGGTCTCCGTGGCTGCAGCCAGCCTCAGGTGCTGGGGCCCGGTTTCTCCGTCTCCCCAGGACATGGGGCGGGCGGACCTGAGGCTTCTGAGGCTGGCTGCAGCCTGGGATCATGGGACGGGCAGCTTATTCGTCTCCCGGCCGCACCCAGCCTCAGGCGCAAGGCCCGGTTTCTCCGTCTTCCCAGGACGTGGGGAAGGTGGATGTGAGGCAGGCGGACCTAAGGCTTCTGAGGCTGGCTGAGGCCTGGGATCATGGGGAAGGCGGCTTCTTGGTCTCCGTGGCTGCAGCCAGCCTCAGGCGCTGGGGCCCAGTTTCTCCGTCTCCCCAGGACGTTGGGCAGGCGGACCTGAGGCTTCTGAGGCTGGCTGCAGCCTGGGATCATGGGGTAGGTGGCTTCTTGGTCTCTGTGGCTGCAGCCAGCCTCAGGCGCTGGGGCCCAGTTTCTCCATCTCCCCAGGACGTTGGGCAGGCGGACCTGAGGCTTCTGAGGCTGGCTGCAGCCTGGGATCATGGGGCAGGCGGCTTCTTGGTCTCTGTGGCTGCAGCCAGCCTCAGGCGCTGCCGCCTGACTTCTCCAACTCCCAGAGACCTGGAGAGGCTGGGGGGCGGGGCTGCCGCCATGTTTTCAGTTTAATTGCATACTCACTCAAATTAGATGGTGGGCGTGGCTGGGGCGTGGCTGGTGGGCGTGGCTTGTGAGTGTAGCGGAGTGATGATTTGCATATTACTCTATTATTAGATAGACTATTATTAGATAGATGAGCAAGTCCCTTTCAAAAGGAGGTTCTCCATCTTGGTTTCTGAATATGACAGCAACCTCGGTTACACGGGGAGACTTATATCTACCTGGGTCACTGTTACGATCATATTTAATCGCCATAGTTACCTCTGTGGGAGCTATACCTTTTGCTGCTGCTTCAGATTGGGCTTCCTTTTCTACCTCATGTAGCATCTTGTACGATTTTGTGAATTCATTTATTTCATGCATGAGGTTATTGATGTTGATCATGAGTCTTTCTGAGCAGTCCTGGTTTTCTGGCATTGCTAATCGTTTACTGGTAGCTTCGGCTGTATCCAAAATATAGAGTTGAGCAAACTTCCGAGAAACACCATCTGAAGGATGTAAAGTTCCAGTACGGTGATAAACTTGTCCGTGTATTCTAAAACAGTATGGCCCATACCCTGATGGCGATGCAATATTTGCACCCATGGAAGCAAAAGCAAAAGAACTATTTATGGAACGAATATTTTCCATGAAATTTTTACTGTCAGAATCTTCGTTTGTCATTAATCTTTTTAAATATGCTGGGTATTCTGGAAAATCTATGTCATTTGGACAGACTTTACCTTTGCTACAACATCGAGTAAATTTTCCATCAGATGGTTTTTCATCAGAGAAATTTAGTGATAGGCAAAATTGGCATCTAATAGTCATTGCACCACAACTATGTTCTAGAATTGCATCCTCATGTACTCCATTTTTTATGAGAAGGCAGATCCTACCAGTATTGGCAGTACTTGTTAATGACTGTTCTTTGCACATATTCTGTCTACACTGCCGCCTTCTTTCAAGTTCAGAGGCACGTTGATCTTTAGACATTTTTTGTCGATGACGCCGGCTTCTTTCAGCTTCAGAGTGACGTTTTGCCAATAGCTGCTCTTCAGATACATTCTGTCGCAGTTGCCGCCTTCTTTTAAGATCAGAAGCACGTTGGTCTTCAGACATTTTCTGTCGATAACGACGGCTTCTTTCGGCTGCAGAGCTACCTTGTTTCAATAGTAGATGTTTAGACATAGTCCCACCTCCCTGCTGTCAGGTGAATGCGAGTCCTGGCTGTCAGGTGGCAGGGAGCTCTCTGACCAACGGTCAATTCTCTAAGGGTGGGACTTCCTCCTCCCTGCTGTCAGATGGCTGTCAGGCCACTGAGAGCTGTCTGACCAATGGGTGATTCTGGCTGAATAGGTGGGGGTGGGACTTCCTCCTCCCTGCTGTCAGAGTCTGGGCCAGCACAAAGTGGGACACAGCATCAAGTCCCCCTGCACCAGAAGACCCAGAGTCAACTCCCCGCCCACTTGTGTGTCCCCTGAAAGTAACATCCAGCTTCATGGAGGGGCTAACAGGCCCAGACATGCCAGAGGCTGGGGAGCAATGAGGCTGGATCTGCCACTGGAGTAGGTGGATCCAGCCTGTCCACTTGGTCCCCACGACCCCTGGCCTGGCCCATAGGCCCAAACATTCCAGCCTCCCTGCTTAGCCCCAGACACTACAGAGGTCACAGAGCAGCCATGCTCGATCTGCTACTCCAGTGGGCGCATCCCACATGACCCCTGGCCAGACACCTCAGGCGCCTCCCAGCTGCACAACCCAGTCACAGGCCGCTGGCGGGCGGCTGCGGCGAGGACCGGCCTGTGCGTGGGGCTGGATCTTTGCCAGCCGCATGCTGGCCGCACACCCCGGCCGATGACGGGCGGTGGCGGCGGCGAGGACCGGCCTGTGCGTGGGGCTGGATCTTTGCCAGCCGCACACTGGCCGCACACCCCGGCCGATGGCGGGCGGCGAGGACCGGCCTGTGCGTGGGGCTGGATCATTGCCAGCCGCATGCTGGCCGCACACCCCGGCCGGTGGCGGGCGGCGAGGACCGGCCTGTGCGTGGGGCTGGATCATTGCCAGCCGCATGCCGGCCGCACACCCCGGCCGATGGCGGGCGGCGGCAGCGGCGGCGGCGAGGACCGGCCTGTGCGTGGGGCTGGATCATTGCCAGCCGCATGCTGGCCGCACACCCCGGCCGATGGCGGGCGGCGGCGGCGGCGTGGACCGGCCTGTGCCTGGGGCTGGATCTTTGACCGCCGCACGCCGGCCGCACACCCCAGCCGATGGCGGGCGGCGGCGGCGAGGACCGGCCGTGCGTGGGGCTGGATCTTTGATAGCCGCACGCCGGCCGCACACCCCGGCCGGTGGCGGGCGGCGAGGACCGGCCTGTGCGTGGGGCTGGATCTTAGCCAGCCGCACGCCGGCCGCACACCCCGGCCGATGGCAGGCGGCGGTGGCGGCGGCGGCGAGGACCGGCCTGTGCGTGGGGCTGGATCATTGCCAGCCGCATGCTGGCCGCACACCCCGGCCGATGGCGGGCGGCGGCGGCGAGGACCCGCCGGTACGTGGGGCTTGATCATTTGCATAGGAGCGCGAGTGCCTCCCAGCCGGACTGGGGGACTCTGGCGGGGCTGAGAGCACTGGGCGCCGCCATTTTGTGGCTATGGGCGCCGCCATTTTGTAGCGGAGTGACGTCTAATTTGCATATTACCCTTTTATTATATAGGATACAACAGATTCTAATTCTGCTTTTGTTTTCTAAACTCATGCTTATGAATTAGGAGTGATATATTCTCTTGGCCAATCACAATCCTGTTATTTTAGAAATTATTTTCTTAGCAACTTGGGTTCTAGGGATTTATTACTTTTGTTGACCTCTTACGGCAAAGTACCAACTGTTTTCACATGAAGAAAGTAAGACTCCAGATGTTGTCTAATATCATTTAATTAGCCTTCATTAATCTCTGACTGCAAAATGACTGACTAGATACATCTTTGAAGATTTAGCAGAGGCAAGAGGATATTTATTTCTTTAGGGACTCTGTTATTAGAGCTCTTCCTCTTAGAGCCCCAGCTGCTCTTCTTATCCAGCATCTTCTGCAGGCCTGGGGCTTAGCATGGGGTCATCAGGTGAAGATCAACATAATCTCTCTCATACATACTAGTAATATCAGTTGGGAATTTGGAGATTGGGGTTATATGTAAAAAAGGGATTACTTTACCACTTTACAGACAGCGAAACAGGCCTACACTGCTCCTGATTTATTTAAGGCAGCAGCACATTCAGGGGCAGCTCAAGGATGAAAACCAATGGCCTCCTAGCTCCCAAATCGGGAGCCAGGCCCATGAATTATCCTGCCACTGACATAACTAATATTGCAGGAGACCGAGAAGAGTCAGGGCATTTCTGACCTCCAGATACTATAACCTTTTCAAACCCTGTCTCTCCTTAATTATAGTAGTAATGTGAAAAATGGTTTTACTTGTAACGCATGTAAACCAACAATAGAATATTATTAAATATATATTTGCAGGTGTCCACTGGGCAATAAGTCCTGTAACTTAGGCACACAAACTCCTGAGGGAGGAGAGACAGAAAGATAGATACATTTCCATTACAAATAGAACTATGTAAGCATACTATTTCTGTACCTTGCCTTTTTTGTTTAATAATATATTACAGATATCATTCCATGATATCACAAAAAAAAATTACCTTTTTTTTACTGGTTGCCTATAGCCCATTATGTATAGGATTTGTTCTATATGTATAGGGTGGGCAGAAGTGAGGTTACAGTTGTGAGTATGTGAAGCACAGAGTTTATTCTTATATTATTATTTATTTGTATTATGACTATAAACCTACTTTTGCCCACTCCTGTATATTGGATTCATTATCATTTATTTAACTAACTTCCCAATAGTTCCCTAAGGCAAATCACACTGTAGTAACTCTTGACCAAATGTTCTTGTGTGCACTTGTGAAATTATTGGGTTAAAACCTTCATGTTATTTTTTTCTCCAATATAACTGATTTGTTTTTATTCATTTTATAATCTTTTTATCTCTTTTATTCCATCTTCGGTTCCATTAGATTTCGCCTATGTGTGTGTGTGTGTGTGTGTGTGTGTGTGTGTGTGTGTCACAGCATAGTGATAAGGTTTTCATTTTTGTTTTATTTTGCCATCATATATTTTTACCACTGTTGTGCAGAGTTTTAAATAATAAGATGAGTTTTCCTTCTCTAAAAACATCTAAATTTATCCTCTAAGGCATTGTTTTTGTCGTGTTATTTTTTAAATTTTCATTTTTTTGTAAAAAACTGTAAGATATAGTTCTTGTACTCTATGCAATTTACCCATTTAAAATGTACAACTCAATGGTCCTTAGTGTATCTGCTGAGTTGTTCAACTGTCATTACAACCTATTCTGAAACATTTTCATCACCCCCCAAAAGAATTTATTTTTATTTGTTGTTGTTGTTAATTCTCACCTAAGGATATTTTTTCCATTGATTTTTAGAGAGTGAAAGAGAGGAGAGAGAGAGAGAGAGAGAGAGAGAGAGAGAGGTTAGAGAGACACATCAATTGGTTTGGTTGCTTTCCGCATGCACCCTGAGGGCCAGTAATCAAACCTGCAACCCAGGAACATATCCTTCTGAAATCAAACCAAACCGGAGACCCTCTGGTGTGTGGGTTGGTGCTCTAACCCTCAGCCACACTGGCCAGGACACCAATTCTATCACTGAAAGTTTTAAAGATATTGTGCCCTCAAAGCAGCTTATCGACTGTGTTCCCACCAATAGTCCACGGAATGTCGGTTTCCTCAGACCCTTCCTATATTACCAGAATATTTAATTTTTGTTGGTCTTTTAGATCTAAAAAATGTATTGCTTCAGTTTGCATGTATTTTATCATGAATGGTGCTAACCATCTGTTCTTGTGTTTCCTGGACACGTGTGTCTCCTCTCTGGGCAATGCATTGCAGACCTATTTTAAACACAAGAAGACATATTGTTGTCACTGCTTTATTTTGATCCCATTGTCCATGGCATGATACACTATACGGGGCGGGGGGTGAGGGAGGATCACTATGAAGTTAGTTAACATGAATTACAAAAGCAAAAGCACCCTCCGAAGAGGCCCCAGACACCCAGAAACCTGCCCTGGCATTCCACGCCCCTGCCACCAGGCCTGAGCCACTTTGGCCTGTGGGTTCTTTTCATTGGGACTGTAGCCTCCAGTGGTCAGAGGTAGAGGAGGATGCTGACCCCCACGATGTCCACACTACCAAGTATCAGAAAGCCTCAGCCCGACTCTGCTAATCATGTCCCTATTTATTAGTAAGCCAGCAAGATGCTGTTATGCTGCTTGTGGTGGGAAGCCCAGTGTACTCCCAGCAATCTGCCCCTCACCTAAGGGATGTGACAATAATATTTATATAATATTTAACATATTTGAAACCCAGGCCAGTCCATTTGTAACACTCCCTCCTCTCTACCACAAAATCATTTCCAGTATAATCCTGCAAGGATGATGATTATACTAAGCATGATTTTCCTGAATCTACATAAACAATTAAAAATTCATTAACATTCAAATGAAAAGTACACACAACATCACTTCTTTGACATTTCTGCCGAACCTGCAGGACCTGGATCTAAGGAGGGAACATCAGACGCACCGAATAAGAGCCTTTCTGTGGGACAGCTGGCCTGTCTTCTTTAAAAGTGTCTAGGACCTGAACGCCAAGGAAAGGCTGAGGACTGTCCTAGATCAAAGGGGAGAAAGGAGACAGGACTTGGCTCAGGACTGAGTCCTTTTCATGGAAAGGACATTATTAGGACCATCAGTGGGGCTTACATGGGCCTGAGCATTGGTGGCATCATTGGATCGATGTTGGGTCCCTGACTTTGATGACTGAATTACAATCATGGAGAAGGTCCTTGTTGGTAGGGAATATATACTAAGGAATTTGGGGTTGGTGGCAGGTCAAGCATATTATTCTCAAATGATCCAGGGGGGCGGGGGAGGTCATTTGTACAAGTATGTCCTCGGGCCATACTTCCAAGTTTTCTCTGTGATTTTTTTTTTTAAAATATGAAAATTATTGTGAAAAACCTCAACGGTAATTGTAGCAGTTGTTTAGGACGTAGACCAACAAAGGACTGTTCTGAGGAGTATTTTTCACCAACATTCTTTAGAATTGCTGACACGAGGTGGCAATTCGAGTCAGTGATTATGGCTTTGAAATTCTCCGCAGACTGTGCCTCCGCTTACTGCCTCCCCCGGGGGAAGCAGCACCAGCACCCCCCTCGGTTCACCCTGATTACAGTGGCAGGTCCTGCTACGACTTCACCAGACCTGGGTCAGATTCCCCCACACGGGGGGACATGGGACCCTGGGGCGATTGACCAAAAAGACCACTGGGGACAGTGTTAGGCTGCTGCCCTGTCCACACAGGGCAAGGTGCCTATCCATCCAACCCACACTCATTTCATCAGGGGAAAAATGCTTTGAAGTAACCCTTGTGCTAATTAACAAGTTCTTTTAGTGTCAAATGTGGCCAAGAAGCCCTTGAATTAGCTCCTCCTTAAGGCGGGACTTCTGATCGGGGTGTTTCAAAGCCTAACTACCGTGGGCGTGTATGTCTGACCGTAGCCCAGCACCCCTGGAGTGCAGGTGATCACGAACCAGCCCGTACACCTGCTCACTCGAATTGAAGTGACGGTGTCTGCCAGCATGCGCACAGGAGGGCGCGCCCGGCAGCACCATCCTTGCGGACCGTAACGATGTGTGCCTGCACCCGGACGTCTGTGCCATGCGTGTGGAAATCAGCACCCCGTGACCTAGACATAGTAGATGCCGAGGTGCTTTTCTCCTCAGGGAAGCAGTTTGCAGTTGAGAAAGAGATCTTGCAAATGAAAGCAGTCCGCCCTTGCCCACAGCCCAGGGGAGGCACAGATGCGAAGAATCAGGGGATCAGTGGGCTGCTGTCATTGGCTTGTCCTCTGCTGGCGGCCTGAGAAGCACACCAGGAGGGGGACAGGGAGGCCTCCTATGCAAGGGGGTATTGCTGGTTACTGTGCAGCCTCGGGCCCCTGAGTGGAGACCCGAACTTTCTCTGAATGTCCAGTTCGGCATTCCAGCCTGGGGAGAACAGCCTTTAACCTGGTGCTTCTCCTGTCCTGTCTCAGCTCCCAGGAATGCACAGGTTTCTCCCGAGCCCCGATGGGCAGAGGAGTTGCCCACCGAGGACCTTATGAAACATTTAGGTCCTGAGCTGCTTCCCCCGGGTCCCTGACCCACCCAGAGTGTGCCTGGGAGAGTCCCTGCTGGACAAACCCCCAATGATGTTGATGCCCACAGTCCGGGGGCCCTCAGAGGAGCCCTGCTCTAGTGGCAGGACCATGGGGCTGGCAGTCAGAAAGCCCAAGTTTGCCTCCACAGCCCTTTCTATTCACAACAGGTGACCTGGGGCTTCCCACATGTGCCGTGCCGTAGATGGGAAAGCCCTTTACAAACTGAGGCTCTTCCAAAGCAAGAGGGTCTCGCCCCGGTTGTGACATTAACCTTGATGCTCTGCCGTGGATGCTGAAACCTTCTGGTGCCTCCTCTCCAGTTTTTACAAAGACGCTGTTCTGTCCCCAGCCTTCAACACAGCCAAGTGTGAGAAACTACAGAAGGAGAAGGAAGAGTTGGAGAGGCGGTTTGAGGACGAGGTGAGGAAGCTGGGCTGGCAGCAGCAGGCCGAGCTCCAGGACCTGCAGGGGCGGCTGCAGCTGCAGTTCCAGGCGGAGCTGACACGCCTTCAGGAGGAGCACGGCGCCCAGCTGCTGCGGATCCGGTGTCAGCACCAAGAGCAGGTCCGTGTTTGTGCTGCGCTCGGTCTCTGCTGTGGGATGTGCAGGCGGAAGGTGGTGGGGAAGCAATGCCACTTGAGCCCAAAGGCCTGTCCATAGGTGAGCTACTTGTGAAGTTCCCTCTCGGATTTCATTTCTTTCTTCCGTTGCCTCCTTTCCTCCCCTCCGGCCTTTCTGGCCTCTCTCTCCTTGTTCTGCCAAGCATGCTCCTCCTTCCTGCCTAGAAAGTTCTCCCTCTAGACACTCCGTGGCCATCCTCACAAGCACCAAGTGAGAATTGTCTGCCAGGCTTACTGCTAGAATTTTGGTACCTGAATGTGCCTGCACGGAGTAGGCCTAGTAGGTTTGAACTTGTTGAATAAAAGCATGAATGCCGCTGGCTGGCCCAGCAGTCTTACTAGAGAGAGCAATTCATCTGGAATGAGTAGAGAATGATTCCCAGGGAGCCTGTCAGGTGGCAGCAGGTAGGAGCTGGAGCCTCCTTGTCCATCACTGTGGGTCCTGACCGGAGACTCTGCTTCCATGAGAACTAGTTCTGCTCCAGGCTCTGTTGCCTTAATACCTGCCTTCTAAGTGGTGTATTGTTTCTCGTGGTCTGCTAATGGCATTTGCAAAGAGCACTTTCCAAGTAGACACGCTGGATGGTGACGGTCCCCAGAGGCTTGTGAGCCTAATGGGCACAAGGAGAATTTCAGAGTAATAATAAGCACTATTGTTGTAATTAAAAACATCCCATTTGACGCATTTTATTCCATTCAGCATCTTTTCTGTGGAAACCAGACACCCCTGCCTGCTTAAGGCTGTTTGGACGTAGAGACCAGGAAACAGAATAGGAAAGTTACCACTGGTGCTAATGTTAGAACCAGCTCTCCAGCATCCTTCCTCCTGAGCTCGCAGAGCGTAACTTCTGTAAGCAGACGTTTGTCCCTGTGGCTGTCTGCAGCGTTAGCATGGCCCTTGGATACATCCCAAACTCGCTGCAAATAGCGGCTCTGTGCCTCTGTATCCCTGGGCCATTCGCTCCCAGTTTTACACAGAGAACGTGTTTACAACCTGTATTCATTAAGAGACTTCTGGTCCAGGGTTCTGGGTTGGCTGAGAAGGTGCCAAGAGGTGGGAGGGAGGGCAGGAGGTGGCTGCCAGGCAGGAGGAGGTGCTTTGAGGGGACCTCGGAGTGAAAGCTCCTTTGCGGTGCCGTGTCTGGAAACCACGCAGCTGAGGCCACTGCTGAGCAGAGCACCCCTCAGCGTCCTGTGAGCAGAAGCACAGCGGGGAGATGAACCCTAACCTCAACTTTAAGCTGGGACACAGCAGCGTTTTGGAGATTTCACGTTGGGCAGGATTGAAGGAAAGAAGGCCCTGACATTGAGAATGAGTTGCAGAAGGTACCTGTGAACATTTAAAAAGGGCTTTATCTTTTGAGGCCTCTGAGTTCTGTTCTTCTTGATCCTTATTCAGCTAAAGCGATTCATCTATTTGTCCATTCACCTATGCCAAGAATACCTATGGAGTGCCCACTGCACACCAGGCACACGTCAGGGTCCTGCCGGAGACGCCCGGATTTATAAACCATGGGCTTGCTTCAACCGTGCCTCAGGCGATGGCCAGGGAGGTTCTGAGGGAAACTGATCCTGGGTGAGCAGCAGAGACGTGTTTAGGATTGAGAGTTTACTTCTAGCTGTGAGGATAGGGAACATTTTCTGGTAGAACGAACATCTGAGTGCTATCGGTCTGAGTAAACCTTGCCTGCAGACACCCACTGATTGGGGGGATGGATGATTGAAATCTGTGAATCGTTCAGGCCTGACTTGGCCCCTGCTGCTGAGCACGGGCGGCCAGCCTGACCACAGCCCCCAGCAGAGAGAGTGCAGGCAGTGAGGGAGGAGAGGCGGGGACGTGGCCAGTTCTCATGCAGCAGAATCCGCATTCGCTCTCTGCAGGAAACAGTGCACGGCCGCGAGGGCGAGTTGTGAGTCTGCGGTTTCAGCTCTCCAGGTCGGACTATCCACTCTCAGGCTTCTTTGTCTGGGACAATTTTGCATTTGGCAATGCTGACCCTATGGAGAGTGACATCTGTCCGCAGTTGTGCTCCACCAGCTTAACAGTCAACCAACCTGGCCTCTGCTGGCCCAGCGCCCCACACCAACCGCACAGGAGCCCCTGCGGCTTCGCTCAGACTGGGAGCTCGTGTGCGGAGACACGCGCACCTCTGGCTGCTGCAGGGTCTCCCTCGGACAAATCCAGCCGTCCGCTCACCTCTGCCCGCACATGGAGTCACTGGGGAACGTGTGGCAAAACACCCCTCCTCATCCTCACCCCACAGTAACTGCATCAGAATGGCTGATGGGTCGGGTTGTTCGTCAGCCGACCCCCGAAATGCGGTGTCCCCAGACGCAGGCCTCAGGCTTCCTTAAGTGCCGTTAAAGATTGGGTCTGATTTTTATTTCTAAATGACCATAAGGTGTTTAATCAAAATCAGCACGTGTGCCATAGCTAGCTCCGCATGAACAGAAGCCAAATTGCCAGAGCCCCCATCTCGAAGCACACAAAACGGATTTTCACTGAAAACACGCAGGCTTGCCCCTTTTTGCCCAAACACAGTGCCCTCCAGTTCTCCTCTCGGGGCTGTCTACTGTTTCCCAAAGATACTCAGCCACAGAGCCTGACATTCAATCACCAAATATGTGACCTTTGACCCCATTCTTCCTGTGGCCTTTTGTCCTCCTCCCTGACCTGGCCCTGAAGTCACTGTGGACTCTGCTCAATAAAGTCTGAGCAGAGGTGCCTTCCCCTCCGGGGGAGCAGTCCTCCTCCTGGGGCCTCATATTCAGGACGTCCTTTCTACCTCTCTGAAGGAAAGCACCCTTTCAGACTAACTGGCAGCCTCAGCATCCGGCACTTCACGAGAACATACAGAGGCCACTTGGTTCATGCTCTGCCATTACCTCTCCTTAGTCCTCCTGCGCGCCAGCAGCAGCCACACTCCCTCAGACAGAAAGAGGTTCCAGGGACCCTCAGTCTTCCGGCTCCAGAGCCCCGCCCAGCACAGCCCAGAGTCTCAGTACCCTGGGAGGAGGCGCTGTGGGAAGGTGGGGGCCTCCTGAACTCCTGCTCACGTGGTGGGCTGCAGTGGGGGCAGAAGGCACATCCTGGAGTGGGATGAAGTGGGACTGGGCGCTCTGGGATGGCTGGCTGCCCACTCTGAGTAAGTAGATACCCAGGCTACGTAAGCAGGCGCTGAAGGGAAGGAAAGGAAAGTCCGTAAGAGAACCCTGGAGAGCGTGACATGGGCAGCCCCCTCTGTCCCACCAGCTAGGAATATGTGTCTGGGATGGGAGTAGATGGGAGGTTAATCTGATTTGGGTTTAATGAGTAAAGCTGAGATGACACAAAGCACATGCATCTTCATTCTAAATGTAAGTTGTCTCTCAGATAGTTGTGGGTTGCAAATGGCTGAGTAAAGGAAGCCCACAGCTGCATCTTACGCATCTAGAGGGTGGCTCTCCGACCCTTTGCTGTGCTGTTGCTCAGCCCAGCAGAACTGCAATCCCCTGCGGAATGGAGCCTGCGCGGGAACAGCTGCTTCTCCACCCCACCGGGACTAGTGGGGGGCGCAGCGACAGACTCCGAGCTCTGTCTTCCTGGAGAAGGAAGGAGTGGTCCCAGTGGTTTAAGGCCCCACGAGAAGGATGCTTCCTCCCGCCTAAGCTTGCCGTGGACTGACAATGAGTCAAATGATCTGGTGTTTTCCTTCCGTCAACGTGTCTGAATCCCTTCAAACGCCTGCAGCGGGTTTCGGGGTGTCCTCGGGCTGAAGCTCTCACCGGCTGCTTCAGAGTGTGAGGCCATATCTGGAAAGAAGCCAGGAGCCCCGGGAGGAGCAGTCCTGGGGATTAATGCTCTGACAAGAAGAGGATGGCCCATAGAGAACAGCTCCTGCCCCACAGAGGGAACCCTCTTCAAAAAACAGGAAGATGTACAGAACCTTTACTGAAGAGCAAGGATTCTTAGGCCCAAATCTTGGCTCATTGGTTCATATTGGTTACCTCTTGCTGCATATGGCCTTTCAGAGTTAGGGGGTCCGTATTTCATTCATAAAAGCTCTTGTGAGGGCTGTAACAGAGAGACTGTGCCCTTACATCATGCTTACTATATTGAGCATGGTATTGAGTCACCATTAAATCAAAGACCTGCCTCCCAACAAACCAGAGGGCGACGTTCAGCTTCAGACATAATGTCACATTGCCTGACAGGGCATCTTCTCCGCCAGGGACACAGGAGACTCTTCTGGAATATGGTAATTTGTGTCAGAGCCAATAAATTAGAATCACACCAAGGACTGATCAAAAGTTTTTCTTCAAACTGAACTGGGTAACAAGCATCCAAATAATGTTATATCTACAAACGGTGATCTCAGCTCAACTGATACAATAATGAAGCAGAAAAAATATATACTTGTATTTTTTTAACCAGTGATTTGTTTTTTCAAGAGACTGAAATGCCTTGGATAAAGATTCTATGAAAACCTCATATAAAAAGGAATTGGACAATTATGTACTGTGGTAATCAGCTTTTCTGATTAATGGAGTCATAGGTCTGAGCCTAAGTAAAACATTGTTTCATCAAGAATGGCCTGTAAGCTTGGCTGGGATAGCTCAGTGGTTGAGTATTGACCTATGAACCAGGAGGTCACGGTTTCATTCCCAGTCAGGGCACATGCCTGGGTTGTGGGCTCGATCCCCAGTAGGGGGGTGCAGGAGGCAGCCAATCAATGATTCTCTCCCATCATTGATGTTTCTGTCTCTCCCTCTCCCTTCCTCTCTGAAATCAATAAAAACATTTTTAAAAATTAAAAAAAGAATGGCCAGTAGATAAAAGAGAATCATTGCATATCACGTTCGTTTGAAAAATGTGAAGCAGCTATCCTAACACTGTGGAGTTCATTGTTGGTTTTGCCAGTGATATTTCTGTTTTCATGGATGAAGTCCTCTTTTACCTTAGGAGAGAAAAGTCAGGCAAATTTTCCCATGCAATTATAGTACCCAGAGTGAAAATCTACCCCATTTTAAAATAAAAATACTCCCATGCATCCACTCCACACATGGCTTCCTTTCCTGTGGAGAGCACTTCCTCCTTTCAGGTCAAAGGTCGGCCTGTGAATTATCCCCCCCGAGAAACAAAGGGCCCCAGGCGGTGGCTGCATGGCACCAACTAGAAGCAGTATGTTTAACTGGTCCACCAAGGAGCTGCAGGACCTGGGCACACTTCCTGCTTCAGTGTTTCTCAGACACTAGGTTTTGACACATTAGTAGATACAAATTTAAAAAACAGATTATTGCAAGTAGGAGGGGAAAGTATGGTTTCTGACACTTTGGTTTGTGCATGTGCGCTATGTTGCTTTGTACAAGAGTATTTTTTGCAGTGGTGGCTGAAAGATGAAACAGAGGGCCGGAGACCATGGGATACCAGGACACAGGCTTTATTGGCGATCACCCTGCCGGCCGCCTTCCAGAGGGGGAAAGTGAGAGAGAGAGAGAGAGAGAGAGAGGGGGGGGGGGGGGGGCGCGAGCTTGCCAGGGTGAGAGAGCCTTTTAAGGGGAGGAAAAGAGGGGACGGGGCTTAGGACACTCAGCCCACGCTGATTGGTGGTTTCATGTAAGGCACATGGTTAGGGGCCTAGGGATTTAGGAATTGGGGGCTTAGGGTATTTGGCAGGTGCTGATTGGTGGTTCAATGTACAGTCCATATAAGGTGTTCAGGAATGTCCGGCTGCAGGTAGAGTTTACGTCATGCTCCGTCCATCAGTTGGGGGAAGGGAGGATCTATCAGTGGCTGACAAAGAATTTGGAAAAACACTTCCGGTTTGCTAGCGTGGGGAGAGGCCGTTTTATGCAATTACTCCCGTGAGTCATGCATTTGAAGTTAAAAACAACAGCACAACAACAAAATAACAAAAACAGTACATGTGGTGATGGTGGGGGGTGGCGGCGGAGATCAGGAAGAGTGGAAGTAAAACATCCTAGGCTAGCTGTGCTCCTTGTGATTGAAGTCCTGGAAATGACCGCAGCCTCGCATTACTGGATGGGAGGCCCAGATGGCAAGCTGGTGGCTAGGAATTGGGTGCTGGCTGCCTTGGGCTTGGTGAGCGGCTCCTCGGGCACTCATTGCTGGTCTCGCTGGGAAGGCAGCAGGGGTGTGTTTGAGGAAGCTTCGCCTGTGCAGACAGACAGACCTGGGCTGACTGCTGGCCCTGCCCCTTACTGTGCCTTGGGCAAAATGTTTCAGCCTCTCTAAGCCTCAGTTTCCTATAAGATGGGCATAAGCATTTACTTTACAATGTGCTGGGAGGGGCAAGCCGACTAGCTGGTAGCAGGTAGCTTAGTAAATGTTATTCCCTCCATGTACCTTGTGCACTTGGCTCCCACCTGCCCTGGAACACAGAACAGACCGTCTAGAAGGGAGGTCCCTCTTCTTTTCCTTAGTCCTCATCACCAGAGTGATTGGTGGGAGGGGAAGGAATGGAGGTGGGAAGTGGATGGCCCAAGCCAGGCCCAGGATGGTAAAGAGGGGGCTCAAGCAGCCATTCCCACAGGAGCCTCCACCCTCCTGCAGAGAGCCTACCCCCAGGGGCGGCCATATCCCCACCAAATCCTGGCTCCCCCGCCTCCACACAGGGTGAGGGTGGCTGTCACTGCAGCAGAATGACTTTTCCTGGAGTTTTGGACCACTGACCTTTCTACTCAGTGAGTCCCGTCTCTGTTCTCCGGGCAGTGAGGATACCACCGCCACCCGTCCGTCCCGCGTGACCGTCGCTGTGATTCTCCCGCAGGTGGAAGATATCACCGCCAGCCACGAGGCTGCCCTCCTACAGATGGGAAATGACCACACGGTGGCCATCGCGATCCTGCGGGACGACCACGACCACAAAGTCCAAGGTAGCTGCTATCCTCGATGCGTGTGGCCGGCAGGGTGGGCCCTGGGAGCCCAGCCTCCTGCTGCAGACACAAGGAGCACCTCCTGCTTGCTTGTCCCACTTTCCTTTCTCCCTTCCTTTCGTTCCTGGCGTGTTCTTTGTGCTGCTTGCTGTGGAAAGAAAAGACGGGAAACCAGGACCCAGGTAACACTTCTTTCCCCTGCGGCAGTTACTCTCAACCTTGCCTGGATGTTGGAATCCCTGGGCGCTGTGACTGGAGGCTGGTGCCCGCCGAGGTCCACTCCGGGCCCCCAGGCAGCTGGTCTGGGGTGCAGCTGGGCATCAAGATTTTATAAAGCTCCTGGGATGAGAATGACGGGGAGTCGTGCTTAAGAACCACCGCTCTCACGTAGGCGTGGAAACCCGGTCTGTCGTGGCCTTACACGGCAGTCCCGGGGGACACACCTTCCCCGCGCAGGCGCTCCCAGGACCACAGCGGCATCGGGTGGGATCTGGGTTCACACCTTGAGCGCATAGACCACGTTCACCAGGGGCTGGAGTAGAGTCTCTGGATCCATCTTTTTATATTTGTGGTAATTTAGGATTATCTTTGGGTACTTAGGGTTCTATGTAGATTATAACAACAGCAGCAACATTTACTAAGTACTATTAAGATTTTAACCTTGTGAAAGAAGTTTTCATACTTTTAACATGCATTTATACTAACATGCAACTTATTTTTCAGTTTTTCCCCCTCACTTTTTTCCCAGTCAGACGTTTAACAATAGATCAATAAATTAAAAATTAATAAATTAAAAATTTTAAGAAGTAGCATCATGTTTTATTTGTTTGTTTGTTTGTTTTAATCCATGCCCAAGAATGTGTTTTATTGATTTTAGAGAGAGAGTAAGGGGGAGAGAGAGAGAGATATCAATCAGTTGCCTCCCGTACTCACCCACACTGGGGATCGAACCCACAACCTTTCCGTGTAGGGGATGACACACCCACCAGCTGAGCCACCTGGCCAGGGCATGTTTTACTGTTTTTAAATGTGCTTTGTGACCCTGAGCTTGCTGTGCCGTAGTCAGTGCTCACGTCACACTCCCTGAAGCACCAGCCCCAACACCTCTGGGCGCTGTTAGCACAGGAAGAAGCCCGAGCAAGGAGCAAGCGAGGTCGCTTCCTGAGAACTAGTTCGAGGTGCCGCTCAGAGTGCAGCCGTCCCCTGTTGTAGGTATTTCCATGTCTTTGCCACAGACATCTTTCCCGCAGGCACTCTTGCCATACACATTTGCACAACCACATACCTAACTGGCTATCAGGCAATTTTGCCATAAAAAAGATAAAATCACAACAAATAGAGGGACATTAAAAATGATATAATGAAACATAAAAAAGGAATAACAAAAGTAAGCCTTCATTTAAAATATGTATAGATTCATAGCAATGCTGCTCAAATAACTGATTTTATTTTGTAGATGTAACGTAGGCACATGTCTCCTTCTAGGGGAATTCGAGAGGGCCCTCGGCCTCCCTTTCTCCTCCCAATGCACTGTTTCAAAATAATAAACCGAGTCTTGGACAGATCATCTCATCTGGAAGAAATGCTAACTGTTTTAAGAGTACTACCACTCGTTCCTACATAGACCATTATGAGCGCTCGCTAACATTTACATAGAATATAAAGATGGGAATAACAGTGAGAATCATCAATGGAGAAATGAAACTGAACAACAACACCCCAAACCCCAAACTATCAACCAGTTATTTTATCTGTTTACAGAAAAGAAGCCTTAGAGCCAATTAGCTGTACAGGAAAAATGTTGGCGGCCAGCAAAGACGTCTGGGGCAGAAACAGCCCATGTGCCAGCTCCCGCCCTGGCTGCCCATTGGGACCACCTGGGAGTTTTAAAAAAACAACACTGATGAGTGAATTCCACCTCAGAAATTCCACTCTAATTGCTCTGGGGTGCAGCCCAGGCATCAGGACTTTTTACAGCTCCCCAGGTGATTCTAATATGCAGCGCATTTTGAGAACCACTGTCTTAGAGCACAGTGTTGGGTGTGGGCAGAGTGTTATGACCTCAAAATAATTAAGTATGTTATGGGTACATAGTTGTCAGCCATGGTATGTACCATGTCCAGAGTAGAAGCTCCCTGCCTCTTTCTTGGGGTATTGGGACCATCTGGAAATGTCCTAAAGCCCATCGTTGTGCTGTAGAAAAATAGTCTCTGAATGCGAATGTGAGTGGAAATGATGCAGTGAGCCACATTGTTGCCTTTTGTTTCTGGATTTTCATAAAATAGACCTGGTAGATTTTTCTCACTAGCAAACCCTTGCTTAGACACCACATCGAAGGCCTTAGCATTATATATAATACATATAATAGTAGTAAAAACATTCATTATTATGGTCAGGACAATGTGCTCAATGGCTATTAAAACCAATAATTTAGACAGAAAGCCACATGGCTTTATCTTAATTAAATCAGCACAAATTAAATTTTTCCAAATGTAAATCTATACCAACTAGATTTCTTAGAGACCTTCTCCATCATCAGTTCAAAGATTTGGATCAATGGAAACCCAAAGCTTTTTCTAATTGCAGCTCTGGCGAGCCAGAATGATAATTGTTGGTCTCTAGTACTCTCCTGTCCGAAGCATATGTGACCCAGGCTGATTAATGAGACCTCTCCTCCCTCCAGTTATAACATGCAAACAAATTGCTTGTGCAGCCAGAATAAGTTGGGCTTCACCCAGTTAATAAGATTGTTCCCATCTGGAGGAAAAGAGAATCCATTTGCTTAATAAGTCTTACATGACATCTCTTTCTGCCTCACTTGCAAATTATTACTGGAATGACACTTTGCTTAGAATAGGACGGTTCCAAACCCTCCAAGAGGAACCAATCCAATTAGTCCTCCCTTCTGTCTGAATGTCTTCATATCGACTCTTTGCTCAAGCAAATCCTAGAGGTCTGTGGTTTTCAGAGTGTGGCTCAAAGGCCTCACAGACACAGCGCTGGCCCCGTTCACCCGTTGTTCTCCAGCGAGCCCAGGCAGCATGGGGCTGCTCACAGCTCAGCTCTCTGAAAGCTCCTCCTGCGGCCCAGATGGCTGCTTTGTGGTGGGAAGAAAGAGTGCCCCTGGGAGGGGAAGGCGATGCAGACTGAACATTGATCACCCAGTTGCTTTCCCATTAGGAAAACTTGGAGAATCAATGAGGACCGTGGATGGAGGTGCTGACTTGTCCAGGATGGTGGGAGAGCGGGGTATAGAAATGAGTGTGTGTGTGCGCTATTTACTTCTCCCTCTTCTTCTCTCCCTTTCTCCTATTCCCTTCCTCTTTATTTCTCTTCTAAATAACACCGCATACAGTTCCAAAGTAATGAGAAGTCTCTTTAGGCTCAAGCCGGCTGTATACCAGTGTCCCTACCCACCCAAGTTTCTCATTTAGTCTGGCAAGAGTCTTGTTTGATCCTTTTCAGAAGAAAGGCTAACTTAACAATTCGATGTCTTCTCTCCAGAACTGATGTCTACCCACGAGCTTGAAAAGAAAGAGTTGGAAGACAATTTTGAAAAGCTGCGGCTGTCATTACAGGTTAATATCTCCGTAACCCTGAAGTCAAGCTAATGGCGGCATTGTTAGTCCTGTCCACAAACATTTGGAATATAGAGGGATATAAGACGTTCTCCTGCCCCAAGGAATTCATTGTCTACTCAGAGGGCCGTGGCAGAAAGAGTGAGAGACGACCACAAAAGGTAGCACATCCTTGCACCAAGTGTACAATACCGTCAGTGAGTGCCACGGAGATCCAAGGTTGAGCCACACTTGCTGTGGTCAGAGGAGTCACCGCGCTGTGTGTGAGGAAAGGGGGGGACTGGGGAGAAGCACATGCTAGGCAGGGAAGGGTGTAGGGAGGGCTGTGAAGGGCAGAAGCCGTAAGACATGTCTGGGATTAAAACCAAGGACTTCAATCATCTGGAGGTGGGTGAGACGGAAAGAACCTTCCCTGCCTCCACTGCCAACCTACACGACATGTGGGTCTCACGCCAGGGAGCAGCCTGGCTTCCTTCCGAAGGGGCCCCAGATCACCTGCACCTCCCTCCTCCTTCCAGACACCCCGGCCAGCTGCTCTGGGAAAAGATGATGGCCACCCACAGCCCCCGGCAGGAGCTGCCTGGGCAGGGAGGGTGCTTCCGTTCCCCGCTGTGGGCATCTCAATCAGCGCAAGGTTCACTTTTAATTACTGGGGACACTCACACCTGGACATTGCGATGACAATAACACGAATGTCCATTGATTACCATAACTAATACAGAGCCAGGAGTGTTGCCTCTCTGACAGCTGACCCTCCCCTGGCAGCATGCATCACACAGAGGCGGCCCTGCCTGGGCAAGCATCCAGGACTGTGCGACGCCGATGTCACACTGCGGAGTGTACTGTTCCACATTTTCTAAACAGGAAACAGTCTGCAGTGAGCCCACCACCCACCATCGATGGGCCTGCAACACGCAGTCCTCACGGGGCTCATCCTCGGCAAATCTACCCCAAATGCCTTCCCCACGCACCCACCTCTCATAGCATCAGGTGCGCTGTCCTTAGGAACGCACACCCGGAAAGGGAAAGCCAGGCCGGGATGTAACAGAAACCCACCAGCCCCAAACCGCAGAGAAGTGGAGTTTTGTTTCACCCATGCGTGGGTCTTCGTTCTGCCCCTGCCATCTCACGGGCAACGCCTCGTAGCAGAACCCATTTGGGCTGGAGGTTATTTGGTACAAGGAGGGCGGAGTTGCTAGAGCCAGCTTCCTCCAGTGACTGGCAGCTAGAGAAGCAGGCTTGTGGTAAGAGATTTGAACTCTGGGGCTTAAATCCCAGGGCACCCCTCTTACTAGCTTTGAAACCTTGGACAATATGTGAGCTCCCGAGCCTGGGTTACTCGCCTGTGAAATGGTGCCGACCGTACCTTCCTCGAGGAGTGACGTGTGTAAAGTGAGCAGCACCAGGTTGGCTCCTGCAAATGCTAATAAGTAGCCGCTCTTGCTGTTCTGTTAGTGGCTTATATTATTATTATTTTTTATATTTATTATTATCATCCTCACTATTATTATCATGCCGCTGGTTGGCTCCTAAGGGGCCGGTGCTCGGCCAGGTCCCCCGCGGGGTCTCTGTGCCTCATCCTTGACATACAGGAGCCCATCCAACTTGGATTGTGCCGTCCGATGGTTGCGCACGGCGTGGGCCTGTGGGTTGGAATTGAGTCGTGGCGAATATGGCAGAAACACCAGTTTGATATTTGAGGTCCATCCTAGGTGGCATTTGCCTGTTGCACTTTGGCTGTTCTGCGTTTTGATGGAGGAAGAGAGGCTTGAAAGAAATGCGACCTCTGAGGGCGCTGCCGCAGCTGGAGCCGCGGCCTGGGGAGGCCCGGCGGTGTGTAGTCACGGTCCAGAGCACCATTGCCCCGTCTGCCAGGGCCGGTGGGCACAGACTCCCACTGACTACGGCATGGCCCTAATACGCCAGCCTTCGCTTTTAATGGCACTTTGGGGGCTTTTGTTTCTTAAAATGAAATAGAAGTAACTGGAAACAAAGAAACAAAAAAAGAGGACAAGAAAAAACCAAAGCTGGTTTGCCAAACAGGGCTGTCTGCCACAATGAAGAAAGCAGTCAAGCCAGGCACTTCATACATTACAGTGTTGCTGTGTAGAATTCCATAATTTACAATGCCTCGCTCCTGTGTCGGCTGGGATGAGGCCATTTCTCTTGAGAGAAGAGTTCATTGGAATTCCGTAGGTTCTAATGTTACAGAAATGGTGTCCTTGGGCAGAGAACTTTGGCGATCAGTCCTTGCTAGGGTTGCCAAGGAGGGGTGAGCCAGGGAAGGGGTGTGGTGCCCCTTCAGACACACCTTCCCTCAGCTGGCACATGGAGGGCTGCCTTGTGGCTGGTGTGTGCTGGGGGCCAGGAGCATGGTCTAAGCCAGTGGTCGGCAAACTCATTAGTCCACAGAGCCAAATATCGACAGTACAATGATTGAAATTTCTTTTGAGAGCCAAATTTTTTAAACTTAAACTTCTTCTAACGCCACTTCTTCAAAATAGACTCGCCCAGGCCGTGGTATTTTGTGGAAGAGCCACACTCAAGGGGCCAAAGAGCCGCATGTGGCTCGCGAGCCGCAGTTTGCCGACCACGGGTCTAAGCAGAAGGTCTAAACTGAGGGGACAGACGGTCTGAGAAGGGAGGACAGGCTCAGCTCACATCAGGAGCAGGCGCCCCAGTCCGGAGGCCCAGGGAGGCCAAGAGGAGCTAGAAGTGATCCTGGGAAGAGAGGGAGCTGGCCGACGGAGCCAGTGGGAGAGCTGGGGTGTGAAATGGGGGGTGGGGGGAGAGGGGACAGCGAGAACCCCGGCTGGAACACGAGCAAGGCTGACGTGGGAGGTCTGTCACACCATGTTGAGTACCTGCCTCAGCTTGATGCCATGGCGTGGGCACAGGCCGTCTCATCACGGCTCCCCGGCTGCAGTGTCTGCAGAGGACCGAGCTGGACTCCTTGTGTCATTACTGCAGGACCAGGTGGACACGCTGACCTTCCAGAGCCAGTCTCTGCGGGACCGAGCCAGACGCTTTGAGGAGGCTTTGCGGAAGAACACGGAAGAGCAGCTGGAGGTGTCGAGTTTCCCAGGCCTGCAGCACCGCGGGGCTCGGCAGGGCTCTGTGGACTTCACCCCAGGAAGCCCTGTGGCTCCTCAGCAGTCTCCCCAGTGACAGGGCCTCTGCGCTAATCTGCTACCAAAGTGACAGCTGGTCAGGCCCTCCCGGGATCTTACACATATTCCTGTCAGCACCTCTCCTCAGAGACAGGACAGCGGGGGTTCTCCATCTAAATGTTATTCTTGCCACACTGCACACGGCTCCCGCCACTGTGCCTGAGCCCTGGCACAAGCATGGCCCGGCCAGGACCGCCCCTCCATTGTTCTCTCTGGCTCCCTGAGGCCGGCATGGGAGGCTCCACTGACGCCCGAGTTAGGAGGTTGAGTGAGTTTTTGCCAGAAGAGCTGGCACAATCCCTCCCCTCTGGTGTACAGTTGCCATAAAAAGCACATCACACCCAGTTAAATCTGCATTACAGAGAAGTGAACTTTGTTAGTATAAGGATGTCCCTTTCGATACCTATATTAAATATAACGTTTATTTGAAATTCAAGCTTAACCCACTTTACTATGGGGTTTTTTGTTGTTGTTGTTACATCTGGCAACCTCACTCTAGCATTTCTTTTTCTAAAATGCCTTTTCTTCTTTTAAAACCACTTTGCTCTGTTCCTGTGCTGGGCTGGGGCTCTCCAAGGGCACAGGTGGCACCTGGAAATCCCTGCCACCTGCTGAGCCACGTGGTCCGAGTGACTGTCCAAAGCCAATGTCGAATTGCCTCCTCTCACCGCAGGAGCTCCCTCTGGGGGTGGGCTGGTAGCATCCAGCCATTCCAGCCCCCACACTCTCCAGGGGGCTGGACTTTTAGTAGCATTCCCAGTGGGACACCAGTGGGCATCTTGACCAGGGAGGGCAGTGTGAGCTGATGTTCTCTCTCTCTCCCTCATGCTCCAGTGCCTACTGGGCAGCTGGTTAGAGAAGACTAGCTTTAGTGAAATCCATGCCTTTGGTGAGCAGTGGCCTTTGCCAGGACCCGGGAAAATAGCTTGCTGCTCTCTGCCCCTATAGGTTGCACTGGCTCCCTATCAACACTTGGAAGAAGACATGAAGAGTTTGAAGCAGGTATTAGAGATGAAGAATCAGCAAATACACCAGCAGGAAAAGAAGATTATTGAGCTGGAAAAGCTGGTGAGTTGGTCTGTTTCCTGGGGAAGAGCCTAACAACCTTACTGTCATCGTTGATGTCAACACTGACACCATTCAGGACGCGAGCCCTTAACCCATTGCTCCCACCTGAGTGGAGAATTCTATCCTTGAGTCTCAAGGCCTTTCTTAGGTAGCCAGGAATCTCAGAGGTGGCCTCATTTTGTACAACTCTGCAGCCTCCATCCCCGCCCCATGGCTCTGAAGTGGTTTCCTCACTCCTCCCTGGGGGACGTGTCAGGAGCCAGCACCGATGAGCATCACTGATGTGTGCCAGGCGCCACGCAGAGCACTCTCCATGCCTTTGTTCTGACAGCAGGGCTGTGAAGGAGGTGCTGGAAGCCTCCTTTCACAAGTTAGAGATGGGGCCTGGGACAGGGCATCTCACTAAAGCCAATCAGTGGCCATACCCCGGCGGGAGGGAGCCCCAGCCCAGCGCTCTCACCACTCTCTGCCTCACCTTTCAGCCTGGCTCCCACAGAACCAGCAAAGGGCACCCCTTTTGGGGAACAGAGCACCCCAGAGTTCATTCTCTACCTTTAGGCACAAGGGCCATGCCAGGGCTTGAGAAGATGGTTGTCCAAAGTTAGTAGCAGAGAAGCAGGTTTCCAAGGAGATACCATCCTGAAGTGGAACTTGACCCAAGGCTCCCAGATAAATTGTTATGTTTTGTTCCTTTTTATAAATTGTTATATGTAAAACAGATTTTTGATACTATAAAAGGAAAATATGTGCATTATAGAAAATGATTAGACAGCCCTGGCCATCAGTGGTTGAGTGTCGACCTATGAACCTGAAGGTCACGGTTCGATTCCTGGTTGGGGCACATGCCCGGGTTGTGAGCTCGATCCCCAGTAGGGGGCGTGCAGGAGGCAGCCGATCAATGATTGTCTCATCATGGATGTTTCTATCTCTCTCTTCCTCTCTGAAATCAATAAAAATATATTTTTAAAAAAGAAATGATAAGATAAACAGAAATAAGAAAATTAAAATATATAACTACTGTTAACACTTTCCAGAGCTTTTTATCTGTACACGTGTACATACCTGAGACATCTGCACACGTTCAGTGAGCAAATCTTTAACTTACCATCTCGGTAACCGATCATATGGTCTAACTGTTGAAGTTCTCCATTGTTCTGAAATATCCTTGGAGCTGGTTATCCTAATCAGGAGCTGGTGGAGACCTCAGTTTCGCATTCAGTTGTCACGTCCCTCTGTTATCTAGCACTGTCCCCTTTTGCAGACATCCCTTTCTGCACTGGTGCTCGTCAGTTAGGAGGGGGCAGACCTGCATGTGAGTGTCTGTTACCAGCATCCTGGCTAACGTTGGCCACGTGGCACCATTCAGCAGCCCAGAGCTCCCCAGAAAAACCACAACTAAGACCACTGGGAGGCTCAGGGACAGAGCCCTGCCCTCCTGGTCCTGCCTGTAGTCCAGCCAACATGAGGATAGCAGCCCTCCTCCTCCAGGCTGGGCCATCTGCATCCAGTTGTCCAATCACCGACAAGCCTAGAGGTTGATGTGGCTGTTTTTAGCCATGTTTTAGTCATTCTGCAGGCATTCATGACTTCTCATTCCAGAAGCAGTTGTGTGTGTGTGTGTGTGTGTGTGTGTGTGTGTGTGTGTGGTGAAGGGGTGCGCGGTGGGGCTGGGTGAAAGTGTCAAAGTGTCTTGATGAAGAGCAGGGACAGAGGTCATTCTTTGGCTCTGATTCCTAACCCTTATTCTTGGAGAGGTGAAAGTTTTCTTTAAAGATTAACTACACTAATATAGAATTTGTCACATTCTTTTAAAAAAATAATTTATTTTAAACTTCACATTAGAATGGAACTGTACTTCAGCTAGGTCTCGGGCCCTGTGAGACCCTCTGACAGAGAGAATGGTAGAAATTGTGGAGCAGTAACAGCCCTGGATGCTGTGATGTTTCTGATAATGTGCCAAGATGGTCTTGTGATTTGCATTCCTGGCTGCCCATAGTCTCAGAAGGGAAAATGTGTCCGTGTTTCCATCTCTCCATTCATTTAGAATGTCATAGGGTGCACCCAGCAAGGGATGGTAAGGACCATGGGACCCGTTAGCCAGACTAGGTCCTGGTGCTGATCATGGCATATCTCTAACAATGGCAACGGCCTGGAGACACTCACTATAAAAAATATTTCTACACAGGATTCCAGCATATACATACACACATGTGCATAATATATGTAAAATAAAACTATCTAAAATATATATAACTATACTTACTTTTACTATATACAGCACATTCTGGTATTTTCTCTTCTGCTTTATTTTGTTTTCAACAAATGCTGACCACATCCCTCTAACCTGATTTTACAACCCACCAGTGCACTACACACTGTAGTTTGTAAAACACGCTTCTTGATAATCCTCCAAGGGCACTAGTCTCCTTTCTGTCAGATGGCCCTGCCAGGGACCTCCTAACACTGCACCCTTTCCAGGCGGAAAAGAACATTATCCTGGAGGAGAAAATCCAAGTTCTCCAGCAGCAGAACGAAGATCTCAGAGCAAGGATTGACCAGAATACTGTTGTCACGAGGTAGGTAGACCAGGTGTCTAAACTCACAAACCATGTGTCACCCACAAAGTGGCTTTGCTGCTGAGCTTGAGGGTCCTGTTTTTGTCCCAACATCCAATTTACCTCACTCCTCTGAGCTGTGAGGCTTCCCCGACCCTCGGAAAGCATATGGCAGGAGCCCCGATGCGACTGGGTGTTGCTCAGGTTTGTTCCCAGCGCGTCTTTTGGAGAGGGGCCAGCTGCGTGTTCCCAGGGAAAAGGGAACCACCATGTGCGCCACCCTGCGCTCGGCCAGCTCAGCAGTGCAGACCCACGTCTCCCTTGGCTGCTGAGCAGTCGCCATGGGCCAGCCTGGCCCTGGCAGTGAAGGGCTGGCCCTGGCAGAGGACAGCAGAGATGGAACGTGCCAGAGAGAAGCCGTGTAGCCAAATGCAGCTGCTCCTGGTGACATCGTCTCCATCTTGGTCCCCTGCTCTGAGGTCCCCAAGTTCCAGGGAAGGATGTGGAGATAACCCCTCTGTGGTCAGTGTGCAGTAAAACAGCCAGTGGGAGGCTATTTTTGTCCATGAGGGCTGAGCCCCATCTCGGAGATCCGGCCAGGCATCAGGCTGGATGCCGGGGGATGTGAGGCGATCTCCGCCCCTGCCTGCAGGGCTCACTGTCACCGTGCCTGGGCCGGGGACAAAGGGATGCGAGCAGATTCGCTATTGGCAGGGAGGCCCTGAGAACCCATGTGGTAGTGGGACAAGCAGCAATAGTGGTTCAACCAAGGTTGTGGGTTAGGGTCCGACTTATCCCCGGTGTCCCCGCAGGCATCCTTGGCCTGGCGCATCTCGGGCTAAGGCCCTGTGGCATGACTGTCTTCTCCCCCGTGCAGACAGCTGTCCGAGGAGAACGCTAACCTGCAGGAGTACGCCGAGAAGGAGGCCCAGGAGAAGAAGAGGTTGAGCCGTACCAATGAAGAGTTGCTCTGGAAGCTCCAAACTGGGGACCCAACGAGCCCAATTAAACTCACCCCCACGTCCCCTGTTTACCGCGGCTCCTCCTCCGGACCCTCCTCACCCGCCAGAGTGGGCACCACGCCCAGATGACAACGCCACGCGGCCCTCGGAGCTGCGGCCGCTCACGCACCCTGCGCTTCCACCTGGAGGGAGTCTCGACCGCGGCCAGCCCCGCGCATGCTCAGTAGCTGCACAGCGGCACCCTCCGGAGCCCACTGCTCCTCCCTGGTATTGGCACTGAGGGAAGTGTTCACGTTAGTGTCTGATGTGCAAACGTTGACCGTAGTTAGAGCCAAAAGAAAGAAATGTCAATCGCTTTTGAGCGATGAATTTTCACTGCAGAATTTCAGGTTAGTGACAGTTCAGTTTGGAATCTATACTGAATAATCATTGTGTATTGCACCGACGTGTGTATATATGTCAATGTACGTATCTGCACACGCGGTGGTTCTAAATTGCATTTTTTTATAACATGAAGTGCTGACATATTTTGGTGAAGGTCAGCAGTTTTCTAACTTGTGCCTAAGAATACTTGGGAAATGAAAACGCATTTCTATCTAGCTTCCCAGGAATATTTCTACCCAAAATAGAAAAGAAAAAAAAAAAGATACTGAGAAGAAGCGCCTTTCGACCTGCCACCAAGTGGTACTGTATTTAACACAAACACCAGCGACTTGTGAACGGTAACTGCCTTTGGAACAATCAGCTTCTTAGTCAACATTAATAATTTGCAGGTTTTAATTATTAATGCTCCTGTCAGGAGTGGATAAGGGAGCGCAGTGGGAAACCCTGTGGGGTTTAGCAGCATTTTGGATGTTTCGACATGACAGTGAATCATCTATAGTCTTGTAAACACAAGTTTTGCTTTTTTCCTAACCGGCATCTTGGAATCTGTCATTCAGCTATTGCACCCTCGGGGGAAATATGGAAGAGCATGCCCTTCTGGAGGGAGGGTGAGGATGACCTTGGAGTTGACCAAGACCATTCGCCCTGCGGCCTCAAGAAGGAAAACTGCTGACAGGATCTATGCCCTGACTAAGCCCAGAGGAGGGAAGCTCTGGCATTCTATGTGGTTTGCTCTGATCTGATGCTGCAAGTGGTCAACCCACCGACATGACCTTCAGGCCCCCATTCATAGCAACCTCCCCTTCAGTTCGGTTCAGTAACTCAGTCCCATCACTGTACATTGAGATGGCTCAGGGGTTCTAGCAGGGGCTTCCAGAAAACCAATTCTTCCGTCCTGGGGGACCAATTCCACGCTGAGCTAGACCATCACATGACCCTCCAGGAACCCAGGTGTATTTTCTGCAGGATCATCGAGCAATGCCACCCTGACAGTGCTCCCATCTTAGACCCAAAAGGTCCTTCTACACAGAGGAGCCCACTGAAACTGCCAGCCAGCGGTCACTGGCTGCCGGACTGGCATCTGTCTCTGAAATGGTAGAATTAGAACGTGAGAGGTGTTCCCGTAGTGCTGTGGAAGGTTAGGAGCATGACACCCGACAGGGAAGTAGTTTTAACAATTGATATGATGATAATGATGCCTTTGTTTCTTGTTTGTGGCAGAGACCCTGTCCTTTCCTCCCCAAGGCCCCTGGAAATGGTCCTGGGCACAGGGCAGTCTTTGAGTAGGACCAAGGCAAGTGGACTCACGCAGGGACGTCTGTGGTGGGGAAGAGACGGCCCACGGAAGGCAGGGGTCGGCTTGCCCGAAGGCCTGCCTGCTTCGCTTGCATGAAGACACACCTGGTCTGTGTTCCCTGCCTGAGTCAGGTTGGGCTTCCTGGCTTAAGGTCCATCTTGTTTCTAGCAAACCTTCAATGGTATGGCCCATCCTGGGGACAGACACAGTAGACGCCCACCAAAGAAACATTTCTCCTTCTATGGCTCTGCATGATGCTGTGATATTGAGTTGGGCATTCCATTAGAGTAGATTATGCCACGTTCACAAAGTATACAGTTTAGTTATGTCTTCTTTTAGCGGCACCACCTGCAAACACAGTTTCAGCGGTAGCTCAGCTCTCCAAATTAGGAACTGCGTCCGTAGGGACACCTGCTAAATGCAGTTACACAGCAATCCCGATTCCAGTGTTCTGTTAGGATGTGCCACAGTGTGTTAGCCTATTGTGGCCAAGGTGTGTGATGTTAGCACTAAATAATCCCTCTCCAGGTGGACTGGAGCTCTGCCCTGACCAGCCCTCACCTTGGGCACTTGAGCTAGTTCCTACATTGCCCTGGCCTCATCCTTCTTCATGGACTCCCATCACATCTGGCTGTTATCCTGGAGCATGAGGGGTGGCAGCCATCGTGCTCCCTTTGGCCACTCCCGCACGCTAGTAGGACTTGGACGTCTCTCAACATGGAAGTCCTGTCATCTGTTTCCACTTACAGATGCTGCAGCTCCGCCCGCCTCAGACAAACCCACCAAACCTCACCGACCTTTTCTTGGTATTTGGGAGCTGAGTGTGTGTCCTTCCCTACTGCCAGGCCCCCAAGCAGGGGCAGGATTCTGGCTGGGTGTCAGAGAGGGGAAGGGGTTGATGGACTGGCACACTGGGTGTGATTGTTCGAACGGGGTCACACATTCCTTACCCGGCCCCTACACTTTCTGTATTGCATATTTGTGTTTGAAGCATATTAAAGTTAATTTGAGGGAGCTCCTGTGACACGCACTTGATGTAACTCTTGGCCTGACCGGCCCAGGCCTGAGGAAATTCGGGCTGGATCCGTAGCAGCCAGGGAGGTGTTTGGTAGGCTGGATTTTTTTTTCAGTGTTTTGCCAGGGTCAGCCACGGAGTCTCCAGCCCTTTTGCCCTGATTCAGCAGGTCCGAGGCCCCCACACCCATATTTGCAGGCCAGGATCTCCAGCAGCCTGGCCCTGGCTTTGAGGGACTCAGTGACTCTGCTTGGCCCGGCTGTCTTCAGTAGGCTGGGTGGGCTGGAGTCAGTGGGAAAGGGACACAAAAGATTGAGTGCAATCCCTTTACCATTGATTTCAAATTCAGCCCTGGACTGGGTTATGACTCTACCCCCAACAAAAGTTTGATGTGTCCTAAATCCTGTCAGTTCATGCCTGGATGGCCATAGAGCTCTCTCATGAGCAGCAAGGAGCCCTCCTGGTGTGATGGTCAGTCAGCAGCTCCTTATTGTGCACAGATGACCCATCAGGCTTTCTCATGCCAACAGCGGGCACAGGAGCCTGGACAGCTCTGTGGCTCCTCCTATAATACTCTGTGCAGCCAGCACATTTATTTCAACCTGAAAGCTCTTGCTCCCCAATCCTGACCTCTGGTTGGGTTGCAGCCAACTTGGCCAGCCTGCCCCTGCTTAAGGTTGCAAGGGAGACCCCTAGTTGACCAGTTCCCTGTGGTGTTTTTGTAGGTCATACAGGAGTGGTGGGGACTTTAGTGAGACTATAGCAAGTCTGCCATCCTGAACAGCTGCTGAACAAGAGAGCTTTCACGGATGATAAATCCCCTTGAGTCACTTCCAGACCTGCAAGGACCACAGAATCCCCTCTAAGTCACCCAGCTTCCAGATTATTGATAGTGACTACGTATTTATTGATTCACTTGTCAACCTGTCCCAGCCTGTTAGTGTCTTTTAGTGTGTCTTGTGTCCTCCACTTTTATAACCACCACCTTCATTTCCTTCCGTCCACATGTGAGGTCTCACCTTTCCTGAGCAGGCGGGGGACTCGGCCGCTGGCATGTGCAGGAAGTGAGGATAGAGCCACTTCTTCCTGTCTGCAGAGAACTGTCCCCTCTCACAGCTGATGTGCAGCAGGCAGAAGAGACCTCTAAAGTCAACCGCTTGGTCACCTTTTCTGTGCAAGGAGCCTTGCACAGCCTGCTCTCCCTGCGTGGGACTTGGGTCACTCATCTCAACAGGAAGGAGCGATGCTCAGGTAGAAACCCAGAAGTGGGGACAGGCAGACTGCGGAGATATTCGGGTTCAGTTCCAGACTACAATAAAGCAACTATTGCAATAAAGCAAGTTGTAATCTTTTAACTAGTGGAGGGTCTTGCCTTCAATTTGTAAAAAATGCAGCATCTGTGAGGTGCAATAAATCAAAGCACAATAAAACAAGGGGTCTCACCTGTTTGCACAGCTGGTGCTGCCTCAGAGTATAGGCATCAAACCAGATCTCTGGGACTGCACAATGTTATCAAGAATCAGTGTTCTGCCCACTGGAGTGTTTGGATCAAATGCTTAAATATACACAAAAAAACACCCAAAGTTGTTAAGACAAGGGCAATTAAATCACTTGAGTTTGCTTAATATCTTTTGTAACCACTCTGCTTCTCTCAAACCTCTTAAAAACAGAACAACTGGCTCCCTGGGTTCAGCCAGCCCAGCTCTGTTCTCCTCCCCACCTGGCTCACCAAGTCTCTGAGGCCCTTCCAGCGAAGACCTGAGGGGATGGGATGCGACACAGCTCTAAGCTGGGGTCACTCTGCTGCAAGTGACCCAGGATCCTGCCTGGGTGCAGCATGCTAGGGCCCCCACTGCACAGACAACCAGCAGGCCCCCATGCACAGCTGCTGCTCTCTGGGTGGTGGTTTCCGTCTTCCCTGCACCCAGGTTAATGCAGCAGGGGGTGTATTGCATCCCCTCTCCAGTGACTACAGACCACCGGCAGGCACTCAACAAGTGACTTCATTGTGTTTTTAAACAATTGTTTTTTATTTAATGATTTGAGAGAAAGAGAGAAACATCGATTTGTTGTTCCACTTATGTATGCACTCGTTGGTTGCTTCTTGGATGTGCCCTGTTCTGGGATCAAACCCGCAACCTTGGTGTATTGGAACGACACTCAAACAAACTGAGCTACCCCACCAGGGCCAACTTCATTGTTTTGCAAAGTAAAATGTTAAAGTTTCCATGGGAAAGTGTAACCCGCACAGCTTCTCCATTTCCCTACTCAACCTGCTTCCTCTAGGATTAGGTGCTGGCCATGCTGAAACGCAGGCCAAAGGGCTCGGCTCATTAGCAAAGGCGCTGCCATTTTGGTCCCTGAGCCTTCTCTCACAGTGCATTTTTCAATGGCTGTGTTGATGGTTTGGTGGACAGGCTTGATTTGCTCAAACAAAACTGTTCCCTTTGAAGAGGGGCCAGCAGTGTTACCACCAGTAGGTGTTCCAACCCTGCCTTGCCCTGGGGGCTGAGCCAGGCTGGGCTAGAGTGGTCGGTGGGCAGGGTGGCCGAATTCCTGGCTGTCACCTGGTGAAGAGCCTCTGCAGGATTCCTTGTTACTGTGAATGCCAAGCTGTTGGCGCAGCTCTGGATTCACCAGAAGTGTATCATAACCACACTGTGCAGGGGGAAGGTGCTTCAGGGGACTCTCCCTCAGGCCTGCAAACTGGATCCTTACTTTCTGGGGCTCAAGGTTTCCCTAAGAAAAGGCTGGAAACCCTGTGGCCGGGCACTAGGTGGCAGTGTGGCACTGCTGGAAGAGGCTTCATATGTGCTCAGCTCAGGCCAGTGCTTAGAGGACACAAGCACCCCCTGCCACCATGGTCCTGTCCCCGTTCTGGGCTCTCTGGGGCACTGACGCCCACTGGTCCTGAAGGCCAGGGACTGGGCTCACTGGAGACCTCTGAGAAGTTGCCCTGAGGGATGCAATGGACTCCTGCCTGCCCGTGTCCCCAGACATTGCACACCCTGGGGACATGTCGGGGACACCTCCACACCATCGGGTTCGTGTTCCAGTTTACCATGTGGCCGACCACCAGAGGTGATGTGCCTGGTCGTCAGTATTTTATTCCCCATGACAAGCCGCCAGCACCAGGCCCAACAGCAACTCCCTGCCCTTCCCTCTGCGCTCCTGGGTGTCCCCTCCAGCACTGTCATCAGCTGAGATGACACAGGTTACGTAGGCCTTGTCCTTCCCGCAGCAGATTTTCCCATGTGATCAATGGATCACTGCATGTCAGTGTGTGAGAGCTAAGGTCAATTTGACTGAATTTGCCTTCCTTGCAAGAAAATGATCCTTTCTCAAGGGGGAATGGGGTCAAGATCAAGTATGAGAGCAGCTACAATCCTCTCCACCCTTTCCCTGCCCTGCATGCACCCATCCTCCCTAAGGAATGGTGGGTGTGGAGGGACATTCTGGTGTGAGGGGTTTAGCTGCACCCAACACCCAAGTCCTTCAGAAAATGAAACCTCTGGGGCCCAAACCCAAGCCAAGTGTGGAGAGTGGGAGGTGGGGAGACAGTGACAGAGGATCATAAATGAGGACTCTAGGGGTTCCTGGCTCTGCGTTTTCCAGCTAATTGTTGGAATAAGGATTTCTACCAAATGGCTGAAGGAGGCGATAGAACACCTGCCTGTGGGGAGGCAGGAAGATAATAAAGAAGCAAAGTGTGGGATCTGGAACTCTCCGTGGGGCACTGCCACTCTTGGGGACCTGGCCAAAAGCTGCTAGAATTCTTGAGATGGACACCGTGCACTCTGAAGCTATAGACAGAATTTATTAGAATTTGCAGAAGCATGAGATAATGTACCACAAAACAGTTCGATTTTACAACATAAAGTACAGTAAGACATTGTCGATGCACAGTGTTGTCAGCAAAAACAGGATACAGAGTTTCACATTTTAAAAAAATGATGGACAACATCTATGCTTGTTCTTAAAGTGAAAACAGGAGGGACCAGCAGAGACCAACCTGATTTGTAGTTAGCGTTAAAATCTAACTCTAGTATCATAATTGTAAGAAAACTATTAGAAAAATAGAGCATCAAACAAAAAATACTTTACAATTTACATAATAAGAAAAAACTCATTTAATAATGGCTCCATGTTCAATAGAAGAAAACATTTACTGGAGAAACCATAGCTCTTCGGGTTTGGTAATAAGCCAGCCCTCATGGGGATCATCACCACCCTTGGTGCTCCTTGCACCCAGCGATGCTGAAAGGCACAACTTAAACAGGAAACTTATTTTAAATATATATTATAACTTCTCAAGTGGGAGAATAAGTTCTCAAATTAAGAAGTTTGTCATCAGGAAACACAAGATCACACCTCGTTACTACGTTAGCAAAGCCTGAGTGCATCTTCCTAGCCCTGCTTCCTGAGCCTGCGGACACTCTCACCCTGAGAAAACCGCCTGGGCTTCACGGCCAAGGTCGTCCATCTCAAGCTCAACATCTGGAGAACGATCCAGGATGGCTCCTTGACAACTGCGCCTGAGACCCTTGGTCAGTCCATGTCCCCTTGAAAGAGAGCGCTACTTCAGCGAAGCAATGGGCACAAAGACTCTGGATTATAGTGATGAAGAAGAAAGTCAGTTGACATTTTTTGGCCTAATTTTCAGGCATCATAATGACGATGATGAAATACAGAGTGTAGCTTCTTACACCACTGGATGGTAATAAAGCATTTCATTACCAGAAAGTCCAGGGGAGTCTGACAAAATCTCCATCTCCTCTCCCCAAGGAACCTTAAGTACAATACTCTCCTTATGATGGCAAACAGATATAGTTTAGACTATACATAACATATTTAGTTCCATTGGAAGGGAACTGACCAGTTCTGCACATACGCATCACACCCCTTCGCCCAGCAGAGTGGATGCGCCCACCCTCCCTCTCCATCCATCCTGGAACACACTGGTCACGGGGCCTGTCTTCATGGTGATGGCTTGTACTAGTGGGGCATTCAAATCGGAATGTGTAACAGTGGGGCATTCAAATCGGAAAGGACCGGTTCTGGTACAAAGCTAAGCAGAGGTCCCCAAAATGCCAGTGAGCTTACCTTCTAGGCAGGGCCTCCATGAGGTGTGTCCACACTCACCCAAGGAACCCAGCCTCCCACCCTGACCTCAAAGATCTGTCTCCCAATGTTAGGCTAGAGGCCATCCTATTGGGATAGCAAAACTTAGTCAATTCAGATTGCCTTAGTGGTGGGGGTGGACAGGATACCTGGCAGAATCTACCTTCCCATCCCCACGCATGCAGACCCAATGCAGTGGTCAAGGATCAGGCAGGGCCAGGTGCCTCATTCAAGTGTGAACACAGGCCATGCCACAGGTGCAGAGGCAGTGCGTCAGGGCCTTGGGAGCTGGGGCGGGAACACAGCAGGAGGCAGACCTGTGCTGCCCAAAACACACATCAGCACATGGGACCAGGTGGCTGATTGCCTGGTAACTCAATGGAATAAAACCAAAGGTGGGCAAGATAGGAGGGGTTCTGGCAACAGTCCTTCCAAAACAGCCTGGAAAAAATGGCTCTATCACTACTCCTTGGCTTGGAAAAACAAATCCAGCTCAGAGTTGGGGTGAGGGAGTGAGAGCTGTTGGGCAGGGTGAGGCATGTGCAGAGGCCAAGGGTCCCCCTCCTGGAAAGTCCCAGAGGCTTGGCTTGGCTGTTTCCTTGGAAACCCCTCCACCCTCCCTCTTCAGCAGAGGCTCCAATGTGCTCCTTTGTGAGTGGCCAGGCCATGGAAACATGCTGATGGGAATGCAGAGGCAGGAAGGGGCACTTACTCATCATAAAGGGTCTTTCCCTCCTCAGCATTCGGGGCTGGGGCACAGATGAGTAGACACAACATCCCCAAAGGGTGTCTCTAGATGTGTGAAATTTCTATGTAGGAAAATACTGGCCGAGCTGCAAAACTGACAATCCTATTCTTGTTCGGTGGGAGGGGCACTTTTGGTGGATTTTCTTTTTGCCTCTGTGTGTGTGTGTGTGTGTGTGTGTGTATGTGTGTGTGTGTATGTGTGTGTGTGTGTGTATTTCAGGGGCAGGATGAGGGGTGTGATAAGTCTATTCACATTGAGAGGTTAGCCCCAATACCATCCCTATGTCATGGCCCTCAGACACGGAAGAGAACTACTCTCAGCAAGAGTGCAGGGACCACGTGCACTGTGTCTGAGTCACCCTCGGAGGCCCTGCCCTACATTGGGGCTCTGCCTGATGGGAGGGTGCAGGGATTCTCCTTACCCTGAGCCCTGAGCCTTCTGTGAGCAGGTCTGGCTCTGGGCTGCGGAAGGAGGGAACGCGCTGTTGGGAGGTTCTTACCCGTGAGGCAGTGCAGGAAACGCACCTTTGCAGTTGGCAGAACGATGGATGCTGCTAGTGAAAAAGTCAACTGTAATCACAGTCTGTTGGGCACTGTCTTTCATGGAAATTTCAGTCAGAAAGAGAAATTAAAAAAAAAAAAAACATTCTCTTTTAGGCACACCTTCCCTCCAGTTCTTTACATGGAAAAATATCAGCCACATGGAGCAAACAGCTAACAGGCCCCAAGAAAACAGCAGACAACCAAACCCAAACAAAATAAGTTAATATTTATCAAAATAGTTTACAGCACCAATCTACATAAATTTAAATACCTTTCTTTGGAAATCTAAGCTTTGAACTCTTGGGATCATCCACCTGGGTCCTGACCACTGGCCCAGCCCCGGGCAGGCCGACTGCCCAGCCGTCCTCCAGTGGCCAGCCTAGCCATCTGGCTGTTTCACAAACTTAAACTTTCATCCAGTCTTCTGGGGCAGGACAAAAGACAAGTGCTACCAACTTACCAGCTTCTTTCTATCAGATTTGTGCCAAAAGCCAGAGGGGAAGAAATGGGAAAATAAGCTTTGAAAGCAGTATTTACATGTTCTGAGTTGTGTGAAATGTCTGTCTCCCTCTACCCCCGTCAACAAGGGCCTCCTGTCTCCTGGACTACACTCTGACGAGGACGATGGGACTCCAGCTTCTGCCTGTGAGTGCCGCAGAGAGCAGCTCATTGTGGAGACTTATGGAGCAGGGGGTCGGGCCGGGTTCCAAACCTCTACACAAACCCAGGGCATTTGGATGACAGGTACACCAGAGGGATAGCAATATGCCCCAACTGTCTAGTGTGCGGGCCCCTCACTCTCAACAATACACTGATGGCATAGACTAATCATTTGGCCATTTTCCAAGTTAATGATAAGCACCAACTTATTTGGTGGAGTGATTCACAGCAACTAACAGGAGGCCTCAATTTGACTGACTTGAGAGAGGGGCCAACGAGATCATGGCAGGGGCCACAAGTGTGGGGAGAAACGGTCTCGCCTCCGAATGAGTGGACACCTGTCCTGGAAACCTTACACGACCCCAAACACCAGCCCGCAAGCATCAGAGGACAGGGTTCAGTGAATAGCAGAGACCCACAGAAAAGGGTGTTTTGAGCGCTACTAATTTGAGGCCAATCCTCCATAAACTGTCACGTTCCAGTTGCTCAGGACACAGAGCAGCAGTGAGACACCAGAGCAGCAGTGAATAGGCTGGGCCTGGTGGCTGAAGGAGGTCCCCCATGTAAAAGCGTCCTGGAGTGAAGCCGGCCCCCCAGCCCTGCCTCCCAGTGGCGCTCCCTTCTGCTTGTCTTCCCAGAATTACATGCCCTGGGTCCAGAGCAGAGTGGGCTGAGCTCTGTCAAGGTGGCAGAGTGGAGAAGGGGTCACAGTCCTAAGACCCCTTCTGGAAGCAACTCAGAGGGCAGGGGCGGGGGAAAAAATCAGTCTTTGTTTTTTGTTTTGGAGTAAGCTGCCCTTTGGCTCAGGGGTGGACCTGTGGAGGCATACTATTTCATGGTACTCATCTTGTATTTATGGCCGGCTGTTCCAGGCTGAGCGGGGAGATGGCTACTATGAGTCTGGAGTAACCGCATTTTCAATACCAGAACGGTGCCTGGGGACAGAGCCCTGGATGTCCAGTAATGAGAAGGAGATCCCCATCCTGCCTAGGGCCACAGCAGCACGGCAGGAGGCTGCCTTCTTCGTTCAGAGGGAAGTTAGCAGATGCAGTGGCCAGCCACAGCCACGTGGCCCTGGAAGGGAGCTGTCAGGAGTAACCGGCCTGGTGAGCCTGCCCTAGAGCAAGACGGGGCCGGCCCTTCGAGATGTGGGCTGAGGATGCAGTCCAGGCAGCGCACCTTCTGCTGCTCAGGGGCCTTGTGGCTGTGGGTGGATCCTGCGGCACTGGTGGAGACAGCAAGGTGCTCTGGGTGCTCCGTGGGCATCCCTCATGGCTGCTGTCACCTCTGGTGGGTGAGGCTGTGCGTCATTTGCAGTGGTCCAAACTGCCATCGGCAGTCTTTGCTTGTTTAGTGACCAGGGATGCCTCCTCGCTGTGCCACAGCCCATAGCCAAAGTAGATGGCAAAGCCTGCAGGCCAAGAGCAGAGAGCAGTGAACAGAACAGATAGGGTCCAAGGAAGCAGACAGCGCGGCCTGGGGCCTAGCAAAGCCTCGACACGCTGCCTGCTCTGAGCTGAGCCCCCACTCTCTACACTTTTACACTTAAAGAAACAACACGACTCTTCAAACAGGTACAGCAAAGGGGACCCTCTGGAGAGCCTCATACCAGGGAAGTTCCTGAGCAGGGGGAACTGCTCAGTTGGGGGCCCCTGGGAGGGACATTAATCCCTCAGTTTCATCCACTGACCACCTGGTTGGGGGGCTTGTGGCCACCAGAGGGGACAAGACAGACACTGCGGAAGCTGTGCTTCTCCCTGCCAGGGTGTATCTCTGTCTGTCTGCACAGTCCCGGCTGCTCGTTTTCTCTGTGTAAGTGGCTCCCGCTGCAGGAGGCATTCGGGTCACCTGGGAATGTGTGTACCGTACGAATCAGTCCGGTCCAGAGATCTGTGATTCTAACTACTGCCCAGAGACTGTGACCCAGCTGGCCCTGGGGCCACCCTTTTGCTGGTGACATAAGGAGAGTGGTCCTTAAAGGAAGGACTCGACTCAGCTACCAAAAGTACAGGAAGTAGGTAATGCCCAGAAGCCAGGCGCTTACATAGGGATGCTCAGAAGCAGTCCCTGCACCTCTGGCAGGAAGTAAGCGCCTGGCTCTGCAGTCTCAAGGAATGGGCACAGCGGGCTGAGCGCAGACTGAGCCCGCTCTCACAGAATGACTCTATAGGAGATGCCTGTCCAGCTAAACACAGGCTAGACTCTGAGGGGAGTGAGGGGTCTGCGGAGAATGGGATAGCAAAGTACCACCCTGGAGATGGCACAGCAGCAGCCGTCTACCCCAAGGTGTGGCCCCAGGACTGAGAGGTTTAGCAGAACCTGGTCCTGAGATTTCTGCTCTTGGCAGGGACACGGAGGGATATAGGTCAAGGCCAGTCGCCCTTCATCAGCACTCAGACTGGACGCTGAGGAAGAAACCTGATCCATCTCCTGCTATCCCCAGAGGCAGAGGCCCAGAGGCCAGGCCACCGTCAGTACCAGGCAGGACCAGCACCCACAAGGTGACACCCAAGCCCCTGCAGGCCCTGCCAGCGCCCACAGCCCACGAAAAGAGGTGAGGTCCCGACTTTCCCACTGGGGTGAGAAGCACTGGTGCTTTATTGACAGCAGGCTCATGCTCATTCATAGCCTTGCTCTTGTTAACCTCAAGCTCTTGCCCAATAACATAACTACTTCAGGCAAGAGGCTATTAAAATGAAGAGTATCTGAAAAGGAGGGAAGGACCCACAAACTACCGGGAGCTCCTTGTTATCTGAGAGAAAATTGTTGACTACCTGTGTTTCTACTGTTTTGAAATCTGAACTGAGGAGGTTCAAAGACATTAGCCATCTGCCAAGTAAGTAGCAGGGACATGAGTGAGCAGTAGGGGTGGGAGGTCTCAGGAGAAACTGGAGTGTGGGACATACCTATCAACATCCACACCGCAAACCGGACCCAGGTGCCTTGGTCCAGCTGCATCATGAGATAGACATTCACGAAGATGCTCAGGACGGGAAGGACTGGCAGGAAGGGCACCTGCGGAGACACAAGGTGGCAGCGTCAGCCCTGCAGCAGAGATATGGAGTTGGCACCTGTGTGCACCATTTAACAAAACTACCCGGAAAACATCCTGCACCTGACACTTATATGGACCTCTGAGACTTATATGGGCTACCATCTTTATATCGGGAAGAGGGGTGAGTGCCAGTCCTACCTCTGTACCCCCAACTCCTCCAACATAAATACACCCTCATGCAGGCAAACCCTAACAGGTGTGAGCTTGAGTCTGAGCAACTAATGGCCAAAGAAAGCTCTATTCTTATTTTCCACTCCTGCTATGTTACCATTAAAGCAGGGGCTAGAAGAAGGATTCCGCTTTACCTCTAAGGTTGAACTACCCTATTATCTGTAACATTTGAAAGTGAACCTCCAAGGCTTGGTGATGATACACAGCCCACCTGGATGGCATTTGTGAGAAGCCCCTGTGGGTGAGCTGGAGCTACACCACTGAGAGCAAGGGTCAGGTCCCCACCAGGCACTGTCTGTGCCCATGGGCCCATGTTCCCCTGAGGCTGGCCAGGAAGCACCTCCCGCCAAACACCCACACCTAGGAGAGCCCATGCGGCTCTGTCTCATCAGGCAGCTCCCTGCAGAACCTCAGGGCAGGGCTGCTCACCTTAAACGAGAGCTTGGTCTTGCTCTCAGGCTGTCTCCAGATGATGACCGTGATTACTGAGCAGAGGATGGCAGAGATAATGAGCATAAAGATGGCCCACAATTCCACGTTTGTCAAAGCCTTCTTTCCAAGCACAGTCACGATGCAGAAGATGATGATAAGAATTGCTGAAGACAGAGAGAAAGAGAGGAAGACAGATGCAACTTAACCATTTCTCAAGTTCCCATGATATTCTCAGCTCTCCCCAAAACCTATGGAGAGGGAGGCTCTATTTCTGTAGGCATCACCTGCAATGAGGACAGAATGACCGATAGCACAGTCCATCCAGCAGCAGGACTTCTGACACCCACCCCCATACCCAGCAACAAGAAACCACGCAGTGCCCACAAGCAGGACCCCAGACACATTCCAAGGAAGGGCAGGCTCTTACCTATGAGGCTGGTGGAAATGTTCACGATTAGCCCAGAGAATTTGGAGGGCTCCGTGTTTGGGGGTGAAAGTATAGTCTTCAAAGAAAACTTTTCTGCTTCTGGTAAAAAGCCTGTTTGGGAATCGCTGGTGCTCACCAATTCATTCTGGTATACTTGATCCAGGTCATCGGTAGTTCTGGCCATCTGGTATACCATGTTAGGTTGCTCTGGCTGATACCTGCAGACAAATGTGACCAACATGATATGTTTTCACTAAGCAAAAGAACAAGCAATAATTCAAGTTCTTAGTAAGCCTTCAAAGGTAAGTTTCCCAGGACACAAGGCATCAAATGGGAAGAAGATGGCCAGAATGATGTCTTCTCTGGCAAAGTGGAAACAGAGGAGAGCTGGGTCTCGCCTTCTGGCAACAGCCTTCTTTGGTGTCTCTGCTTTGAGACAACTTGACCTCCACCATAAACGAGCCCAGAGAAATGTCTTGAGATGGTTTCTCTGGCTCTGAGAGTAGCTCTAGCCCTTGGAAACTTAAGATATTAGGCCACTTCCAACAAAACCAGGCTGCAGGGAACTAAATGCACAGACAGAAATAGAAAGCAATAACATCAGGATCCTATTTGGTGCAGAGAGCTGGAGAAATGTGTCTGCAGGCTGATGGCTTTGAGATATTGTTTGTGAGACTTAATTGGATCAATTTATTTTAAAACTCCAATGCCTTGGCATAAATCTATAGAGTTCAGTGGCATGATTTTCAAGATACAAGCTACCCGCAGTCATTTTAAATGAGGCTCCTTATCCTCCTACCCAAAATGAACGAAGCGCAAATCTTTTCCACCAGTCTTGAAAAACAGAGTGCCTTATGAATTACTTTGCATACAGTCTAAGAGTAAGCATAAAGATATTCACTATATTTTCACTGATTCACTTAATGTAACACCATGAGGTCAATTAAGAAGGTGGTAGGGCCAGAACTGGTTTGGCTCAGTAGATAGAGTGTCGGCCTGCGGACTCAAGGGTCCCAGGTTCGATTCCGGTCAAGGGCATGTACCTTGGTTGCGGGCACATACCCAGAAGGGGGTGTGCAGGAGGCAGCTGATTGATGTTTCTCATCGATGTTTCTAACTCTCTATCCCTCTCCCTTCCTCTCTGTAAAAAATCGAGGAGGAGGAGGGGGGGGGGCGCGGAGGGGGAGGAGGGGGGGGAGGAGGAGGATGAGGGGGGACCTTGGAGAAATGAGCCCTTAGGAAGAGATAAGTGGACGTAAACTAGTTTTAGCTGATCCTATACAATCACTACCAAGACTCAACCCAGGTTTTACATACATTAGATGCTGAGCACATGAGAAATGGGATCAGTGGCCTGTAAGTATAAATGCCTAGAAAGAAATACGGAGGGTCTTGCCAGGTGACCAACACTAAGAGTCTCCATGAGTACATGTTCTCATGATGAATGCTACCTTGGGCCATTTCTGGGACTTGGGAAGCAGAGCCCTGTCCTTCCAGAACAAAGAAAAATTGGCACCAGGAGGTATGCTTTGAGGGGGTGCCCTGGAGTAGCCGAGACACCAAGCCTAAGCCCAGACTGCTTTATTATCACCAAAACCTGGAAAGTCTTCCTGAATATCAACCTCAGCCATCCCACACCATATAATGGGACTCCTTTCCCCAGCAGCGTGCAATGAAGCATCGCAGTAACCTGAGTTTTGAAGGTCATCACAGGGACCTAAGTTTCACTGGATTCTCCCAACTCCCATCAGGGCCAGTCCCCAGTCGACTCTGTCCCAAGAAGCTGGATCACATTGAAATCACCACCAAAGCCTTCAAAAAAGCTGATTCCGATATCTAGGTCCAGCAGCTTGGCTAGAACCTGTCTCTATTCTCCCCAAAATCCAGCCAGAAAAATGAGGGCACATTATAGAAGGAGGTGGGGCCACCCCTGAATCTTTTCATGGATATTCTCTATAAGTAGGCTCTCAACCACCATATCCCCACCCTCTCCTGGGAAGTTCCCAAAGGAGTTATTAACAACCTAAAATTTGCACTGTATAAACCAATAATTTGAACTGCTAAGAGGCTAAGAAGGTTCATGTGCATTTCTGTCATGGGACCAGAAAAGCCATACATACCGTAAGACCAACACACAGGCAGCCACTAAAGAGTAAGCCAGGAGAGTGCCGATGGACATGAGATCCACCAAGTCCTTCAGGTCAAACAGGAAGGCCATCACAGCTGGGGAGGAGACAAACATCAGGATCCATGGATGGCCCTCTATACTTATTGACATCCAGACCCACCCCCATCTGTAATCCAGAGCATACAGAGGTGCTTATTTTTCTTGCCCCCCAACCCCAGGCCCTTCCATGGAAAGATGCTTAAAGGAAGAAAAGCTCAGGATTGAGTCATGTACACAGTCCTCAAGATGATAACTTTGCAAGCTACCCCTATACTACAGATGGAGAAACTGAAATTCAGACAAGGTTGGGAGAGTTACCTAAGGTCACAAAGCTAGATGCAAAAGTCAGAATTTGAACTAGGTTCTTAATGACTCCAAGTCCAGTGTTTCTTCTTCTATATTATTCTAACTCATAGACAAATCATTTACATCTATCCACCTACCCATTCATCATTCATCCATCCATCCATCAGCCATCCAATCTATCTATCATCCATGCACCTATTCATTCATCATCCACCCAGCACTCATTGAACATGGTAAGAACAGTCTCTGGTATATCACCCAAGACATATGCATCTGTCAGCAACAATGATGAGGAGATGGATGAGGCTCCTGACCCAGACAATTGAGCATGGAAAGCAGTGTTATTTCCAAACAATTTCAAGCCCTTCACCATGACCACACTTAAAAAAAAAAAAAAAAAACAGAACCAAACATGCATAATTATTTGAAAATCCTTTGTACTTTTTCTGAGAATGTGTATGTGTATTCACATACGTATAGAGGTTGTTTCCCATTTAAACAATAAGTTGGCTAGGTCTATTTTGGGGTATTTTCCAATCATTCACAACCGAGACAATTTAAAACAAACACAAAACCATTGCTTTTCCAAATACTTCTCAAGCTCCTATAAATCACTCCAGCTAAAACAAATTTAAATTGTGAATAAATAATAAGATTTAGGAGCAAAGAGGACTTCCAGATAAATAGAACGTGGCATACTATGCACGCCACAAGCACCTGCATTCCCACTCAGAGAAATCGAGACAAGCTTCTTCAATGTGAGGTGATTTTAGAAAACCTAATACTTATTTACACTCCCACACACACACACAAAAAAAGTTTAGTGAATGTACTTTGTAGTCACTTTAATGATGATAGTTTCATCTCCTTTAATCAGCACAGGAAGGAAATTAAGGCCAGTCTTTAATATAATTAATTTACATGTAAATACTGAAAAAATCTTTACAGTTTCCAATGCTTTAATCCCTTAAATATAGTGGTTGTATTCTGATATGTGGTGTCCCTTAACCTGACCACTGTAATCACTCTAAAAAATGTATTATAGCCCTGGCCCTGGTGTGTCTCAATGGTTGGAGCATCACACTGAAGGGTCCAGGGCACGTACCTGGGTTGCAGGTTTAATCCCCAGCCTCAGTTGGGGTGAGTGCAGGAGGCAACAATGGATGTGTCTCTCTCACATCGATGTCTGTCTCTCTTTCTCTCTCTCTCCTTTCTCCCCCCAACCTCCTCCTCCTCTCCCTTCCACTCCCTCTAAAAATCAATGGAAAAAATATCCTTGGGTGAGGATTAACAAAAAACAAAACAAACAAATAAAAAAGGAATGTAGACTTACAGGGCAAATTTAGTAAATAATAAAAAGCTAGCTTTCTTCCATTATGTAATGCTAATCCACACAATGAAGCACACTTTGCTAAGGGCATAAATCCTACTAATAACAACTCATTCATTTAAGATGATAGATGTCCTACCAATGGCCATCTGCCAAGTCCCCATGGCACAAACTGGCTGGTATCACGTGTCCTAATTTACCAAATGACCCGATGCTCTTCTCACACCCTGGAAGGAGCCAGCCTCTTTGGCATAAAAACAAACCAGGAACCAAGAGCCAGATCTACACTATGGTTCTGCATTCTGCCTTCACCTCTCTGTGCCTCCACTTCCACCTCTGTACAACGGAATCACACTGCCTTTCCTGCTAGGAAATGGAGTCATTAAAGGAGGAAAGGTATACAACAAACAGCATGTAGTGCAAATAAATTTCAGCCCCGCCCCGAACCTCTGCCCCCCGATTCCTTAATCTGGGGCCTCTGGATCATCACACAGGCTCAAAGTGCTGGGGACTGGACCGGCAACCCAGCTAATGTGCCCTGACCAAGAATTGAACCCACCACCCCTTGGTGCATGGGACATAGCACCAACCAACTGAGCCACACTGGCCAGGGCAAAGTGGTACATTTTATACAACACCAATCATAAGGGATCCTCGTTTCCCAGGGAATTCACAGGCTAAGATACAAGGACACTACATTTCTAGTAATAACACAAACTCTCACTTGGCTTGCAAATGCAAGAATGTCATCTTACCCAAATCTACTCAGGGACACTCAGAAAAGGAGAAGACTAATGGCTTTGAGGGACCATGTGTATCCTAAGCTCGGGCCAATGAGAGGATAATAATAACAGAAGAATTCAAAATTATTGGGAATTCCATCACATCCTCTGGAGCACTGGCCTCTGCCTTTTGTTGGAAGGGCAGTTACCTTACAATAAACCAGGTCTAAGGCTAGAAAACAAAAGTTAAAATTCCTCACAGACCGCAGTAAAATTCAGGATGTTTCCCTAGGGAATAATAATGACTCAACTGTTGAAATATTAGTGTGTGAAATTAGTCCCAGTTCTTACCAGCGATGGCACCTGAGGTTAACGTGGCGATTATTGGGGTTTTGGTCCTTTCGTTGATTTTGGCCAAAAATTTAAACAGCAGTCCATCTTCAGCCATGGCATAGATAACTCGAGGCATGGGAAACATGGAACCCAAAAGGCTAGGTGGAAGAAAAGGCATCGGTTAGAGGAGCTTCCCAGGAACCAAGGCACCAGGATGTGACCAGCCCAGTTGACCTGAGGAGTAGGAGCCCTGGACTCTCACCAGGACTGCCGCCACCAAGCTAGATAACCTCAAAATTCCATTCACCAACCCGAGAAAGCACTGCTCTGAGTATGCATAAGTCTAAGAACAGGAAAAGCCTAACAAACCAGCACAAATTAGTCATCGTTTTCCTGGAAGTGAAATTTTACATTTATTCCTACAGTTATTTCCAGCTGATTCAAACAGAAAATAAAAGCGTCCCAGCATTCATGAAGATGTCTCTATGGTAAATCGACATTTACAAATAGTACTAGTAAATGTTCATATGGGCTAATAGGAAATACAAGGAGCAAAATGCCTCTCACTAAAAGGCACTCACTCCCTTTTTCAAGCTTACCTCCACGTTATGGCCAAACTGAGGCCAAAATGCAGTGTTTAAAGAGCTGGCCTGGTCCAGTGGCCAAAGTCAGGGACAGAAAGACAGTCCCTTGCTGAGCAGATGATGTTAAAAAAATTCTTCAAGAAGATCAGTAAGACAAATGACTCTTGGGTGATTCATAGCAACAAGGAGAAGCCAGAGAATCAGGGTTGGGGCACTGGCTCCATTTCCAGGGAAAAGAGTAGCTTTAACAGCAGACCTGTGTGTCCAGCTTTACCCGGCCCACCACACCTGACATCAACCCAAGAATCTGAGAATCCTCACCTAGTAGACAAAGCACATAGGGAGCCAATGGCCACCGCATACTTGGCGCCATCCCAGCCCACGTGCTTGAAGGCCTCAGGCAGGGGGCTATCCTTGTCCAGGCAGAAGTATGGCATCATGAGTGTGAGGGCAGCCGACACCCCAAAATAGGCGACGAAGCAAATCAGGAGGGAGGCGACGATGCCCACGGGGATGGCCTTCTGGGGGTTCTTGACTTCTTCACCTAGAAGCAGCCAGGAGGGACAACCACAAACCATAAGGCCCAGGCCTTTCAGCGTCCAGGGAGCCTGTGCCACCACAAATGCCTCCCTGGGCTCTGGAAACACGCGGTGGCCCTCTGCGACACAGACCAGATGACCCCTAGGTCCTCGATGCTGTTCTTGGCCTCTACATCACGGTTCCGCCGAGAAAAAGACTTGTTTCCTTTGGCAGGCAGATCTGGGAGGTCCAACAGAGCCTAGACTATTCAACTCGCCAGGATGACAATATTTTTAATGGCTTCGTTTCTCCCGGATGATGCACAGATAGGAAGTCAGGCTGTAGCCATGTTTGTCATTATCCCATTCTAGTAGAAGGGTTAGTCACATTCAGGATGTAGTTTCCTACCAGGAACTGTGACTTGGGGAAGTGATAAGGGCAGGAAAGATCAGCAGGAAGCTATAATCTACACATTACTCAGGTGTGGAAGCCTGATGACTGGCACAAGCCCACAGGAAGGAAAATAGTGACCGGTGGGTAAAATTAGGCTGGCCTGTCTGCAAAGCTGGAGGGTGGGGCATGGGCTCCCGACAGCGGGCGGGCGTACCTGTGGTGGCGATGCAGTCAAAGCCCACGAAGGCATAGAAGCAGGTCGCTGCTCCTGACAGGACACCAGAGAACCCGAAGGGCATGAACCCACCAATACCGGGATCCCCTTCTTTCGTTTCACTAGGAAAAAAAAGAGCCACAGCAAAGATCACAACACTAGCTTCATGGTCCCAAAGAGAAGCCATTGCAAACAGCCACCACCTGACTTATGACCACTGCTCCAGACCCTCAGGCCATGACCCCTGGCAGCTGTCGCCAGCCACTGCATCTGACTGTGGACAACAGGCCTTCACTTGGTGTGGCCCGGTCACACCATGCCCTTTCCAGAAGCCTCTTCTAAATATAGATGTGGGGTGGGGATGGAATATAGGGACTGTGACAGGAAAGAGAGAGAGACCAACAAATGCAGCCTCTCCCGCAGAATCCTAGAGAAAGAAATGGAGCCAGGCAGTGCAGGGGCCCCAGATGTAGGGATAAACGGCAGAAGTCTCCATATTTGCCAGTAACTCAGGTCTCAAAGCAAGCATTTCCAAAGACACTGAGGTTTGAAAACTGCTCAGTTTCAGTCAACAAAACCCTGTTTCCTAAGCACCCACGCACACAAAGTAAACAGGTGGGATGCTTCAGGTGGAGACTGGTGCCTAGCACAGCTGGGCTCACGGGCGGGGGTCAGTTGTTTGCTGAAGCACATTTTGTGAACCCCAAAGTCCTTAAAGATCCAGAAAACAGTCCCAATGGATCAAAACCTGTGACTCTAACATAAACACTACATCTGAGCTTGAACAGTGTGCTCAGCTCTTGCCAGGACTCGTCTGGGTGGCAGTCTCTGACATCCGTCTATCGCAGGCCCTGCCTCTCACCAACTACTCGTGAGCCTCAGCCACCTGAAGAGGAGCCCCGCTCCTTCTGCTGAGAAGTGCAGCTCCAGCCCTCCTCTGCGGCCACATTTTCCGCTTGGCTGCAGGCTTCCTGTCACTTAGCACAGAACCCCCAGGGCGAGGATGTCACACCTCCCCACCCCCCTCCTCCCAGACGGCTTCGCCTCCCAACATGAGAACAGGAATGGAAAAATATTCCAACTCTATAAGCACTGATGCACTGAGGTTGAGCGTTAGCAACTCATTTTGGCAAATTTGCTTTCAGTTGGATTTATCAACGAGCTAATGAAATAACAGACAATTTGGACCCAATTATTTCCTAATGGGGATTAAGCCTTTTACTGATTCCTCTGGGATAAGTACATTTCTCAGTTCCAGAAGCTGCCATGGAACCACTGGACGTGAAGCACGAAGACCCTAATTGTGGGACTTACAGTGGTTCAGTAGCAACCTAGGGGAAACCCCAAGAAATGCACAAGTGATAGACGTGGGGAAAATTGTCAGCAGACTGAAACGGAAGCTTGTCATCTACTGAAATGAACCACCAACCCCAGTGCAAAACAGGCAGCCCAGGACAGGTAAGCCAGCAAAGTGTGGTCCACAGTCCACACTGCAGCCACCCCCATGGGCTCTGTGAATCACAAAGAAGTCCACCATGGTGAGTGGACTTCTACAATCACAGCACGGTGTGGCGGGAACTGCCCCCGAACCCACACATGATGAAACCCCTCCACGCTATATGGTTTTCTGGGTAATGCTTTAGAACCTCAGAGAGACAAACTAATTCATGGAAGACTGTGTGGCCATTGTCAGAAACACAAATCTACAGCTGGTTAAGAAAAGAAAAAGGAAAAATCATACTGATTTTAATAAAGTAAACAAGCAAGCCATGTCCCTGTCCCACCCACCGCACTCCAGCTCTTAAAGTGGCTGACTCGCTGCCCTCCATGGCGTGTCCCAGGGCTGCAGGCAGATGTAGCTGAAGAGGTCCCACACAGGACCAAGGGCTGGGCTACAACTGCCACTTAGGGAGGCCAGCAGAGTTCATCGTTGCTAGGACATTCAGTGTAAGGATGACTGATGAAAGTAAACACCATCAGCTGGCATGGACAACCTCTTCATAAAAAACATAAAATTAAATCTTGACTGACAACTAGGAAACATTTAATTCCTGACCTGTAAACAGCAACCAGTAAGACAGGCACCCAAGGTTTTCAAAGTTGACTGTTTCTTCAAAGATTTTTGAGTTGGCTTTACTCCACCCTAAGTGAATGGGCACCAAGAAATCTGGCATAAATGTGACTCAGGAATGCTTGGGAATATATATTAAAAGTCCCCATTTCTCTGTAATAGCGTTTAGTCCCCCAAAGACTAAAAGGCTCTTTTTATTTGAACTATCCTATCTAATAAAAGAGTAATATGCAAATTAACCATCACTCCGCTATACCCACCAGCCACGCCCACCAGCCAATCAGGAGCAAATATGCAAATAAACCCAACCAAGATGGCTACGGCCACCGAGAGCAGGAGGGAGGCTTGGATTTCCCTGGCGATGGAGGAAGCCAAGCTTTCCGCCTGCCCTTGCCGGCCTAGGCCTCCACTCAAGGCTACAAAGTTTCAATGATAGAAGATACATAAATCCCAACAGAAATGGTGGCAGCCATGGAGCTGGAAAGAGCAGGAGGCTAGGGTTTCCCTCGACAATGGAGGAAGCCAAGCTTTCCGCACACCCTGGCCAGCCCAGGTCTCCGCTTAAGGCTATGAAGTTTCAATTATAGAAGATTCATAAGTCCCAACAGAAATGGCGGCCACCACGGAGCAAGCAGAAGGCTTGGCTCCACTCCAGGCTACAAAGTTTCAACTGTAGAAGATAAATAAACCCCAGATACCAGGGCCTCCGATTGGGTCACCAGGGGGCGTGGCCGGCCTGCAAACCACCACAGGCCCCTCACCCAGGCCGCCCCATGCCCCAAGGGAACCCCCACCCTCATCCGGGACACCCTTCAGGACAAACCAGCCAGCCCCCACCCATGCACCAGGCCTATATCCTATCTAATAAAAGAGTAATATGCAGATTGACCATCACTCCAACACACAAGATGGCTGCCCCATGTGGTCAAAGATCCTGCCCCCATGTGGACACAAGATGGCCACCACAAGATGGCCAGCAGGGGAGGGCAGTTGGGAGGGACCAGGCCTGCAAGGGAGGGCAGTTGGGGGCAATCAAGCCTGCAGGGGAGGGCAGTAAGGGGTGACCAAGCCAGCATAGGAGGGAAGTTGGGGGCGACCAGGCCTGCAGGGAAGGGCAGTTGGGAGGGACCCAGGCCTGCAGGGGAGAGCAGTTGGGAGGGACCAGGCCTGCAGGGGAGGGCAGTTAGGGGTGACCAGGCCTGCAGGGGAGGGCAGTTAGGGGCAAACAGGCTGGCAGGGGAGCAGTTAGGCATCAATCAGGCTGGCAGGGGAATGGTTAGGGGGTGATCAGGCTGGCAGGCAGAAGCGGTTAGGGGCAATCAGGAAGGCAGGCAGGCGAGCAGTTGGGAGCCAGCAGTCCTGGATTGTGAGAGGGATGTCCGACTGCCCATTTAGGCCCAACCCCACAGAGATGGGGCCTAAACGGGCAGTTGGACATCCCTCGAGGGGTCCCAGATTGGAGAGGGTGCAGGCTGGGCTGAGGGACACCACCCCCTGCACAAATTTCGTGCACCGGGCCTCTAGTTAACCATATAATATTAGAGTTAGTGAAGTTTTGTGCATTTAATTCAATAGTTTCCTATTGGTGTCTGGTTGTGAACTAGTCACACATCAATGCCTGCCCATTAATTAGGCAACTGGGCACCTGGCCCTTAACAACCAGCAACCAAGTTGGCATGTGACCACTCAGACCCCCAGTGTCTCAGCCTCCCTTGCAGCTACATGTGGCTGGCTACTGGATGCTGCTGGGGAATTGTGGCAGAAGGAGCATGTGTCTGCTGGATCTGTCTTTAAAAGCACTGGGAACACTCTGCTCCACACCTGCTCCCTTTCTGGGACAGCTGGATCATGCCAGCACCCACAGCCCAACTCCAACCCAGTAGGTAAGAACAGCATCCTCAGAGATGACAGAACAACCAGGTGCGGCACGACCTGGGTCCCTGAAAGCCTATATACAGCCTCACTGGCCAGCCAACTGAAATTCCGGGACGTGAGACATCATTTTAAAGCTACCACAGTTTAGAAGAATCTCTATCTGAGCAGTTTAACCTTTAGCAGTAATAAAAATAGACTCAAAGGCAAAATCACACTCCCTGTTCTCCATCCCAGGACCCTAAGTTTCACCTGAAAATCTGACAAAAAAGATACATTATGATCATTTGGCTTTTGTGTCCTAGATAATATGAATTTGTAGGTGAGGGTTCATTCCAAGGCCTGAAAAGGCAGGGGGTTGAGAGCCCGCCTATCACCTGCCTCTAACCCTGAGTGTCCTGAGCCAGAGACAGGTCAGGGGGATGGGGCCATGGCTTTTCAGGGCTTATACAACCAAGTCAAGTGTGGGAGAAAGAGATTATTAGAATCACAGTTTGATACTTTAGTATTTCTGAAAAACTTTGATAAAAGTCCCACATATTTCTTTTTCTGGGTTATTAAACATTTCAAAATAAAGTGGTATCACCATGGTATTACAGAGAAAATCTTTTCTGATCACAAAACTGAGAAGAAGGTCATGAAACAGAACATGAGAAAAAATGGATTACTTAGTGAGTCTGACAATGATCCTCAACTATGTACATGATGGAATTAGAATGAAGACTCTGGTTTAACCACCAGTGTCCTTGTCATACCATGTTCTATCTAGTTGAGGGGAATAAAACTTATTTTAAACCAATAAAACACCCTCAGCTACAAAAGAAAGTAATAAAATGTTCATATTCAAATCACATTACTGAAAAAAAGACTCGTATGGTTCTAGCCAGTTCCATCCCCCATATACACCAACTGCCACATGCCGAGGGACGGGCAGAGGGAGCAACTCACTTGTTGGAGCACAGGAGACCAGAGTTGTTGTGCAAATACTCCTCCGTGAACTGCCAGTTTTTAAGCGAGCCTTTCACAAAGCCTGACACCACGATGAAGCCCAGGACCAGAACGTTGACACAAGTGAATATTTTGTTGACCATGGCTGACTCTTTCACACCAACAGTTAAAAGTCCTGAAAATGTGCATACACAGGAAACATGGAGCATTAACCTCATACCAGGCAAATCCTTCCTGGGATGGGGACAGGAAGAAGGGCGATGACTTAAGAAGAACCCACATGGCATCCAATTCTAAAGATTTCTGTGAGCCTCTGGGAATGGGGCTGAATTCATGATCTTTCTAGAGGCAGTGATCAAGACGTTTAGCAATACTATGAGGACGCCATCCAGGGGCACCAGGGCTGCAGAGATGGGGACATAAAGCCCCCCCAGGAGATGAAGTGAGCACCTCTCCCTGCACCCTCCCGCTCATTGAAGTATTTTACTGAGAACCACTCTCAGGACCAGGATTTTAGTTTCTCCAGGAAGGAGACACTTTATACTCATTTTCTTGGTAGAATGAGTTTTTCAGGTCCGGAAATTATTCATATTGCCTTTTAGATGTTAGCAATATCAGCAATGACAGTGTCTGTGGTTGTGGAACTGCCACTCTTTAAGCACTAGGCCAGACTAGCTCTAGCTCATAAACCCACATTAAAAAACACACCAGGTGATAAAAATGCCCAGGAACCACATGACAACGCAGGACCACCTTGGGATAAAGATGCCACCTGGTGAGTTCTGTGCAAACGGTCAGCAAGAAAAGAGGCATGAAAAGGTACCCAGTGAACACACGACACAATTTATGATTTGAGATCTCTGCTCTGCAGTGTGTCTTTTATACATCCTATATAATAAAAGGCTAATAGGCAAATCGACCAAACTGTGGAATGACTGGTCGCTATGATGCACACTGACCACCTGGGGGTAGATGCTCAATGCAGGAGTGCCCCCTGGTGGTCAGAGTGCTCCCACAGGGGGAGCGCTGCTCAGCCAAAAGCCGGGCTCACGGCTGGCAAGTGTAGCAATGGTGGCAGGAGCCTCTCCCGTCTCCACGGCAGCACTAAGGATGTCCGACTGAGGGCTCCAGGACTGCGAGAGGGTGCAGGCCGGGCTGAGGGACCTCCCCCACAAGTACACGAATTTCTTGCACCGGGCCTCTAGTTCTACAATAAAAGAGTCTCAAATAACAGATTGAATTCTGAAATGCAGATATTAAAATAGTGATTCATCATAGGGAACACACCACACTCTGCTGTATCTTTCCTTTTGTGTCCCTCCCTCTCGTGTTTATGAAAATCTGAGTAGTGCAAACTTAATCTCTGATACATGTTCCCATCACTGGGCCAGAAATACTGCTGAGTCTGGCCTGTGCAAAATGATTTCAATTACACAGTGGGCAAAATTAGATGGGTTGTTTTTAAAACCCATGTAAGGTTTCTAACTGCAAAAGAGAATTTATCTGCACTTCATCAGCTTAATGTTTATGTCAGCAAAACTCCCACCCCAGTGGCTGAAACACAGATGCATGTAAGAAGAGGCTGCTATCAGCTGTGGGCAAGCACTATCAGGCATTTTTAAATTCTGTATCCACAACTTTGTCATAAAACTTACTTGCTTAAAGGGTGTTTTGACCGCCAGTAGGTGTAAAACCAACTGAGACGTCTCTGACACCTCAGACACCTGTTAGTGTTCCAGACAGACCTCGTCCCTGTACCTCAACCTGGCTGATGAACACCAACTTTCCTTCTCAAATGGTCATCAGGGGGTCAAGAGTGTATTCCTGAGTCACTTGCACAAAAAGCCTTAAGTACTAAAAAAATGATACTCAATAGGTTCTCTGTTAGCTAAATGACACACAAGTCGGCAGCTATTAATTAGGCCAGCCCTACTGTGAATCTATCATAAGCCATTAAGACAAAAAGGATGTCTGTATTAATTATAAAAAGAAAATGGGGGCGGAGGGGGAGAAAGAGAAAAGGAAGAAAACCTGATCTTTCTAGAAACCCCCAGTAGGAACCTGCCTTCTTGGACCCCTGCCCTCAACCTGGTGGCTCTCTCACTGTGTGGGTGTACCTGTTAAGATGAGAATTATGATCACAGCAAAGATGTCTGGGTTTGTGGCCAGCACTCCAGGGGCGTTCAGAGCCATGTGTGTCCGAGAGAACTCCCCAATGGGTTTGCCAATCAGTTCATCAAACGTTGCACTCCAGGCTCTTGCCACACTTGAAGTACCTGTCACAAAACAACACACATCAGAGGAACGTGAAAGAAAGCAATTAACCAAGTATTTGTCATTAAGCTGGACGTTTACGTATCCGTGCGGGATCTCAGATGGCCCATGGGATTCTGCAGCAGGCAGACCTCAGCATGCACGCTCAGAAGAGGGTCAACCAGTGTTCACAGTGAAATGAAAAGTTCAAGGAAGCTTCTAGGGCCTGGGGGAAAAATGCATTTCCACCGCTGCTCAATACACACATGTATACACGTGTTTCAAATAAATAACTACATTATTAATAAAAGTTTTATAGAATACATTATACTCATCAAAATATATACTAGTATAAATAAGTTATTAATAAAAAATTTACAAAACAATGTTACCCCTTGCCACCTGAAAGGCACTCAGAGAGTGTTTATTCATTTCTACCTATCTATATATATAAAAGCCTAAGCGACGGTCGCAACCGAAACAACCGAACTAACGACTGAACAGGCTGTGTGGGGCGACCAGGCCAGCGGCAGGGCCATGAGGGGCAACCAAGCCAGCAGAGGGTGGCAGTTAGGGCCAACCAGGCTGGCAGGGGGGGCAATTGGGAGCAACCAGGCCTGCGGGGGGGGGGGGGGCAGTTAGGGGCAACCAGGCTGGCAGGGGGGCAGTTGGGGGCAACCAGGCCAGCAGGGGGTGGGCAGTTGGGAGTGACCAGGTCAGCAGGAAGGGCAGTTAGGGATGACCAGGCAGGCAGGCAGGTGAGCAGTTCAGAGCCAGTGGTCCTGGATTGTGAGAGGGATGTCCGACATCCCCTGAGGGGTCCCGGATTGGAGAGGGTGCAGGCTGGGCTGAGGGGACCACCCCATGCATGAATTTCGTGCACCAGGCCTCTAGTTTTATTTCATAAAAAAAGAAACACTGATGGCAAGCCATGTAACTGATGGCACTAGGTACTCCAGGGGCGCAGTGAGCAGTGTGCACTTTGCTCGGAAGCTCCTTTTCCAAGACGCTCCTGATGAACACTGCTCTCCCAGCAAGAGGAGACCAGGGGCATCACACACGGCTGACTCTCATCTCTGCCACTCTGTGCCTGACCCTGGGCTCACACCCACAGGTCCCCAGCACCTGTCGGCAGACAAAGTTCTCTCCCTGCACCCCAGCCACGAGGAACGCAAATGGAGACAGCACTCCCAATGCCAACAATAGCTGACTGTGCGCTCTCCCTCTCACTCTCTCTCAATATGAATAAAGTTCCTGCTGTTGCTCAGGAAATGTCGCTAAAATTCCAATAGTCACATATAGCATGTTCCTTTACTTTCTCAAAGGGGGCCTTGCAGGTGACTGCAGTCTGGATCACCCCCCAAGAATTTGGCAGGGTGATCTGCAGACTCAATTTTGCTATTTGGTTTTATGGTAAGTAGTTTCCCAACAACTCAAAAATTAAACCACATTTCTTTGTGCTGAGCAGCTCGCCTATTATGAAATCTGTCCATCAAGGCCACAACCCAGTGAAGAAACATGGTCTCCCAGCTCCCCCAGAGGCCAGCTCACTGCTGATGGGGCTGCCGAACCCCACCCTGCTGGCTGAGGGGCTGCCTGGCCTCCCCCACCCATCCCCAGCTCTGAGTCAGGGCTTAAAACCCCACGTTGACTGGAAAAACTGCCCTCGCCAGCAGCTAAGGGTGAGAAGTTCCTACAGTGACACATGACACATGCATGGCCCCACGTAGGCCAATGGCACTCTGGCAAAGAAGCATCATGTGTACTCTAGAAGCATCAGGCCTCACGCTCTCTCCTGTGTCATGCCCTGGAAAACCTTCTGGAAAACAACGGCCCATCTAAAATAGCTGCATTCCCACCGAGAGACCTCAGCTTGTGTGAGCATTTGCGCTTACCAGTTTCATTGTTATGAATTTTATTTTGGAAGCTGGAAGAGTAAGCCAGGTGGGCTCTGAGCAGACAGCGCAGGCTGAAAGGGAAGGCAGCCTGGGTGTGTGGCAGTGGCGCCACACAGAGGCCACACACAGAACCGCACGTGATATTCCCAGGACTCACAGGCTCAACTTACCACGTCTTACTGTCTTTTGATAATATTACAAAAAAGCCTGATAAAATATAAATGGAATGTTTAATGGCTATTTGTATTTCTACTTCGGTGAACTGGCCATGCAAATCCTTTGGTTATTCTTTTATTCAGGTGTTTGTTTCAATACAATGGTATACAGCCATTAGGAATGTTACTATGGAAAAACAGTTAACACTGTGAGGGATATTTACTATCTATTGTTCTATACATAAAGAGAGATACTGTGCCAAAAATATGCATTTAAATTCACAAAAATATGAACAATGGTTAAATCCCTAGACAGTAAATTCTCATGAACAGAGACTGTCTTTTTTCTTCATTGCATCCCTAGTATCTAGCAAAATGCCTTGCACAGAGCAAGTGCTCAATAAATATTTGTTGAGAGAATGAATGAATGAGATAATTACTATCTCCCAGTTCTCAGATTGGGTAATTCCTACTTTCTTCTTCATGCTTTTCTATATTCCCCCATCTTCCTATGTCCATGATGACTTTACTCTAGTAGTCCAAATAAGTTCACCAAAAGAGACTAAATCCTTTTTAACTAATTAGAGACATCCCATGGTTCTATGTCTCCCATGTGAACAGGAACGACCTCCTTATTGGCCTGGCTTGTCCCCTCTACACCCCAGCACACTCGGCCATGAGCACCAAGAGCAGCGGGAGGGCCAGTGGTGCCTCTGCCTTCCATAAAAGGGAAAAGGAAAAAGGAGGATGGATAAGGTCAGGCAAGGAGGGATCTCCTCAGAAGCTAGACTTGGTCTATTTGGAGCAAAGTAGGGAAGTGGGAAGGACAGAAGTGGATGACTCACCGATGATGTAGGAAAGGATGAGGTTCCACCCCGTGATGAAGGCCCAGAGCTCCCCGACGGTGACGTAGCTGTAGAGATATGCCGAGCCGGTCTTGGGGACACGAGCACCGAACTCGCCGTAGCAAAGGCCAGCCAGCACGGAGGCCAGCGCCGCGATCAGGAAGGAGATGACAATGGCAGGGCCAGAGTTCTCACGGGCCACAGCTCCAGCCAGGACGTACACACCGGCTCCCAGCGTGCTGCCCACCCCCAGTGCCACCAGGTCAAAGGTGTTCAGGCAGCGGGACAGCCGGCTGTCCTCGCGGCTGCAGTCCACCACCTTCCGCCTCAGCATCTGCTGACCAAGGCTGAACAGCACCTTGCATCCCATTCTGCTGATTAAATCTGCAAAGAGAAAGAACAGGGTGTTCATCACTGCCACTCCTTTCACCCCCTCTAATCGCAACACGGACAGCGACCAGATCCCTTATGATGATTTATGGCTAAAATGTTTTCAGCCTCAGAATTCCCCCATCAGACCACCACCTAGGCCCTCCTGCCTGAGCCTGACCTGAGCGCACACCCCGGGGCTAGTGCAGCAGCTGACTGTACCATACTTTGCTCTCTGAGCACCCACCGTTCTTTTCGTTCATAGGAGAAACCCTGTGCGGGCAGAAACTACGGAGTACGGGAAACCCACATAACAGAAGTGAACCAAAAGTGTGGGGTGAGGAGGGGAGACTAAAACCCCAAAAGAAATGGTCCAGGTTTAGAGTTGAAGCAGGGACCTGCTCACACCCCCATGTCCTCACTGGGCAGCAGGAGTCCATCTGCCTTGAGAGAAATGTGATGTGGGAACCTGGGCTCTTTAAAAGCCCCCCAGGGTCTATATTTGTCTGAACCCAAGCAGCGAGGGGCAAATTCACTCATCTCACACCTGTGCTCGACACAGCCAGTGTTTAAGGAACTGCAACCCACAGTGTTTAAGGAACTGGAAGCAGTGTCAGGGCAGGGAGGCTGACGGTGATGGGCTCCATGGAAGGAGTGTGGGACCAGGAGAAGGTCTGACTGTCCGTCGCAGAGGCTACTACTTTCATGGGGAAAACAGTCAATTTCATGAAGTGAGGACAGAGGCAGGAAGTCTGAAAATCCACCTGGGGACATCCCTGCATCTAGTCAGAAGCCTCAGTTATCATGATACATAATGTTTTTCTACAGAGCGGTGCCTTCCCGCCCTGACACTGCTTCCGGGGATAGGACGTGGGTTCCATTTCCTTAAACACTGGCTGTGTCAAGCACAGGTGTGAGATGAGTGAATTTGCCCCTCGCTGCTTGGGTTCAGACAACTGTAGACCCCGGGGGGCTTTTAAAGAGTCCAGGTTCCCACATCACATTTCTCCCGAGGCAGATGGATTCCTGCTGCCCAGTGAGGACATGGGGGTGTGAGCAGGACCCTGCTTCACCTGGTAACTCTGCACCTTTGCTTCTGACATTTACAAGGTTGCAACAGCCTCCAAAATAAGGTGCTTACTTATAGCTGAAAACCCCTGGGAACTAGGAGCTGTGGGATCCCCTCCTCCTTCCTTCTACTGCAGTAGCTGCTCGGAGATGCTGACATGTGGCAAAGGGCACTGGCTAGATCCCCCACAAAGTTCCTCTGATGAAAGGCGGTGTGGGCTGCTGATCCCTGATTACGTGAGCATTCTTAATATAGCTACACACTCGGGAGGAAGGCTAAGAATGGCTCCCGAGGAATGTAAGAATGTGAGAGCAGGATAAAAATCAGGTGACATTCTTAATACACACACACACACACACACACACACACACACACACACACACACACACACCTACAAAACAACCTCCATTTTTTTGTGGTAAATAAAATAATGACAATGATGAAGTCCCTGTCGTAAATCGTTTTTCTTAATCGAAGAATAACTGAAAAAAGAGCTTTCAAATATTTTTTAAACCTCACTCGAGGATATTTTTCCATTGATTTTTAAGGAGAGTAGAAGAAAGAAAGACAGACAGAAACATCGATGTGAGAGAAACACATCGCTTGGTTGCCTCCTGCACAAGCCCGACCAGGGCCCGGGCCAGGGAGGAGCCCCCAACTGAAGTACGTGCCCTTGACCGGAATCAAACCCGAGACCCTTCAGTCTGTAGGCCGACGCTCTATCCACTGAGCCAAACCGGCTAGGGCCTTCAAATATTTTAATAGAAAAACTTTTTCCCCTCACTACATCCTATGCCAAAACCAAATACAAGAGTCAGACAAAACAGGAGCAATTCTAATTTAAAGAGCAATGGTACGCCAAGACCCACTAGCTAGCCTTGACCTCCCCAAACCCCCCACCCCCTCCTGTCTCCAATGCTCCCTCAGGACTCCAGGAACCCAAGGACCTGAATGGAACTCACTGATCTACAGCAGATCTTTAAGGCACCTACACCCCAGAACAAGCTGCAAAAGAATTCTTCAGTAAAAGAGTGAAAAATAGAAGAGGCAGAGAAACAGGAGCAAGAGTAAAAGTTGGGGAGTAAGAAAGAAATCGGAGCCTGCCTGTTACCTTGAGAAGTGCAAAGTCCTCCAGAGTCAAAGGCAGAAACACAGCCCGCTGTCACTGGCACACTGCGCCACCATCATGGAGCAGCCAGCAGCCACCGCACGGGGCACAGGCCCCTCCATGCTGCTGGCCACAGGCACTCGCCGTCGGCACCAGGAGCACACCCTGTGGATGAGGCCTTTGTGCAGAGGCCTCACCATCTGTAGGTATTAAGAATTCTGTTTGCCCTGGCCAGTGTTGCTCAGTGGTTGAGCATCGATCCATGAACCAGGAAGTCACAGTTCAATTCCCGGTCAGGGCACATGCCCAGGTTTCGGGCTCCATCCTGGGTAGGGGGCATGCAGGAAGCAGCTGATCAATGTTTCTCTCTCATTGATATTTCTCTCTCCCTCCCCCTTCCTCTCTAAAGAAAAATATCAATTTTTTAAAATCTCTTTTTTTTTAAAAAGAGTTCTGTTTGAAAGAAATGTAGGAATTTAAGAAACCCACCACTGTGAAAAGGCAAACCTGTTTTCTGATGAGATGGAAGTACTAGGTGATCTTGAAAAAGCACAGCAGCTCTAAATTTTAAAAGAACAACAACGGAGGGTTTTAGTTGTCAGTTCACTTAAAAAGTCAACAACCGACTAAAGGTCTAAGTTAATATATTCTAGCACATAAGTGATGACCATCCTGCGGGGGTGCTGATAGGCAGACTATACCTGGAATATGATGTGAGGACTTGTCACCTTGCCACCCGACAATCACCTGGGTCTTGGAGCAAGGATGTCTCAGTAGGGATGAGCTGGGGGCTTCAGGCTCCTGAGAGGCAAAGAAGAGACAATAGACACAATCATTTTGGCCCCAGAATCCCTATGCCTGTGGCTGTTACAACAGGAATGATTCCATTTGGCTCAGCAACAGGAAGGACTCCCAGCTGTAACACGAACTGAAGATCGGATGAAAGTGGGGAGGCAAGGGTCACATCACAGGGAGTGGGCAGACACAGGGTGAAGCACCACCAGGCAGTGGCATCAATGGGGGAATTCAGAAGACAGGAAACTAATAAGATGGCCTCGAACCCAGGCATGCTACCACATCACCTCTATAAATGGAAGATCATATTTTAAACGAGAGGCCCGGTGCACGAATTCATGCACCAGTGGTGTCTCTTGGCATGGCCTGTGGAGATTGGGCCAAAACCAGCAGTCCAATGCTGCCTGCTTCTCCTGCCTGCCGCTCCCACTCATCCTGGCCCCGCTGCGCTGGCCGCGGGCTTGCGCCCAGTCAGTCCCGATTGGGAGAGGCTCATGCCGCTGCAGCGGTGCTTGCCAGCCATAAGCCCTGCATCTGGCACCGTTGGTCAGCTAAGTGGCGCTCCCACTGTGGAAGTGCACTTACCACCAGGGAGCAGCTCCTGTGTTGAGCGTCTGCCCCCTGGTGGTCAGTGCACATCATAGTGACCAGTCGTTTGGTTGTTCGGTCGCTTAGGCTTTTACATCTATCTATATAAAACCCTAATATGCAAATTGACTGAAAAGCAAAATGACCAGTTGCTATGACGTGCACTGACCACCAGAGGGCAGACGCTCAGGAGCTGCCCTTAGCCCGCAGGCCTTGACCAGGGGCAGCGGCGGTGCCACCGAGCAGATGGCACCAGGCCAGCCAAGATAGGTGAGAGTGGGGACCCCCCGCGCCCCCGATCGTCCCACCGGTCACCACATAGAGAGAGGTGACCAGCAGTAGCGACAGGGGGTGTGGCCAACGAGCGGGCAGTGCCAGGCCAAGGTGGGTGCGAGCGGGAGCCCCATCACCCCGCCAGTTGCCCTACAGATGGGCCCTGATCGCCGGCCAGGCCTAGGGACCCTACCCATGCACGAATTTCATGCATTGGGCCTTTAGTACATAGATAAAGATGCTATCAAAGCATCCTCCACACAGACTATTTCCACAAATCTAGGGTATTGCTAGGACCACAGGTGAACCCTCTCCTGACACTGGCAATGAGAACCAAGGTCAGTGGGGGCAGAAAACCTTAGCTGGTTCCCTCAGGAAATAGTCACTCCATTCTGTATAGTCAACCATTTCATGAGGGAGCTCTCTTCTACCGGCTGACACATGAGCACTGAGCAAACACCCAGACAGGCCACAGATTGTTCTAAATGTAGCATGTGCACCACTGACGTGCCTGGTGGAGTGGCCTGCAATCCCAGAAGGAATGGGGTCGGTGACTGGAGGTGCCACTGTCTGGATGCAGTGAGGTCAGACTTCCCTGAGGGCATGTTAGGAAGAACCTTCCAGATGAGTGGCACAGAAGGTCCTCTGCTTTCTCAATCTTATCATTTCTACTTTGCACATACACACTCACTCAGGAGCTGCAGAGGTTGCATTAGGCTTCCTGAAGATGCCTTGCTCCGAATGTGAACCCAGAGAGGATTATCACTATGCCAAAATGCAATGAAGACTCAATCAACAGCTAGTTTTAACACTTCAACAGCAGTGAACCAGCTTCCCAGCAATCCCAACCGACACATTCATGCAATTCATTCCACGTTAAGATTTCATTCTTTTCCACTTTCTATTTTGAAAATGTCCAACCCTATAGAAAAGTTAAAAGAACATTTACACACTCTTCATCTGCATTTACCAATATTTAACATTTGCCATATTTGCTTTATCTTTGTAGAAATATATGCTTTTGTCGCGAACCATTTGCTAGTGAGCTATAATAGCGACCATGGTAAATCCCAAGAAAGACACTGTCCTACATAACTATGACATCATTATCACAACAAAGAAACTCAACATTCACTTAAAGATAGCCCAAAATCATCAATATTTTGCTATTTCTTTATACTCTACCATGCGCCAAGTACCACAAGGGAACTGAGAAAAACAAGGATGAATAAGGCTCAGGTTCACAGTCCAACAGAGGAGACTGACACAGGCACCCTACCGTGTGACTGCGCCCAGGTGCTGATTCACAGAGCCCCATGTGAGGCTCTGTCTTGGTAGAAGAGAACGGAGTTGGCCCCACCCAGAGCCTCTGGAAAGGCTTTTGCAATGAGGTGATGTTTAGAGAGGACGAGTTTACCCAACATAAGGGGGGAGGGGGCCTAAATGTAAAACTGTGGAGGCTTGAGTGTGACAGCCAGAATAATGGGCCCAAAGGCCAAATCCTAATTTCAAGAACCTGTGAATATGTTAGGTTCCATAACAAGGGGAATTCAAACTGCGGAAAAAATGAAAAGAAAAAAAAAAATCAGCCGAACCTGAGATGGGAAGATTTTCCTGGGTGGCCTCGTGTGATCACCAGGGTCCTTAAAAGGTGGAAGAGGAAGTGGGGAGTCCAGTGTCACAGGGGTGCAATGTGAGACAGACTCCATCCGCCACTGTCAGGGGCATGAGCCAAGGAAGGCGGGCAGCTCCTACCGGCTGGCAGAGACCAGGATCAGAGTCCCTCAAGAGCCTTAAAGAAGCAGATCCCTGCCAATGCCTGGATCTGAGCCCAGAGAGACCTATTTCAAACTTCTGACCTCCAGAGCTGTAAGGTAATAAATGTGCGATGTTTTAAGCCACACCAAAAAATAAATAAATAAAAATGTGGAAACAAGCCTGGAAATTGTCCAAGTGCTGGGGCTGGGATGAAGTCGTCAAAGTCCATGTGGTCAAATCAAGAAAACTGCGCTTTATTCTTGGGGGAAGGGAGGGGCAGCCAAGAGCCCCGACTGGATCTGTACCTCAAGAAGAAAACTCTGGAGCGAAAGGAGCAGAATCTGGAAGGCAAACAACTGGTAATCTTTGTTGTCAATGATAAAATTAGAGCTTTCAAGCAAACACACACAAAAATCAGAACTTTGGAAAACTAGCATCCAGCACCAAGATCTCAACACTTCGCAAAGCTTAAAGGGGTTTCTCATGACATTGGTGGTGATACTAACAAATGTGATTTTCAGAAAAATATATGACATGATGAAATGTGTCAACTTGTCAGATCTGCATAGCTCAACTATGCAGTAATGCAGTAAAACAGGTCATACCCAGGTGACAGACAACTCAAATGGCAGAACAGGCCCATGTAGCTTACAGCACAAAAGCTCACTGATGTGGTTTCAGATTCCACAGTGGGACCTACCACTGCCTGTGAGTTTTCATGTAGTATCAAGAGAGAATAACCACAATTATCTGGAAAGGCTACTAAAGTACTCCTCCTTCCCAAGAATTCTTGAGGCCGTCTTTACATTCTTCATCTAAAGTAATACATCAACACTGACTGATGCACAGCAGACATAAGAACCCAGTTGCCTTCTATTAAGCTAAACAGTAAAGAAATGTGTAAATATGTAAGACAACACTCCTTTTAAATTTTTTTGTTTTGGAAAATAGTTATTTTCATTACAATGTTATTTATGTTAAGATAAGAGGTTTTATTGATGTCATTTTTGAGTGGATTAATACATGAACATTTGTGATGTGATAAATACTGATACATGTAACTCATCTAAGCCAAAGCTCTGGGGAGCCCTCAATAGTCTACAGGAGTGAGGAGGATTTGAGGCCCAACAGTTTGAGAACCACTGCTTGCTGGGCTGCCCAGTGATGTGAGCACAGCCAAGCCTAGCACCCACTCAAGTCAGGAAAGCAGCGGGACTTCCTTCAGGCTCGCTGAAGCAGCCTGGTGGTGATCCCTGCTCTATTCACAGTCCTGTCCTGGAAGCACTTCACCCTCAATTTACAAGTCTTAAAGAAAGAGAGGCTGTACGTTAGTCTGGGTGAACTCATCAGGATCAATGGGATCAAACGCCTGGCAAATGAATTCATTAGCACTGCCTTTCTTTAATCCAAGAATGTTCAACCAATCAATTCCATTTTTTCAGATTTGAAAATACACTTGCTAAAGACAGTAATGAGAATGCTAATACACCTCATGCCTAAAGAATTCAATGTCATTTATTTCATAAATACAGCAAGCGGCATTCCAATACCAGCCGTGATGGGTTTCCAGGAGCACACGGAAACCTTCAAGGTGTGACCCTGGCACCATGTGACACCGTCACACAGGCAGGAGATATGTACCTAAAATAATGGGAAAACATCCACAAGTGTACTTCCACTGAACAATGTGTAAGTCAAAGGAACCAGATCTTTCCATTCAGGCAAAAGCAAATTTTATTTTACTTTATTAAACACTAGAGGCCCGGTGCACAAAATTCGTGCACGGGGGTGTGTGTCCCTCAGTCCAGCCTGCACCCTCTCCAATCTGGGACCCCTCGAGGGCAGTCGGACAGCCCTCTCACAATCCAGGACTGCTGGCTCCCAACCGCTTGCCTGCCTGCCTGCCTGATTGCCCCTAACCGCTTCTGCCTGCCAGCCGGATCACCCCCTGACCTCTCCCCTGCCAGCCTGATCGACGCCTAACTGCTCCCCTGCCGGCCCGATTGCCCCTAACTGCCCTTCCCTGCAGGCCTGGTCCCCCCAACTGCCCTACCCTGCCGGCCCGATTGCCCCTAACTGCCCTCCACTGCTGGCCTGGTTGCCCCTAACTGCCCTCCCCTGCAGGCCTGGTCCCCCCCCAACTGCCCTCTCCTGCCGGCCTGGTCCCCTCCAACTGCCCTCCCCTGCCGGCCTGGTCCCTCCCAACTGCCCTCTCCTGCCGGCCTGGTCCCCTCCAACTGCCCTCCCCTGCCGGCCTGGTCCCTCCCAACTGCCCTCCCCTGCAGGCTTGGTCCCCTGCCACTGCCCCCCCCCCCCCACGCAGGCCTGTTTGCCCCTAACTGCCCTCCCCTGCTGGCCCGGTCACCCCTAACTGCCCTCCCCTACTGGCCTGGTCGGCCCTGACTGCCCTCCCCTGCTGGCCTGGTCCCCCCCCAACTGCCCTCCCCTGCAGGCCTGGTCCCTCCCAACTGCCCTTCCCTGCAGGCCTGGTCCCTCCCAACTGCCCTTCCCTGCAGGCTTGGTCCCCCCAACTGCCCTCCCCTGCAGGCCTGGTTCCCCCCAACTGCCTTCCCCTGCAGGCCTGGTCCCCTCTCCCCCCCCCGCCAACTGCCCTCCTCTACCGGCCCAGTCACTCCTAATTGCCCTCCCCTGCAGGCCTGATCACCCACAACTGCCCTCCCCTGCTGGCCATTTTGTCGTGGCCATCTTGTGTCCACATGGGGCAGCCATCTTTGACCACATGGGGGCAGCCATCTTGTGTGTTGGAGTGATGGTCAATTTGCATATTACCTCTTTATTATATAGGATAATGCTCAACATTTTGCCAACTTAAATAGGTGCTTTGCCCGTGAGGTTTATCCTGTTCTTCATCCCACATGTCTGAGTGCCTGCCACACACAGTTCCAGAAACCAGGTATGCAGCAGTAAACTAACAAGACCAAAATACCTGTCTTCATGGTGTTTACACTCTATTACTGGGAATACTGTTTCAAAAAAATAAGAATGGGTGAATTATTAAGTGGAGGTAGCACACTTCTGGTCCCCTGATGCAATTCCATTAAATAATTAGAAATAAGATGAGACCCACGAGAAGGCCAGACATCAGCGTTACTGTCAGGAATGAAGCTACAATAGGAAGCACAGTTCAAGGCAGTCAGGGGATTTCTAAGTTCACTGACTCCAACCAAGAACTGTGGCAAGAACAGAGCTCCTTTGGGATGGCCAAGTTCCCTACCACCAAAGGGATAAATAAGCAAGGTGTCAGAATTCTGAAAGGAGGGCATTTATAGTTTGTAAAAGCAAACCATAATTAAATTTTTTTCTCTGGCATAAATAGTTTTGCCATTTTAGCCTGAGCTCATTTGTTAAAAGGGAACATGGGCTGAGAGGCTAGAAAGCATTGTGCGGAGCTGACTGCATGGCTTCCTCTTCAAGGAAAGAGGCAAGTGACAGTCCAGACCAAAGTCCAGACTGGAGCCCACAATGTCCCCTGAACCATGAGGCCTCCAGGCATCACCAAAAGATCCAGACTGTGCTCAGACGTGCCACTTTCTCCCCCTCTTTTTATGAGCCTGCATCATGGGTACTGTGAGGATGGTGACTCCAAAATGGTTTTCTGAGGAGTGATCTCCCCTGTCCCTTAGCCTACCAGTCTTGAAACTCTGAGCTTTGGATTTATACATAAAATCACCAGACTCTTATTAACTAGCAAGGGGCAGGCTTGGATGGTACCAGAAACCAAAATACTTTTACATATCATGTTCCACTCCACTTCCACCTTATCCACACTTCCTGTCTTCCATAGCTCTATGACCGCACAATACAATCCCACTTACCAGTCTCTCAGTTATATGTATCTTTGCCTGATGACAGTGGTTTCTACAGCTGTTGCTAATGGTTCCCAGGCAAACTCACAAATGGAGTCCAGTGTCTACTTGAGGGGGTGTCCCACCTCTCCTCTCAGTTGCCAATGTCCACCCTGATTCCACCTGTACTGGGACCCACACCAGTTTCTGTCTACTCCCTAAGGCAGCAATAACATTTAAACAGAAAAGCTGTTTGAAAGATCGCGTAATCTAGACAGACATTGTGGTTCTACAATGCTAATCAGGGAGAAAAAATTACAAACTCAACAGGAAATGTGCTCAAGGAAATAGCCAAATGTTCCTCCTATCCCCAACTCTTCAATAATTAAAATTACTCCAGCCCAGCCCTGGCCAGTATTTCTCAATGGTTAGAGCATCTGCCCATGCAACAAAGAGCCTCATATTTGATTCCCAGTCAAGGGCACGTAGCTGGGTCGCAGGTTTGATCCCTGGCTCAGTTGGGGGTATGTTCAGGAGACAACCAATCAATTTGTCTCTCTCACATCCATGTTTCTCTCTCTCTTTCTCTCCCCCTCCCTTCCTTCCCTTCCACTCTCTCTAAAACCAAGGATTTAAAATTTTTTATTAAAAAGAAAAATGACTCCACTACCAAGGAAAGGACCACTGGCCTCACAATTTGGTGATTCATCCTTCCTCTGAGATGTGAAATGCTCCTCTGAAGGCCCCAGGATCCTTGGCTGTGTACTGCGACTGGCCAGTACAGGCCTCCTCCCATCAGCACAGAGCTCCTGGGGAAGGCCCACTAGGGGAGGGGGCAGGAAGAGGCTGGGAAGGGCCAAGCCAAGTCAGAGGCTGCAGGACAGAGGTTTTTAGCTGGGGATGACTTGGCCCTAAGCAACAGTTAGCAATGTCTGGAGACACATTTGGTTGTCACAGCTGAGAGCTGGTGGTGTTGGCATCAAGTGTGTAGAGGTCAGGGCATGGCACAGCCTCACACCAAGAATGATGGGCACCGAGGTGGAGGAAGCCTGCTTCTGTATGGAGCTGTCTGGGCTGCAAAGTGCTCTACTAATTCATTTTTAAGTGAACTGGCTTAAAAATTATTGTTAAATAATGTTTTATTTTTAAAAACCCAACACTACACACAATGTTTGCAAATGAGTATGTAGTCATCATAAAAACCGTGTTACCACATCCCTGGAGAATCCTCGATGTCCCCAAACCAGGATTGAGAATAACTAAGAGGCAAGCAGATGAAAAAGTAAGAGATGAAAAAATGCAGTGTGAACGACAAGCTTCACCTACTCATCTGGGTTCTCATTTCTAAGAGTGACTCGGGTATCTTGCAGAACTGCGTGAGATACACTCCTCTGCATGTAACTCGAAGATGATGACAAGTGTAGAGAGGTGACTGCCAGGTGGGGCTTGATATTAAGGCTCCATTGCCACCTTATAAACAATTCCTCTTGTTATGGAAACCCACTGTTTGGTGTTTAAGAGTGAAGGACATCTCTGTACTGTGGCTCTGAAGGAGCACAAAGATGAGGCAGCGTCCCGGGACCAGAATGACAGCTTCCTTCCCAGAAAGGCTCTGCCTACCGGTGAGCGTGAACCTCTGTGTTTTAAAGCCTGAGAATTTGAAAAATGAAATCACAGGATCTAAGAGTTGGAAGGGACTGACAAGTCACCTGAAGCAGAGATCCTCTCAGACTGTGAAAGGCAAAAATGATTAGGGCAGAAAAATAGTGGAGAAAGAGGAAGGGAGGACTGGTGCTGGGGGAGGGCAGGTATGGAAGAACAGGCTGCTTTTCCATCCCATCCTTGCCTCCCCGCTCTTTAAATGCTGTCACCAACTATGCTCAGAATTCTGACTCTGGTCCTGCCATAATAAACACAAGCCTAAGCCAGACACGTTCCCAATAACAATAATAATTCTATCCTATGTAATAAAAGCCTATTATGCAAATTGTCCCCTTGGGCAGTCGTTGGACCCGGAGACCAGGAGTTTGACTGCTCACTATGAGGTGCACTGACCACCAGGGTGCAGTGCGGAACATGGCGGTCATCGACACAGGCTGGCAGCAGGCTGCAGTGGACGCGCTGCCGACTAGAGCGGGACCACAGGGGGTTGGTGGAGCAGGTGAGCGGGCGGTGCCAGGCCAAGGCGGGTGCCAGCAGGGACCTGATCACCCTGCAGGTGCTGAGAGAGCCAGGCTGGGGGCCCGGCCCTGATCAATCGCCCCACAGACAGTGACCAGCAGCCAGCAGGCCCTGATGGTCCGATCAGGCCCAGGCCCCAGACTGGAATGGAGAACTGGGAGTGGGAAACTGCGACCAACCTCCCACAGTGCCCAGGTGGGGAGCTGCGACCTCTCGCAGGCTACCTGGGGGCAGGGGTGATGGGGATGGAGGTGCAGTGAGAATGCGGGGTGTCCGCTGAGCTCGCTCTCACTCTGCCTGCTACCCTCCCCCGGAACACCAGAGCTCATGCCCCGCGGAAGCACCAGTGCTCAGGTGTCAGGTGTCTGCGAGGAGCAGGGCCTCTTCTGGTTGAGCCAGGCTTCAGCCGCCAGGGCCACCGGGGCCGGTCGGGCACCCTGTGGGTTCGGCACCCTGTGGGTTCGTGCAGGAGTCAGTCTGCGAAGCCGGCCGGGAGAGAGCGCACTGCCCGCCCGGCTTCTGTGTGGCACCACTGGGCAGCCCAGAGGCCCACGCTGTGCCCCAGCCCCGCGGCATCCCACTGCGCTCACCACATCTCTGTGTGGGAACTCAGGCACCGTGACTCAGGTGGAGGGGGATGTGCTGGGGCCCAGGGGCCCAGGTGCTGCCCAGGGCCCAGAGGGCAGTTGAGACCTGCCCTTGCATGCCAGATACTTGTGCTCTGATCACCAGCCAGGCCTAGGGACTGCACCCATGCACAAATTTCATGCACCAGGCCTCTAGTAATAACAATAACAATGATGATGATGGCTAACATTTATATTAAGTGCCTACTATGTACCAGGGCCCTCTTGTAAGGCACTGAGTGTTATGTCATTTAACACTCAATCTGACCCCTTGAAGCTTATACAGCTTTTACACCAGCTCACGTATGAAAAACCAGCTGTTTAAAGTGGAATCTTGGTTCAGACCTCGGCATGACTAACTCGAGATCCACCCTTATGCTCCATGATTTTTAATAGGACTGAGAATCCATAGACCTACAATCAGTCCCCTGGGGCAATGGGCCATAATGTCATTACAGTAAAACTTTAATTAGACACAGGGACCATCCTCCCACTTAAAAAACAGGTTCTGAAGAAACTTTTGTTCTGATCCCTGATGAAAACCACTGAATTTATACTTTAGACAGATGATCTTTATAGTATGTAAATTATCATTAACGAAGGAGAGGGGAGGGAAAGGAGGGGAGGAGAGGGGAGGGGAGGGGAGGGGAGGGGAGGGGAGGAGAGGAAAGAGAAAGAGAAAGAGAAAGAAAGAGAAAAGAAGTGCTCAATTCATAAGGGACCAAAGTATAGTTTTTCTATTAGGTGCCAGGGGAGACACAATAATTTCTACACAAGTTCAGTTGCTCGAGAAGCACTTTGTCTCATACTTCCATTCTGCTTCAAGTCAAAACTCTACCACCTACCCCCAAAACCAACCATCAGCGCTCTGGCGCAGTGGGTAAGAAGATGCCCACTCCAGCTGCACAGCAGCTGTTCTGTGGAAGACCCATTTCGAGTTGAGTTTCAGGAACATGAAACTGGCTCCTGGTGCTGCCATATCTCCAGTTCCAGTGTGAACATAAACTCCAGTTTTAATTCACAACTTAAATATTCCATGGCAGCGGGACATAGAATAATGAAACTGAGGAAGACTGCAGCATTGGCTGGTTTAGATAACAAACACAGGGGATGGGAGGAGGGGACTCCTCTCACTCTGCGTACACATGGTCCAGGGTCTCAGAGAAAAAGGGACCGTTTTCACAGGTAATCAGAAGGCAAAGGATCACAGGCAGTAACAAATTTAACCAAGTATCTTAGCTCCAACACAGTATTTTCTAAGACCAGCAAGGAACACATACAGGGAGGCAGGGGGAAAATGTGCCCAGCTTGGGAAGCGGGATGTACAGGAGACACATTTGGGAATGCTTCCCGCACAGAAGGTCTGGAATGCTCAGGAGGCTTAGAGGCAACCCTTTGTCTGCCCAGGCACACCTGACAGGTGAGTTCATGCTACTCTCCTGGGCACTGACAAGCTCTAGGACAACTTCCTGCAGGCAGGTGTCAGCCTGCCCCGCGCTGCCACCGATGGCCGTGTCCCAGGGTGCGGCTGCTCTGAAGCAGCCTTAGATGTGGCCGGGAGCTGCCGATGGCAGCCAGGTTCAGAGGAGCCTGCCTGCACCAGCCCAAGAATTACCAAATGGAATTAAGCAAGCACTTGCAAGCTTTGGGTTCTGAGTTTCTATGCTTTGATAGCCTTAATTTGTTCTCCTGGGGCTAAGTCCGCTTGGCTGTGTCACTGCAATTCTACATATGAACAGTCAGGGAAATGCAATATGCAGGGAGTGACTTATGATGCAAATGGCTCCCCGCAGGAGACCATTCCCCCCAGGGAAGGAGGCACAGGCGGCAGGGAACCACACACACCTGCCAGTTAGCAGTAGGGACCTAATTTAAAGATGTCTCTGTCCTCCCATTTTTTCTGCTAAACTCACACAAGATTTCTTCTTGAGAACATTTTCATCTGCATGAAATGGTCCCAACAGGCTACATCCTATATAATAAAAGCCTAATATGCATATTGTCCCCTTGGGCAATATCACTCGTGAGACCATGAGTTCGACTGCTCGCTATGACATGCACTGGTCACCAGGGGGAGGTGCGGACGCATGACTGGCATCAGCGACACGGCTGGCAGTGGGCTGCAGTGGAGGTGCTGCTGGCCCCATTGGGCCCCTATGAGAGCAGGACTGGGGCAGGAAAGTGGAGCAGGTGAGGGGGCGGTGCCAGGCTAAGGTGGGTGTGGGTGGGGCCCTGATAGTCCCACCAATCACCCTGCAGACAAGTGACCAGCAGCAGAGGTGGTGGGGGGGTGGGGGGGAGAGCAGGGCTTCCAGGTGCTGAGGGAGCTGGGCGGGGGGGGGGGGGGGGGGGGGGGCTCGACCCTGATTGATCGCCCTGCAGGCTGGATAATGGAGCAGGTGAGGGGGTGGTGTCAGACCAAGGTGGGGTGCCAGGTGGGGCTGTGGGGCTGCGAGGCTGGGGCCCAATCTCCGCAGGTCAACCCGAGGGACCCGGGCACAAATTCATGCACTGGGCCTCTAGCATGAAATATGAAATAATCAAGAAGCTGGTAAGAAGGGATTGATTACAAGATGACCTAGTACATTCCACACCAGCCTATTTGCATACTGCCTTCATCAGTTTTTGTTGTATCCGGGCAGCATGCATTCAGTTATTCCTAATGCTGTTCCTTAAAGGCACCCGCCTTTCAATGATTTAAATTTTCTTTCAGAAAACCTTGTATTACTCTCATAAATGGAGCACCAAAGTGATCTGAGACCAGACATGAGCCAGCCCCATCACCCAAATAAGAGGCCTTCTGTTTCCCGCAGGGACCCTATGGCCAGAGCCTCCTGGGCAGTGAGCTCTGGATGTTTCCGGCACATATATTTTTTCTAATATGCATTTGCACTTACACTATTAAGATGAAAATGTTTGTGCATGCCCTAAAATCATCTGTCACACAACACACTTAGAGAAACAAAATATCTAGTCCACGAGTTGTCAAACTATGGCACTTGGCCCATTTTTGTACTAACCACGAATTAAGAATGGTTTTTATTGTTGTTTTTTTTTTTTTTTTCAAAAAAGGAGGAAGAGGAAGAGGAGGAATAGACCAATTATTCGACAGAGACTACATGTGGCCCAAAAAGCTTAATATATTTTCTCTCGCCCTTTTCAGACCAGTTTCCTAAGCCCTGATCTAATCTGCGCTTTTATTTTACCATGGAAGTCCAAATACTCTGAATGACTTAGACAAACTTGCTCCAAGTAATTGAAGAAATTTTACCAAAGAAGCCATCAGCTTAAATGCTTTCAAAATGGGCCTCTGTCCGATCATTTTGACTACACATTAAGAACTGAGGCTTGTCTGAAACAACACAAAATGTGGGGCTGCACAACTCATGTAGCTGGTCTTTGTCCTCCGAGGCCTGAGGTGACATCCCATTTGCCCCAGGGCCACTCTCCACCCTTTTCCACTAGGGCTCCCAGGAATTTGGGCACTGGCAGGGGAGGGGCGGGAGTGGCCTCCTTGGTGGAAGCTGTGGCCACCAACTCTCTTCTGCACCCTCCAGGCCCAGGGTTCTGGGGCTGCTCAGGGTCCGCTCTCACACACACAGGCTTCTTGAACAGCAGCTTTATTAACTCACCTCAGACTACCGACTCTGAGAACACCATCTGTTCCCTGCAGGGGCCCTAACGGCAAAGCCTTATGGGCAGTGAGCTCTGGATGTCCGTGATGCTGATGTCACCTGAGGAATGCTGGCATTCCAGGCCACTGCCAGGTACTACGCCTCTATTACATACTCACACAGCTGGATGGGGCCTTCAGCCATCTAGTGGCTCGCCCTCCTCCCTCTACAGTGAGTTACACAGACCTCCCCTAGAATGAAAAATGCCCGGACAGATTCTAGTGACCAGTTACAATAACACACTGCATTATAAAAACACAATCCTCAATGTAATATAGTAAAATCTGCACAGCTGATATGTTGCAGACACTTAAGTTTTCCACAGGCAGAGAAAACCAACAATCAATCCCCAATTTATAAATGAGAAGACTGAGCATCAGAGAACCTCAATGATGCTCATCAGGGCTCTAAGTGGCTGGTGTGGCCTCATCCCAAAGCCGCTTCACTGAGCCAGTTCCTCCCACGATCCACCTCTGTGGCTGACTAAGCCCAACCGTGAACACAGCAAGGCCTCCAGCTAATCTGTCCACAGACATCGCAGTCACATCACACAAATTCAGTTAAATGAGATAAAAGTCTTCTGACCTTTCTATGCATGGAGAAGGAATGCCACGGTTCAGGGCAGCTGGGTGGGAAGGCCTGGCCACTCGTATCAAGCTACGTTATTGAGTTTGTTGAGTAAGTACTCCCTGAGTGAAACGTTTTTTTCATGTGGCTCATTTTGCATCTGCTCACTGGTCTGAGGAGGAGTCAGGAGACCTGCCTGCCCCTGGCTGTGCGATCTTGGGCAAGTCACTCAAGTTCTGTTTCAGTCTTACCATCTGAAAATGAATAATACTTACCTCATGTACACCTCTCCACCCATCCCTACCTGCTCCCCATGGTGAAGATCAAGATAGAGGCTAAAATCTCAGGTAAAACGATTCAAAATATGGTCGGCAAGTTACTTAATGAGCTTCTCTTTTTCCCTCTGTAAGATGAGGATAATGGTAATAATAGCTACTTCAGAGTTTGGGAAGGTTCAAATGAATAAACATATGCAATGCACATAGAGTACCTGGCACACAGTAAGTGCTGTATGCTTGCTGCTCTTATTATTATTAATAGTTTGTTCATCTCTAAGAAATCTTATTAATAACCAACTCGTAAAGTGCTATGGAGATTAAGCAGGAAATCTAAATAAGTAGGTTTTTATATTATATGATGGTGTTCTGTAACTGACAAATGACTATACAAATATAGAGCTTAAAATATAAAAATAAGCTTATTGTTTGATTTCCATCTGTACTAACTCAGATGGACGATTTGAGGGCAATTGCCTAGAAATGCTTACACTAAGTTAAAACTATTAAGAAATAGAAATATAAGTAATAAATATAAACAATAAAATTAATATTGACTGAGTTTTTAACCAGATTTTTATTTGTGAATATTTAACTATCGCCGTTTCTGTAGAGCTAACAACCATAGTCCTCTGAGGGGGTGTCGGGGCCTGGCAGCAACCACAGCCCTGGATCACAGCGTTTCCTTTTCGAGCCAGCGACTGTTCACTGATGTGGCTCCTTTAAAAAGAAGCCGGTCACACACTGCGGGCTGTGGGTCACTCCCCTGGACGACCCCACCCCACCCAGAGGCCTTGGCAGATGTTGACTCTCAGTCCCAAATGTGGAATTTTACCTTGCATTTCGCCACAGGGGCAGCTTCTCCCACTTATTCTACTCTGAACTCAACAGAAAAAGACTGCCCAGCCATCTGGACACTCACAAAGCCCAGTTATTTGTTTTGCCAAACTTTGTGTACATTGAATAAAAATGTTTGTTTTCCGTGTCCCACTTTCCGTCTCTAAAAACAAATGATTAAAAAAGAATTTCAAGGGCATTTCTTTCCGCTCATCCCCTCCAAACCCATTTACTAAGTATCCTCACTTCCTGCCTTTTAACTTGCATTTCTGCCCGGGAATCATCCACTCTTCTTTGTTGATCTTTACGTGTATAATGTTGCTTCAAAACCCTTCTTCAAAGGAAAGGTCAAAGTGCGTGGCACAGACACCAAAGGTAGGTGGGAAAGGCGCCAGAGCTGGACCACCTGACCCAATGCCGATCACACCCCCACCCAGAGAAGCCCAATCCACCGGAGTCCCCAGGATCCTTTATCCAAGGGTTGTGCACTGAGTGTCCACTGAACACACACAGTTAGGAACTGCAGGCGACAGAAAAAGCAAGGTAGTCCCTGCCCTACAGGGGCTTGTCGTTTAACAGGAGAGAAAGGACAGACACAAAAACATAGAAAAATATACAAAAATAGGGGAGAAAGAATATGAACAATAACCAAAAAGGGCATTTCCAACCATGAAGGACTTCATATCATATAGATGGAGGTTTGGGGACCTGTAAATAAAAGTAGAGAATCTGGCCAACAAAGATGAAATATTTCCGAGATGATGGGGTTAGGACTGATGACAGACCGTAAGATCGCCTACGTAAACCAAGAGGCAATGGTGAGCAGGTTTAGCCTAACTGTAGGACCGTCTTTTTCAGGGGGTGAAAGTAGGTGGGCAGAGATTGGCACTCTCTCTAGTTGGCTTCATCATAAAGGAATGGGGTTCTCGGCCAACTGCTTGTACCTTCACAGTATCTACAGAGGATCCCCCAGAAGGCAGCACTTGGGTAACTCGGTACTTGCACCTCACGCACCCAACCAGTAACTGCTGAGTGAACGAATATAAGAACGAATGCCACACTTCCTGGCGAGCTTTGCTTTGAAATCTTATATAACGATACCGTCTCAGGTGTATCTTCACATTCCACGGCACTCACCACAGTCACAAAAGCTGTCTGCCATTTTACCGGTTTGCCAGCTGCTTATTTGCAGCAGGAATCACCAGAGGCTCTGTAGTGGGGCCTCCAGCAAGCATGTGAACAAAAACATCTGCCATCCCTCCCACCGAAGCACATGGTCCGACTCCCTCCCAACGAAGCACGTAGTCAGATGCGGTTTGGGAAGAAAGGCTACCACCTCCCAAACTGAAGCCACGCCGGTTCAGATCCATTTTCCAAGCCCCTTTGTGTAATAGTTGCAACTGTTCTTTAGTTATGGGAGCACTTAAACAAACAGCGAAGAATACACTATTTTCTTATTTATACATAAAAGTATTATTCAACCCTGCGCCAATTTCCCTTGATCTGTGCTGGAAGAAATCCCAGGGACGCCTTATCAAAACAATAAACTTAAAAAAAAAAAAAAAAAGATGACGACCTATATTTTCAAAACTACAGCACTGTATCCTGCCTCTAACTTAGGATAAATCCCCAGTATATTTTGAATTTTTACAAAGAAAACTAGATTTGCTTTGCCAATGTCAACTTTCCATGCTGCTAAAAGTCCCCAAATTTAGAATCTGCAAACAGATCAAGGGTAGCCACAATAAAGGCTGTATTAAGCTTTTGGATCGGCTATATATGTACAAATTTAACCAAAAGTTTTTTCCTTCCGATGCCTGAAAAGTTTAAATTCCAAATGGAGTCCATGTTCTTAGTACTAATTTTTTCAAACTTGGCCCAAAGGGATGTATTTCTGTCCTCATGGGGGGGACACTGGTGCCAGCAATGGTCACCTGTCACTGCCTTGCAACTTCCTAAGAAGGACCTATCCCCCTTGAGAGCTGAAGATATACTTCTTATTAATTCTCACCGAACATCATTAATGCTCAATGCTGCCTAATGCTCCGTGAAATAAGGGCATAAAGTCCTGGTACTGGCAGTCAAGAAACAGGATGCTTTCTGCAGGCAGAAAGAACCACACCACGCTCTCAGATGAGGTGGGCCAGTCCTCCAACAGCAGGGAGTTAATTAATGCCATTAACCTGGCCTTAAAATTAGTGTCACTGGCATTATGTCATTGTTTCTTGGGTCTCCAGTTCTCCCCATTTTCTAAAGGCTGACAGCAACAATACCAATTTCAGATCAAACATATACTTCGTGTAGCTGCAAAATGTCAGGCTTAGAAGGAACTGGGGGCTGGCCCTCAGAGGTCCCAAGTAAGGGAGAAATGGGCTAGAAGAAGACATCCCAGAAAGAGCACAGAAAACTCCAGGAATTCAGCTCCAAGTGGGGCTCCAAATTCAGGCGAGAGGGCTGTGTCCATCCTGGGGCTGCAACTCACTTTACAATGACAACTTGCTCCTCTCTGAAATGCCAAAAATGTAAGAAATAGTATCTCAGTCAAACGTGGTCTTCTCTGGCCAAGAGTCCTATCATTGGGAAAGCTCGCAAGGCAATCTCTGTGAGCAGACATGTCCGTACAGCGCTGTTAGGAGATAACCCCAGCACCCCTGGCTCCGCCATGCTACCATACGGACATTCTTCCTGAGCCTCTTCCTTTTCACACCTTTGCTCCCGCTGGTTGTGTTTATCATCGGCTGTGGAAAGCACTGTTTGCTTTCTATTTATTCTAAAAACATTTGAGGATCCAGACAAGGGACAAACTCTGACTTCCCAAGCTGGGTGGTACATCCATGGTTCGACCTGCCACAGCCTCCAAGAGTCTTACACTATGGTCACTTCTTCTCTCGGTATTGCCAGACTGGGAAGTCCCAAATCTTCGTCACCCCTCACATGAACTCTCCTCCACCCCCAAACAAAAGCAAAGGTTTCCTTGGGACTGGCAGATCAGAACGTTCCCCTTCTCTGTAATATAACCCTTATCGGATTTCTGTCCACAGAGCAGATTTTTAAAGCATCTGGACTTGGGCTGCACAATTGAAGCCTTTTTTGCAAACCTGACTACTTGCCATCCTTTGTCTTCCTTTGAACCTTCTGTGAACTCAGCGCAAGGGCATGTTCTTTTTATATACGCACATCTTCACATCCAAATAAGAAGGCTCTCCCACCAAGGGGTCAGGTCTGATAAGGCAAATCTAAAGGGCTTGGGCAGAGTGCCCTTAACAGGGTGCCCCCTTTCATCTCCAGGCTGGTCTCACCCAGAATGCAGAAAGCAGTGGTCCTTCAGCACCCCCCTCGGATGGGCTCCGGGCTCAGCCCACCAAAAGCGGTTTAGTTCACAGAGTCATGTTTGCCCTTATTTCTGCATGTGTACCTGACAGCAGGCAAGACCCCCCCCCCCTTCTCTCTCACACCTTTAGCATCACTTGTGTCTCTATCCCACTAGGCAGGCAGAGTGTGTGTCTCAGAGGAGGAAGGGAGAAGCAAAGGCAGGAGCTCTGGAGGATTTTCCAAAAGAAGCGTTTCTGGCAGAAGACGGCTCCTTGTAGAAGCACTGCTACAGAAGGGCTTCATCCTAAATTCCAACGGGGGTTAACACGGGCCAGCTTGCTTTCTTTTCCCTTTGGTGGGGCCTGTGTATATGTTTATGTGTATGGCTGTCTGATCCTTTTGAAAAGTAACCTCCCTCACGCTTCCTCCCTGGTGAGATAGTTTGGGACTGAAACTTCTCAGGGCCTATCCCAACTTCCAAAACCTCAGCAGGAGATGCCCCACACAAAAGGTCACTGTTGTCAAGGGCTGTGACCAGCCACCAGCTGCCCAGGGAGGAAGTTCCTGACCCCACCTGTCCGTAAGCAGCCAGGGGGCTGCATCCAGACCAGGAATGACCTGACGCAACGCTGCTCACTGCCAAAGAGGCATGAGGAAATGTACAGCTCTGACTAGCATGGCTCTTCTGGAGTATTCCGAGGAAGGGGGAGGATCTGGACACTGGGCCCAGGGCCTTTTCTTTTAGTAGTAGCCTTGCTCAACAATTCTGGGCTGATATAGGCAAAGTGACACTTCCCAGTCAAAATCTTTGTCATCATCCTAAGACCAGACCTTCTGTTTCTACTACATCAGATTAGTACTGTTCCCCACCCAGCGTCCATTTGTTTAGTGGACACCAAACCACCCAAAGCTCGTAGTGGATACAAAATCATGGAATGTCACCAATTTCCTGCTTTGGGCTGGAAATCCCAAAGGAAATAATATCCTAATGCAATGTCTTCCAAGTCTAAAAGCAAAAACTGCCTACTCGGTCTGGCCCTAGGATCACATTAGTCCATGGACAGCCTGGTGGCGTAGAGGTCTCTGGACTCCTGGCCCGTGCCTACGTGAGGAGGAGGCAAGCCAGGGGGCACTCAGAGAGGAGGAGGTGTTGGGTCCCAGAAGGACCTCAGGGCCAGGCAGCAGGGGACAGAGGACTGCAGGCTGTAAGACCTTTCATCAAGCCATGTTCACCATATCCGGCTTCCCGGCACATTCATGAAACCTCCCTGCTCTATGGGTTACCCCTGGCCCTGCTCAGACAACCCACGAACACACATGGAGGGAGGGGGTTCCTTGCGCTAGACAGCAAAGCCTTCTCCTTTATAAGCTTTTTTCACACCTTAAAATGTGTCTTCATTTCCTCCCCTGGCTGCTCTGCTGAACTATCAAGACACATTCCCTTGGCTGATGGATTTTCCTCTCTGCCAAGGTGAGTGTTATAAGCAGCACAATTATTCACAGGCCCAACTGCAAAGTTTCGCCCATGCAACGCACTGCTCATCTTAACACCTGGTGAGACAAATTAAAAATGTGAAAGTTCCTACAGACTGAAAGGTGTAAACAAGGTGATTATAAGCTACCCTCTACATTTCCACATGAGGTGCCATAAATTAAACCTGATTTTCCCCAAGAAACAATGCTACGGTGGGACTTCATAAGGGTGCTACATGAAGAATGCAAAGTGTGAAAAGCCACCACCAGGTATAGAGGGAAGCGCATGATCAGTTCCATCCATGCCGACCACACCCTGACCCCACCATCCAAAGCTCTCCCCAGAAGTTCTAGTCCCGGTTCTCCACCCTTTACAGAAGGGTCACGAGTTCCACATTTTGAAGAACAATGTCAATGATGTTTCCATGTCACTTAACAGAAAGCCTTCTCATGAGCATACGAATTAATGAACCAGACAACCCAGTAAAAATAAAAATCATATACAACTGAATGTAGTAACACTCCATTCCCATTACTTCTCCCCACGTCTTCCCCTGTGAGAAAGTACAAGAATTCCATTTAGATCATGGAATTTCGGGAGACTTCCCAACACTTTCAGAACATGTTCAGTAAAGCACTTGGGGAAGCAGGACCACTGTCTGCTTTTCAGACTTCTCTTACCTCAAATTTCCCAGTGCAAATATACACACGAGGCACAAAGCTTTTAATTGAATGACAGACAAATGAAGCCAAGTTCTTCCCTGACTATTCAAAAGCAGGTCTCCCCTGTTGGCAGAGTCCAGCACTTCTGGGACCCAGGTGGGCCTGCCTTTTTACCTTTAGCCATTCATCCCTATTACCCAGAACCCAACGTACTAGTAAGTAAACCGTATGCAGGCTGAACGGGATTGTGTGTATGCATGTCCTGGCCCAGGTTGTTTAAAAACATCTGAAGTTTGACTTTAGGATTTGAAAGACCCTATTATATTATGTACATTATTGAACTTATAGACTCACTAAAATGTATTTTCTCTATCCTTAACGCCTGCCTGTTTTTCCATGTCTGTCCAATCCATGTGTATATCTACCTATATGCTTTTTAGATACAGATGGAGAGATGGCAATAATGAAGAGGCAAATCACAAAAGTCGCCCAAGATGCACTATACGGAGAAAATGTCTCCTGTTTTGTGTGCTAAATTTCAAAAAAAAAAAACACACGACATGGTTAGTCTTGTCCCTGGGTTTACACATTTTTGTTACCAGTGTACAGTTTGCATGTGCAGGTCCAGGCCTTTCATGAGGTCTAGACCTAGAAGGTATGTGGCCCTCAGGGCACAAAGTTTTCAAGGAGTCTTTCCATGACCAGACAAGCAATAAAGTCCTGTAAGCTCCAGACAGTCTAGCAGCAATTACAGAAGAAGGGAAGAGGACTACAGTTTCTGAGTCATCCCCTCATTTAAATTTGGGGCAGGGCTGCTTAAGTGTGGACGGAAAGCCCCGCTCCCTCTCTCATGGCTCCCAGGGAGGGCCTCCTCTCCAGGGCAAATGGTGTTTCCTTACTACAGAGCACACACCTAGTGGGAGAGACCCCTGCTGGGGCTTTTAGGGGCCAGCTGGGGGGTCAGAGCCAGCCAGCCCAGGACGTCCCACAGTCATCTCCCACCAACTCAAAGGCTCTCCAGGGGGATTCCACAAGAACTCCCTCGCAGATCCTCAGGCAAGATGTTAACAGGCCTGCAGCCAGAGCAACAGGAAAGTGCCCGAATTTGTATGGAATATGTTCCAGCCACGGCCCCCATGCCCAGGCTCTGCCCCCACTCAAAATCGCCCAAGGAAGCTATGCACTCACCTCACCAGACCACAGACCCAAGAGAGTCTTTCAGTAACTAGGCCCAAATCCTAGGGGAAATTATCTGATAATTTTTCTAAATTCTGATTGTATCAAACTCAGCTGAACTAGGGAGACATTCTTCCCAGTTCAGTACAGATTACTCAAAAAATTAAGGAATGTTTTTGCCTAATGCCTCCCAACATTGCCATTTAGGGAAAAAGACATGTCTTCCAACAAAAGCTGGTTTTTAAAAAAAAAAAAAAAAAACTAGCTGCTAAAACATTAAGTTTGTAGATTCAAGGGGACATGTTATATAATGACAATGACAAAGTATCCCTTATTTCACAGAATATTAGCATAACAACAGCATAAACTCAAGTTTTGGAGGAATCTTCTCAAATACTAATAGTGGTGATGATATTAATAACTTAGAGATAAATTTTTAGGAGACTGTAAATTAAGTATCCTGAATTCTTACACTAAGTTTATTTTCATTGAGAAGTATAGTAAATAAGAGAAGTTTATGAGAAACAAGGACGGATATTTGTAGGTTTTAATAAAGGAGGCAAGTTACCTGATTCTAGTTGTTAGGTCCCTGTGCTCTTGTTCTGTAGAATCAATTCCCTTTATTTACAATTATTTTCAGAATTATACACATAGCCTTGTTAAAGAATATTTGTTTTCTAAGCAAGACAAAAAGCCGTCCAAACACTTCTTTCTGTGTAAATACATGTATCGCATTAAGATAACACTCAATAGGAAAAATTCCATCCAGATATTTTTCACTTTGAACAGTAAAGATTTTCCTATTAGATCAAATGTCCTTTGAAAATGCCATTTCTATTAGCTACCAAATTTTCCATCATGGAGGTGTCATAATTTCCCAACAGGTCTTTCTAAATGCTTAACACAATATAAAAACACAAAAGAGAGACATAGTTAAATATAACATTGTCAGGTCTAGATTTAGGATCTCAATAAAAAAAATTTTTTTAAAAAAAAGGAAAATATCAACTCACCAACTCACACTCCGGGCAGTGGACATTGACATCAACACAGTCACATCTTCACCATGCCACAGTAGGTCTACTGTGAATCTCCCTTTATAAGCCCCACTCCCCCTTTGATCTAAGAGAACATTGTCTGCACAGAACAATTTCAATTTCCCTTCTTTTCAGGAAAGGAAATGTTTGCACTTCAAAGGGTTTCTTTGAAGAAGAGCCCTGCCATCCTGGCCCGTCCAGGCTAGGCGTTCCGTGCCCCAGCAGGGTGTGCACAGCCTGGGCGGCTGTCCGCCGCAGTCACTCTCAAGGCCAGCTCCTTCAAGGGGAGGGTCTGGTGCAGGGGGAGAAAAAACAAACACCTGGAAAAATACTTGAGGCTTTTGATCACGACCTTCAGAGGTCTCTTTTCATACACAATGTGCATTACCAGCTCAGGGAAACTGAGATACCGATGACTGGGAGCCGTGGACAACGCAACAGCAGTTTCTAAGAAAAAATCGTTCCCGAAACAAGACTCACTCAGCGAAGATCCTTTTCTGACCAGAAAAAGTGGAGCCCCACTCAGTTCTTGCAGGTGATGGCAAAGGGGATGGCCTTCAGACATGAAAGGCAGAGGAAGAGCCACACTTCAAACACAGTTCTTAAATCGTGCCCTAGGAAATGGAGCAGTCACTAACAAAAAACAAAATTCACAACTTAGAATTTCACCTCTTCTTTCTCCACTGGCCCACGGGTACGGGGCCAAGAGGGTAACAAAGGAGCGTTAAATAATTATGAGATGTTTGCCAAGAGCCAGCTGTGTTTCTCCCGACCAAGGACCCATGCCCATCCTTGCCCTTTGTAAGTCTCGGGAGCGAGGGGTATAGACCAGACAAGAGAGGACCTGCAACACTTCTCAGGTCCTGAACAAGTTCTGGGTATTTAATAATGACCTACACCCTGCGGTCATTCAGTTCACTTGCTGAGGTGGGCAGCCGTCCAAGTGGTGGGCAGGAGCATGAAGTTGGGTTGGCTCCAATCAGGAGCCCTCTCTTCCCCACAGCCCCGTACTGGCTCTGGGCTAATGCCTGGGTGTGTGAGTGCAGATTAGTGACCAGAACACCCTGAGCTGGGTCTTTCAGCACCTTTCATGAGCTCTCCACCTGGCACAGCACTAGCTTTTGTGCTGGAATTGAGTGCTTTTCTGTTCTTCTTTTACTTTTTCTGTACAAATTTTTCACAACGAGCATTCTAAGTTTTAGAAATATTTTTTTTTCTTAAGGAGGCTTTTGAGCTAGAATACCTGACCATAGTTCATTCCTTAGAAAGTTATACCCCCACCAAAAAAACACCAAATATATATATGGTAGTAAACTGAAAGTTGAATATGGACTGTGGGCTAGATAACAATGCTGACCCAATGTTAAATTTCCTGACTTTGATTCTGTGCTGTGGTTTAGGAAAAACAAATCTATGTGTGGAGATAGATCGATCAATAGAAAGAAAGAATGAAAAACTGGTGAATTTGAGAAAAGGGTCTATAGGAATTCCTTGTACTACACACCTGCAGTGTTTAAGTCTGAAATGTTATCCAAAAGGAAGTTGAGAGCTCTTCCCGTAAGCTGCCCGGGGTGACCTCTGAAAATGATTTTCTATTCACTTGACCTAGAAAACCCCAAAAATCATGCAAATTAAGAGGTTCAATGCTTCGTATTCACTTTAAGAACACCCATGAAACCTCACAGGCCATTAAGGTTATGCATATCCAAAAGCCACCAGGTATCTGAAGGATGTCACTTTACAGAAGCAATGTGTGCCATTCTGTTGTTACAATGGTGGGGGTGATGGGGAGGGATAGGTGTACCCAGGTCAAACAGTAGGGCTGTACACAGGGTTCGTGGCACTTTGCAGGCCAGAAGGGAGTGACTAGAAATATTCAAAGTAATGAAAAGCAAGGTCTGACAACCAAGATTACTCTACCCAGCAAAGCTATCATTTAAAATTGAAGGTCAGATAAAGAGCTTCCCAGACAAGAAAAAGGTAAAGGAGTTCATCACCACCAAAGCAGTATTACATAAAATGTTAAAAGGTCTTCTTTAAGAAGAAGAAGAAAAAAAGATAAAAAGTATGAACAAAAAAATGACAATAAATACATATCGACAATTGAATTTAAAATTCAAATTAAACAAAGGAATCTAAAGAAAAAAATAAACTGATAAATAAAATAGAACCAGAGTCATTAAACAGGCTGATGCATCTCAAAGGGAAGGGGGAAAGAGGGACAAAAAGAAACTAACCAAAGAACTTATATACATACTAGAGGCCCGGTGCACAAAATTTCATGCACTGGGGGGGGCGGTCCCTCAGCCCGGCCTGTGCCCTCTCGCAGTCCGGGACCCCTCGCTCCTTACCACCCACCTGCAGTGGAGGCGGGAGAGGCTCCCCCCGCTGCTGCTGCACACTGACCACCAGGGGGCAGCTCCTGCATTGAGTGTCTGCCCCTTGGTGGTCAGTGCGTGTCATAGGAACCGGTCATTCTGCCATTCGGTCGATTTGCATATTAGCGTTTTATGATATAGGATATGCAAAACTCATGGATACAGACAATAGGCCTGGGGTAGGGCAAGATCTGGGTGGAGAAAAGCAATAGGGGGCTGGGGTAGGGTGGGGTGGGGAGAAAGGACATCTGTAATACTCTCTGAACAATCAAGATTTTTTAAAAAGAGTGCTGAATTTTGCTACACATGGTTAAAAATGCAGAGAGCAATGCTGAACTGCAGGGTTTAGATGTAGACTCTATGGTTCATTGAGCTCATCCAGGTGAACAAAGCTCCCAAGAGGTAATACAGAACTTACAGAGCTCATGGGGGGATCAGCTCATACAGGAGCTCTCCCTGCCACATGGAGATGATCCTCACTGAAAAAGACCATATGGTCCCTAAACCAGAAGAGGAGGTTGCACAGAAGAAAAACTGAAGGAACAAAAATAGATGGCTCAGGAGTAAATTCAACATAAAATAAATGCTAACAAAAGTAAAAAAAAAAAAGGGGGGGGGAGGGGAGAAAGTAGGTTGAAAGGTAGGGAGGGGTGGGCCTGCTGGGAGTAGCCCCAGCAGAGACGGCCGGCCCATGCGTTGTGAGGAGGTCAAAGAAGTGTTTTCCAAGGAAGGAGGAACTTCCCCACCTCCCCACGCGACAGCGATCAGCAAGGTAGTGGTCTGAGGGCAGGGCCACGCCTCTAGCACTGGTCCTGAAAAGGATGGAGTATAGTCTGGAAGCCACTTTTCCCTACAGAGTCCAGCTCCCACAAGATCCTTGCACAGGGCTGTCCCCACGTGGAGAGGACCACGTGTAGAAAAGTGGAACTGGGCTCCCTGGGGCCTGGGCAGGAAGTCCCCCATCCAGCGTGACTCTGGGAATGTGAGTGCCAAACTACTGACCCACAAAGAATGCCGTGCAGCCTCTCTCACACATGCCAGCTCCAGGTTCCGGCCACCGCCCAGCACCGCTGTCCCAGGGACATGGTGCCAGCTGTACCCAGAGCTCTACTGCTGGGGCTCAGGGAGGAAAGACCTGCGTTCAAAGACCTCAGAGAACTAAACAGAGGGGAAAGACGGGCGCTGTCCAGCGGCAGAGCAGCAGGCCCCTGCACTTCCCAGACTCACTCAGTGAGGAGGAGGGGGGTGGGGGCAAGGGCCTTCAGGTTCCTACGCTGAAACCTGGGTGCCCAAGCCCGCCCCATGCACATGGCGTGCAGAACACGGTCCCAAGGAGGCCAAGGCCCCCGGTGAGGCCGAGGCCCCCGGTGAGGCTGATGCCCACAGCCCTACAGCACACTTGGTGGGTAGGACTCAGGCCAGGCCCCCAGGTTCAACTCCTTGCTCTGCCACTCACTACCTACCTGGTGCCTGCAGGCAGCTTACCTCACTTCAGTGCCTCTGTGTCCCCGTCAGTCCAAACAGCAGCCCCAGCCTCCTCAGAGGTGGCAAGGACTAAATGGAAACAAAGTGCTGAGTACACAATGAGTCCTAAGCTTGCGCTTGTGATTCCTGATCTCCACCAGCCCAGGGCGCTCCCTTCCTTCCCATATGTGTACAAGACTCTGGTTAATGGTGCTTGGTAGGCAGATCAGAAGATACGAGAAAGAAAACACATCTGCACGCCAACTTTACAAGATCAATTCCAGCATCTTCATCGCAGGTAGGAAGGTAACAGAACAGTATGGAGAAATACGGTGAGACAATGTTTTGCTGCCCTCCCTTCTCCCTGATGCCCCCAGTAATGCACCCCCATCTCAAGGCACTAGAGGACTACACGTTACCACCTCCCAGAAGGAGGAATCAGGTGGAAAACAGAGATGGCCCTAGGTATGGGGCTTTGATTTTTAAACCCAAAGCCCTCAGGGTAATTTGGACAAAATGGCTGGGGGTCAGGATGACTATGACCAGGGCAAACACGCCCCCAAAAATACACAAACACACACTTTCCCACACACGCGCAGACAAGCACTAAGAATGGGGCTGAGAGATCTCCTTTCCAGAGGTTCAAGAGGCCCAACCCAAGATATGTGGATCTGAGATCTCAGGGAACCTAAACCCCACACTCAGGGGGGAACCTGGTTCCAAAGAGAGAATAGCTTCGGGGTCATCAGGGCAGTCAAACCAACACAGCCCCAGAGACTGTGCTCCCCCCTCCCGTGTCCCCCTCCCCCACTGTGGCAAAAAGGCCACAGAAAGCCCTCCAGGATCTCAACTGTGAAAGGTCAGTGGTAAAGAGAGCCCGCCAGGCCTCCAGGGGACAATGTACAGATAGGGCCACATCCAGAGATCCTGGACCGAGATCAGCAGAGGATCAATGTCCCCACAACACCCTGGCAGGACACCGCCCCTGCAATGCAGACACAACAAGGTAATGGGACTACATGTTAACACCTTGGCAAAATGGGCTAGCAAGATAAAGTTGTTATAAATACGATTTCTCTCCACATCTAAATCAAAGAACTGAGCTCCTTCCAGTATAACAGCTAACGTTTATATCAAGCACTTAATCTGTGCCAGAAGCTGTGTTAAGTGTGTGACTGGATTACCTCACTCCTATAAAGAAAGCACTAGAAGTCAATTATTATGCAAGCGACATGGAAAAGTTAAGCGTGGCTCTGAGGGAGACCTTAGAACAGGCACCCCTCCTTTAAGTGGAGCCCAGTTTGAGATCCACCCTTTCTGCGGGGAGGCCTACGCCATCTCCTCCGCCCCCATCATGCACGGCCCTGTGAGCGGCTCAGGCTGGCCACACGGAGCCGAGGCTACTGCCCGGCAGCTCGGACCGGCACTGATGTTTGCAGGGCCCACTGTGCACGGAGCACGCGGGCCGCGTAGGAGCCGCTCTTAAACAAGTGGAAACACGTCTGATTGTTCTCACAGCCAAGAACCGAAGGAATCTTGTTAAGAAAGCACTACAGGAGGAATATAGAATGTTAAGGCACCAAAACTGCCATCCCCTCTCCACACAAAAACACAAGAGAGAAAGGTCCATCCAGGAACAAGGAAGAGAGGATGCACAAATGTAGCCGATCCTACTCAGGGGAGGAAGGTTCTTCCTCCTATCTCCATGTAAGTCCCTCTCACCTCAGTCTTCAAAGGTTTCCCTGCGCTGGACTTCTAAATTGCCAGCATCAGAACAGTAGGCTTACTTCACGAAAGAACATATTTCATGAAAGGAATCTAAATGTATTGACCTAGTCTAGTCCCTTTATTCTTTCACAGAATCCTCCCCAATCTACGGTCTCAAGGACTTTCTGGAGGCCGCACTCAGAGACAGCCGCAAAGCCTAAGGTTGCACTGTCCCCGGCTCAGGTACCGCCTGCCCTTGGCTCCTAGAAGCGTCCTTGTCCCACGGCAGCTCATCTCAGCACACTGAAGCCGTGAAGGCCTCTTCCCTCAGCACACCACTCTAACTCCAGGCCTTGCAGCAAATGTATAATAATAACGGGGGGGGGGGGGGGGGGGAGCTAAATGGAGGTCACTGGGTGTAGCAGGATGGGTGAGCCTTTATGCCAGAATCTACTCTGCTGTCCAGAAATGGCATTCCTACAGCCTATGTTTCTGGGATGAACAAATTCTGAGCGACATGTAAGGTACATGCTTCACCCACAGCTTGGCGGACACTGGGTGTCTGAAGGAGTGCCTTTGGAGTGAAACGAACACAGTTAGTGGCCCACTGAATTGTTCAACCAGTTTGCTGCTTGTTCTCCTAGCAGATTCCCAGGTGGCAAGCACATTCATCCTTCCGTGATAAATTATAACTCCCTTGGAACGGCAGGGGTATTTTCAAAACTGCTTTGGAGTTGTGGTGTGGGGTGAACAGGGATTATGGAGAAAGAAAAAGAGAATTCCTATAGTTTACAAGGCAGATGTTCTACCACTGAAGATCCTGCTACTATATTTCTTGGCTAGAAGACACCTAAAACTCGGGGTGGATGAAACCTTGGCCTGGGATCCAATGCCCACTGCCTAAGGCCCAAGAAACCCCTTGAAGGTGGTCCTGAAGGCCCAGAAATGAAAAAGCAGATACACCCCGTGCCTTTAGAATCCCAAGTGGCAAGGGGTCTCTGTCCTGACAACAGGACAAACCCACCACCAAGCGAGCCACTGAAGGGCGGCAGGGGAGCAGAGGGAGGCTGCAGGCACTGGGAGAACCTCTGGTCAGGCATGAGGAGGCATGAAGTTAGGTGAGAAAAAGAATGCCTCCAATCTGGGCAGGTGGCTCCCAGGCACCGCCTAGGAAGGGCCCCAAGAGGGTAGATCTCCTTCAGCCCTGTCCCTTGAGGGTGGAGTGGCAGTTATGACTTCAGTCCTTCCCCGCCTGCCCTTTCCTCAGCTTCCCCCATCTTGCTAACGTGGCAACTCCTCTTAGACTCATAGTAGACCTCATTCACACCTCACAGGGATCCCACTGGCCAATCCTGTTGAGTCTACCTTTAAAATCTACAGGGGAGCAGAATCCAACCTCCTCGCATGTCTACCCGAGTCCACACTGCCCTCACCTCTCACCAAAACTACTTACGGCCACTCTCTCCTGGGCAGAAAGAGCCTAGAGAAGGTTTTATTCCAGAATTAGTTGCAAGTCTCTGAACGGGTCTCCCTGCTTCCATATCTGCCCCTCCCCCTTATCTCTTCTCTACACAGGGTTGACAGTCATCATGAGAGCCTCCTATGGTTCCCTACCCTCACTCAAAGTGAAAGCAAAGGCCTCGTGGCCTAGGGGACCCACGGTGGTAGAGGGCCCCGATCACACAGAACACTAGGTGCCCTGGTGGTGTGGCTCAATTGGTTGGAGCATGGTCCCGTACACCGAAAGGTGGCAGGTTCGATTCCCGGTCAGAGCACATGCCCAAGGTGCAGGTCCCTGGTTGGGGCAGGTATGGGAGGTAACCGATGTTTCTCACATCAATGTTTCTCTCTCTCTCTTTCTCGCTTTCTTCCTCTCTCTTTCTTCCTCTTTCTCTCTCAATTCATGCTCCCCGCTCTCTTCCTCTCTCCAAAATCAATTTTTAAAAAAACTTTAATAAAAATAAAGAAAAACACTAGGGCCCCATCACAGGTCCCACTTGGAGAGAGGACCAAGGGCCAGGTAGAATGATGGACGTCTCAGAAAGTGCCTCTGGCCCAGACAACAGCAGGCAAGATTTCTCTCCGTAACAAAAATACACTGAATGCCTGTTTCAAATCTGCCCTCCAAATACATAGTTAGTAATGAACAGAGATTGGACACCTTTTGACAATCCAATGTGGAGTCACTGTCAGCCATGACAGTTATGTCAAGTGGCAATATGCCCCCACAAACTTCTGTTGACTCTTTTCAGGGATGCTCCCTTGCTCACGACAGGGATTAATTCAATTAGATATAATGCTGGGCCCTCCAACATCGTTACTGGCCTTAGTAGAAAGACACTAGACTAGAAAAAAACAGTAAAACATGCATTTAATCCTATCAAGGAATAGAACCTTCTACCAAATGTAATTAGAATTCAAGCTCCTGAAGTCAGCAATCTTGTCCTTCAAGCCTTTTTTTCCTTCTAAAGCAAATAATTATAACACCTAAGAGCACCCATGTGGCTCAAATCCAGATTCAAACATGTGAGTACATTTCTGATCTCTATTAAATTTTGTCGTGTTTGTTTAATCAAACTCCTGTGACATCCTTTAAATTTTATGTATAATGATTAAACATAACCTTAATATGCTAAACCTTTAAAAAACTATTTTATTCCATTGTTGACTCTATCCCCTAAATTTCTGAATGTGACTTAAATAAGACCTTTTGTTTTAAATACAGAAGGATGTGTTCATATAAAAATAATCATTTCCACTGAAACCAACTAAAAATATCAGGGAGATAACCCTACCATGGTTTCTTTATAGCTGAACCAAACATAAAAGGCAAGAAATGTTAAGACAAATCATAAATAACGTAACGATTCATACTAAACACAATTAGGAAATTTAGCCGGAGGCTAATATATGCAGTCCTACTGGTTAAATTTTTTAAGAGCACATTTTAGGGACTATACCTCGGGCTGAACCCCCACCCATCTCCTCCTGGAACTAAATCTGGAATAAAGCCAACTCCAGGGGACTTCCACAGGAGAGCCTGACCCTGCACCCCGAGAAGCAGAGTTTTCTTCCAGAAGGCACAGGTCTGGCTGCCCCGCTCACACAGTCCAACAGGACTCCGGGCTGGTCCCACCGGCACCGAGAAGGCGGAGGGGCTGGAAGCACGCGGCGGGGTGCCGCCGGACAGCCGCTCTGGGCGCACACGTCCGGGAAGGAATGCCTGGCGTGCGCGGCCAGGAACACGCAGAGGAGACCCGGTCGTTATGAAGCCGGAAGAACTGCCTCCGGCCCGAACTCGGGATGCCCGGCCTTTCCAGGCCAAGTCCGGTCGCAAGGCAGCCCACCCAGAGGGGCCCCAAGTGAGGGGTGCAAACAGGCCGGGCGCATCCGGAGTTTCAGGGGAGGAGCGGGGGGAGTCGCGGCCAGCGTGCGGGGCTGCGCGGGGCTCCCCCCGCCCGCCACCTGCCGCAGGACCACCCTCGGGGCCGCCGGGGGCCGGGCGCCCGTGGCGGATGTCACGTCGCGGACCTCGTGGCGGGTCGCCGTGCTGTGCCCGCGCCACGCACAAGAGTGTCGCCGGAAGCTCCACCGGCCCGAGCCGGCCCGCCCCAGCCCGCACACCACCCGGCGTCCACGCGCGGCGCCAGGTGCCCACGCTCCGAACGCGGGGTTGCATCATGCGCCACGCCGCGCCTGAGGGACGCAAAATGGACGAAAATGGCGCGCGCCGCCCTGCCCGGGCCACGCGGAGGATGCCCGCGGAGGATGCCCGCGCCCAGGGTGAGGCCCGGGCCGCCCTCCCACGGCCCCACGCGCCCGGGGCCCAAGGTGACCCGGCCCCGGAGCTGCCCTGGGCGGCGGGCCGGGCACTCACCGAGCCGGCGGACGCGGGACGCGGGGCGGCTGAGGCTCGGAAGGAAGGCGCGGGGAGCTGGAGCAGTGACGCCGCTAGCGGAGCCGCCCGCCGCGGGGACCGCTCACACCTGCCTGCGCCGACTGAATGGAGCGGCGGCAAGACCCGCGCCGGGTTTCATCAGCCGCGCGCCCGCCGCGGACCTGGCAGCCCCGGCCGCGCGGTCACGTCACCAGCGCACCAATGAGAGCGACACGGGCCGGCGGGAGCGGGCGGGCGCGCGGTGGGAGGTGGCGCCATCCGGGTTTTCCCTCGCGGTGCCTCCTGACGCTGTCACCGGGGCCCCGCCCGTTTGTTGCCTTTTCTCCGCAGGCGGGGCGGCCGCCACCTGAGGTCCCCTGCTGCCCGGACCCTGCGGGCGTGGGCGAGGAGTACCGTAACCAGCGGGCCCAGCCAGCCAACACCAGTTTTCTTTTTCCAAAAGTAAAAGATATGGGAGGCGCTTCAATGGGTTTTAAAAGATTATTATGCAAATGCCTTTCTTTTCTTTCATTGTTGTGCCCTTGCTTTTTATACATAACTTATCCTTGCCCTTTGCCAGGAAAGGCCGCCAAGCCAGCATCCGCCTGTACCCCTGGAGGGAAGGACCAGCACACCTGGCCAGAGAGCTAGCCAAGCGGCTTTCTTCCCGAGTCACTGTCCCAGAGATGACAGAAATTTGAACACAAATCCCACACTACTCACCTCACCAGCAACCTCTTTGTTGTCTCTCTTTGCTCCAAAAAAAAAAAAAAAAAAAAAGTAAGGAGCACAATCTATAGAGATCCAGTAATCTGTGACACGGGGGAGATGAGCCCTCAGATTCACCCTGACAGTCTTCTCCTGAAGGAAAACCAAAACCTATAGGTCAGTCAGTGTCCATGGCATTTGAATCCTTTCCATACCTCCTGCCAGCCAAATGTCCTTTGTCAGTAAAGAGGGCTCATTGTCAGCCGCTGGACATGATACTGTTATAATTACACTAGCAACTTATACAGCATATAACCACAGGGTGCTAGCTTGGGAAAAGGTTATAATCCTATACAATAAAAGCCTAATATGCTAAGTGTCTGGTCGATCTGCCAGCCATTTAACCAATCAAAGCATAATATGCTAATGATATGCTAAGGCCCCTCAACTGCTCGCTATGACATGAGCAGGGGAGGGAAGGGCAGATGCTCCACCCTAGCTTGCTGCTGGGGTCTGGCCAATTGGGACTGAGCGAGAGGGGCCAGACACACCCCGGAGCCCTCCTGCAATCCCTCCCGGGCTGGCCAACCTCCCGCATCCCTCCCTGGCCCTGATCGTGCACTGGTGGGGTCCCTTGGCCTGGCCTGTGCCCTCTCACAATTCGGGACCCCTCGGGGGGTGTCAAAGAGCTGGTTACAGCTCGATCCCACAGGCCAGGCCGAGGGACCCCACTGGTGCATGAATTCGTGCACTGGGCCTCTAGTGAAATATTAAAAGGGACTAATATTTGTAAAGCACGTTAGACAGTGCTTGGCATCATAATGTGACTATGCCTTGTTTTAAAACTACATTCCAGTTTCAATTGTACAGTGGTGAAATGATGCTCCCAAATTACACTAAGGAGGTCTACCTGCATGGCTTTTTCTGAGTCCCAATAGCCTTCTTTACACTGCCATCGAAGAGTGTCCCTCTTCTCACCCAGTGTGACTCAAGGACCAGCCGCTTCGCCTTTGGCACCAGATCTGGATTTGAACTGGAACTCTACCACTTTGTTTACTGTGTGGTCTTCTGCAAGCTATTTCATCTGTGCTTGAAGCTCATAAATCTTATATTCTTATCAGAAATATGTTTGAAATATGATTGTGAAGTTAAAAGACTTTTGGCAATAAATAAAATTTAGTAGATTGTGGAGTTGTTCTGTTTGGTCAACACAGAGGGAGAACATAGAGTTAATATTTATAAATTCTGAGAGCAAGTGTTCAGGCTCTGATGGGAGTATAAGTGGAATTTAACCACGAGGATTTTTAACGCTGTGCTCAGATTAGCAATCCTACTCAACAGGCTTCATAGGAGACCCTCATTGACAAGGCCCATAAGCAAGCAACTTCCCATCAAAAAAGGACTCAGTGTGAACTGCGGGGGGGGGGGGGGGGGGGGGGCGGGGGCCAGGATTTGCCCAAGGGCTCTGTAAAAAGTTAGGAAAAAAAGCTGAGGGAAGGGCAGGGACAAAAACCTGACTGGATATTTTAAGTAAAGGTAAATTTTAGCCAGGTTGGAATTCAAATTGCAGGTCCAGTGGAACCATGAGTGATAGGAATCAAAGATTAGAATCAAAGAGCAATTAAGCCCAGATTCCAAAGAAGATAAGGAATGGAGGTGCTAGAATTTAGGCTGCAGAGAGCATCATCTAAGGTTAAAGTTAACAGACCAAGTCCCAGCCTAGCACCATTAGGCAGCATGGATGTTTGTGTCCATGGGTTATGCATATATGCATATAAGTACACAAAATCAGTCAGACAGATGTGGTTTTAAACTCTGTATTTCCTGCCATCTGCTGGCCTAGGGGAATTGTGCTTGTCCTCTCTTAGTCTCAGCTAGAAAGGTTTTACTACCTGCTAGATAGGTATGAACTTCATGATAAGAATGAAAAATATCCTATCTAATAATAGAGTAACATGTAAATTACCATCACTCCGATACGCCCACGATTGGGCTGCGGGAGGCTGGGGGGCGGGACTCAGGGTGGCCTATCCGGCCATTGAGAGGCACTGATCTGCTGCCACTGAGGGGGGCTACCCTGCTGTTGAGAGGCGCAGGGGGTGGGAGTCCCGCCCACTGCACCTCTCAACAGCAGGGTAGTCCCCCTCAGTGGCCGCGGACCATCAAAAGTGGGGGAGTTGGGTGCCTGTCTGCTCCGGCACCAGAGGACAGGCACCCAGCTCCACCGCGAAAAGCGAAAGCGTGTAGGGGACCCTACACATGCATGATTCAATCATGCACTGGGCCTCTAGTATATTCAATAAACATAAAGCTGGAAATGTGTGTGTGTTTGTGTGTGTGTGTGTGTGTGTGTGTGTATGTGTATATAAATATGGCACTCACAAAAATTAAATAAAAAATGGGTTAAAGCCTTAAACATAGACCTGTCCTGGCCGGGTGGCTCAGTTGGTTAGAGCATCATCCTGTACACCAACAAAGGTTGTGGGTTCAATTCCCCATAAGGGCACATACCTAGGTTGTGGGTTTGATTCCTAGTCAGGGCTCATACAGGATCAGTGTTTCTCTCTCTCCCTTCCTCTCTCTCAAAATCAATAAAAGCATATTCTTGGTTGAGGATTAAAAAATAAACAAACACACACAAAACCCATAGACCTGATACTATAAAACTCCCAGAAGAAAACATACATAGAGAAAAAGCTCCTCAACATTGGTCTTGGCAATGAGTTTTTTGTTGTTTTTTAATTTATCTTTATTGTTTGAAGTATTCCAGATGTCTCCCCTTTTCCCTCCATTTACCCCTCCACCCCCACACCCCCCTAGGCCTACTGCACTACTGTCTGTGTCCATGGATTATGCATATAAGTTCTTTGGTTAATGTCTTCCTGCCCCTCCTCCCCACTACCTTCTGAGATCTGTCAGTCTGTTGCATGCTTCCATGTCTTTGGATCTATTTTGTTTGCCAATTTATTTTATTCATTAGATTCCATATAAATGACTTCATGTGATATTTGTCTTTCTCTGGCTGGCTTATGTCATTTAGCATAATACTCTCCAGGGTATTATGCTAAATGTCTCAAAGGGTAAGAGATCCTTCTTTTTTACAGCTGCATTGTATTCCATTATGTAAATGTACCACAGCTTTTTTATCCACTCATCTACTGATGGGCACTTGGGCTGTTTCCAGATCTCAGCTGTTGTAAATAATGCTGCTATAAACATAGGGGTGCATATATTCTTTCTGATTGGTGTTTCAGGGTTCCAGGATATAATCCTTGAAGTGGGATCACGGGGTCAAATGGCAGTTCTATTTTTAATTTTTGGAGGAAACTCCATACTATTTCCATAGTAGCTATACCAATCTGTGTTCCCACCAGCAGTGTACTAGGGTTCCCTTTTTTCCACATCCTCGACAGCATTTGACGTTTGTTGATTTGTTGATGGTAGCCATTCTTGCAGTGTGAGGTAATATTTCATTGTCATTTTGCATCTCTCTAATGATTAGTGACTTTGAGCATTTTTTCATGTTTCTTGGTCATCTGTTCTCTTTGGAGAAATGTCTATTTAGGTCCTTTGCCCATTTTTTAATTGGATTGTTTGTCTTCCTTTTGTTAAGTAGTGTAAGGATAATAAGTTTTTTATATGACACAAAAGTATAAACAACAGAAGAAAAAAATTAACAAACTAAAATATATTCAAGTTAAAAGCCTTTGCACAGCAAAAGAAACAATTATCAAAATGAAAAGGCAGCCCTAACTGGTTTGGCTCAGTGGATAGAGCATTGGCCTGTGGACTGAAGGGTCCTGGGTTCGATTCTGGTCAAGTGCATGTACCTAAGTTGCAGGCTACTCCCAAGCCCAGACCTTGGTCAGGGTTCATGCAGGAGGCAACCAATTGATGTGTTTCTCTCACATTTCTCTCTTTCCCTCTCTCTTCCACTCTCTCTAAAACCAATGGAAAAATATCTTCCAGTGAGGATTAAAAAATAAATAAATTAATTAATTAATTAATGAAAAGGCAACCATAGAATGGGAGGAAAATTTTGTAAAACATATATCCGACAAAGGGTTATTATCCAAATATATAAAGAACACATTTCTCAATAACATAAACAAACAATTGTATTAAGAAATGAGCAGAACTAAATAGACATTTTTCCAAAGAAAATATCCAAATGGCCACCAAATACATGAAAAGTTGCTCAACATCACTAATCATCAGGAAAATGAAAATCAAAACAACAATGAGATATCAGCTTGCACCTGTTAGAATGGCTGTTATCAAAATGATAAGAGAAAACAATTGTTGGCAAGGATGTGGAGAAAAGGGAACCTTTGTGCACTGCTGGTGGGATTATAATTTGGTGCATCCACTATGGAAAACAGTGTGAAGGTTACCTGAGAAATTAAAAATAGAATTACCATATGACCCAGCAATTCCAATTCTGAGTATTTATATGAAGAAAATAAAACACTGACTTGAAAAGATACCAGCATTCCCATGTTCATTAGAGCATCTATCTATATATATAAAAGCCTAGGTGACCGAACGACTGAATAACCAGTTGTTATGATGCACACTGACCACTAGGGGACAGACGCTCAATGCACAGGATCAAGCTCCCTTCTCTCTGGATCGGGTCTGCGGGGATCTGGCCTGTGGGGATCAGGCTCCCTCCTGTCAGATCAGGCCTGTGGGGATCAGGCCAAAACTAGCTATCAACACCCCCCAAGAGGTCCTGAATTGCGAGAGAGCACAGGAAAGGCTGAGGGACCCCACCAGTGCACAAATCTGTGCACCAGGCCTCTAGTCGTATATAATAAAAGCCTAATATGCTAAGTGTCTGGTCGTCCAGTCGACTGTTCAACCAATCAAAGCATAATATGCTAATGATATGCTAAGACTGCTCAACCACTCACTATGAGGTGCACTGACCACCAAGGGGCAGACAGTTGACCAGTAGGTTAGCTTGCTGCTGGGGTCCAGCTTATTAGGACTGAGCGAGATGAGCAGGACATGCCCTGGAGCCTCCTGTGGTCCCTTCCCTGGTGGCCAACCTCCTGCATCCCTCCCCAGCCCTGATCGTACACCGGTGGGGTCCCTTGGCCTGGCCTGTGCCCTCTCACAATCTGGGACCCCTTAGGGGATGTCAGAGAGCCGGTTTCGGCCTGATCCCACAGGCTAAGGTGAGGGACCCCACTGGTGCACAAATTTGTGCACCAGGCCTCTAGTCCTATGTAATAAAAGGCCAGGGACCATAAGCATAATGACCAGAATGACTGCTCAACCAGTCACCATGAGGTGCATTGACCGCCTCTTGGTCCCTCCCCTCCCCCACCTCCCCCTCTCCTCCATCCCTGCCTGCAGGTGAACGGGGAACCACGGGGAAGTGGGTGGGTGGTGGCGGGGTGGGACTGGGGACTGGTGAGCGGGCAGAACAGCTGACCTCTTGGTTCCTCCCTGCAGCCCGCAGGCTCCGATGGATCAGTGATGGTGAATGGGGTAACCGGCGTGAGTGGCAGGAGGACTGGGTTGGCTGTCAGGCCATTGGGATCTCCAGCTCATCCCCGGCTGCTCGGGGGCTCAGGCCAGTGGGAAATCGGGCACCAGCAACTTCACCTCCATGCATGTGCACTGGGCCAGCTGCTGATGGAACACACTGCCCGCTCAGGGCCGCTCACGTGGGCACCACCACTGCCATGCTGCCACTGCTGATGCTGCTGCCACTGGGCTTTTGGCGCTGATGGAAGCTGCGGGCACACCAGTGACCTACCCACCCTGGCAGCGGTGGTGGCATTCAGCCTGGCGACTGGTGAACGGGCAGAAGATGGCCCTGATCGCAGGCTAGGCCTAGGGACCCTACCTGCACGATTTCGTGCGCTGGGCCTCTAGTATATATATAAAAGCCTAAGCTATTGTTCAACCATTCAACCATTCGACTGGTTGCTATGATGTGCACTGACCTCCAGGGGGCAGATGCTCAATGCAAGAGCTTCCCCCTGGTGGTCAGTGCACTCCCACAGCAGGAGCGCCACTCAGCTGTCCAATGGGTGCCAGATGCCGGGCTCACGGCTGGTGAGTGCAGCTGCGGGCACGAGCCTCTCCCATGGATACTCCCCCTGCGTGCCCCTCCCCCATCCGGACCAGGACCAGCATCGGGACTAATGGGCGTGAGCCCACAGCTGCTTCTTGGTCATGGGCATGCCGGCATCACCCTAGGATGGGTGCACAGAGACTGCTGTGGAGCGGCAGCAAGCCTACCAAGCAACTGCGGTGGCAGGTGCAGTGGGGCTGGGATGAGAGGAGCAGTGTGGCGCCTGGCCCAGACTCGGGCTCCTCCCCAGCCATCTGCTGCTTCATGAACTACTACATCCCTCAGGGGATGTTGGACTGCCGGTTTCAGCCAGATCCTCACAGGCCACGCCAAGGGACCCCCACCAGGCCTCTAGTTATTCATAATAGCCAACATATGAAAACAATAGGTGTCCTTCAACAGATGAATGGATAAAGAAGATGTGATATATAGTTGGCCCTCTGTATTCATGGGTTCCACATCCAAGGATTCAACCAACCAGGGATCAAACATATTTTTTTTATAAGTTACATTGTTGCTGACATGTACTATGTAGTTAGACCTATGATGGTTTCATCTGTACTGAACATGTACAGACTTTATTTTCTTGTCATTATTCCCTACACAATATTATAGTAACAACTATTTACATAGCATTTGCATTGTATTAGGTATTATAAGTAATCTAGAGAAGATTTAAAATATATGGTGGATGTACACAGGTTATATGTAAATACTATGCCATTTTATATAAGGAACTTGGGCATCCTCAGATTTTGTTATCTGTGGGAGAGAGGAGGACCTAGAACTAATCCCCTTTAGATATGGAGGAATGACTGTGTATAAAATAGAATATTATTCAGCCACAAGAAAGGGGGATATCTGCCATTTGCGACAACATGGTTGAACCTTAAGCACCTTATGCTAAGTGAGATAAGTCAGACAGAGAAAGCCAAGTACTCAATGATATCACTTATATGTGGAATTTTAAAAGACCAAACTCATAAAAACAAAGAATAAAATGGTGGTTACCAGGGTATAGGAGATGAGGATACAGGACAGATCTTGTAAAAGGGTACAAACTTACAATGAGTAGTAAATAAATCCGAGAGATCTAATGTACAGTACAGTGAATATAGATGATAATCCTACCTTATAATAGAGAAACATGCAAATTGACCGCACCTCCGCTATGCCCACGATTGGGCCGGCGGGAGGCTGGGGGACGGGACTCCGGGTGGCCTATCTGGCCATTGAGAAGATCAAGATGGCGGTGCCCAGTCCTCTTAGTTCCTGGGGTCCCTGGGGCGATCGGCACCCCGGGGGGCGTGGCCAGGCCCATGCAGCCGCTCCCGGGCGTGCCTGGGGTGATCGGCACCCCGGGGGGCGTGGCCGGGCCCATGCAGCCGCTCCTGGGGTGCCTGCGGCGATCGGCACCCCGGGGGTGTGTGGCCGGGCCCATGCAGCCGCTCCTGGGGGTGCCTGCGGCGATCGGCACCCCGGTGGGGCATGGCTGGGCCCATGCAGCCGCTCCTGGGGTGCCTGAGGCGATCGGCACCCCGGGTGGGCGTGGCCGGGCCCATGCAGCCGCTCCCGGGGGTCTGAGGCGGGGGTTGAGGGGTGGTGCCACCTCAGTGGAGGGGTGATGCACTGCAGGGTACTGGACTGACTGATGTGATTCAGAGAAGCTCCCAGTGCTAATGGGCCTCGCTCAGGCGGCCTTCACACTTCAGAGGCAGTGACTCCTGCTCCTGCCTTGACCCAAAAGCAAGCTCGCTACACCCTGCCCCATAGCAGAGCATGCCTAGGCAGTGAGTGGGAAGCCTTCCACCTGCTTTGGAGAAGGGGGGGCAGTAAAGAATGGGGGGAGAGGAAAGAATGTGGAGCATCCGCAATGAAGAGGTGCTCGAGAAAGAGGCTCGGAAGCCTGACTGGAAGGTTTGTTCTGTTTGCTGGGCCGCTACCCCTTAGGAAGCGCAAAGAGCATGGCTCTGAGGGCTTCCTGTGTGCTGAGTCAAGTTCCACAGCCAACTGGAATTGGCCTCAGTTTCCTGGTCTGTAAAATGGATGAAGCGTGTCCCAGTGCCTTCACTGAGCTTTGATGGCCAATTGAGATACTATATAAAGAAAATGAGGGAAGAAATGAGAAAGAAAAGGAAGGACAAGCAACACAAAAGAAAGACTGAAAGGAACCTGTAAACCCATTGTCACTTAAATAGGGAATATAGTCAATAGTGTTGTAATGATGGTATGATGCCAGGTGGGTACTAGAAATATAGGGGAACACTTTGTAAAGTATATGATTGTCTAACCACTATTCTGTAACTAATATAAAACCTGAAACCAATACAAAATAATGTTGAATGTAAAGAAATGAAAATTGGAGTGAAATTTTTATAAATTTCAAAGTTTAAATAAAAGCTGTAAAGGAAGGAAGGGGAGAATAAAAAGTGTTTTTCATTTTGCCACTTCATTAAAAAGACAGTTGTCTTTATATGGTGCTTTTATACTTTTCTAAGTCATTATCTCATTTTAATTTCCGGGCAACTTAAAGACAAGATAAGTATTCCCTCCACTATTCAAAGAAAGGAAATCTTGGTGTCTGGTCCTAATGATTCAATCGTCAAGCCCTTATTGTAAAGCAGGGTTAGTAAAATTTTCTGTGCAGGGTCATATCTATACTAATAAAAGCCTTGGGGGTGATCAGGCCAGCAGGGGAGGGTATTTGGGGGCAATCAGGCCTGCAGAGGAGCAATTAGGGGGCAATCAGGCCAGCAAGGGAGCAGTTAGGGGGCAATCAGGCAGGTAGGTGAGCGGTTAGGAGCCAGCGGTCCCGGATTGTGAGAGGGATGTCCAACTGCAGGTTTAGGCCCGATTCCACAGGGATCGGGCCTAAACCTGCAGTTGGACATCCCCCGAGGGGTCCCATATTAGAGAGGGTGCAAGCTGGGCTGAGGGACACCCTCCCCAGTGCACGAATTTCGTGCACCGGGCCTCTAGTAGTGTGTTATAATAATCAAACTTAATTATTCTTCTATTTACTAAGAAGAAAGGATAATTATTCTAATATATAAAAACTCTGGGTCCTTCACATCCACACAACTAGAAGTCAGTCCTGCAGTCAGTGCTGGGTTGCCATGGCAACCCAGCGCTGACTGCTATGGCTGCAGGCATGGTGACCCAGCACTGACTGCTGAGGGGGCTGAGAATCAGGCCCGGACAGAGACCTGAAGAGAGAAGCAGTCTGATCCATAGCCTCTGTGGCAGCTGTTGATCAGCACTTGCCTCTCTTTCTTTCCAGGCCTGGTCAGCAGCCAGGCCTCCATTTCTCTCCAGGCCTCCACCAGGACTGCTGATCAGTCCCACCTTTCTGATCAGGCCTCACTGATAAGCCCAGAGAAGCTGACTGGCATAGAAACTGACCAATCAGAACCAAATCTGGGTCAACTGTGAGGAGCCAATGGCTGCCTAGTGGCAGAGCTTTTGACACTGACTGGCATAGAAACCGACCAATCAGAACCAAATTGGCCGGCAGAGGAGGGCAGTTGGGGGTGATCAGGCAGGCAGAGGCAGTTAGGGGCAATCAGGCCGGCAGGGGAGGGCAGTTGGGGGCAAGATCAGGCTGGCAGGGGAGGGCAATTGTGGGGGGCAGGCCAGCAAGGGAGGGCAGTTGGGGGTGAGATCAGGCCGGCAAGGGAGGGCAGTTGGGGGTAAGATCAGGCTGGCAGGGGAGGGCAGTTGGGGGCAACTGGGCTGGCAGGGGAGAGCAGTTGGGGGCCATTGGACCAGCAGGGGAGTAGTTAGGTGTTAATCAGCCTGGCAGGGGAGCAGTTAGGGGGTGATCAGGCTGGCAGGCAGAAGCAGTTAGGGGCAATCAAGCAGGCAGACAGGTGAGCAGTTAGGAGTCAGCAGTCCCGGATTGTGAGAGGGATGTCCGACTGCTGGGCCTAAACCGGCAGTCAGACATCCCCCAAAGGGTCCCAGATTGGAGATGGTGCAGGCTGGGCTGAGGGACACCCCCCCATTGCATGAATTTTGTGCACCGGGCCTCTAGTGTAACATAATAGAGGTGCTAATTATCACTATAATGACAATCATATAATACATAAATGTATCAAATTAACATGTACATCTTAAATTTACACAATGTTATACGTCAAATATCTTAATAATAAAAGCCCAGGATTGTAATGACCACTCACGACCAAATGCTGACCATCCAGAAGTCAGTGCTGGGTTGCCCAGCTGCAGCCTGGTGGCCCAGCACTGACTGCCCAGGTGGCTGAGACCCAGAAGGTGAGTTGGTCTGATCTGCAGCCTCAGTGGAAGCTGTTGATCAGTGTACTTACCTCTCTCTTTCTCTCCCTCTTTCTGATCTTCACCAGCAGCCAGGCTTTTCTTTCTCTCCCGGCCTCTGCGGGGGCTGCTGTTAAGCCCTGCCTCTTTGATCAGGCCAAGAAATAGGCCTGGAGATGCTGACTGGCATAGGAACCAACCAATGAGAACCAAAGGTGCGTGCTATGGGGAGCCAATGGCTGTCTAGGAGGTGGAGCTTGTGACGCTGACTGGCATAGGAACCAACCAATGAGAACCAAATCTAGGTGCTGTGGGGAACCAATGGCTGTCTAGGAGGTGGAGCTTTTGATGCTGACTGGCATATGAACCAACCAATCAGAACCAAATGTGGGTGCTATGGGGAGCCAATGGCTGTCTAGGAGGTGGAGCTTTTGATGCTGACTGGCATTGAAACCGACCAATGAGAACCAAATCTGGGTGCTGTGGGGAGCCAATAGCTGCCTAGGATGCAGAGCTTTTGACGCTGACTGGCATTGAAACCGACCAATGAGAACTAAATCTGGGTGCTGTGGGGAGCCAATGGCTGTCTAGGAGGTGGAGCTTTTGACGCTGACTGGCATTGAAACCGACCAATGAGAACCAAATCTGGGTGCTGTGGGGAGCCAATAGCTGCCTAGGATGCAGAGCTTTTGACGCTGACTGGCATTGAAACCGACCAATGAGAACCAAATCTGGGTGCTGTGGGGAGCCAATGGCTGCCTAGGATGCAGAGCTTTTGACGCTGACTGGCATTGAAACCGACCAATGAGAACCAAATCTGGGTGCTGTGGGGAGCCAATGGCTGCCTAGGAGGTGGAGCTTTTGACACTGGCACAGAAACCCACCAATCAGAACCAAATTGGCCAGCAGAGGAGGGCAGTTGGGGGTGACATCAGGCCTGCAGGGGAGGGCCGTTGGGGGCAAGATCATGCCGGCAGAAGAAGGCAGTTGGGGGCAACCAGGCCAGCAGGGTAGGGAAGTTAGGTGCAATCAGGCTGGCAGGGGAGGGCAGTTAGGGGTGATCAGGCTGGCTGGCAGAGGCAGTTAGGGGCAATCAGGCAGGCAGGCAGGTGAGCAGTTAGGAGCCAGTGGTCCCAGATTGTGAGAGGGATGTCTGGCAGTTGGACATCCCATAAGGGGTCCCCAATTGGAGTGGGTGCAGGCTGAGTTGAGGGAACCCCCCTCCGTGCATGAATTTTGTGCACCAGGCCTCTATTATTTCAATAAAAGAGAAGATATACAGATGGAAAATAAGCATATGAAAATACACTTAACATCATTTGTTGTTAGGAAATTGCAAATTAAAACAATGCGATACCACTGCACACCTATTGAATAGCTGAAGTCCAAAACACTGTCAATACCAAATGCTGATGAGAATGTGGAACAATAGGCATTCTCATTCATTGCTGATGAGAATGTAAAATGGTACAGTAAGTTTGGTGTTTTCTTACAAACTAAATGTAGTCTAACCATATCCATTCAGCAATCATGCTTCTTGGTATTGATCCAAATGAGTCGTGTCCAGACCAAAAGTTTCACATGAACATTTATAGCAGCCAAATTCAACCAATCAAAACATCCTTCAATAAGTGAATAGATAAACTGTAGCACATCCAGACTATGGGATATGACTTAATGGTAAAAAGATATGAACTACCAAGCCATGAAAAGACATGAAGAACCTTAAATGCATATTGCTATATGACGTTCTGGCAAAGGCAGAATTATGGAGATGGTAAAAAATCAGTAGTTTCCAGAGTTTTGCGGGGCTGGAGGAGACAGGAATGAATAAGTGAAGCACAGGAGAGTTTAGGTCCGCGAAACTGGTCTGACTAATACTGAATGATGGATGCATGTCATTATACATTTGTCAAAACCCATAGAATGAACAACACAGAGTGAACCCCAACATAGACTATAGGATCTAGCTAATAATAATGTAGCAATATTAGTTCATCAATTGTAACAAATGTATCACACCAATGCAAAATGTTAATAATAAGGGAAACTGTTGGGGGGAGGAAATATCTGGAAACTCTGGAATTTTTCCTCAATGTTTTTGTAAACCTAAGACTGTGTTAATAATATTTATTATTCAGCAGGTCAAGGAGCCGCTCCATTTTCTAAGTGTTTCAAGGCAGCTAATTGAGTCACGTAAGTGTGTGGGCTCTGGAATTGGAGAACATGGCTTCACATCTCCTAAGCCACATATACTTGGGCAAATTACTTCACTTTCCTCCCAGGTTCACTCTCCTCATTTCTAAGATAGGGATTATAGTGCCTATGATGAATAAATAACAATAGGCATGTAAAGCATGTGCACCATGCCTGGCACATAGCATAGGCCTGGAGGACATTGCTATTGACTTTGACACCAGACTGATTTGCAAGGTCCCACGAAATGCTAAGATGGAAGCATTACTTCTTCCATAATAAAGGGTGTTCTTATCATCAGCACTTCGGCCCTGTAAGGACTGAGTGGTACAACCTCACAGTCCTGCTTTCCTGGGAGTCCAGGTGGGGAGGTGGGAACACAGTTGACATTCTTCAGAGGACTGCCCTGCTGCCTGGCCAGCTCCTTCACATTCTTTCATAACCAGAGTTGCCCCTTTTTCTGGGAGATTCTACTCTCATCACTCCCAACCTCTCCTACTACCGTGTCAACAGGAACTGCCATCTCACTAAACCCCACCTCCCTCAGCATAGACATTTTTCTGGGCTTGGAGGCCCTAGACAGAAGCCAGTTAGTCAACCCTCCACGGCTCCCGCTATAGTGAGGGTCCCTGGTGTGTGGCAGGTGACCTAAATTGAGGTCGCCTCAGAAGCCTTCCCAAGTCCTTTTGGAATTGGAAGAGAAGTCTTTTTCCTCACTCTCAGCAGAGCTGGACAGGTGTCAGCGGGATGCCCCCCGCAACCCCAGTGGCAGCTGTGTGGAATTAGCCAGTTTGAGAGAACCAGGTGGGCCCGCATCCAGAGAAATCAACTCAGTGGGGAGGGATGAAGTGAGCGCACCTAGGACTCAAGTCCCCTTTCCAGGCTCACTGAGGCCACCATCTAGGTATAGGAGCCAGTGAGGTGCTCTTTTTTGCCAAAGCCCCTTGTCTTGGGTTTCTGTCATTTACATCCAAGAGTTCTGACTCATACAGCTTTTCTATACTAGGAGTTTTCCACCGGGAGAATTATGATACTCAACAAGGATTGCCCGGCAGAAGAGACAGCAAATGACATGTCTGGTGTCCATTAGGATTGAAAAGAGTAGTTTAGAAGATTTGACTATTGGTTCATTGCCAAAGAGTAAAATTAAGCCTCTGCCAAAATTTTCAGGAGACCTTGAAACCAGCTGTATTTGTGGCTGTGTCATGGTAAAAGTGTGCGTACCCTAAGAGGAAGAATCTTCCTTACACTGTACAACTTTGTAAGAAAATACAGCAGTAAGAAATCTATGACAGATATCCATAAAATTGTATGTCCACATATATTTATCATAGGGCTGTTGCAAAAGAAGAAACTTCATAAATATCCAATTATAAAGAATGGATAAATACACCCAGATCCACTCATAAAATGGAATAGAATATTCAGCAGCTATTAAATGTCATGCTTTCAAATAATATTTAATGTTGTGGAAAGTACTCAGATTATGTTATGAGAATGGAGTATAATACTTTTTCTGCATGTACTTCCAAATTTTATATATACTCACATACACATTTATCTATATACTAGAGGCCCGGTGCATGAAATTCGTGCACAGAGGGGATGTCTCTCAGCCTGGCATGCACCCTCTCCAATCTGGGACCCCTCAGGGGATGTTTGACTGCCCTCTTGCAATTGGGACCACTGGCTCCTAACCACTTTCCTGCCTGCCTGCTTGATTGCCCCTAACAGCCTCTGCCTGCTGGCCTGATGCCCTTAACTGCTCCCTTGCCGGCCTAATCACCCCCATCTGCCCTCCCCTGCCGACCTGATCGCCCACAACTGCCCTTCACTGCTGGCCTGATCATCCCTAACTGCCTCTGCCTCGGCCCCTGCCACCTTGGCTTTACCCAAAAGGACGTCCGGAAGATGTCCGGTCTAATTAGCATATTACCCTTTTATTAGTATAGATATGAGCATACATTATATGCAAACACATATACTTATATATTGTATATAGTCAGGGTGAAAACATAAAAATGCCCTATCTTCCCTTTAAGTATTCAAAATAAATATAGTACAATAACTTTGAGGAAATACAACAATCTCTGTTTTTCCATCCTGTCCCAGTTCCCTTCAATGCTTTTTTTCTTTAACATCACATTCTTTGGGACAAAAATATTTTGAGGCCCCAGTTGAACTGGAGCCCTAAGCATGGGCATGGTCTGCCACGCCAGTACCCCAGCACTGGCAGTAGCTCTAACCTGAGCCCTCGCCAGAGTCTCTTCACTCACCTCCCCAGTTTAAATTTGCTTCAAATTTGAAAGGCGATGGTATACATTTCTTAGTGGGTTTCCATAGAGTTTGGAAGTGTTTATTGTTCCATGAAAAAAGCTTTTAATTAATTTTCCATACTTTTGCTATGTTCTTTAACATATGAATGCTATATTCATTGACATTTCAATTTAGGAAACACAGAACATTTGTAATATATAGTATATTATGGACTGAATTATGTCCTCCTAAAATTCATATGTTGAAGCCCTAACCCCAGTACCTCAGAATATGATTATATTTGGAGAGAGGGCCTTTAAAGAGATAATTACATTAAATGAGACTAATCCAATATGACCAGTATCTTGATAAGAAAAGGAGATTAGGCTATAGAGAAAGACACCAGGGGTGTGTAGGCACAGAAGAAAGACCATGTGAGGACACAGGGAGAAGGCGCTCATCTACAAGCCAAGAGGAGAGGCCTCAAAACACTGAACCTGCCAACACCTTGATCTTGGACTTTTAGCCTAAAGAACTGTGAGAAAATAAATCTCTGCTGTTTAAGCCCCCAGTCTGTGGAGTTTTGTTATGGCAGCCCTAGTAAACCAATATGTGGTGGTATCATACTTAAAAGATTGACCGTCAGTTCTGAAAAAGACATGAGCTAAGCACCACCAGAGCAAACCTCTGGTTTCTCAGAGGCAGGGAGGCACCATGCTGTCCTCAGGGTTTCAGGACCAATTAGAGCCCAGCCGGGTCCAGGGACTGACGGTGCAGGACTCTTCCCCACATGAGACTGAGGCAGCCATTCACTTACTTACCAATTTGCTGTTATTAAGGTGTTTCCCAAAATTGCTCTCCTCCCTCTTGGCTCATGTGCCCAACATGGAAGACGGGAAAGCCTGAGATCCCCAGGTCAGCCCTGTCTATGTGAGTTTAGTAGCTGTGCTGCCAACATAAGCAGTCCACTTCTCTGAACTGATGTGAGCACAAAGCTTCAGAAGGTTGTCACTTCTCACGGTGAGCAGAGTGGTGGAGTAGAAAAATGCACTTATGTCATCAAAGAGGCATGGGCGTGAATCTGAACTCCACCACTAGTCAACTGTGTGGTCTCAATCAAGTTATACAGCCTCTTAGAGTCTCCTGCCAGTGTGGTTGGTTGGTTGGAGCATCATACTATGCACTGAAGGGTTTCATGTTTGACTCCCAGTCAGGGCAGATTGTAGGTTCGATCCAAGGTCGAGGCTCATATGGGAGACAACCAATTAATGTCTCTCTCTCTCTCTCTCTCTCTCTCTCTCTCTCTCTCTCCTCTTCCTTCCACCCTCTTTAAAATCAATTAAAAAATGTATCTTCGGGAGATGATTAAAGGATATATATAAAAAGAAGAGTGCAACAATATCTACCCTTGACTAACTGTGGTGAGGCTTAAATGAGATACTGTGTGGAAGGAGGGGGTCAACAAGCAGGCTCCCTCCTACCCTGACTTCTTTCCCCTGTCCCCCTACTATTCTTTTCTCTCCCCTTCTGGCAAGAAGAAAGGAAATAAAGGGTACCAGGCCCTGCCACCCAGGTTCTGTCTCTCTTCCACTGCCCTTTCCACCAAAATACACCCGTCTTGTTCAACCAGGGAAGGCCTGCCTGCTGAGCCGAGGGTGCTGTGTGGCACCTGGAGACAGCTCACCAGATCATCATGTTTTGTGGGGCTTAGGGGATTTCTACAGGGAAATTTGACTTGGCAGAAACAATCCCTTTCTTTGGATTTCTAAAAAGGTGTGTCAGCCTGGCCAGTTTTGCTCAGTGGTTGAGTGTTGGCCTATGAACCAGGAGGTCACGATTCGATTCCCAGTCAGGGCACATGCCCAGGCTGTGGGCTCAATCCCCAGTAGGGGGCATACAGGAGGCAGCTGATCAATGATTCTCTTCATTGATGTTTCTCTCTCTCTCTCTTTCTCTCTCTCTCTCCCTTCTTTTCTGAAATCAATAAAAATATATTTTTAAAAAAGAATACAACTCTCAAATTCTTAGTACTGCTTCACAACACATGCACAAACAAGACCAGCCTGGATAAACCCCAAATCTCTGGGCATAATTATTGATATAGTGGTAAATATAAAAGCTATTTGAAAATCGAGGGATTGTTGTGGAGACTGGAAGAAAGAGGAGCTCTCTTTCTATGAGATCTCATGTACTAAGGATGATGCTTTTCTGGAGTGAAAGGGGCCATCTTTACCAGCAGAAAAGCCTCCTGAGAATGAAGATGATGTGGAAGAAATCGAAGGTCAGAGAGAGATAGAGGGGACAGGGAGATTGGATCACATTGTTGGAACTCTGAATCCAGCCACATCTGAACATTAATATCCCCAGGGCTACTATGTTGTCAATCAGTAACCTCTTTTTACTTAAATTAGCTTGAATTTGGTTTCTCCTACTTGTTATTAAAGTCTTGATTAACGTACCATACTTCCCCATTCATAACACATATAACACTTCATCCTAATTAATTGTTTGTTTACCTTCTCCCTACTAGGCTGAAATTCCATTGAGGCAAGGCCCTGTCCCACTAGTCCACCACTGTGGGCTGAGCAGGGAGGAGGCGTTCAAACATTCATTGAATGATCTGAGGGTAAGCCAGATGAGAATCAAAGCTCTATATGAAGCAATGATGGGAAGGATAAAGCCCCACTATCTTTTCTTAACTTCTCCCCAGCTAAACACAGATTGGAAATCTTACTGCCTCAAAGGATGGCTCCCCATTTTATCATCTTCCATTCCCCTCAGTGCTTAGAGAAACACTGAGATTACTTAAAATCAGGGTCCCCAGCTCCATAAGAAAAGGCTTACTCAGCAGAGGGGAGATGGGAATATGTCAGAGGAGGTACTCTTGTGTACATAATATTTATGAATTCTCTTCATCTCATTAAACCATCAACTTTCTGAAATTTTCCAAGAATAACTATTGGTATTCTTATTAAAAATTTCCCCCAAACAGTCAGAGACACTGTGTCTGAGACTAAGGAAAGGATGAGCTGTTCCAGACTTCTTAGAGATTCCTGCTTTCGTGGTCACAGTTGACCATAATTTTAAATGGGCGAAAATGGAAACAAAGAAACACTTCTCTGTGTTAATCAAGGATCACTCAATTGCAAGTAATTCGCACCTGATTTAAACAACTGTAGGAAAAATTTGAAATTTCATTGTTATGTCACTGAAGAGATTAGGATTTGCCAGATGGACATATGGCTGGAGCCAATTCCTCAAAATCAGCAGTCTCGTTCTCTCTATGTCACCATTTTCCTGACGGCTATATTCTCTGCCAAATCTCTCCAGTGGTAAGAACAATGGTCTTTGGAGTGCAGCATATGAGAATACCCCTTCTAGTGTCCATCTCAATCCGACAAAAGGACTTTAATTAGCTCTGCTTGGGCCATATGCCCAGGCTTATGCACCTCTCACAGACTCCAGCAGAAGAATATTTTATTGTGGACTAGCCTGGGTCCTGGTAGCAATGCAAGGAGAAGGTTGATGGGCAGTTCCACCACTATCATGGAAATAGAGGAAGAGGTAGTTCCCAAAGAGAAGGAATGTGAGCAGACAGAAAGGAAACTGGTGTCCACTAGCCATTCCCACTCATCCACTCACTCAAATGTCTTAGCGCACCCAAAGGGATCTATGCCATGTGCATCTCGCACATGGCTCCGGATCTCTCCAGCCAAAAATGCCCTGAGCTCCAATCTTATCCCAGGTAGGGACAATAAGCTTAATGTCCAGTTGTGCGAACTCTGTCATACAGCAGCACAACACCACAAACCCGTGCTGCTCTGTGCTGTCTTCCTGAAGAGACTTGTCTTGTCTTACCTCTTCTTTTTAAAATTGTTGACAATATTACAGATGTCCTCCATTCCCTTCCCCCTCTGTGGTGCCTGAACTTCTGTCTGTGCCAAAAATTTCTTCCCATTAATGGCACATACTGCAACCAAAAGGGACAATTATATGCAAATAGATACTGGCTGATACCACTGGAAGAATTTCATCACATTATTACACTCATGTGAATAATGAGCAAATGAGTATGCAGACTCATATTGTAGCCAGGTTCCCATTCTCTTCCCTCCGCCCAGCCCCCGTCCTACCCCAGGCCTTCACCACATTATTGTCTGTGTCAATAGGCTATGCATATATGCATATACACTGAGTGGCCAGATTATTATGATTTCTGAACGCATAATAATCTGGCCACTCAGTGTATGTTCTTTAGCTGATCTCTTCCAGTCCGTCCCATCCTCCTCCCCTCTGAGATCTGTCAGTCTGTTCCATGCATCTATGTCTCTGGACCTGAGGATATATTCCCAGAAGTGGGATTGCTGGGTCTCTTACCCTTTCTTTTAATTAGTCTCCCCTCCCTCCCCATGAAATCCTGGGAACTAGGCCACAGGGTGCAATATGAGCAACCTAGCTATAATGAGAAATTTCCTTTCCCTTCTATACTGACCTTGAATGAAACTTGTGGACATAAATTTTCTCCCTTTAGGTTTAGTACCTTTTCAGAAGCTTCCTCAGTCTCTAATGCCAACAAGCTTCAGGTAGACCAACCCCATGCTCTCCCACCAGATCAAGTTACATAACTCAGTACACAGCTGGGATCATTGCTGTGCGTATTTTAAGAATATATTATTCTTACTAGATTTCCTATTTAAGTGTCATCTGACTTATTTGTTAGTTGTCCTAAGCAACTGTTATCCCACCATTGATCATCTATCAGATTGTCTGGGTGCTATTCTCATTGGTTATCACAAGCACCAAAAAGTACAGATTTCTCCTGTTGGAATTTTCTTTCTTTGTGTGGGGTGGGAGGGGACAGAAGTACTTCTATTTTCTTACCTCTGTTCCCATGTAGAAATCTTAAGTTTTTAAAGTTCTATACATAAAACATTGATGCAATAATTAATGTAACTGTTGACTTACTAATTGACTCTAGGTAGAAATTTTTAAGTGAAGAAGTACCTTGATTGACTCTGCAGTGACCTAAGTATATTGCAGTGGTGCCTGAACTTCTGTCTATGCCAAAAATTTCTTCCCATTAATGGGACATACTGCAACCAAAAGGGACAATTATATGCAAATAGGTATTGGCAGACACCACTGGAAGAATTTCAACACATTCTTACACTCATATGACCATAATGAGCAAATGAGTATGCAGACTCATATTGTGGCCAAGTTCCCATTCTCTTCCCTAAGCTGTATCTTCTTTTCCAGCCTTGTAACCTGTGTCATCACTAACCCCCTAACCTGCTCATCTTCCTTCCCAGCAGACCTCATTCAGTCCCACTCATTTCCAGGAGTGCTTTCCATCTGCCCATTGCAAATAATCATCAGGAAACCAACAGGAGCCTTCTCCTCCAATACAGAGGCACATTTCCTCACAATGAGCCACTTTTCCAGACTGATGTGAGCTTTCCAAGCAACATAAAGAAATGAAACTGGTAACTTAGAAAACTTGTTTCCTCTTACAGTTATGAAACTGTTGTTTTTCTGGTGCTGAAAATTATGCATAGACAAAGCACCAAGGTTTAAAGTAAATGCTTGTCAGATTAAACCAATGACATTAAGAAAACCAAAAGACATTATTTCTGACAGTACATCTGTTCTACTGTTTTGTTTTTGCAGTGGCAGAGTATATAACAACATGGAGACTACTAATTTTGCACATTTTCTCATGTGTGGCACACATCCTATCTAATAAAGAGGGAATATGCTAATTGACCCTCACAAAGATGGCGGCGCCCACAGCCAATAAGGAGGAAATATGCTAATTGACTGCCAAACCCTCAAAGATGGCAGCGCCCACAGCCACAAGATGGCAGCACCCAGTCCCCTCAGCCCCCTGGAGCAGCAGGCATGCAGAAAGGCCAGGCCCACCCCTAGGTGGGTCCGGCTGCCTGCCTCCAGAGTCCCCCAGTCCCCTCAGACCCCCAGGCGCTCAGGGCTGGCCCAAGGCACAGGCAAGCCTCAGATGTTGACTGCCTAGCCACCCAGGGCCAGCCCGAGGTGCAGGCAAGCCTTGGATGACGGCTGTCCAGCTGCCCAGGGCCGCCCGAGGCTCAGGTAACCAGGGCCAGCCAAGGCTTCTGCTGCTGGCAGTGGCAGCAGCAGAGATGTGATGGGGTATCGCCTTCCCCTGATTATCGGTTCATCTCCCATCCCTGAGGGCTCCCGGACTGTGAAAGGGTGCAGGCTAGGCTGAGGGACCCCCCCCTCCAGTGCATGAATTTTCATGCACCAGGCCTCTAGTTTGATAATAAGGATGAATAAACCAGTTCTGCCCACAGGTCAGTGACTGGGGAAAAGCAGGCTGCTGATAAATGCATGTTGGAATATGTATGTTCACTGCCCTTTGCCATTTCTCCAGAAACCCTGGTGCCATGCTGGGAACTTCCTGTGCTTCCTCCAGACACAACCAAAGATTATACACATTCCTTGTACTTTGCCAGGTAAAGCAAGAAATGAGTCTTAGGATGTTAACAGAGTTATATGTACATTTGAATCGGGGCCTCCTGGAGAAATGCTTTAAACCAAGTAAGTTCCAGCATTTACTTATACCTTTTAAATCCTTTAAAGCACATTCTGTTCAACTCTCAAATAAATTTCACAAGGTAAGGATCCTAATTTCCTCTCCTGTAGAAGAGGAAGCTAAAGTCCTGATGTTTAAATGATTAGCCCAAAGGACCTCACATTTCTAAACAGAGTGCTGTGTTATTTGTTCTGAAGATAAACTCTTTCTGCCTAAAACACACTTAACAGAAAAAGATATTTGAAGAAGTAATTGCAAAAATCCAAATTTGATGAAAAATCTCTATTTACAGATCTAAGAAGCAGGACAAATGTGAAGAAAAATGCCATTGTCAAACTGCAGAAATCCAGAGTAATTATTTACAGAGGCCAGAGGAAAAAAAGACACATCACAATCAGGGAAACCTGGGTGCTCAGCAGACACAATGGAGGACACAACACAATGGATGACTTTTTAAAAAACAAACAAAAACCAAAAGGCATATGGTCAACCCAGACTTCTGCATTTCGCAAAAATATCCTAAGAGTGAAATAAAGACATTTTCCAAAAAATGAGAGAATTTGTTGCCATCAGACCTATAGCAGCGTTTCTTCAGGCCAAAGACTTCTTCAGGCTGAGGGGAAGTTGTAACATTGAGACTTGGGTCTACAGGAAGTAATTCTGGGTTTATAAGTATCATTTTGAGTGGCAAACAAGACAGTTTGGGGGAAAAGCAGAAACTAAAATATTTTAAAATAATGAAGCGATGTCATATGTCATAAGGACAGGGGAATTGATTTTTTCTTTTTTGTACTGTTTAAGATTTTTCCTAGACGATAGTTTTTTAATGTTGCTATTTTGCTGTACAAACATTCTTGTATCTATTTTTATCTAGTTATCTTTCCTTGCTTTATTTCTGTAGTTTCCTTTGTCCTTAGAAAGCTTTTCCTGACCAGAGATAAGTGAGTCACTCATATAACATGATTTTACAGCTTCTTTTATATTCATTTGTTGAATTTATCCCAAATTTATTCTAATGAATGCAATGAAGTGAGAATATAAATCTCCCAACCACATAGCCAGTTTATCAACATCAATTGTTGAATAATTCATCCCTTTTCTATTGACTTATGGTAAGTCCTTTATTATTTGTTAAGTTTACATCTATAGGGTCTGCCTCTGAGCATGTAGGCTCACCCGCTGATCTATTACTAATTATGTATTATTCCATTTCCCTCTGATAGCTTTATGATGGAGCTCAGTACCAAGTAGGTACATTCTTTCCTCTTCCCATTTCTCTCAAATTCTTTCTCTTCACACAGATTCATTCTTAGAATCATTTTATCAAATTTTCTTCCTGCCTCACGCATAACTCTGGAATGCTGAATGGAATTTCTTTTGATCTACAAGTTAATTTGAGAGGGAATTATACCTTTGCTGTGGTCCATTTTACCACAAGGAATGTAAAACATCTTCCACCTTAATTAAGGTTCAAGCAAGGAAGTAAAGCCGAGAGCCTTCTTATATTAAATAGAAAATAGAAAACACTCCATCTGCATTCAGTTGGGGCCCCAAGAACAATACTTAGAGTGAAAAAGAAATGCGAGCCCATATGCAAAGGGAATAATGGGAAACCTGCCTGTCTTGAACCAATGTTCATTAGAGGGTAAAAGCCTCTCTAAGAATTCGTAATCTGAACCTGACCCCCATGTACATGTTGGTACAAGTTCATACTACTTGTGGTTCTGAGTGACATCAAGCCAGGATTAAATCTAAACCAGTGCCTTCCAGGAACTGAGAAAAGCAAACATGAGTCCTTCCTGGAGAAATTTATCAACTGAAATCTCAAATTCCCACAGAAAAATGTTTAAGGAAAATGAGTGACTCATAAGAATAATAAAAATAAAACAACTAAACACAGAAGAAAAATGATGCACCATTAATGAAGTAAGGTATAAAAGGGACAAGTGAAAAAGATATGCAAAAACTTAAGATAGAGAAATATCACATCCAAGATAACAAATAACAATATTTAAAATCCTATATAATAAAAGCCTAATATGCTAAGTGTCCAGTCGTCTGGTCAGCCGTTCAACCAATCAAAGCATAATATGTTAATGATATGCTAAGGCCACTCAACCCCTCGCTATGATGTGCACTGACCACCAGGGGGCAGATGCTCCAACCAGTAGGTTAGCTTGCTGCTGGGGTCCGGCCAATTGGGACTGAGTGAGACGGGCTGGACACACCCTGGAGCCCTCCCGTGGTTCCTCCCAGGCTGGCAACCTCCCACGTCCCTCCCCAGTCTCGATTGTGCACTGGTGTGGTCCCTAGGCCTGGCCTGTGCCCTCTTGCAATCCGGGACCCCTCGGGGGATGTCAGAGAGCTGGTTTTGGCCCGATCCTGCAGGCCATGCCAAGAGACCCCACTGGTGCATGAATTTGTGCACCAGGCCTCTAGTTATTAAATAAAATCCATAGAAGTTGGAAAAAATTGAATGAAACTCTAAAAATATAATCACTGAAACATTTGGATAGCTATTTAAAAGAAAATAACAACAACAAATAACAAGTGTTTCCAAAGATGGAGAGAAATTGGAATCCTGCTGTACTGTTGGTGGAAACATCAAATTGTGCAGCTATAGAAAATCAAAATATAAAACAGAATTACCATATGATCTAGAAATTCCACTTCTGGCCCTAACTGGTTTGGCTCAGTGGCTAGAGCGTCAGCATGCGGGCTCAAGGGTCTCAGGTTCGATTCCAGTCAGGGGCATGTACCTTGGTTGCGGGCACATCCCCAGCAGGGAGTGTGCAGGAGGCAGCTGATCAATGTTTCTCTCTCTCATCGATGTTTCTGGCTCTCTATCCCTCTCCCTTCCTCTTTGTAAAAAATCAATAAAATATATTTTTAAAAAAAATTTGTTTAGAAATTCCACTTCTGGTTATATGTCCAAATTAATGGAACACAGGGACTCACATAGATTAATTCATATTCACAGCAGCATTATTCACAACAACCCAAAGATGGAAGCATCCCAAGTGTCCGTCAATGGATGAATGGATAAATAAAATGTGGTACAGTATAACACAATGGAATGTTATTCAGCCTTAAAAAGGAGGGAAAGTCTGACACTTGCTACAACATGTTTGAACCTTGAAGACATTATGCTACGTGAAATAAGCCATCATAAAAAGACAAAAACTGTATGATTCCACTTATATGCGGTGTCCAGAGTAGTCAAATTCATAGAGACAGAAAATAGAATGGTAGTTGCCAGAGGTTCGGAGAAGGTGGCAATGGGGTATTTTTCAATAGGTATGGAATTTTCGTTTGGAAAAATGAAAAGAGTTCTGGAGATGGATAGTGGTGAGGATTGTATAATAATGTGAATATACTTAATGCCACTAAAGTGTACACTTAAAAATGGTAAAACCAATGAACAAAATGGTTCCAGAGAGAAGGTGGTACTGAGCAGACCGTCCAACCTTGGGGAGAAGGCAGGGGATGGGGGGAGGTTTAGAGATCAACCAAGGGACTTGTATACATGCATATTAGCATGACCAATGGACACAGACACTGGGGTGGTGGGGGCTTGCCCTCAGGAGTGGGAGTAGCAGGAGGGTTAATCAGAGAAAAAAGGAGACATTAATACTTTAAACAATTTTTAAAAAAGAACAACAAACAAACAAACAAGATTCAGTCTGGAGTAGTCTCAGGCAATTGTCCTCAGGTTGGGGAGAGTTTTTTTTAAACAGGTGGGGCAGTTGCTTCTGCCTGGAGGCTAATTGTTAGTCTCTTAATGGGACTCAGAAATGCCATGGGGTGGGGCAAGGTGTTTTCTAATATGGTTAATTAACTGTCTTCCCCCCAGGCAAAGCCACCTTTATAGCAATAGTGTGCATGAGAGAGATGACCTTCTCAGTGTGAGGGAATGATTCAGCATAGGAAACCGGAGTGTCTGCCTTCTGAGCCCCAATCCTGGCTTCTACTCGCACAGCTCCAATCCACTCTGCCCTCCCTCTGCTGGAGCACAAGGTGAGGGGCTCCACAGGGAGTTTTGTGCGTTGGCCCTTTAAGAGTGTGCCTGAATTTCTAGCCCTCCCTCTCAGACAGCAACAGTGCTACTTTTCACAGCCAGATGTTATGTGGGTACTCTTCTCAGTTATGGTGCTCTCTCATGGGGTACCCAGTTTGAGATTAGATCCCAGAGTTCTTAATGGCAGCCCCCACAGCTGAGATATCTCTCCAGCACTTCAGTTGCTGTCTGCAGAAGCCCTCCCAGCCTTTTTGTGCCTCCCCCCCACTTACCAGTCTCTATGCAGTCTCTACTTTCTGTCTTTGGTCCCTTTTATGAATATTGAGGTGAATTTTGCTTGGATAAAAATAAGCTCTTGTGATTTTTTAAATATATACAATTCATAAAATCCTATCTAATAAAAGAGTAATATGCAAATTGCCCATCACTCCAACACAAGATGGCCACACCCGTGTGGTCAAAGATGGCTGCCCCCATGTGGACACAAGATGGCTGCCACAAGATGGCCAGCAGGGGAGGGCAGTTGGGAGGGACTAGGCCTGCAAGGAAGGGCAGTTGGGGGCGATCAAGCCTGCAGGGGAGGGCAGTTGGGAGGAACCAGGCCTGCAAGGAAGGGCAGTTGGGGGTTACCAGGCCGACAGGGGGGGGGCAGTTGGGGGGGACCAGCCTGTAGGGGAGGGAAGTTAGGGGGGACCAGGCCTGCATGGGAGGGCAGCTGGGGGGAACCAGGCCTGCAGGGGAGGGCTGTTGGGGGGGGACCAGGCCTGCAGGGGAGAGCAGTTAGGGGCGACCAGGCTGGCAGGGGAGGGCAGTTAGGGGTGACCAGGCTGGCAGGGGAGGGTCATTCGGGGGACCAGGCCTGCAGGGGAGGGCAGTTGGCGGGGGACCAGGCCTGCAGAGGAGGGCAGTTGGGAGGGACCAGCCCTGCAGGGGAGGACAGTTGGGGATGACCAGGCCAGCAGGGGAGGACAGTTGGGGGTAACTAGGCCTGCAGGAAAGGACAGTTAGGGGCGACCAGGCCTGCAGGGGAGGGCAGTTGGGGTGACCAGTACGGCAGGGGAGGGCAGTTAGGGTCGACCAGGCTGGCAAGGGAGGGCAGTTAGGGGTTACCAGGCCAGCAGGGGAGGGCAGTTAGGGGCAATCGGGCTGGCAGGGGAGCAGTTAGGCGTTGATCATGCTGGCAGGGGAGTGGTTATGGGGTGATCAGGCTAGCAGGCAGAAGCAGTTTGGGGCAATCAGGCAGGCAGGCAGGCAGGCAGGCAGGCAAGCAGTTGGGAGCCAGCAGTCCTGGATTGTGAGAGGGATCCCAGATTGGAGAGGGTGCAGGCTGGGTGTATTTCTTGAACTCAAGTGTGATAGTAATATGACTTTAATTTGAAGAAGACTCACCTTAGAAAGTTGCACTGAAAACATGCTATTTGTGTAAAATATCCTTGAAACCCAGGCAAAACCAGTGCAGTCTTCCTGGATGTGCTGCATAAAGGAATTCTAAGAGTGTGTACTGAGTTCAACCCAGCTACACTGGAATACATTTGTGTTTGGTAGAGAGAAACATAATATACAAGAGACTTACAACAGCCAGGCTCTTGCTGAAGGAGACACATATGGTGTCTCTTGTGGTGTTTTTCTTCTTATTCCCTTTGAGTAAGAATAAAGTTACTATAATTTTTGCTCTTCAAAAACTTTCTCTGGTTGTTTTTCTGGTGCGATTGTTGGCCTATTCTGATCCATGGAAAGAGGAAGGTGCTGGGGGCGAAGTCTTCCTCTCCCACTACCTACTAGACACACTTGAAGGGCTTTGGAAACCATGCAAAACCAGGTTGAAAACTCCAGTAAGTTGGACATATTAAAAAAAAGAAAAGTATGTTATCGCAGCTTCTTGCATAGCTGGCATTTATCCAAAGCTGCATACCTCGGGGCCATTTGCTCTCACACTTGTTACCTTGATACCCCATGCCACTATATTCCCTATGTTCCTAAATTCCAACCACAAACAGGCCTAACTTGATTCTCAAAGAAGAGTGGACAATATGAGGATTTAAAATAGGGAAAGTTAAAAAATAAAAGTGCAGTGAGAAGAAGCCTGTAAGAATCTATGAGATGTATCTGATGTTTGTGCTCATCAAAACACCAAATATTTGGCCACGGAAAAAAGAGATAGAGGAAGACATAGATGGAAGAACATACCGTGTTCATGGATTGGTATAATCAACATCATCAAAATGTCCATACTGCCCAAAGCAATCTACAGATTCAATGCAATCCCCATTAAAATACCAACAGCATATTTCACAGACCTACAACGAACTTTCCAAAAATTGATCTGGAATAAAAAAAAGACCCAGAATAGCTGCAGCAATCCTGAGAAAGAAGAACAAAGTAGTTGGGATCTCAATACCAGATATCAAGTTGTATTACAAAGCCACTGTTCTTAAAACAGCCTGGTACTGGCACAAGAACAGACATATAGATCAATGGAATAGAATAGAGAACCCAGAAATAGACCCAAACCACTATGCCCAATTAATATTTGACAAAGGAGGCATGAACATAAAATGTAGACAAGATAGTCTCTTCAACAAATGGTGTTGAGAAAATTGAACAGATACATGCAAAAACATGAAACTAGACCACCAACTTACACCATACACAAAAATAAACTCAAAATGGATAAAGGATTTAAACATAAGACAGGAAACTATAAAAAATACTAGAGGAATCCACAGGCAGAAAAATCTCAGACATATGCCAAAGGAACTTCTTCACTGATACTGCCCCTAGGGCAATGGAAACTAGAGAAAATAAATAAATGGGACTACATCAAAATAAAACGCTTTTGCACAGCAAAAGAAACCATCAACAAAACAACAAGAAAGCCCACTGCATGGGTGAACATATTTGCCAATGTCATCACCAATAAGGGTTTAATCTCCAACCCTTAATTTACAGGGAACTCATACAACTTAACAAAAGGAAGATAAACAATCCAATCAAAAAATGGGCAATGGACCTAAATAGACAGTTTTCAAAGGAGGACAGAAGGAAGGCTAAGAGACATATGAACACATTCTCAAAGTCACTAATTGTCTGAGAGATGCAAATCAAAACAACAATTCGGTATCATCTCACACCTGTCAGAATGGCAATCATCAACAAATCAACAAACGACAAGTGCTGGAGAGGATGCAGAGAAAAAGGAATTCTTTTGCACTGCTGGTGGGAATGCAGACTTGTGCAGCCACTGTGGAGAACAGTATGGAGTTTCCTCAAATAACTAAAAATGGAACTCCCATTTGACCCAGTGATCCCACTTTTAGGAATATATCCCAAGAAACTAGAAACACGAATCAGAAAGGATATATGCACCCCTATGTTCATAGCAGCACAATTCACCATAGCTAAGATTTGGAAACAGCCTAAGAGCCCCTCGGCAGATGAGTGGATTAAAAAACTGTGGTACATCTACACAATGGAATACTATGCTGTGGTAAAAAAAAGAAGGAGTTCTTACTATTTGCAACAGTATGGATGGAACTGGAGAGCATTATGCTAAGTGAAATAAGCCAGTCAGAGAAAGACAAATACCACATGATCACACTCCTTTGTGGAATATAATGAACAACATAAACTGATGAACAGGGACAGATCCAGAGGCAGAGAAGCATCGATCAGACTGCCAGACCTCAGAGGGAAGGTAGAGAAGGGTGGAGGAAAGGAGGAGAGATCAACCAAAGGACTTGTATGCATGAATATAAGCCTAACCAATGTACATGAACACCAGGGGGGTGAGGGCATGAATGGGGGGAGGGGGTTGGGAGGTTAAAGGAGGGATGAGGACACATATGTAATACCTTAATCAATAAAGAAATTAAAACCAACCAACAAACAAAAAAAACACACCAAATATTTGGATATATCCATGATCTTGATAATGATGAGATCATACTGCCAGGAATTTTAGGGCAATAGTAAATTATCCTTTCTTTTAAAAGGTGGACTTTTGCCCTAGCTGGTTTAGCTCAGTGAATAGAGTGTTGGCCAGTGGACTGAATGGTCCTGGTTTTGATTCCAGTCAAGGGCACATACCTCGGTTCCAGGCTTGATCCCCGCCTCTGGTTGGAACTCCTGTGGAAGGCAACCAATTGATTTGTCTCTCTCACATTGATGTTTCTTTCTCTCTATCTTTCCCCCTCCTTTCCACTCTCTCTAAAAATCAATGGAAAAATATCCTCACTGAGGATTAACAAAAAAAAAAAAATAAATAAATAAAAGGTGAGCTTTTGAGTGGTGGGCACATAGTGCAATATACAGATCTTGTAACATAGAAACCCACAACTGAAACCAATATGTTCATGTTGATCAATGTCACCCCAATACCTTCAATAAAATCCTATATCAGGGGTCCTCAAACTTTTTAAACAGGGGGCCAGTTCACTGTCCCTCAGACTGTTGGAGGGCCAGACTATAGTTAAAAAAAAACTATGAACAAATTCCTATGCACACTGCACATATCTTATTTTGAAGTAAAAAAACAAAACAGCAAAAACACCCGCATGTGGCCCACGGGCCATAGTTTGAGGACACCTGTCCTATATAATAAAGAGGCAATATGCAAATTGACCCTCATGCTGTAACACTGTCACAAGATGGCTCCCCTGCCCAGCCCTCCCCTGGCCACACCCCTAATCAGCCTCTTCCACCCAATTGAGGGTGGGGCAGCTAGCCAACTCCCCCACTCCTCCATGGCCCCTCATCCAGGCTGGCCACGCCCCTACGCTTTCCCAGGGCTGGGGTACCCCAGGCAGGCTGCAGGCATGGCGTTGATCAGAGGCAAAGGTCCAGCTGTCCCTGGCCTAGAGAGTCCAGAAAACCTCAGCAGTGACCAAAGACCAAGACTGAGTGGAAAGGCCCCTGACAGCGCTTATGGCTCAAAGTGTCAGGAGGAGGCAGAGCATCTTGAACCTACAACCCTGGCATCTGCACACCAAGCCTTGGGGCACACCATGCCAGTGGCACCTGTGAGTGAAAGGGGGAGAGCAGGGAGCTGGGGTGCAGGGCTGGGAGGGGCCTAGAGTCTTCGGGAGCAGCCTGCCTGCCGAGGTTGCTGTGATCCATGGGCTTGGGCTTGGTCAAAGCCCCTGGTCAGCTCTGCCGCTTGCCTTCCAGGTGCGGTTAGCCCTGAGCTGGCTGGCGTTGTGCTCAGAGAAGCAGCTGTCACTGGGATCCATTAAATAAGAGAAATCAAAGAGCCGAGAGCAAATATCCTCCCAGCCCCTTCCTATGCCCCTGGGCGAGGAGGGCTGGGGTTGCGGGTAATGGAAGATGGCTGCTGCTTTGCATTTTATAATGAAAAGACTCCTGCTATGTAGAGAGGAGAGCTGACTCATTTCCAGCAACACCTGGCGTGTTCCCTGCCCCAGCCCTGAAGCCTGACAGCACCACACAGCCATGTTGGCCTGGCCCCTGGTACGTTGGGAGCAAGTTTGAGCTGCATTGATTTTAAAAAAAAAGCAAAGATTGAAAAACACCTCTTTGTACTCAAATGGCACTATAAAATGCAGATTACAGCATCTGATTTTGTCTTCTGTGTTGATTTTGAGGCAGAGCGCAAATAGGTTCATAGGAAAAGTAGCAATAAACAAAGGGAAAGGGAGAGGATTCTGCCATCCACAACACTGCATGTTGTTTTTTGTTATTTTTCCTTCTGTTCTTCAAGTCAGTATATGCCATTTAAAATCAGTTTATGGCGTTAGGTAATGAGCTAATGCTTCCTCTATTAAGAGCAAGCAGCAGTGCCTTTCATATGAGTCACATAACATTTAATCCATTCAAATGGAGCATACTGAGTGGAGAGAATGGTATGTGTCATTATATAAAGAACTTGGCATTATGATGCTATCTGGCTGAAGATCTTATTTCTTTTACAATTTAAAGAATGTAGACAAATCAGGCATTGAAAAAGAATGTGCATGCTTAAATACATGACTTTATTTTCATCCGTAATGACCAAATGACCAGTCACCAGGAGGTGCATTGATGGGTCCCACGGTGCGGTGGGTCTGAGTGAGGCTGCATGGTGCAGGCCAGGGCTGGAGGACCTGAGGCTGTGCCCCCTGCTCTGGCGCTGGGGGCGGGGGATCTGAGGCCACACACCCCGCCCCAACACCCGGGAAATGAGGCTGCATCACCTGCCCTGCAGGGCTTGATGGGGGTGGGGCCAGCCAGGATTGGTGTCACCCAATGGGGGTGGGGCCAGCTGGACACTTCTATTATAGAGAAAGGGCAAATAGCAATATTAACATATTTCCTCTAATTAATTACCTTTTAACGTGCACGAATTTCATGCACCAGGCCGCTAGTAAGTAAATAAAAGGTGGACTTTCAGAAAGAATGTTGTGTCTAACAAAAGGCATGGATCTTAGAGCTGTCCTCCTACAGGGTGATAATGACTCACTTTAAGGGGCTGGCATGCCCTATCTCTCCGAGCCTCAGTGATTTCATCCAATCCAGCTTCCAAAGGCTGTCCCTTGATCTTGAACTTGATCTTGTCTGTGCACTGAGGGCAGCAAATCAACACAACAGAATTTTATTCTTTGGAGTTTCAATAATTAAAACAAGTGTTCTTGGCAAAGATCCCAAGAAAGAAGCCTCATGTACTGCTGGCAGGTGTGTGAATTGCTACAACGCATTTTGGAAAGCATTCTGCCAATATCTATGACAGTGAATAACTCCTCTCTCTCTCTGATAGCAAAGAAGCAGGACACCAAAGTGATTTTTAAAAAAGAAAGAAAGAAAAATGAAATCTGAAGAACAAACTGATAAAACTCTAAGAAGAAATTGTCCTGAAAGTGCTATGAATTCTCAAAAATGTTCAAGGAAGCAATAATTCCCATGTTATAAAAGCTAAGACAAAACATAAAAATGAAAATCTTCCTATTTAATTTCTGAAGGGTAGATTTACCAAGATACCAACACTAAAGTAGAAAACTCGACTGATACAAAATCCAAAATAAAACACTGGCAAATAGAATTAGGATATTAAAAAAGTAAGGCAAAGTGATCAAGGTGAATGATCCCAGTAATGCTTAGAACATCTATTCATGTAATTCACAACCTTCACAGATTAATGGAGAAAACTATAAATCCTGAAAAATAATTTGGTGTAATTCAACAATAATTCCTAATACATCTTCAAAAAACTCTTTAGTAAATTAGGAATGCAAGGACCATTTGTTCAATTGATATGCCATGCCACTATATTCCCTATGTTCCTAAATTCCAATCTTCACTCATCTGCAGAGATGTGTCAAGTGCTCTCCTCTCCTACTGGGACCAATAGGAACCTTGACAAGAAGTTTGAGGAAAGGGGAGAGCGAGGCCAGGGTATTTGTTCCTCCATCTCCCTCCCTGCAAGGTGACCTGGGTTGTCAGTGTAGCTCTTCGGGCAGCTGACTCCATGAACTCTCACGCTCTGGGCCCTGAGCATCGATCCCTCTGTTATCCCTTTGACTTAGAGGCAGAGAAAGGGCAGCTGCTCCTAAGCCTTGGGGTGCTTCACTACCCTTTGGGGCACCCTGCACTTAAGTCTTCATTAATACAGATTCGTGTTAGTCATAGTTGTTCTGTTCTATAAAGTCCTAGAGAACCTAATCAGGGAACACTGAACCATTGCTCCTAGGGGAAATACAGGGTGAGGTTCCTGCAAGCCTCTGCTCACAGTTTTGTCAATGATGAATGCAGAACTTTGTTTTCCATATGTTTCTGTTTAAAGACACTTCATATAACATGTACTGTTCACTCATGAACATTGAACTCACAGTCAGCAGCACTATAATTCACACCTGAATGAAGGTGATCTAACACACAGATTTTCTCTGTACGGCACATAGCAGCCGTTTTGCTCTTAGAAACTCTGGATAGCACTTCAGCATTATGCTTGGGGGCCATTTTAAATATCAAAATTGCCAGCCAAGGCACAAAAATATGAAAAATATGTCAGTAAGTAGACTGTGAAAAGGACACTTGTTTGTAGTAAGAGGGCCTGAGAAAGAAGGCCATGCCACCTTGCTCAACCTCAGTTAGGAAGCTGCACAGCAGTGACAAGTTTTCACCACTCTACACGTCTGTGAATAACTGTAGACATCACAGTATTTATTTCAAGATTGAAATTTGTAAATATGGAGTACTGGACAATGAGGATTGACTGTAGTCCCTTTATACATGCTATTTCAAATTGCCATTGGTTTCTTACTGAGAGTCTGATTTTATAGGTGTCTATGTCAGAAATTTGAAAATATTATATTGAATCATAAAAATTAGAAGCATTACTATTAAAAGAGCAAGGAAGGACTGTAGTACCGTTTATTGTGCTAGAAATCTTCAGACCATATGATAAGAAAAAGAAATAAGACATGAATATTGTGAAGCAAAGACATAAATGTCTTTGATTTAGAACTACATGATTATTCACCCATAAAATCCAAAAGAATAACTTATAACCTGTTTAACCAATAAGAGTGCTTCAGTGTGGATGGGTATAAAATCACTGTATGATAAGTGTTAGCTTCCCTATATGTTCACCAAAAGCAATGTAATTGAAAATGTAACTGAAAAAAATGCCATTCACAACACCAACAAACCTCTAAAATCCTGAGGAATAAGCTCAACAAGCAAAAGGTAACACTTGTAAAACAAATATATATAATAATAAAAGTGCAATGTGCTAATTAGACAGGACGTCCTTCCGGATGACCTTTTGGATGAAGCCTGGGCTGTGAGGGAAGCCCGGGTCCCAGGTGCCAGAGAGAAGCCAGAGGGAAGCCTGGGTCCCAGGTGCAAGAGGGAAGCCAGTGCCAGCAGCCAGGAGAAGGAAGATCTACACTTGCATGAATTTTGTGCATCGGGCCTCTAGTGAAAATTTATAAAAGGACAAAAAGAGCATCTGAATAAATGGAGAGTTAAACCAGATTCCTAGTTTGGATGAGTCAATATTTTTAAAATATCAGTTGTCCCCTAATTAATCTATATATTCTTCTTTGCAACACCAGTCAAAACTCACTTCCCCAACCAAAATCTTACAATCCATGTCAAATGTTATCAGAAATTCAGTTGGAAGAGTCTGCACCAGGACAGCAAGGTGGATTTTGAAATGGGAGACTAATGAGGCTATCAAAGTGCATGATAAGTTATAGTAATTTAGAAAGGGGGACATAAAAGGAAGGAATAAACAGATCAGTGGAGTACAATAATTAGTGCAGCAACAGACTTATGTATGTATAGGAATTTAGTAAATGGCAAAGGCTGTACTTTGAAGCAGTAAGTGAAAAACTAAAAAAAAATGCTGTCAAAAAACAAATGGTGCAAAAAGATATTTGCAACTTATGTAATAAAAGACAAGGAATTAACAGACAGAATATATAAATAACTCTTACAAATTCATAAAGAGAGAGTGAAAAAGAAAAGTGGGCCCTGGCTGGGTAGCTCAGTTAGTTGGAACATAGACCTGTACATTAAAAAGGTTGCCGGTTCAATCACCAGTTTGAGCAAGTACAGGAGGCAACTGATCCATGTTTCTCTCTCACACTGATGTTTGTGTTTTTTTCTCTCTCTCTTTCCCCTTCCTCTCTCTACAAATCAATAAAACATATCCTCGGGTGAGGATTTAAGAAAAAAAAAGAAAATAAATGTGGGCAGTGGACAAAGAATGTGAGAAGACAATTAGGAGGAAAGCACACATTTAACCAGCAACTAAATGAAAAGATCCTCAATTACAATAGAAATCAGGGAAATGCAAATTAAACAGGGATGAAATATCATTTCCAAACATCAGTTTGGCAAAAAATTGAAGAGACTGATAGTAGCAAGTGTTGAGAAAGTAGAGAATGGCATTGTTCTGCTCTGTGGGTGGTTCAGCTCTTTCAGAGGGCAACATGGCAGTACAAATTAAAAAACTAAATACACATACATACCTGATGATCCAAAAATGCATTTTTAGTTATCTAATATAGAGAAATACTTTCACATAGGCTCAAAGAGAAAAATTGTAAACCAACTTCAATATCCATTAAAATGGTTAAATAATTGATTATACTTTCATGCTACTTATCACTGTAGCAATTTTTAAAAAGCTAGATCAATATAAACCAGCATTAAAATATATATTTACAGTTGTATGTGAAACACAGACTTTATTCTTATACTAGAGGCCCGGTGCACAAAATATGTGCATGGGGGGAGGGGTGCCTAAACCGGCAGTCATACATCCCTCTCACAATCTGGGACTGCTGGCTCCTAACTGCTCACCTGTCTGCCTGCCTTATTGCCCCTAACTGTCCCCCCTGGCCAGCCTGATCACCCCTAACTGCCTCTGTCTGCTGGCCTGATCACCCCTAACTGCCCCTCCCCCCTCCAGCCTGGTCGCCCCCAACTGCCCCCCCTGGCGGCCTGGTTGCTTCCAACTTACCCCCCTGCTGGCCTGGTCGCCCTTCATTGCCCGCCCCCCTCACCGACCTGGTTGCCCCACACAGCCTGCTGTTCAGTCGTCTGTCTGGTCGTTTAGATCGTGATGGCCCCTGGCTTTTTATATATTAGGATTATTGTTTACTAATTATTGTATTATTTTCCATAAGAACAACTGTAAACCTACTTTTGCCCCACTCTGTACTATCAGGTGCAAAAACATACTGTTGAAAATATATGTAATGCTTTGTAATATATGTAAAATAGAAAACAGCTGTTTGTGTGGACAAACTTAATATTTTTATCTATATAGGAATGTGTGTAAGCACATCAAAAATGCATAAGGATACACTCCAAATTAATAATCAGATATTAACTCTAGGGAGGTAAATGAGATTGGAAAGTGGTCATCAAAGAGACTCTTGCTTTAATTTTAATTTAAAAAATTTTAAATCTTTTAATTGGAGTAAAAATAAAACATAAAATTTACCATCTTAGCCATTTTAAGTGCAGAGCTCAAGGGTGCTAAGTATATCCACATTGCTGGGCAACAGATCTCTAGCACTGTCTCATCTTGCAAAATAAACTCTATGACTCCCCATTTCCCTCCCTCCCCTCACTCAGCCCCTGGCAGCCACCATTCTACTTCCTGTCTCCATGAATTTGACTACTTCATACAAGAGGAATCATACAGTATTTGTCTTTTTGTGACTAACTTATTTCCCTTAGATTAATGTTTTCAATATTCATCTACGCTGTAGCATGTGTCAGAATTTCCTTCCTTTTTAAGGCTGAATAATATTTCATTGTACCAGTATGTATATACCACATTCTATTTATTCGTTTTTCTGTAGGTGGACACTTGGGTTGCTTCTACCTTTTGGCTATCATGAATATGCTGCTATAAATATGGGTGTGAAAATATCTCTTCCTGACCCTGCTTTCTTTTCTCTTGGAGATATACCTAGAAGTGGGATGGCTGGGTCATATGGTAGTTCAATTTTTAATTATTTTAGGAACTATCAGACTTTTCTTGTTCTATTTCTATTGTCTGCACATTTCACAAGAAGAATATATTTATTTATTATTTATGTTATTAAAGGAAAAAAAATTAGTCAAGATAGATGAAGTTCAAAGGACACCAGTCCCAAGTAAATAGTGGTTTTGGTGACAGCTGCGGGTGAGCTCTGACTTCAGCACTGACTAACAGGATCTTGGGCAAGTTGGAGCATCTCTAGCCTCATTTTTTTTTTTTCCTATTAAACGAGGGTAAAATAATTATGGCTCACCTCTGTTATCTGATTTGTTAGAACAAATGGCATGACCACTGGGTGGTCTCTGGCCTAGCAAAACTCTTGTGAACTGAAAGTGTTGGAAATTATGGGTCTAACACTTAATTAACATCACTGATTGTTTTATTGTTCACAAACATGCACTAGCTTTGCCTGGAGGCGCCTTATACTTAACCCAACAGACAACCAGTGTGGCCACCTGACTTGCTTTGGTCAATGAAACATGAGTGAAGCGTGGAGAGCTGATTTCAGGTATAAGAGCCACTGCTATGGTTTTCTCAGTCCTCTCTCCCCTCGGGTGTGGTAGCCAACAGTGTCCTGAGCAGAGGATGCAATGGCAGCTGTGGTCCCAAAGGGAGGGCATGTGCAGCAGAGCTGCAATCAAACATTAATTCACATAAAACAGGAGTGAGAAGCAGATCTTGAGGGTAAAAAATGTGTGGATTTATTTTGAGCCCCCAGGACAATGTGACCTGTCTATCTCATGCAAGATGTTTATTTAAACCTCCTCATTGGCGTAAGGACTGTGGACTCCAAGTGGGAACAGGAATTTGTAAACTCGAGGCCTCTTTTCCTCCAGCAGGCTTCAATCCTCTTCTGAATATAGGTATGCATGGCTTCCATGCCAAGGAAAATGCCAACACCATACACTATATCGCATTTCAGGGAAGAGGCCATGCAGCTCAGGAATCATCCAGAGCCCTGGAAGCCTGCAGGAGGCAGCAGGCTTAGCCCTGACCCCTCCCTGGAGTCTAGATACTATTTGGACTAAAGTTAGATGTAGGAGAAACAAACCACAGAGGGTATACCCACTCTCTCCACCAAAAATCTCACCATGTTCAAGCAGAGAATGTCTCCATCTCAGAACTTATTTCCGAAGTTCAGCTTTAAGGGAATTTAGCAGAGTGTGAGCTGTGAATCTCTGGTTATGGGGATTAATCAACCCATGAACCTTGGAGCCAGGGCAAACACAGCTGCCTCCCGAGTGCCCTCTCTCAACTGAGAAAGGACAGTCAGCTTCATTCTGATAGAATAATACTTCTCCACTTGGCTGGTAGAGTTGGGCCTTGTTGGCAGTAGTCCTGTTCAAGGTGAAGGTGAAACCAGGCCCTGAGTTTAACCTTATTCCGTGGAAATGGCTAAAATTTTCCTTTATATTTGTTAGTTGTCTTAGTTTGTGTGTGTGTGTGTGTGTGTGTGTGTGTGTGTGTGTGTGTGTGTGTGTTTAACAGAAAAGTTTTGACAAAAGATTATGTAAGAAAACTGTATTCAACAAGCTGTGGCAAAAGGAAACTGAGTCATTACAAGAATTAGTCATTGCTGGCCAAAAAAGAACCTGATGTTAACTTCATGAAAGCAGCTATTAAATAAGGGCATTATATTCTTCTAGCTAATTTTCTGCCTTTTCTCCTGCTGCCTTGAAATGCTAACACATCTGCTGGGAAACAGATGGCAAATCCAAAGGCACTACAACCCACAGGACTTTAGGGTTCCTGGGATCCCTTGAAACAGTCATCTTAAGCAAGTGTCATTCCTCGAATCTCAGTAAAATCATCCTGAGAATATGGTTTTACAATCTCTAAGAAGATACATCATGTCTATGCAAATGTACATTTCCTTTTGACATTCCTGTGTGTGCTGTTGGTTTCCCAAGGTGCACTGGTTAATTAGCATTTTCTTAATTAGCATCTTTCAATTGTTCTTATAAGGTAAGAGCATATGGTGTGAAGAAAGATACTGGGGGCTTGGAATTTGGAATTTTAGCTCTGACTTCAGCACTGACTAACAGGATCTTGGGCAAGTTGGAGCATCTCTGGCCTCATTTTTTTTTTTTTTTTCCTATTAAACGAGGGTAAAATAATTATGGCTCACCTCTGTTATCTGATTTGTTAGAACAAATGGCATGACCACATTGGCATGAAATCTGGATGAGACAGAGACCGAGAGGTGCAGCAGACACACTTAATCAGGCTGGTGAAAGAAGAGTGACAAGGCCAGGAGGGCAGCCCCTCCTGCACCTGGCTGAGGGCCACAGGTGTGGTCAGGGGAAGAGGCTGGCAGCGGAGCCATTTTGAAAATGTAGCTGTTATTTGAAATCATCGTAAAGTTGGTTATATTTTAGTTTGCCTTCAGTAAATTATATTAGATATTATGGTATTCTAGATGCCCGGTGCACAAAATTTGTGCAAGGGGGGTGGGCGCTCAGCCTGGCCTGCACCCTCTCGCAATCTGGGATTCCTCGCTCCTAACTGCCTGCCTGCTCCTCCTTACCACTTGGCTCGCTGCTCCTTAGCGCTGCCGCGGAGGTGGGAGAGACTCCCGCCATCGCTGCTGCACTCAGGCCGAGCCTGGCTTCTGGCTGAGCGGCACTCCTGCTGTGGGAGCACACTAACCACCAGGAGGAAGCTCCTGCTTTGAGCATCTGCTCCCTGGTGGTCAGTGTGCGTCATAGTGACCAGTCGTTCTGGTCATTCCACTGTAATGGTCACTGGGCTTTTATATTATATAGATATCTGACTATATATCACATATTGTGATTTTAGGTAAATGACAGATAACATCTTTTAGTTCTCATTTGGTTTCCTTTTGTCTTTTTAATTTTCCCAGTTAGAGGAACTCTCTGGATGTGTTGAGGAGAGGGCTCTGAACCAGATGGATCTAATTCTGCTATTTTGTTCAGTAAGACATTTCCATTCCCATCCTTGCTCCATGATGGATGGATGAGGCAGACCCACTGTGTCCTCTCTCTAATTATGAGGACATGAGAGGGACCATTCTGGTGTGGGTTTGCTGTCTCTTGACATCTACTCAAACTGACATACATGTAAAGCTATTGCTGCCTATTGACAGAGCCCTGGGAACTTTCTTAGACAAGGTACAAATTGTCACATCCTATGTATAATTATAAACCTGAGGAGCATTGCAAGCCTGATCACGTGGCACTAACATACAGGTAAGTTAATATACTCAGAATTATTTAAATGTCATTTCTTCCAGGAAAACAAACAACAGAACCTCAAAAATATAATTATTTCCTCCTCCCCCCCAAAAAAGGGGGGTTTTAGAATAATCAGAAACAGAGTCTTTACCATTGGGAAAAAGTTTAGTTTGTGGTTCTTATTTATATCTTATTTTTGTGAGCATTCCATCATTTATTTACATAAAATCAACCTGGGCTTCATCAACTCTGCTGAGAAAAAGGAGTGAAGAACATCTGTAACCACCAGCAAATGATCCAGGGGGAACAAATTCTTTAATTGCATCATTAATTTCCACAGACACATCCATTGTATTTGATTGAGCTTGCAGAATACAAAAACATATTAGAAAAAAAAACTCAATTTCAAGTGCTAATAAAAAAGAACACAAAATATTTCATTCGCCAGCACTTTCTATTCCCTTTGATTGCAGTTTGCAGGAAGCAAGTGTCATTTAACGTCGAGGTCACAAAGCTGATGCTGATTAGGTGGCCTGGCTGACGCACACATTATGAGTGGATGACTGCCACAGGCACGGCGGACAGGACAGGGAACATGCTCCCAGGAAGGAGGCCAATTGTAGCACAGCTCTGAGGGGCAGCTGCCCACAGCACGCTGCTGCCCTTGTCTCAGACAGCCTCTGACTAATACCTTGTTGCCAAAGGAAGAAAGCATTATCGCAGGTGACACAAAACAATACAAAGTCAACCCAAGGCTTTCCTCGAACCCCTTCTCTTTGCTTCCTGAGAGGCATTTTCTGGAATTCCCATCTGTAAAACATAGGATAACTCCTACATCAATTCTTACTTCTCATTGAATGATCACGTACAAGTGACAGGTGTGTGTGAGGGGCACCTTCTCTGTAGTGGCAGCGTTTGATTTCCAAAGCTAGGTGATAAGGAGATGGACACCATTGTATTATTCTTTTCTCCCTTTTAATCCTTACCTGAGGATATGTTTTTATTGATTAGTTTTTAGAGAGAGAGGAAGAAAGAGAGAGAAATATTGATGTAAGAGAGAAACATCAATCAGCTGCCTTCTGTACACACCCTGACTTGGGATTGAATCCACAATCTAGGTATGTGCCCTGACTGAGAATTGAATCCGCAACCATTTTTGCTATATAGGCTGGTGCTCCAACCAACTGAGACACCCAGCCAGGGCCATCCCATTATTTGTTATTCCTTTTTTTTTTTTTTGGATCTTAACTATTGCATAGTATATTATATTTAAGAAAAGTGGACTCAAATATGAGGGTATTGAGAATTAATTTAATCCTCTTAAGCTATTGTCTGTATACCATTTTTTGCTCCAGGCAAGAATTATTTTATTTAATTAAAATGTTCTCAACTCATCAAACATTTCTTGGCATTTTTAAAATTATAAAGATATACACAGAAACAAATAGCAGTGGTGAAGCATCAGTCTCTCTTGGGCCCCTGCTCTAACTTCATTCCCTTCCCCAAAGGTACCTACTCTCTCTGGCTCAGTGATACCCGTCCAGACCATTTCCACATCAATAAGTACACATTTTCACATGCTGTATTTCTAAATATGGGGTCAATTTTGACCTGTGCATCTTTTCTGTGCATAGATTGCTTAAAGTCAACAAGAGGAAAAAATTGAAGTCCTGGGCTAGATGGGATAGGAGGGTTTGAAAGGAACAGCTATGATCTTAGTGGGAAATGTTTGAAGAGAATCATGGCTTGTTAAACTTGCCCTGTGGCCCAACTTAAAGAGGAGTCCCCTTAATCCCATGGTAGTAGTGAAAGTTATGTGTGGACTCTTCGGGGCCCTGCCACTTTGTGGCTGCTTTGGGACAAAAGCTCCTCTTCCTTCTACTCTTGGGAGTAGGAATCTGTAGAGAGCACATGGGAAAGGCCCCTGAGCTGATTGTCGAATGAATCCAGTGGTGCCTGGCAGAGCCATGCCCTGGAAACATACTTTGTCAAAGGCAGATGTGTTGTCAGTCTGACCTTTAGCTCAGGTGCCAGAGAGTGGATTTCAATATCTAAATCCAGCCAGGCACCAGGAACAAACATGATTATCTGGGCCCACCCAGAAGTGACGATTACAAAGAAGCCACAAGAATGCACATAATCTGCTTTGTCTTGGGCTTTAGTAAAACTTCCTGGTATTTTGCTATATAAAATAAACGCTGTATTGGCTCTGGGTCACTGTCTCTCCATCAGAGGACAGCTGTCCCACTCGGCCCCAGCTTTTTCCTTCTGTCTCTGTGTCTGTCTCTTTCTTTTATTTTCTCAATCCCCAGCCGTCCCTATTCAGGAACCTGACCACTCTCTAGCTGTGCTGGACTCAGAAAAGAGAGAAATATTTATAGGAATCACCTAACATAAGGCAGATCTGTGACCACAAACTATGCAAACTGAACTTGGAGCCAAGTGCCCTGTGTTCAGATAATAGCCATCTTCTACCTTTTGCTGCTTCCAGGTCCTTCCTTGAGCATGTGTTTCCTTACCTTTCCCCTCCTCCTCCGTGTCAGAGCAGAGCCTGCACATGCCTTCTGCAGAGCCAGTGCTGCCGCTCTTCTCTGCAGGGGCTTTCTTGGAGAGCTGCATTCTTCCTGCACTTGTTTTCCTCTGAGCTGCAAGGAGCAGGTCTGCTGTGCCCTGCGGCTGCCTCTGTCTGAGCTGATAGCAGCCCCCTGCCTGCCAGTCGGTCAGCTGGCCACCTAGGGCCCACGGCCTCCACCCGCTGAGAGTGCACTTGCTCAGATTCATGGAGGAACAGAGCCCAGTTAGGCAGTCTCCATTGACTTTTGCCTTCTCGCTTCCTCTTATTCCCTCTTGTTCCCTAGAGAAACAGTTGGGGAATAAGCAACAATGCTTGAAGCCAAACTGAGTTTCTGAATTTATTGCATTCCTCAAGGAGTGAAGAAGAAATCAAGACTGGGCCTCAAAAATATCACGTAGAAGCAAATTATGTTCCCATCTGATTGTGAAGCAACCCAGCAGATCCACACCTTGGGGATATGACATGCAGAGAAAAGATATTCTCTGATATTAAGAAAATGTGAGTATCTTTTTCCTTAAGACTAATTAGACAGCTCAGGAAAATAGTCAGGGAAGGAATATCTAGATTTGTCTTGTTCCCGTCACAAAACGATAATCCCTTGGCCAGAAATAACTCTTGATGCACATAATTTTATGAGAATACAATAAACAGAATCTTAGATTCACAAAACATTAAGAATTAAGGAGTAGTTATTAGCGTTCCAAAAATAATTTGGCATTTCATCCTACTGAGATTTGTTGTATTGGGTGTGGCTGACAATGGCTCATAGACTACAGAGATTTCCATAGTAAAATTCTGAGACTCATATACAAATACGTCAGATTGCATAGCAAGATGGACCCTCAGAAACTGAGAGCTATCAGGGTTCCGTGATCATTGAAGATCACGTGCCAAATCAGAGTTGATGATTGTATTTTAAACTGATGTTGTTGGAAACTGGGCCCCAACAGGCTAATGAAAATTAAAGCTCCTGGTGTTCCAGCAAAGGTGAGAGGTTAGGAAAGATGCTATATTAGCTTTACTAGTCTTACCATGCAATGTTGAAAAACCAACAAACAGGAAACTTTCCTCCAGCCTCAGGAGCTGGGGCAGGGGGGCGAGTCAGCACCCCCTGGGAGCTTATGAAAAACACAGAGGCAAGGGCCCCATGCCTTGAGCTCATTCCGAAGATCTGGTGTGGAATAGAGGCCTCAAAAATTTTAGCAAAGTCCATAAATAGCTGTGAAGCACACCAACACTTGAGAAGCTCTAACACAGTGAACACAGTGTGTGTTTGAAATTAAATAGACATAAGTTCAGGTTTAGAGGCCCCCATTCTGTGACCAGAGAGCTGCTCTCTCTATACCTTGGTTTTCTCTGCTTTTCCCTACATTCCAGGGCTGTTGTGAGCATGAACTTTGAAGAGAAATGGGAAGGCACACGGGCATTTCTTTAAATTGTCACTGAATCCAGGGCGGTCGGCAAAGCCACGCCCTGGAAACACATTCTGCCAAAAGGCACAAGTGTTGTCAGCTTGACCTTCATCTCTGCCCAGGTGCCAGGGGGTGGGTTTTATTATGTAAATCCAGCCAAGCACCAGGAACCAATAGGAAAACTTCCTGGTATTTGGGGTATAAAATAAGCACGCTGCATCGGCTCTGGGTCACTGTCTCTCCATCAGAAGAGGGCAGCGGTCTCACCTGGTCCCAGCTTTTTGCTTCTATCTCTGTGTCTTGTCTCTTTCTTTCATTATTTCTCAAGCCCCAGCCGCCCCTACTCAGGAACTGGACCCGCTCGCTAGCCGCTCTTGAGGCGGAAAAGAGAGAAATATTTACAAACTTAATGGCATGTGTTAAGTTTGTCACCTAGTGGATGATTAATAAATGTCACTTCCAGTATTCGTCTCCTGGGGTTGTCAAAGCAAAATACCACAGACTGGGGGCTTACACAGCAGAGATTAATTTTCTCACGGTTCTGGAGGCGGGAAGACCAAGACCAGGGTGTGGGCAGATTGGGTTCGCCTGAGAGCTCTCTCCTTGGCTAGTACGTGTCTGTCCTCTTGCTGTGACCTCACACATCCTCTTCTCTGAGTGTCCTAGTGTCTTTTCCTTTTTTTTATAAGGACATCAGTCCTATTGAATTAAGACCCACCCTTATGACCTCATTTAACCTTAATTAGTTATTTAAAGGCTGTTTCTCCAAATACAGGCACATTGCAGGCATTGATTAGAGCCTCAACATGGGAATTTGGGGGGGACACAGTTCAGTCTGGAGCACTTCCTCTTACCCTATCCTTTCACCTATGCTCCTTCCCTCTCAGTCACCATCAGCTGTAGTCTATGTTTGAACCATCTTCCACTCCAAAGAATAATTTTACAGCACTTCTTGGATGAAAGCACTGGTTGAAGGCGGAGGTGAGGATGGGGAGTGAGTATTTTGCTGAAGGTACTGGTTTTCTGGGAACCCAGTCCCCAGAACCCTGGTCCAAGAATATAAGAGACTCTACACTGAGCTAAAGGATCTCATTGCTCTTGCTAGTTCAATGTCATTTTAAAAAATGACCTAGACAAAGAAGGCACAGAATCCCCATGTCTAAATTCTGAGCTCTCACATTTCCACATGCTGAAGGGCTTCCCCCCCCCCCCCCTTTAGATCACAGCAGAGAAAAAGAAAAGCTTTTTTGAAGTTCATAAGTGGAAAGCTTAACTTTGTGATATATTATTTCCTGACAGAATGGTTTCTTAGCACCTATTTTTAGAGGCCATTATATTCCATTTCAGACATATGAGGTTTCATTCTAAACAAGCTGCCTCTTCTGCTCATTGCCCCAGTGTCTCCCTCATGGTTGCACACACAGCTCCATAGAGGCTGGAATCCTCATAATAGAATCTGTGATGTGAATTTTATTCATTCTGACTGTACATGGCAGCCCTTCAGAATCCATCCCTGATGGAACCAGCAACACACTGAAATGAGTCAGTGTATGAATCACTCAAGATGCGCTAAAATTCTTCAGCCCTGGCATTGTACTCTTATTCATATCAGAATGCATTAAATTTTCTGGCCTAGACTATGAATTTTACCTCTTTTCTGATTATATTTCTTAGCTATCTGTTTTTTCCCCATGAAACTGAAGCAGCCTTCTAAAAATATATGCACTTATTATATGTCTTCCTTGATTCAAATTGTGCCACTATGATTACTCTGAATTGTAAATGACAAACTGAATGGAGAGGCCGGTTAAAATTGTGCATTTGTAATAATGCATTGAATATGTTTCTCTGATAACTTAGGTGGAGACTAAAGCTCCAGTTAGGGGAACTTCTTTTTTATAATTTAAATTTTATTGGGGTGACATTAGTCAACATGAACATATAGGTTTCATGTGTGGGTTATTAAGTTACAAAATCTGTATATAGTATCATGTGTCCACCACTTAAAGCCAAATCTTCTCCTATCACCTCATATTAGGACCCCTTTCTCCCTCTTCCCCCTTCCCTCTGGCAACCACCACACTGCTGTTTGTGTTTATAAGTTTCAGTTTTATATTCCATATATGAGTGAAATGGTACGAAACCTTAATGAAACAGTACTTAACCTTACTAGAGGCAAACTACTCTGATTTTTTTTTAATGTTGATTTCAACCTACTAAATTGACTCTGTGAGTCACTATTGAGTCACAAATTTTAATTTAAAAAACATTGGTCTAAGAGTGTGGTAGGTAGAATAGTGCCCCTCAAAGATGCCAAGAGCCTAACCTCTGAAACCTGGGAATATGTGACCTCACATGGCAAATGGCATTTAGCAGATTTGATAACATTAAGGATTTTGAGATGGGAGACTATCTTGGAATATCCCAGTGGCCCAAGGTAATCAGGGAGGAGAAAGATGCGATGAGGAAGGCAGAGTTAGAGCAGTGCAGCTGGTCATCCCTGACTTTGGAGATGGAGGAAGGATCCATGAGCCAAGAAATGCATTCCTCTAGGTGGAAAGGTAAGGAAACAAATTCTCCCCTGTAGGCTCCTAAAGAACATGCAGTCCTGTTGACACCTTGACTTTAGCCTGTGAGATCCATCGGGCTTCTGACTTCCAGAACTATCACAAAATAAATGTGTACTGTTCAGGCTGTAGAGTTGTTAGTGACTCATTACAGCAACAATAAGAAACTAATACATGAAGGAGATGAAGAGAAAATGCAGGCAGTGTCAGTGTGGGGAGGGGGGGACAAGAGCGGACTTGATATTCTTGTGGGACCTTCCCTTTTTTAAAAAGAAATCGTATTTATTAAATTGATTGGAGTGACATTATTTCTTTTGAGAGATGTGAGTCTGGATTATCTCCTAGGATAGGGCTGCAGCCCCAAGACAAATCACACTTTTCCTCACTCTAGTGTTTTCTATTCTCAGAGAAGTTAAAGTAAATATCAAAGACTTGGTGGGGTGTGGGGGGGTCTCTTTCTATTTGTTTAAGTGGCATGACTATATGGATTTGGGGCAGTTAATGTGCTATAAGCCTGTGAGCTGATCTGGGAGATGGAAGGAGCCATCTTTACTTAGTCCTCGCTTTTTGAGCCAGTTCACTGAACCAGCATAGCTTTCTCAGATGACTCTCTGGTGTATCTATAACTCACAAAGCAGAGTAAACAATATAGATTTTTCTAAGATGAAAGAAGAAACTGCTCCAGAGCAGAAGGGGTTATCAGCCACACAACAGAACTAGGAGATAAGTGATTTGTAAAATGGGCCAGAGCAAATGAGTTAGTACCAGGCTCTTGCATTAGTTGAGCACTGGACAGGCAAACCAGCAACAGGACCTGTAATGGTCAACTCATATTTATAAAATAACTAGAGGCCCGGTGCACGAAAGTCGTGCACGGGGGAGGGGGGTGGGGCGGCGGGGGCAGTCCTTCAGCCCTGCTTGCACCCTCTAACAATCTGGGAATGCTGGCTCTTAACCGCTTGCCTGCTGGCCTGCTTGATTGCCCCTAGCCACTCTGCTTGCCTGATTGCCCCTAACTGCCTCTGCCTGCCTGCCTGATCACCCCTAACTGCCTCTGCCTGCCTGCCTCATCGCCCCAACCCCTCTGTCTGCCTGCCTGATTGCCCCTTATATTACACTTTTATTATTATAGTTGCCTTGCTCCAAGTTGTAAGGACCTACTTGTCATAGAGATAGAAAAGTTTTAATTTTTACTCTTAATTATGGCAATTAACTAACACAGATGGCCACCAAAAAGGTAATTTACCAAAGGGTGTTTAGCAAACGGTGCTGTTAAATCCTCTTCCGTGAAAATGTGCATGTTGTGCATTGTATCTGCCTGGGTACATGAAAGAGTGGAGTTTCTATCTGTCTTTGCAATCCTATGAGCGAATTGTGTGAGACCCCAGCCCAGTCTGGTTTGGTGCTCACAGAATAATAGAGCTCTTTTTTTTTTTTTCTTTGCTCCATTGGTGGAGATTTCCTAGAAGTTGCAGGATATCTTCCTTTTAATTTTTCCTCCATACTCTGACTTATGTCTCTCACCTTTGCTTTCCCTCCATCTCCCACCCGCAACAGTAACTTGCTCCAGGCTCACTTTGCTAGAGTATCTAGGAGATCTTGCAATGTGTCCACCACCAGAACTACGATTCCCAGCATTCCTGTGCACCAGAACCATGATTCTCAGCATTCCTGGTGCTCCCCCTGCTCTTGGCTTCCACTTCTGATCCAGGGGTCACAGAAATGGAAAGGAAGCAAGCAGTGGGGTTCAAAGGACTGGGGTACTCCGGTGGGGCTGACAGGACCTGACACTCCCTCGGCGGCCAGCTGGGGCGTGTGGGAGGCTTGGTTTGCCGTGGTGATGAAGGAAGCCAAGCGTCCTGCCCGAAGGAAGCCAAGCGTCCTGCCTGCTCCGGCTGGCTCCGTGGTCGCTGCCCAGAGGCTGGCCCTCAGTGGCTGGCCAGGGTGTGCAGGAGGTTTGGCTTCCTTTGTTGCTGGGGCGACAAAGGAAGCCAAACGTCCCGCCTGCTCCGGCTGACTCCAGCCAGCTCCGTCACTCCAGCTGGCGCTGCCATCTTTGTGGCTGTGGGCACCGCCATCTTTGTCACAGAGTGATGGTTAATTTGCATATTGCCCTTTTATTAGTATAGATCAGTGGTTCTCAACCTTTCTAATGCCGTGACCCTTTAATACAGTTCATGTTGTGGTGACCCCCAACCATAAAATTATCTTCGTTGCTACTTCATAACTGTAATTTTGCTACTGTTAATGAATCGTAATGTAAATATCTGTGTTTTCCGATGGTCTTAGGCAACCCTGCTAGCGGTTCTCAACCTGTTGGTTGCGACCCACAGGTTGAGAACCACTTCTATAGAGCCTAAGACCATCGGAAAACACAGATATTTACATTAAGATTCATAACAGTAGCAAAATTACAGTTATGAAGTAGCAATGAAAATAATTTTATGGTTGGGGGTCACCACAACATGAGGAACTGTATTAAAGGGTCGCGGCATTAGAAAGGTTGAGAACCACTGGTATAGATGGTCAAGCCCACCCAATGTGGCTCAGTGGTTGAGCATCAATCTATGACCCAAGAGGTCACTGTTCAATTCCTGGTCAGGGCACATGCCTGAGTTGCAGGCTTGACCCCCTGTCAATGATTCTCTCTCATCACCGATGCTTCTATCTCTCTCTCCCTCTCCCTTCCTCTCTGAAATCAATAAAAATATATTTAAAAAAAAAATAATGGTCAACTCTTAAGTTACTTGTTCTGAAAGCACAAACCATCTGCAAAACAAATCCAAAAAAAACTAGAGTATAATTTAAAATTAATAATTTATAATAGCAATAGAAAATATAAGGTAAGGTATTGAAGAAAAAAAATCTAAAAATTCCATGACCTTTATTAGAAAATTATAACATTTTATAGAAAGACATAAGACCTAATAAATGAAAAGCTATTCCTTGTTTGTATTTGGGATGACCATCTTAAAAATGCCCAATCTCTCTCAAATTATTATATAAGTTCAGTGAAATGAAAATCATTACTTCAGTGACTGCTGTGTGTAACTTTACAGGACAACTCTGAAGTATGTGTGCAAGAACACAGGGTCAAAATCACCAGGACTATTGGAAATGTCACCTTCTCAGATGTCATTCCTTATCATTAAGCTCTGTCAATAGGACTGTTTGCCATAGGAGCAGGAAGAGACACACAGACTGGTGGGACAGGACAGCAATGGAACATGCACCCAGGTAATGTTGGTCTCTGAAAGTAAGTAACACTACAACTCAGAGGGCAAGGATAGACTAGTCAATAGGTGGCCATGGGACAACTGATTGTCAATATGAGAAAATAAAATTAGACTCAAATGTGGAAAACAAAACTTTAAAACCCTTAGAGGGAAAAATATAGGACATCTGCATAGGAAATAAAGTCTAAGATATGCACACAAAATAAAAAGGAAAACATAGATTCATTCAATTACACTGAAATTGGAAAACTTGCATACAAGAAAAGGTACCATAAACAACATGAAAAAGCCAACCAAAGTCTGAGAGAAAAACTGTAAATACAGAAAACTAATAAAGGAGTTGTGTGCAGAAAATATGAATAACTCTACATATCAATTTGAGTCAACCCACCCAATAGGTAAGCAGGCAATTGATATTAACTGGAAATTTACAAAAGAGGGACCTGATAACATGCTCTACTTAGTAACTGAGGAACTGAGGATGAGATGCCATTTCACTATCATCAAATTGGCAAAAAATTTTAAGTGTTAGAATGTGGAGAAACAGGAACTTTCATACTTTCCTGGTAGGAGTGTAAGTAGGTACAAGCATTTTAGAAAACAATCTGTCTAGTGAAACTGAAGGGCTGTACATTCTATGCCCCAGCAACTCCATTCCTAGAAATGTTCCTCAGAGAAACTCAAATATGTGCACAAGGAGATCCATAACACCCTCATTTAAATATTGTTTATAGCAGAAACAAAATATCCATCATTAGGAGACTAGACAGATAAATAGTGATATATTCTTCTGTATAGTTAAAAACGAATTAACTAAAGCCTTGTTTATTACCATAGATAGATTTCAAACATAATGTTGAGTAAGAAAAGTTGCCGTAAAATACATATCATTACCTAGCATGCAAAACAATATTATTTCTGTATCTAAATATTGTATAAAAACTAAAAGCATGCATGAGAAACACCAAACTCAAAATAATAGTTAGGTCCAGGAAGAAGGGAGGTGAATAGAATGAAGGTGAGTGGGAATACACAGAAGGCTGTATCTGTAATGTTTAATTTGTACTTTACCTTCATTGTTTTATACTTTTTATTTATATTTTTGTATGCTTGAAAAAAATTAAAAACTGCATCTTCTTTATTTTTCATACTTTAATTTCAGAACAAAATTTTAAAAAATAACAATACACAACATCCAAACCTAATGTCAAATATGAGAAGAGAAGGCTTGAGGCCATTGTAACCTGCCTTAGGCAAAGACAGGAGAGAAAAACTACTAAACATCAGTTAGAGGAAACCAGGTGGACTAGGGCCATGCAGGGCTGCTGGGGGAGCTACACTACATAGAGGATTCAAGGTCTGCAAGTAGAAACGCTTAATCTACTTCTTCCATGCAAGAGACATTCTCATCACCCTCAGGGGTTATCTCATCAGGAACAGCAGCACTGGGTTCTTCTGCTGTCACTTCATCATCATCAATGCCTCGGCCTAACTTGATCATGCAGTAGATGCAGTTGGAGTAGGTCTGATGATCCTCAAGTGAAAAGTCAGAAGAGAGCAGCACAGTTTCAAACAGTAACACCACAAGGTCCTTGACAGCCTTGTCATTCTTGCCTGCCTCCACCTTCTGGTGCAGAGTCTCCACGATGGGTTGGTCAGGGTTGATCTCCAGGTGCTTTTTGGCCATCATGTTGCCCATTATAAAGTTATCCCAAAGTGTCTGGGCTTTCATGATACACTCCATGTTAGCTGTCCAGCCATAGGAGCTAGTCACAATGCAGCAGGGTGAAGACAAAAGCCTATTGAAGACTGTCACCTTCTCAACCTTCATAGCCAAGATTCCTTTCATGCGTTTGCAGAGATTCTCAAACTTGGCCTTGCTCTCTTCCATTTTCTCTTTCTCCTCTTCATCCTTAGGTAGTGCCAGGCCTCCTTGGTAATTGAGACCAAGCTTTATCATTCAAACACCTTGAGCTGCTGCACACAGTACTCATCGATAGGCTCCTTCATATATACTACTTCAAAGCCCCATTTCCAAGTCGCTCCACAAAAGCAGATTTGGCAACTTGCTCTCCTCAGTGATATAATAGATGGACTTCTATGTCTTCTTCATGTGGAAGACATATTCTGAAAGAGAAGTCATTTCACCTCCAGACTGGGAGGTGTGATAGTGCAAAAGCTCAGAAAGGCATCCCCGACTAGTCGAGTCCTCATGGAGTCCAAGCTTTAGGTTATTAGAGAATGTTTCATAGATTTTCTTATAGTTCTCCTTGTCTTCTGCCAGCTCAGAGCAGAGCTCAAGGCACTTCTTAACATATTTTTACGAATGACCTTCAAGATTTTACTTTGCTGGAGCATTTCTTGGGAGATGTTCAGAGGCTGGTCCTTAGAGTCAACCACACCACAGATGAAGTTCAGGTACTCTGGTATCAACTCATCACAGCTGTCCATTATGACCACACTAGAGGCCAGCCCACCCTGATTGGGGCCAATTGGGGCAGGGCCAGCCAGGGGGAGGGGATGTGGGATGTGAGAGGTTGGCCAGCCAGCCCCACCCCTGATCAGGGGGGTGATTGGGGGCCACAGTGTGCGTCAAAGCAACTGGTCATTCTGATCATTCCGTCATTCTGGTCGCTTGGCTTTTATATATATAGATATATAAATGATGGACATAGAGTTTATGTTGTTCTTCTTGTTCTCGAAGAAGTCAAAGGGAGCCCAATGGGGGATGAATAGCAATGCCCCAAATGCCAACTGACCTTCTACAGAGAAGTGCTTGACTGCCAAGAGGTCTTCCAAGTCATCTGACTTCAGCAATTTCTGCCTGGAATGCAAAAGTCTCCATTTCCTCCTCTCCATGGTGCACCACTTTCTCAGGCATCTTTAAGGTGACGAGATCCAAGTACTAGAGAGCAGGGACTGTATTTGGCTCACAAACTGCTGAAAAATTTTACTTGAAAAAAAAAATCAAACCCTTCTGATGAAGCAAGAAAGTGTAAAGAAGAAAAAAATAATTTTCCTTCTACTCTCCTAAGTTCTTCTGGCTGGAATAGCAATCAAATTAATCATGAGACAGGTTACAGGAGAAATAACCAAATTTGCTGCATATGTATATACAGGAGTTCAATAAGGAGATAGGGGGTCAGAGGACAAATGGAGCAGTAAGGCTTATTTGCCCTCTTGAGCTAAGGAGAAAGGGAATGTGGGGGGTAGGGGGGCACTGTTGTGGTTTGGGACTTCAAAGGGCAGGAAGGCAATTCACATGGAGATGGAAAGCAAATGTTTGCTAAGCAAATGTTTCCTGAGCCAACTTTAACAGTGGGACACAGTGAGGACTTTGATCAAAGGGGTCTTGCTAGGTCCCTCCCTTTTATCACACCTAGTTTATATAAAAATATAGTTATCTATGAAGATGGCTCCCTTACTGGAGCAGGTCCTCTATCTAAATTCTTTTAGGAGGTTAGGGAGGGCAAAGGTTCTTCTTGACTCTTGTTTCTTAAAATAACAAACTTAGAACAATCAATATCCCCCCAAAGGCATATTTTGAGGTGGCAAACTCTGCTTCTCCCCTCAAGCTATCCTTGATCTTGACAGCCCTCTAAGGCTGTCTTTGCCAGCCTTTCCAGTCCCCTACCCATCAATCACTCCCCAATGTACCATCATACCAAAGCTTTGTGTGGTTTCCTAAATACAGGAGTCCCTTCCTTATCTGTGGTTTTGCTTTCTGCACTTTGAGCCTGATCCAAAAATATTAAATGGAAAATTCCAGAAATAAACAATTCTTAAGTTTTAAATTGTGCTCCATTCTGAATAGAGTGATGAATTCTCACACTATCCTGATCTATCTTGTGGTTTCACAGTGCTTGTGTTTAAGGAACCCTTATTTTACTTAATAATGACCCCAGAGTATAAGAGTAGTGATGCTGGCAATTCAGATTTGCCCAAGAGAAACCATAAAGTACTCTCTTTAAGTGAAAAGATGTGTATGCATAGGATAATAAACCAATATATATATATATATAGGTTTTCAGGCATCCACTGGGGTCTTGGAATATATCCCATAGATAAAGGGGAGGAGGGCTACTGTAATTTCTCTTCACAACTCTATGCCTTTGCTTATGCTATTCCTCCCTCTAATGCCATCCCTTTAGACCCCACCTGGAAAACCATTCATCCTTCCTGATTCATTTTATGTGTCATCTCTGGTGTTCTTCAAGGTAATGCTTCTCAAATTTTAATGTGCATAGGAGTCATCCTTAGATCTTGTTAAAATGCAAGTTGACGCTGTAGGTCTGGCGCGGGGGTGGGGGGGTGGGGGAGGGGAGGGGGCATATACTGCATTGCTAACACACTGAAGTGATGCCCATGGGCAGGTGATCCCACCTTCTTCCAGGGCACATGAGCTCCCTGCTCTGGACTCCCACAGCCCCCTCCACATCCCAGTTGTTCTGGGTCTGTTTTTCATATCTGCCTTCTTCACAAAACTCTTAAGGGTGGTAATCCCACCCTGGACCACATTGTACTGCCCACACCTGGGATTCATTTGCTGAATATGTGAAACATTCCAATGTTAAAAATACAATTGTCTTTTGTGCCTCAGGTGAAACCTTATTAAATCTGTTAAACATTTCTGTTTAATTATGTTTTATATCCCAGGCTGGTAGCAACAGGAAAGCAGAGCAGTGAGTGCACATTGTGTGAAGATCAAGTTGAGTAAGCTCCTAATTATAGCGCTCATTTGCTGAGGGAAATGGAAATCCTTACATGCCTTCAGATCCCTCCAGGCAGTGAAAGTTGGGAGAGGTAGTTACTTAGTCACAGGGCATCCGTTTTGTTCTAAGCATTAAGACTTAAGGCTTAAGGGAATTTTGCGTCCTCTTCTAAGAAATAGGCCCTCAGAGAACAGGAAGATTAAAGGGCGAAGGAAGGGCTCCCTGGTGATTAACCAACTGCTTGGGCAAGGTTCCCATGGGTGGGTGGAGATCCCGCCCTGCTTTACCTGTGCAGGTGGCTTAGTGGAGGCACCATGGAGCCCAGCTCAGCTCTCAGCAGCCTGCCCCAATTCCAATTCTGGCGCTGCAATTTGGCGGCTAACACACCTTGAGCAGCTCACTTCAGCTTTCTGGGCCTAGGATGCCAAATTCCAAAAAGTATTGCATATTTATACTAAATATAAAAAAGTATGTGCAAAGTATAAGATATTTATACTAAAAATACTCCTCGTTTATATGAAACACAAATATAATTGGGTGTCTGGTATTTGACAAACTTATCTGGGCCTCTATTTCTAAAATGGAGATGATAACAGTACCAACCTTGTAAGGTTATGAGGATGAAATGAATTAATATATGGAATTTGCTTAGCGTAGAACCTGGCTCAGAGTAAGTGTTCAATAAGATAATTTTATTATACTAGTAGCTCCCTCACAAACACTGTTGTCCACTGTCTCTTGCCAGAACCATTACCCTAAGTTCTAACTGGCCACTCTGATTCCAGTTCCTTCTCCCTCCCACCTTCCCTCTGTGTGCTGCTAGAGATACCCCTGGAAAATAGAAATCTGATCAGGTAGTTTACATCCTACTTAAAATTTTCTAATGCAAAAACACTAATTTGAAAAGATATATGTACTCCTATGTTCATTGCAGCATTATCTACAATAGCCAAGATATGGAAACAACCTAGATGTCCATCAATACATGATTGGATAGAGATGTGATACATATACATAATAGTATATTGTACAGGCATAAAAAAGAAAGAAATCCTACCATTTGTGACAACATGGATGGTCATTGAGAGTATTGTGCCAAGTGAAATAAGTCAGACAGAAAGACAAATGCCATATGACTTTACTCATCAGTGGAATTTTTAAGAAGCACACAAATGAACAAACAGAAACAGACCCATAGATACAGAGAACAAACTGATAGTTACCAAAGGGGAGAGGGTGGGAGGATGAGCATTAAAAAAATAATGAAACCCTCTAAGTGGTTTCCTGTTACCCATAGGATCAAATCCACACTTCTCAGTCTGGGGTGAACGTTAAGACTTGCACTCCCTTACCTTTCCCACCTCCATTACTGCCACCCTCTCCTCTGTGATTCCCATGCCATGCCTATCCCAAGCCTACGACCCTCTGGGCTCTTTCCTGCCACCTCCCTCCACCTGGAATCCCTTTCTCACCTTGGCCTCCCTGATGAATATCCAGTCATTTTTCGGAGCTCTGGTTAAGATCGCCTTCTCTGGAAGCTTCTCTAACCCCCTTACTATGAACCCTACCCTTACTCAGCCCAGCTCCATATGTGGGCTCTCAGAGTGCCTCATACATACCTTTATCTGTTCTTATCACACTATATTATAATTACTTCAACTTTTGTCTCTAACTGTATAATATGTGTGTAAATTAATTTTAATCCACAACCTGAAGCTCTTAATTAGCAGTTGAAATATCTTAATGAGGAACTTATACATTAAGAGTGATTAGTGAACCTTTTAAAAACCCTGGCAAGTCTCAACAGTCTAGAGGGGGCTGCACTACTTCAAACATCCTTACTTAATTCTCTACCAGAGGACTTGTTCCTTGGGTAAGGGATGTAGGCTAGCTTCCATTTAAAGAATGAGCAGTGATCAAGCTAGACTTGTACAATGGACCAGAAAGACTTAGACAGCCATGCATGTCCTCTCTTGGGCAGAATAGAAAGAACCTGAGGTCTAAACCCCACTCAATCCTGGGTTTTTCACTTACTGGAGTCTTCTACCATTTGGTATGATTGAGTTGATCTATTGTCAGAACACAGTCACATTTGCCTCTGGTCAAGCTTTCATGCAAGGTGTTTGTTGGAATGTCTGAAAGAACAGAGAGCATGGTGTTTGTACTTGCTTGCAAACAAAAGTCAGTTCACATTTCAGAATGTGGCCTAAGACTTGCTGTCATTATTACATACCACCTGGTAGGGAGGTGGTTGGGCAGGAGGCATCTGTATTCCTCCATGCATCTCTGATCACTGGAAGCCACTGCCATTCACCAAGAAGGACCTGATGACCGTGAAACCAAGTTGGTTTAGATCATTTTGCAACACCCTGTCTCTCCAACTAAAAGTGAGTTTGAAAGTAAGGACCTGTGTTAACGACTTTGTGACTTCAGCTCTCCCACTGCAACTAGCCCAGCGTGGGGTGTGACAAGACCATTGAAAGAAAAAGCCAAGCCCTAGCTGGTTTGGCTCAGTGGATAGAGCATCGGCCTGCGGACTGAAAGGTCCCAATTCCATTCCATTCGAAGGCACATACCTGGGTTTCTGGCTCGATCCCCAGTAGGGGGCATGCAGGATGCAGCCAATCAATGATTCTCTCTCATCATTGATGTTTCTATCATCTCTCTCTCCCTCTCCCTTCCTCTCAGTAATCAATAAAATATATATTAAAAAAAAGAAAAAGAAAAAGAAAAAGAAAAAGCCAAGACCATTTATTGCTGCGCAGATTTAAAGTGTTGAGAACAAACTCAGATATCTGATAGCAAATATAATGGGTAGAAACATACAGGAGAAATAGAGGATACATAAGAAAATTAACTTTTGATATATTTTCCTTGAAATTTGTTCTGTAAGAAATAGCTTTTCCTCTTGAGAATTCATATATTAGCATTAAAGACATTGAGAAGTCTTTAAAAAATGAATTTCTTCTCAGGCACTTTACCTCTGGGTCTTCTTCAAATCCATACCATAGTTTAACCAAAGAAAACATCAGACAAACCCAAATTAAGGAACATTCGACAAAATATCTGGCCAGCACTCTTCAAAGCTGTCAAGTTCATGATAAACAAGGAAAGACTAAGAAACTGTCAAAGATTGGAGAAGACTGAGGGACATGATGACTATAGTAAGTACAATGTGGGATCCCAAATAAGACCCTGGAACAGAAAAAGCACATTAGTGAAAAAAATTGGTAAAATGCAGTTGTTGGTGGTGAAATGGCACCAAGTTTTAGGCTGTGGAGTCAGACCAGACCTCTATTCAGCAGCCTTGGCACTTGAGTTCTAGCTAGGAAAGAATTCAGAGCCAAGACTCAAACTATAAGATAAAGTTTATTTAGAAAGTCACAGAGGTCGAAGAAGTGAATTGTAGAAGGAATGGGCTCAGGAAATTAGTTACAGAGGCAAAAGAAGGGCCCTTGAAGCATGGGAGAAAGAGAGAGACAAGGGGGTGAGGAAAGGGGTGGAAAAAGGCATGTGTGTGCTCCTTAGAGAGAGCTTTACTGGGTCCTCTGTCCTAAGGCTTTTATCTGGAGGTCTCAAGGGAGTACCTCAATAGAATATTTATTAGCTTTCTAGGTGTATCTCCTCCAGATTGTGGTCTCCACTGATTGGTCAGTGCCAAGGCAGGAAGTCATTAGTCATTGAAGCTGGTCCTGATGTCAGCCATGGTGTTGCTCCATCTGGTTTTGCTGTTTTTCTGGGCCCGGAGCAGAAATACAGCTGAAGACTAGATATCATCTTCAGGGGTTAATACTTAAGGGAGTGGTCATGCAAGGGCTTGTAGCTTTGCCTATTGCTAGGCACCTGGGGCTCTCCACCCCTGTGACCCTCTGCACCTGACCTATGTAGAGTTCCTACTCTGCTTATGTCTATCTAACTGCCTACTACACAAATAAGTCTGGAGTTCAGTTGATGGTAATTGGACTAATGTTAATTTCTTAGTTTTGACAAATGTACTGTGGCAATTAAAGATGCTAGCATTAATAAAAACTGCCTGCAGGACATATGGAAACTCTGTATCGTATTTAGAATTTTTCTGTAAAATTATCATAATTCTAAGAGATAAAGTAAAGGTAAATATTTGACCGACTGGATTTGTTTTAGAAATAAAGAGGAATCTTGTTCCTGATAATTATAAAGTCAAAAATAAAAAGGGCCTTAACCAGATGAGGTGGCTCAGTTGGTTGGAACATTATCTCATACACCAAAAGGTTATAGGTTCGATTCCCAATCAGGGCACATATCCAGGTTGGAGGTTGATCCCTGGTTGGGGTGTGTATGAGAGACAACCAATTGATGTTTCTCTCTCACATTGATATTAGTTTCTCTCTCTCTCTCTCTTTCACTCCGCTCCTCTTTCTCAAAAATCAATAAAAATATTAAAAGGGAAATCATATATGTGAGAATAACCCCCCATCTGGAATCCATATTTGCTGGAATCAGCATTTGTTTGAGGAGCTGGGTGGGATCTGATCCAGACCATTTGGGCCACATAGTTTCTACCACGTTTGTAGTGAGGAAATTCTTTAAACTTGGTTCATATGTGTGGCTTTGCTGAATGGGTGGGTGGCTAGCTACAGTGTGAAAGCAGCTTTGGGGAAGTGAAACAATTTCTTCCGGGTTGATTCAGTAAATTAAAGGCACAGAGAATCACAAGCATCACAGCTTCAAATCTCTTTCTTCTAATAAGTATCACAATAAACATCAAGACTCATTCCCTTCCAGTGCCTACCACAGTACTCCACACACTGTTGTGTATCCTGAATGTTTGCTGAAATTGTGGCATTATAACCAAGTTCAGGGTTGCCCACACTCACCTTGATGGGGAAAAAATGTAGTCAAAGGAGATAAAGCTTGCCTTTTTTTCCTGATATTGGCTTTGAGGTTTTCCTTTTAAGTTTGAGATAAAGGGAACTAGTATTTACATTTTGACTAGATCACTTTCAACATAGCTAGTCTCCATGTTTGTTGATGTAAACAAATGCAACAGTTGAGTATTTGCTGTTACACAGTGAGTGTTTATGAAGTAATTTATTTTTTTCTGATTATAAAACAAATAAGGCTCTCAACCAAAAACATGCATACCATAAAAATAGAAAGAAAAAAAAATTAAAAGTCACACCCTATAATACCATGACCCAGAGACCAATGACATTAACAAAATAATTAACTTTTTATTTTTATTTTTATTTTTACAGTGTAAAATTTTTATATTTAGAATTAGGCAGCTCGACTCAGTTTAGATGATTCTAATTTGTTGGCAACATCCAAAGCATCATAGTCAGGAGCCAGTCGAACATATGCCTTCTTCTCACCATCAAGCCTGATCAGGGTGTTGACCTTGGTCACATCAATGTCATAGAGTTTCTTCACAGCCTGTTTGATCTGGTGTTTGTTGGCCTTGACATCCACAATGAACACCAGTGTATTATTGTCTTCTATCTTCTCCATGGCTGACTCGGCAGTCAGGGGGAATTAGATGATGGCACAGTGGTCAAGCTTGTTTCTCCTGGGTGTGCTCTTCCGAGGATATTTAGGGTGCCTCCGGAGCCTCAGTGTCTTTGGCTGTCGGAAGGTGGGTGGCGTGCGGATCTTCTTTTTTGTGTGGCTGTGGATGCCTTTCAGCGCTGATTTCTTTGCCTTCAAAGCCTTTGCTTTGGCTTCAGCTTTGGGAGGGGCAAGGGCTTCCTTCTTAGCTTTCGGTGCCATCTTCGTAAAAAAAAAAAAAAAAAAGAACTTTTTAAATACATATATAGATTTTTATATGACTGGAATCATACTATATCACTGTTAAATAATTATTCCACTTAATCAGTTTTATGACTTTAAAATAAAATAAAAATAATAATAGCTAAGGCTTTTATAGCACTTATTATGGACCAGATGGTATGCTCGCATATATCAGATCATTGAATGCTCACAATATTTCTGTGAGCTGGTTACTATTTTCATTCTCACTAATAAATGAAGAGGGTGTAACACATATTGGTTAAGTATCAACTCAGGATTACATACATTTTGATATTTGATGAAACCATTATATGTGGATGAACTAGGATTTGAACTAGGCAGTCTGCCCCAGAATCTACCCCTCTAATCACAATACTCCATTTTCCCTCATAGTTCATTTAGAAAGTTTGAAACCTGGTAGCCAACCTCCAAGGTGATACTCACCTCCTGGAATTCATTCCTTGTGTGGTCTGCTCTCATGAATCAGGATTCATTTGTGTGTCTAACAGAGTATTGTGGAAGTGACTGTGTGTGACATCTGAGGCTAGGTCATAAAAGGCATCGTAGCTTCCCCCTTGGTCTCGGGGGGTAGCAGTCAGATGCCATGTTGTAAAGACACTCAAGGATTATTGTGGAGGGGAACCCATTTGCCGACCATGTGAATGGGACACATTGGAAGCAGATCCTGAAAACCTAGTTAAACCTTCAAATGACTGCAGCCTATGCAAACACCTGACTCATCATAATGAGAAATCACAAGCCACAACTATCCAGTCAAGCTGCTCCCAGATTCTCCCAGAAACTGTGAGAGAGAATACATATTGTGTAATTTTTAAGTTACTAAGATTGGGGATAATTTGTTATTCAGTAATTAGGTAACTAATACAGAAACTAGGAAAAGTATGAAAAAAATCACTTCAAGTTTTATAATCCCAAAATAGCCTCATTATAATTTGGATATAATCCCTTATATTTATGCTTAAACATACTTAAACTATACATGTGTGAAATTTTAAAACATAAAACTGTGGTCTTAATGTAAACTTATTTTTGTATATGCCAATTTTCCATGTGATCCTCTCTAATAAAAGAGTAATATGCAAATTAGCCATCACTCCACTACATAAGCCACGCCCACCAGCCAAGCCACACCCACCAGCCAAGCCACACCCACCAGCCAAGCCACACCCACCAGCCAATCAGGGCGAGTATGCAAATTAACCCCAACCAATATGGCTACCAGAAGGGAGGCTTGGGTTTCTCCGGCAACAGAGGAAGCCAAGCTTTCCACACACTCTGGCGGGCCCAGGCCTCCACTCAAGGCTACAAAGTTTCAATTATAGAAGGTAAACAAATCCAAACAGAAATGGCTGCCGGCCACGGAGCGAGCAGGAGGCTTGGCTCTGCTCCAGGATACAAAGTTTCAATTGTAGAAGGTAAATAAATTCCAGATACCAGGGCCTCCGCTTGGGTCGCCAGGGGCCGTGGCTGGCCTGCAAACCACCACAGGCCCCTCGCTCAGGCTGCCCCACACCCCAAGGGAACCCCCACCCTGATCTGAACACCCTTCAGGGCAAACCAGCTGGCCCCCACCCATGCACCAGGCCTCTATCCTATCTAATAAAAGAGTAATATGCAGATTGACAATCACTCCAACACACAATATGTCTGCCCCCATGTGGTCAAAGATCCTGCCCCCATGTGGACACAAGATGGCCACCACAAGATGGCCAGCAGGGGAGGGCAGTTGGGAGGCACCAGGCAAGCAAGGGAGGGCAGTTGAGAGGGACCAGGCCTGCAAGGGAGGGCAGTTGGAGGCGATCAACCCTGCAGGGGAGGGCAGTTAGGGGTGACCAGGCTGGCAGAGGAGGGAAGTTGGGGGCAAACAGGCTGGCAGGGGAGCAGTTAGACATCAATCAGGCTCACATGGGAGTGGTTAGGGGGTGATCAGGCTGGCAGGCAGAAGCAGTTAGGGGCAATCAGGAAGGCAGGCAGGCGAGCAGTTGGGAGCCAGCAGTCCTGGATTGTGAGAGGGATGTCTGACTGCCCAGTGGGATCGGGCCTAAACAGCCAGTTGGACATCCCTCGAGGGGTCGCAGATTGGAGAGGGTGCAGGCTGGCCTGAGGGACACCCCCCCACCCCCGTGCACGAATTTCATGCACCGGGCCTCTAGTGTATAAATAAATTGAAAATAATTTAACCATGCCTTAAAAAAGTCTTGAGAAATGTAATCTTAATGGCTTTACATCATATTGACTGGGTTATCTACAACTGAACCACACCAGGCACTTAAGTTGTTCCCACAACTTAATGCTATTAAAACATTGCCCCAGTAAATGTCTTGGAAAAAGACAATATATCAAATTGAGCTCACTTTGTGTGAGATTCTAATTTTGCCTCTCCCTAGAGCAACTCTGAGCAAGTTCCTTGATATCTGTACTTTGTGTCCTTCATCTATAAAATAAGGAATGAAGCACCCTTTATTGCATTTATTATTTTCTTATTGTGGTAAAATATACATACCCTAAAACTTACCACTTTAAGAGTATAATCCAGTGGCATTAACTCCATTCTAAATGTTGTGTAGCCAATACCACCACTCAACCCCAGAACTTTTCCATCGTCCTTTTACTGCAGGGAACACTCCCACAGTGGGGAAGGAAGTATGGAGGAGGCACACTTTCTTTTTGGGGTGGGGAATATGTTCTGGAATTAGGTAGTGGTGATGTTATACAATTGTGTGTAAATCTTTAGTAAACCACAAAATTGTACATTTAAAAACGATGTATGTTATGGTATATGAGTTATTTTTAAAAAATATTTTTTATTGATACCAGAGAAGAATAGAGAGGGAGAGAGAAATAGAAACATCAATGATGAGAGAGAATCATTGATTGTCTGCCTCCTGCATGCCCCCCAATGGGGATTGAGCCCGAAACCTTGGCATGTGCCCTAACTGGGACTCGAACCATGACCTCTTGGTTCATAGGTCAATGCTCAACCACTGAGCCATGCCAGCTGGGCTATGAGTTATATTTTTTAAAAATATATAGAAAGAGGAAATGCTTTCCAATTCACTTAATGAAGCAGCATGACACTGTGATGACTTGTCTGGCTACACAAAGTTGGCTGGTCAGTCATTTTGTAAATGTGGTCAAAGTCCAGAACCAGTTTACTTAAAGCAAGAGAGATAATGCTAGATACTCTGGGTGAGTGGGCTCAATAAGTTTAAAGGCCTGAAGAGCAGAGTCTTTGCTTCCTTGAAGCAGAAATCTCACCAGTGGAAGCAGCCTTAGCTCATGCCCAGAGTTCCAGCCTCCCTACCTGCAGCCTTATGGATTTCACACTTGCCTCATCTGCCCCCACAGTCACATATTCCTGGCACTAAATTTCTTAATATAGCTCCTATTGGTTCTGTTTCTCTGATTCAACCTTGAATGATACACCCTGATATCAAAACCATATAACAATTTCACTATAAATAAATAAATACAGACCAATATTCCTCCTAAACAGAAACACAAAAATCCTTGATAAAATATTAGCCAATCAAACTCAGCAATATGTAAAAGGACTACATATCATGACCAATTGGGGTTTATCCCAGGAATGCAAGGTTGGGTTATTATTTTAATAATTAATTAATGCCATTCACCTCATTAACAAAATACAGAGAAATGTCATTTCAGTAGAAGCCAAAAAAAGTGACAAAAATCAGCACCTGTTTATAATTTAAGAAACACACATAATCTGAGAAAACTAGGAATGAGTCAGTCCTCAATTGCATTAACTTTCTGGGACCACCATCACAAAGCACCACAGATGGGCAGCTGAAGTGACAGCATTCATCTCACAGTGCCTGAGGCGGGAAGTCCAAGAGGAAGGTGTCAGCAGGGTTGGTTTCCTAAGGCCTCTCTCCTTAGCTTGCAGAGGCCACCTTCTCTGTGTGTCCTCACAGGATCTTCACTCTATGCCTATGACCTAATTTACTCTTCTTGTAAAAACACCAGTCATATTGAATTAGGGTCCACTCTTATAACCTCCTTTTAGCTGAATTACCTCTGTAAAGATCCAATGTCCAAATACAGTCAGATTCTGAGGTCCTGGGGGTTAGGGCTTCAACATGAGAATGGAAGTGGGGGAATGCTGTCCAGCCCATGAGAATCTAATAAAAGACATCTTTGAAACACTTAGGCTAAAACCATATTAATGGTGCAAAATTGAATGTTTTCCCCTAAAACAGGGGATCAGGTAAGGATTTCCACTCACACCACTTTTCAATATAGTACTGAAAGGCCTAGACAGTACAATAAGGGAAGGTGTAAGAGTGTAAAGAAAGTAGTAAAAATCTCTTTATTCACAGTTGACATGATTGCATACATAGAAAATCCCAAGGAATCTCCGCCCCCACCCTCCAAAAAGTTGCTAGGAATAATAAGCGAATTTAGTAAGGTTGTAAGACACAAAGTTAATATACAAAAATTAGATGTATTTTTATATTTTAACAATAAACAGTTAGAAAATGAAATTTAATAAAGCCACACTACTATTGCATATAAACATATAATATGTAGAGATAAATTTAACAAATATGTTCAAGACCTTTACATTTAAAAATACATATATTTCTGAGAGAAATTAAAGAAAATCCAAATAAATAGAAACATACAACATGTAGATAGACTGAAAGGCAATACTGTTATGACTTCATTTCTCCCCCACATTGATCTATAGATTCAATGCAATCCCATACAAATCCAAGAAGGCTTTCATTGTAGAAATTTGTAAGCTCACTCTAAAAATTATTTTAAAAAAAGCACAAAGGACTTAGAATAGCCAAACAATTTTGAACAAGACTAAAATTTTACTGTAAATTAGCCATAAACTATAAAGTAATAATAATTCTGAACAAGATTTCAAGAATAACTATAATGGTACATTAATTAAGAAAGCATGGTCTCTTCCCAAAAATGGCCTGAGGTAACCTCTGAAAATGGTTTGTTATTCACTTGACTCAGAAAATCCCACAAAATCATGCAAATCAGGAGGTTCAAATCTTCATGTTCATTCTAAGAACACAGTGAAACTGCCCAGGCCATCAAGGGTATGCATACCATAAGGAAGTCACTTTACAGAAGCAATGTGTGTCATTCTGTCATTACAGTGATGGAGTTGGTAGCTGTGCCCAGACCAAAGAGAAGGGCTGGACACAAGATCAGTAGCCCAAAAAGAATTTTGCTGCACATGCTTAAAAATGCAGAGAGCAATACTGAACGTAAGGGTTTAGATGTAGATTCTCTGATCACTGAGCGCATCCAGGTGAACAAAGCTCCCAAGTTGCGGTGCAGAACTTAGAGAGCTCCTGGGTGGATTAAACCACATGAGCTCTCCCTGCCACACTGCGAGGATCCTTCCTGAGAAAGAGCAGGCGGTTCCAAAACCAGAAGAGGAGGTTTCACAGAAGAAAAAGGTATCCCAGAAGAAACCGAGGAAACCAAAACGTATGGCCTGGGAGTAAATGCAACATAAAATAAATGCTAATAAAAGAAAAAAAAAAGCATGATATTGGCAGAAGGATATGTTTATACAGCAATGGAATAAAATATAGTCTAAAAACAGACCCCAAATTACATGCTCAATTTGTATTCACTACAACTGCCCAAGCAATTCAGTGTGGAAAGGAAAGCTTTTTCAACCAATGGTGCTAAACAACTGGATGTCCACATAGACAAAATAAATGTTGATGCTACTTCATACCGTACTCCCAAGTTAATTATGAATTGTACACCTAAATGAAAAAGCCAAGACTATAAAGCTTATAGAATTATGCATAGGAGAATATCTTTTCAACCTTAGAATAGGCAAAAATTACTTAGATGAGACACAAAGAACACTAGCCAATTGATAAATTGAACTTTATAAAATGTGCTACTCATCAAAAAACGCCATTGGAAAAGATAATAGGTAAGCTATATATTGGGTATATGACAAAGGACTTATACTTAGAACATATCAAGAACTCCCGCAACTCAATAATAAAACAACTAACAACACAGTGAGTAAGTGATTCTGATTAAGATCCTGTGTGCAGTGTTCACATTATATGTCTTTGGAGACACATAAGTGAAAGTTAAACTATACGGTAAGAAAATCCACTCCATCATCCATCAATTAGCCTGCCCAAAGTTTTCAAGAGAAAATAGACATGTCAATTCAAAATACACTATCACTAGTACAGTAAGCTCTCGTGCATTCTGTAGAGGGCCTACAAATAGCTTTGGAAAGATGAACCAGATAATTCTCTTGGTTTCCTTAGGAGACAGATGAGGGAGGGAGAAGTTCAACCTAATCTCACAGAAGCACCGAAAAGCCCATGACTGAGCTGCGGACATCTTGGCTCCTGGTGGACAGAGCCCTGCCAGAGTTGGGCTTGCCCACCTTTCAGATGACTCGCCCATGGGCTCACTCAGCAAGCAGTTATTGAATAAGGCATCCCTGGCAGTGAAAGCCAGGGCTCTCACTTTAGAGGTGCCCTGCCCACTAGCCCAGGTGCCTCTGGTGACTCACTTCCTGACCCCAGGCTGGCTCCAGCACGAAGCAGGGACCCTAGAGTCTTCATGCCTCCGCTCTCTAGCCTCTTACTGACTTCCTGGGCTCCACCAAAACCCTCCCAGGTGCATTCCTGTCCATATTTCCCATCCAAACCCTCAGCGGCACTTTATATTGTTATTCTCTAGTGAAGCTTCATTTGCTGAACCCCGGTATAAGCCTTCTGTGCTTTACAAAAATGTGCACTGTCATTCTGGCCTCGGAGCTGTTTCTGCTGGTGCCTCCCTTGGAACTGCTCTCCAAAAAATGTCCACCACGCCCATAAAATTTCTCCTGCATCCTCCCTCCTCCCAAGTCCCTTTATCCTCTGCACCCAGGGAACTTTCCAGCATACATGGCTTTACAGGACACAACACATCTCGCCCTCCTAGGAGAAGACCGGGGAGCGGGCCAGGTCGATTCCCACAGGAGCATGTGGGAGGCGAGCAGAGGTAGGTTATCAGATGTTCCACATGCCACACTGGTTTTGTTGGAATGAAATTAGTTCTTGTTCAGAGGACACAATGAGAGAGCTGCAGATTGAGAAGGCAATAGTTAGAAATTCTTCCAGATAACCAAGACTATTTTTAGGAGAGAAGGCATAGCATTTTCTAGTAACTTCCTTCACCTGGCTCCTTATATTTAGAATTTAACCTTGCATTTTACAGAAATTAGATCATCAAGAGAAAGTTTGTGTCTCTAAGTGACCAAAAAAAAGTATTTGTAATGACAAATAGGCTGGAAAGAGGAGGAATTCATGGGGTTAGGGTGACTGTTTCACAATTCTGTTTCCAGTCCATCAGCCCTGAGCTTTGAGGGGTCAGATAAAGGGGTATGATTAGTGAATTTCCTTCCACTGAATAATAACCCAAACCAGCACTTATTGAACACACACTGTGATCCAGTTAAGGAGTAAAATGTTAAGCAGTTTACCAGGACGTTTTACAATTGTCACAACAACCCCCTTTTCAGATGAAGCTCAGAGAGGCTAAGAAACTTGCCCAAGATCACACACTTGGTCAATGGTAGATCCAGGATTCAAACCCATGCTGATTTTGGAGTCTAAGGTCTGGACCTCTGTGCCCTGCCTCTAAGTGGCCATGCCCTTCCCATGTCTGTTCCTGGCTTCCCAGGCATTCATGGAGCCAGCACATGTTCTTCAGGGCTGTTTCCTGGGACTGGCAGCCACCCCAGAAGCTGGACCTGTCCATGCAGTAGCCCTCTGGGCCCTACTCATGACATCTGGTTTGGTCCTATGATTCCCTTTTAACTCAACATCCCTATTGTTGAGTTAAATTATAGCCCTTATTATTAACGAATGGACTGAACATATACCAATGATGATGACACATATTTGAGAAAGCACATGTTAAGGTCACAATACACCAACTGCCCAACAAGGACTCTGATATGTGATACTCCTATTTATTATTTCAGAAGTCTTCTTTTTCCCCAGTTTACTCTGAGTTCTTTACCATTCAAGCCTAGCCTCAATACCCACATTAGGCATTCACCCTCTCAATCTCCTTCTTAATACTGCAGTCTGTTCGCTTCCAGAGTCTCCAGCACCTGAGCTCACAACAGTAATGGAAGGAAATCGAAGCTACTTAAAGCCCTATTCATTGCACTTTCTCCGGGAATTTATTTCACATTACCTCAAGCCTCAGAATATTGTGAAACATCATTTACAATTTCAGATGGAGTCTATGGCTCAACATTCTCCATAGCCACAGGCTTCCATGGATTGCACAGAATAATCAGCTCCACTTTTCTCATTGTCTGCTTTCCCCATCAACCAAAATTCCATTTTACATCTAACCATCATTTAGCACCTAATACTGATATTTTGTAGATGTAATTTGACTATTCCTATATGTCTCTATCAATTAAAGACGACCTTATTCTTCTAGTATTAAATAGGACAATTGACTTCTAGTCAGTCATGGTATAACCATAAAAGAATAATAAACTAGGCAAGTCCTGTAGTTATTTAATGCAGTGATGCTGATAACCTCCTCACTAAAAATCAAACAAAACAAGCAAAAAAACCCCACCAGAATTTCTAGACCATAAATTATTCAACCTCCTAATCCATTAAACTTAAACACATTTTCTACCTCATCATTTTCAAAATGTATAAAACTATTATAGCCTTCACCAACAATCCCAAAAGAAACATCCTCACGACAGTTATAGCAGAAAATAAGACCTCAGGATATCACTCAGTAGCCATGGCCATTGTATAACCATCCCCCCAAGTAAACTTAAAAACTATTAAACCTAAAAAGATCCACCAAAATTCATCGCAATACCACAACCAATTCCACCACTTACAATCAACCCTAGAACGCCATAAATAGGTGAAAGTTTTTAAGAAAAACCTACAAAACTACCTCAGAAACAATAGTTAAACACAAGTCGTTATTCTCACATGAAATATAACCATGGCCAATGACATGAAAAATCATCATTCCATTTCAACTCTGAGACCATTGATGACCAACATCTGAAAATCTCATCCACTAATCAAATTATCAACAATTCATAGATTTATAAACCCCATCAAATACAGTAAGTTTACAATTGTTCGTATGGAAAATAATACAATAATTAATAAATAATGTTATAAGAATAAACTGTGTTTCACATACTCACAACTGTAAAACTACTTTTGCCCTACCCTATCTCTCACTATGATGAAATTTTGGCTCTTTCTTAGGAATCTGCTTAATTTTTAAAATTCTAACAGGACTACTCCTAGACATACACTATACAACAGACACAATAGCTGCCTTTTCATTGTAACCTGAGATGTAAATTATGGATAAATTATTTTCTATTTACAGACCAATGGAGCATCTATATTTTGTATCTGCTAGTTTATTCATGCAGGACAAGGCCTATCCTATGGTTCTTTTACCTTTCTAGAACATGAAATAGTGGAATCATTTTGTTACTCACAATGATGCCACAGTGTTCCGAGGGTATATTCTACCATGGGGACAAGCATCCTTCTGAAGTGCAACAGTACCAGCTTCCTCAACTGAATCTGAGGGGACTGTCAGCTAATAAAGCTACTCCCTCCAGATTCTTTGATTTTTACTTTATCCTCCTATTTGTCATCTCAGCCCTAGTAATTATGCAGTTACTATTTCTCCATGAAACAGGATCTAATAACCCATCAAGAATCTCAACCGATCTGGGCAACATTCCATTTCACCCACACTACACAATTAAAGACATCTTAGGACTCTCTTTCCTAATTCCACCACCATTTATTTCAGTCCAAATTTCACCTGACCTTCTAGGAGACCCAGACAGTTATACTTCAGCCAACCCCTTCAACACTTCCCACACATCAGCAGAATGGTATTTCTTATTTCCTAAGGTGCCAGCCTACACTGTCAGGGCTGACGGCCAAATCAGAAGGTAAATCTAGGTTTGGCAGTGCCAGGCCAAAGCCTCTTTACGGTTCCCTTGGGGAAAAAGGTGAGGAAATTGTGGCTATTATGAATGGCTTCAGCATGGCCCCTTTTGATTCCACACCCAACCTTCACTAGAATCTTCTGTGTAGGTAGTTGCTGAGGTGGTAACTACAGAGGGAGGAGTTCCAGCACTGTTGGTTAAAGTAGGACCTGTCTGTTAGGTGATGTGGTTCTCAAGGTTGAGAGGAGACTGGGGTCAGTTAGGCTCTCACAGGTGCTTTTCTGATGCAATGACAGAACTGAGCTGGTCAGCAAAATCAATTTAAAATAAGAGCAAGTTGGGACAGGCAGGGGATTCCTTGGTGAAATCAGTTTGCCCCAGGAGGTCCCATGGGTTGGCTATCCCTGAGAAACTTTGCACCTTCCAGAGGCTGGCACTGCGTGGCAGGCCCGAGACCCTGATGTGCATCGGTGTGGTACGTTCAACTGTGATCCCCAAAAGATATGCCCAAGTCCTAACCCCAGAACCTGAGAGTGTGACCTGGTTTTGGGAGAGTGTCTTTGCAGATATAACTAAGTTTAGGCTTATGAGATGAAATCATCTTGGATTTAGGGTGGGTTCTAAATCCACCAACAGGTTCCTGATGAGAAAAGCAGAGGGAGGTTTGAGACCCAGACTCATAGGAGAAGGGGCCACGTGAAGATGGAGACAAAGGCTGGAGTGATGTGGCCACAAGCCATGGAACACTGGAGCCACCAGAAGCTGGAAGAGGAAAAAGGGATCCTCCTCTAGAGTCTTCAGAGGCAGCATGGCCCTGCCAACAGCTTGGTTTTGGACTTGTGGCTTCCAGAACTGTGAGAGAATATATGCCTGTTGTTCAGGCCACCAAGTTTGTGGTGCTTTGTGAAGGCTTCCCTGGGAAACTGAGAGGGCGAACTGCAGCTCCTTGTCTGGGTTTCTCTCTTACTAGTTAATTCCACTTGCCGCCACCCCCAGAGTAAGAGGTTACCTATTCACAATGAGAAGTGTAACCGAGAAAGGGAGGACACAACCGGCCCAGGGCATAGGGCAGACCATGTATTGCAGGTGGTGGCTCATCTTCAGAAACGCCACCGGCTCAGGCACAGAGGGACCCCCTTCTCCTAGCCCAGCTCTGGGAGCAGCCTGGCTGGGCAGCCTGGGGACATCCAGGAGCAGCTGGCTCCCCTGGGGTGCACAGCCAGCTTGGCTTCTCCACCTCCTCTCTCCCCACAGGGCTTCGGGCTGCACAGTCACCAGGTTCCACCGCCATTCTCTCAACAGCATGGTCAGGACCCTGCTTACTGCGTGACCACCTCACGAGTCACCTTGAGTTTTTAAATGATTCCAATTTCTTTGGTCACATTTGACCAATAATTCCCACAGATGGCTACTCCCATCCTTCATGTGTGAATTTTTCTAGTTCCACTCTAAGAACAATTTCCAAGTCTCCAAGAGTCAGAGAGGCATCTCATGGTTGAGAGTCCACACTGATCGGCAAAATGCTGACAGGGTTCCACTGTGGTCTCCAACCATGGGTCAGAGCTGGTCCTCCAGGTGTGAGCTGAGTAGCCGTAAATGAGATGCCAAAGTGATGTCTTTTAGTTGGTGTTTAACATAGGGCAGGTTTTTCTTACTACTCGTGTGTGTGTGTGTGTGTGTGTGTATGTGTGTGTGTGTGTGTGTGTGTGTGAGAGAGAGAGAGAGAGAGAGAGAGAGAGAGAGAGAGAGAAGAGAGAGAGAGAGAGAGAGAGAGAGAGAGAGAGAGAGAGAGAGAGAGAGAGAAATATTGAATGTATGTGTTGGGGTGGGAGTTAGTCACCAGCCATCACTTTCTCTAACTCTAAATAAAGGGACAGACTTTGAAGGTCTAACCCTTTTCCCCTTTAGCTCCTAACATCCTGAGATTCTGTGGAGTTCATCCCAGAAGAATTTAAAACAAGAAATAACGAGTTCACAAGTGCTTTCAACAGCTCGAGCTTACAGAGAACTCCAAATCCACAAGGAAAAAGAAACCTTCCAGACTCTCTTCCTCACTGATCCGCGGGCTGCAATTACCAGCTCTTTGGCAGAATAGGCTGCTATGAGAGACTCACTTTGTTTACATTTGTTCTTGATTGTCCTCCTGGGCGTCAAGACTGCTGTCCGCAGTGGGAGGCTGAAGGTGGGCTTGTGCTGAGCCTCTGGCCCCTGGGGGCAGCTCCTCTTGCTGGTCCCCCCATGCAGTCCTCACTGCCCTCTTCTTGGCAGGTTTCCTCAGCTGCTCAATAGCAGATTCTCCAGCTCCATGTCACTCATTCCTGGACGCCCCTCTTAGCCCAACAACCCATCTGACTCTCCAAGTGTCAGATGGACACTCTCATTGTGGCCTAGCAGGCTGGCCTCTGTGCAGAGCTGTGCTCTGAGTTTCCATACTGTTCCTTCTTTGTGTTGTCCTGTGTTTGTGCACATGATTTGGGGAGTGGGGATGGATCTCCCAGAAGCCTTCCTCCTTGTGAAGCTAGTTAGGCTCACCATTGTCAGTACTCAGCTGTGTCTGGTGGACAAACCACTGGGTGGTTTGCAGGAATTTATGTGTAACCCTGTTTCTGACACAGACCAGATAGAGGCCAGAAATGTAGCCTAGGAATGGATGCATGCATTTGTAGTCTAAAATAGTATGGCCCAGCTCAGATCTCGTTTTCCTAGACTCATTCATTCATTCCATTTGAGAAGCACCATGTGCCTTACCTGTGCCAGTCACTGTGCTGGACACTTGGGGATAGAGTGATGAAAAAACTTCACATTGATGCTACCCTCACCCGAGGGCTAGGTTTTCTTTTCCTAATGCTGAGAAAAGGCCCACACAGGAGAACAGGTCTGTCTCCTCCCTGACCTAAGTGTGTGGACATTGGCGGCCCCAGCTCCTAGGTTAGGACACCCCATCTCTCTGCCTCTGGGTTTGCAATGAGCCCAGACCTCTATCACCCCCCATCACCTGCTTCTCTGGCCCTGGACCTAGTTTTGCTTTTTCAGGCAGAGAGCGCCCTCTGTTGGTGACCCTGGCCTTGGGCTGGGACACCACATTGCATGGTAGCCTTTTCTGCTCATCTGAGCCTATGTGTATTGTCCACCCATTCACCCATCCATACATCCACCCAAACAGCTTCTGCTGCGAGCTAGCCCCTCTTCCTGGGGTTGAGGATATAAAAACGTACAAAATAAATTTTCAGACTTCTCACAGATTTCAAGTTCAACTCCCTTCCCTTGAATAAGGAGCCCAGTGCTAGTAGACAGATTGGGAATGGGGTGCTCTCTAGGTTCCATAATCTTTTCAAAGGATCCGGCTGAGGGCTATTCCTGTCAGGTGAACACTCTGTGGTTGTCCTTTGCTTTCTAGAGTTCCAGACCTAAGTGGGCAGGACTGTCCCCGCTCTGGGCTACATGTGAGATAATGGACTTAATTCCTCTGGGGGACAAGCTCCTATCTCCACACCTAGCTCTACCCTCACCCTGTAATTTCCCCCCCCCCACCACCACCTAAATGGAGACCCACTGACAAACGGCATGACCTTGACTGAGATGGGACAAGTCCCACTCAGAACTTTCTGCCACCTTCCCTCCAACTAATCATTGTTGCTCCTAAGGTACCTACCTTCTCCACCTTGAGGATTCTGGTCACCCACCAACACCCTTGACCATTGAAAAGCCATTTGGCATACCTTGATTCTCAGCAATGACACTGGAGAACCTCACACTCTTTTTCTTGCTCCAACAAGGCTGTGAACTCGCAGGAGTTGTGTGCGAGGGGCCCTCCAGAGGTCAAGCAGAGTTACCACACCCTCAAAATGAATAGCCTCTTTCTGGAGGGACCGGTGGCCCTTTGCATAGAGTGATCACTGGCAGAAAGACAGTGAAAGATTTTCTGTTTTCCCCTTCTATTTATGTGGTTTAACTCCTTTTAAATCTTTGTTTTAATATAGCTACTTCATTGAGCTATAATTTATATGGCATACAATTCAATGGTTTTTAGTATATTCACAATCTTGCTATCATCACCACAATCAACTTTAGGACAATTTATTTACCCTCAAAAGGAATCCCTTACCCATTCATAGTCACTCCCCATATCTCCCCAAACACTTCCAGCCCCTGGCAACCATGAATCTACTTTTTGTCTCTATGTGTTTGCCTATTCTGGACAAGTCATGTAATGAAATCATGTAATATGTACCTTTTTTTGTCCGGCTTCTTTCACAAGACAAGCTTTTGCTATTCATTTCATTTTCACTTTCATTAGAGTGGTGATATTATTTCTCAACCAAACTGAGACACTTTAGAGTGAGAGGGTGCTCTTAACGATTACCCTGTGACAACTGGCATGAACTGGGTCATTCTGGCGCACCTGACAAAGGTGTTGGCATCCTTCACTGAAGATGGTTAAATAACCAGCACCTCACACACTTCTAGCACTGTCCATCCCCCCTTCCCAAAGTCAAAATTGCCAAATCTCCTTCGGTAACCTCGGGCCTCACCCGGAACTGAAGTTAATTTACTTCTGGAATTGCTAATGCTCTGTTTATAGCCATATAGCTTGCTCATGAATTACGGGGGACATAAGACTAATTTCCTCTAAAGAGAGGCGAAATGGCAGTTTGATTTTTCATTTTGGAAGCATGAAATGTGACTGCACGGGATGCAAATGCAAAAGAAAGCAGACACAGAAAACAATGCTGTTTCGACAAATGTGAAAGGGATGTCACGAAGGACAGGCCATCAGAAGGAGATGCGCAGAGGCTTAATTGGGCTCTGAAAGGGGCAGCGTCATTATTTACTGCTGTGCTGTTGAGTGCACCTGGCTCAGTGTCCTCTCTCACTGCCATGGCCTGTCCCAGACTCTTCTTTTTTTTTTAATCCTCACCAAAGGATATTTTTTCCATTGATTTTTTTTAAAAAAAGAGAATGGAAGGGAGGATGGAGGGGGAGAGAGAGAGAGAAATTGATGTGATTGGTTGCCTCCCTATGCTGGAGATCCAACCTGCAACCCAGGTACATGCCCTTGACCAGGAATCAAACCAGAGAGATGCTACAGTGTGCAGGCCAACACTCTGACCACTTACTAGTAGCAACACTGGCCATGGTCTGCCCCAGGCTCTTCTTGGTACTCTTGGAAAATGCTTTCAGTATTTGTAAGCCAATGCAAATTTTATTTTTCATTATAAGTATCTGTTGGGTAAAGATAGAAGTCACACCTGTTTGACTTCTCCTAACAAATGAGCTTTGGTTTAGCAATCAACATTTTTAACTCCCGGTTCCCTCCTTGCTGCACTGAGGCTCTATTAGACAAGGAGCTGCCTTTACCACCCAACACGGGCCTCCTGTCATCAGTGTGCTCTGACGGCCCCCCACATGAACGATGCTCTGCCTTGCAACCACATGCAAAGTGAACAAAGATATAAAGTGACCACGAAGTCATCTGCCCCTGACCTTTGCTCTGCTCATACCCCTGCCTCAGCCTTGAGTATAAATTCTCTGATTTTTATGCTTTGTTTGTGTTCTTGATTCACTAACAAGGGCAATTTAGGGCCACCTGTCACAATATGCTCAGGGATTGCACAGTTGTATGGATGTTGATTTTGGTTCCTGCTATTTGGGGGCAGACTCTGGAAGCCAGCGTCTCATGCCAGTCCAGTTCTGGGCCCAGATGCAAATGAGTCTTCTGCCCTCCCAAGCAGCTTTTGTTTGTGTTTCGTGTCTGAGCTCATCCATCTGGCTCCCCTTCTGCCACTTTTTCTTCTATTTACACCCACCAGCCTCAATTTGTCTCCCAGCTCTTCCCAAACCAATTATGCTATTGACAGATTAGGTCGATTTCTAGGCCAGATGCTTAAATACATCCTTTTATGCATTTAAAGTAATCAAAGTTGGCTCCCAGCCAGCTGCAGGATTTTCAGACCCTTAAAACTTTAGGAGAAATCCACAGACACTTTTCTGATCCTGACACAGTCCCCGGACTCATTTATGGGGGAAAGCGGGCAGGGACTTCCTGTGAGTGTGGAAAACACCTTAGATGTTGGTCAAAGCACCCAGTGTCGCACGCAGCAGCAGGTCTGGCCTAGCTCTTGTGCAGCTCTTTGCCAACGATGTTCCTCACAAGCTGGTCACACAGCACTTCTAGTCGGGCTCAGCACCTTGGAGAGGCCTCCCGACATTTGTCCACCAGATCCCTCCAGCCTGAGAAGCTGGAGTTCTCTTGTCAGCATTATGCTCCCCACTTGGTTGCTTATTTGGGTGCTGTTTGTAGAAATGCCTCCATATGTTCAAGGTATGTGGCATGTGTAAGATGGGACATCACCTCTGGGCCCATCTTAAAGCTCTAGGAAGGGGGCTGCTCATGAGTGTGCATGGCTTTCCATGGAAAAAGAGCTTCTGTCATCCACCATCAGGAAAGAAAGCCAAGTCCTTAACTGAAGCTCCAGGAGTGCTTACAGAGCAGGTGTACGTGCACTGGGGAAAAATACAGATGTCCCAGGGTTCCTTGCTAACGGGGGAGCTGCCCACAGGCAGACGCCTCCTTGCCATTCCTGCTCGCACCAAGGTCTTCCCTGGCGTCCCGAGAGGAAAGCAAGGCTCAAAACCAGCATGTAAAAGGATTCCCAGCTGCCTCACAAATGTCAGTGAGGCAAGGTTGAAGTGGGTCCCTGGAATCTGCATCGTAAGCAAGCACCCAAGGGAATTGTGTGCAGGAAGTCACATTGCGGCATGGCCTCCCTTTGTCTACCAGAATGCTTAGCTGCCAACACGGTGTTCTTCATGCTGCCCTCAGGTTGCACCTATAGCACTGCTCCCCCACCCCACCCCCGCCACCCTGCAGGCTGCATTTAGGCAGAGAAACACAGTCCCATTCTGACCCAAGGGTCTGAGGAAAAGAGAGGGATCAAGGGCACCAGCAATTGTCCCAACATCATAGGTCAACCCTGAAGGTCAAAAAGTCAAGCCTTCTATAATAAAACTAGCTCTCGGGTATTATTAACATTGCCGACAACTACTTATAAACTCTCTCTCTCTCTCTCTCTCTCTCTCTGTCATTTGATAGGATTTAAGGGACATTTATGGCGTGCCCCGAGGCAGGAATCCTTCCTGGGGTGGGAACAGCATTTGTGAAGACCCTGTGTAACACAGTGCTTGCTCCTCAAAGTGTGCTCCACAGAGCAATGGCCTTCACATCCCCTGAAAGCATATTAGAAATTCAAAATCTCAGGTCAGAGTGGCCGCGGGGATAGGTGGGGGTGCGGGGAAAAAGGAGACATATGTAATACTTTAAACAATTAAAAAAAAAAATCTCAGGTCAGGCCCCCACCTCTGAACCAGCATTTCAACCAGACCTCCAGGTGATTGTCAGCACATCCTCTCTAATAAAATGGTAATATGCAAATTAACCATCACTCCGCTACATAAGCCACGCCCACCAGCCAAGCCACACCCACCAGCCAATCAGGGCGAGTATGCAAATTAACCCCCATCCAAGATGGCTACAGCCACAGAGAGCAAGGTTTCCCAGGTAACAGAGTAAGCCAAGCTTTCCATAGCCGTTGCAGGCCTAAGCCTCCACTCAAGCTACAAAGTTTCAATTATAGAAGGTAAACAAATTCAAACAAATGGCGGCAGAATGGAGCTTGAGAGAGCAGGCCAGGGTTGCCGGCGGCAACAGGGGAAGCAAAGCTTTCCGCACACCCTGGCCAGGCTCACCCGCTTAAGGCTACAAAGTTTCAATTGTAGAAGGTGAATTAACTGCCACAGAAATGGCTGCCGGAGCCCCAGGCTTGGGTCTGCTCCAGGCTACAAAGTTTCAATTGTAGAAGGAAAATAAATTCCAGATACCAGGGCCTCCCCTTGGGTTGCCAGGGGGCGTGGCTGGCCTGCAAACCACCACAGGCCCCTCGCTCAGGCCGCCCCACACCCCAAGGGAACCCCCACCCTTATCTGTGACACCCTTCAGGGCAAACCAGCTGGCCCCCAACCATGCACCAGGCCTCTATCCTTTCTAATAAAAGAATAATATACAGATTGATCATCACTGCAACACACAATATAGCTGTCCCCATGTGGTCAAAGATCCTGCCCCCATGTGGACACAAGATGGCCACCACAAGATGGCCAGCAGGAGAGGGCAGTTGGGAGGCACCTGGCCTGCAAGGGAGGGCAGTTGTGAGGGACCAGGCCTGCAAGGGAGGGCAGTTGAGAGGGACCAGGCTTGCAAGGGAGGGCAGTTGGAGGTAATCAACCCTGTAGGAGAGGGCAGTTAGGGGTGACCAGGCTGGCAGAGGAGGGAAGTTGGGGGCAAACAGGCTGGCAGGGGAGCAGTTAAGCATCAACCAGGCTGGCAGCAGAGTGCTTAGGGGGTGATCAGGCTGGCAGGCAGAAGCGGTTAGGGGCAATCAGGAAGGCAGGCAGGCAAGCAGTTGGGAGCCAGCAGTCCTGGATTGTGAGAGGGATGTCCGACTGCCCGTTTAGGCCCGATCCCACCAGGATCGGGCCTAAACGGGCAGTCGGACATCCCTCCAGGAGTCCCAGATTGGAGAGGGTACAGGCTGGGCTGAGGGACAACCCCCTGCCGTGCACGAATTTCGTGCACCGGGCTTCTAGTTGAAAATAAAGAGGCACAGTTCTGCTCATCTCAACTCCTATGAGCTAAGATTCATCGTGGCACCATTTTTTTGGGGGGTGGGGGTGGGGGGGCGGTTGTAGTAACAAGCTAATGTTTCCACCCATGCCTTTTTTTTCCTTTTGAAGGCATGAGTACAGATTCCTGTTAATAAGCGATTGTGGTAGCCAGAGCTGAGCATGCATTGCTGGGCTGCAGCAGGAGGGGCATCTAGCACAGGCAAATGCTGACTGTCTCCAGCAAGCAGGAGGGACACCCACATGTCCTGTCAGCAAGCCACAGTGACTCCTCCGAGGGGGCTTTGAAGATCATAAGCACACTGCTCCCCCTTTCACCCAGCTGGGTCCGGGTTAATAAAATGGCTTTAAGACCTTAGCTATTTGCCGAGCAACAGGAACACCTGGACTGGAAGAACAGCCCTGGTCACTGTTTCCTGATGCAGACGTGGGCACAAGCATTTGGCTTCCCTCTGGTTTCCACGCCCTGTGAAGGATAAACATTTCAGGCCTGTCACCCTTGCCACAGAGGGCTCTCAGCTCCATAGCCAGAGCCACTGGAGAGTGGACCATACCTCCCGGCTTTGGCCACAATGGAGAAGACAAAGGCAGAGGGATGGCTCTGCCCCCACTGCCTGGACTTGGCTGAAGTGGGATGAGGGCTCAGGGAGCCCAAGGGGAACCTGTGGGCCCCCTTCTCAGGGACTGGAGTCTCCGTACTGAGCCCAGGGCCTCTGCTACCTCCCCCACCCACCCAGCCGGAAGTAGCCTCTTCCATACCATGCTCAGCCCCTTGCAGCCTCTGGAATCACCCTGTAAGGATGCCATCGTTGTCCCATTATGGACTGGGCCTCCTCTGTGGAGAGAGCCGGTGACAACGTGGGTGCTTGGGCACCTGGCTTTGTGCATGCAGGAGAGCGAGGCTGCTGGTGGGAGTGGGGTTGGGGTGGGGGAATGCCTAGGATGGAGCCATCGCTGAGCTGTGACAGGATTCAAGTTTTCCAGACTTCTGGCTTGACATATCATCCAAAACAAAGCATGCTTTAGTTTTTACCTTCTCCCTGAGTAACAATCAAGTTAAATGTGACTAATTACTGGATGTGCTTGCCACAAGCTGGAAGGCTTCTGTGCTGGCCTCGGCGCTGGCACTATTGTTCCTTAACCATCTGTCCACACCCGTGGCATCCTTTTGACCTCCAAGCTGTTCCACCAAAGAACAAGGAACCCTCTGGATCGGGTTTCAAACACTTTCCTGTGACTTGGGCCAAATTCGTAAGTTTGAAGGAATGTCATCTAGTCCTAACACAATCTTGTTAGGTATGGGTGTCCTCTGGTTGCCAGACAAAGCAATATTGTATGTCATTGCTGAGAGATGACAGGTATGGAGAAGGCTTGTCAACAAACTATCAGCATCAGATGCAAAAACGGCTGCAAAGAAAAATCCTTTGCTCAGGCCGCAGTTTCCTCAGTTGCAGAATGGTGACAAGATGAAATCTGTCACAGGCGTTATTGAGGAACGAATGAGGAAATGAAATTGCCTTGTGCATATCAGGTTTGGGTAAGTGCTATTTAGCACTGAGTAGAATATGGAACAGGGCGAGTCCATTTGGAATCATTTCCCCGAGGGTTGGTTTCTTGGAGGCTGCGTGGTTGTCACTTGAAGGCATTTGACCCGAAGGTATTTGTGTTTGTTGTGGAGTTCCGCTGACTTACAGGGGCTCCCTCAGAGAGAGATTCCTCAGGAGACTGTGGCAACTGGAAAGGAACAATATGAATGACTTCCTGCCAAGCTTCTTTTGAACACAGATGCCCCTTCCTCAGTTTGACCCTCCCAACTGTGGGCTCACGTAAACCAGGAGAGGGCGACCTCCTGATCATGCCCAGATCTTAAGGCCTTTTCAGTAAATGTTGAGGGGAGAGCAATAGCATAGGAAGTATTGGGGTATCATGCTTAGATATTGACTCAGTATTTCTGGAGTGCGGATTCTCAAAAAGGATAATGGATTTCTCTAGCATTGAAGCTTGAACTAACCTCACCTGCACAATATCATATCGTTTATGCAGGACTGCCTTTTTTTTTGGTGTGTGTGTGTGTTTTTGTTTGTTTGGTTTTTGTTTGTTTGTTAATTCTCACCCAAGGATGTTTTTCCACTACTACTTTTAGATATAGTGGAAGGGAGGGAGGTAAGGAGAGAGAGAAACATTTATGTGATAAAGACACATCAATTGATTGCCTCCCACGTGCACCCAACAGGGGCCTGGGAATAAACTTGCAACCCAAGTAGGTGTCCTTGACTGGGAATCGAACCTGCGACTCTTCAGTGCCCAGGCTGATGCTCAAAACACCAGCCAGGCCTATGTGGGACTGTTTCAATGTGAATTATAGGGACTACCCCACAGGGTTACTATGGGATCCGTCTATAAATGAGTGTGTGCTGAGTACTCTTTCTACCATGTGACTAGCTCTGTGGTAAGTACTATGAGCCTTAAAAAAAAAAAAAAAAAAGGTAAGACCTGGCCAGTGTGGCTCAGTGGTTGAGTGTCGACCCAAGAACCGAGAGGTTCTTGGTCAGGGCACATGCCTGGTTGTGGGCTTGAGCCCCAGGAGGGGGCATGCAGGAGGCAGCAGATTGATGATGTTCCTCTCTCATTGTTTCTATCTCTCTATTCTTCTCCCTTCCTCTCTTTCTAAAAATCAATAAAAACAAAAAAAATTTAAAAGGTAAGATTTATTGGCCTTTAAGAAATGTGTGAATTGCTTGACAAGATATATATATATATATATACATTATATATGAAACATTTAGAGAGGAGGGAGAGAGAGAATGCACAAACCAAAGTTCCAAGATGGGGCCATTAGTGGGGACCTGAGTAGTCAAGGACAGAGGTCTTGAATTTGCCTTGCATGGTGGGCAGAGTCTGAAAAGAAAGAGGGACAGAGAAGGAGGACTCCCTAAGTTTGATGTGTGGATCAGGCACATGAAGGCCATTCTGTCCATCTTCTGTTGGAAGGTGTGGCCTGAGGCAGAGCCAACTGCATGGGCAACGTGGGCAGGCTTGCACTTTGCCCTTGGTCATCCAGGCCTGTTCTGTTTTTTATGGGCACAGCTGCCTTCTCATCCATCCCCACTCTCCCCTGAAAGTGTGTAATTCCAGGCCACTCCCGGACTGCTGGGCTCTGCGGGGCTGTCTGATGCAGCCAGTGGCCTCTGTTTAAGGGACTTTAATTCCCACCGCATGTATAAGTGTTGACTTATTAATTTTGCAAGCATTATTTAAGTGTCTGGGAAAGCTTTATTATATGACCAAAGTACTTAGAAAGAAAATTAAATATATCTTCATTATAAAGGTACTATGAAGTATCCAAGGGAATTTAATTAACTAATTCCAAAGTCTTCTTATAAACAATGACATGAATTTAAAAAGATTTGTAAGTAAAAATCATAAGATCTGTTAAGTTTAACTTAAAAGGCTAAGAAAACCTGGGTTTTAGAATGTGTTACTTAAAAAAACTGAATATAATTTTTTAACACTGAAGTCATCTTTTCTGTGTTCAGAGTCTCCTCTCAGGACAACAAAAGCCATACACTAGAAAGGTAAGTAAAAGGAATCAGGGATCCACTTCCCCAGGGAACATAATTTTTCTTACCCTGCTCTGCTGAGTCCTGTGCTTCTCTCATTGGATCTGATTTTGCCCTAAGAAAGATAGAAGAAAGTTTGTGAATTCAGTGTGTTGTCAGGAATGGCAGATTTCAGATGCTCAGTTCTGTTTTTCTGGTAGAATGTAATCCCTTTTACCCTATTTTCTCCTAACAAGTGACCTTCAAAGTCCTGAGATAGTGCATCTACTTCTGATCCCACTCTTATAATAGTAAGGATTGGGTTTGGCTACATATGAGAAAAAAACACAACAACCATATATCAGTAACTTAAGTGCTATAAAAGTGTATTTCTTGCCCTGGCCCGTGTGGCTCAGTTGGTTGAGCATTGTCTGGTGCACTGAGAGGTCACTGGTTTGATTCTTGGTCAAAGCACATGCCCAGGTTGTAGCCTGGATCGCCAGTAGGGGGCATGCAGGAGGCAACCAATCGATGTTTCTCTCTCCCTCTCCCTCCCCCCTCTCTCAAAAAATCAATAAAAGCACATTTTTTTAAAAAAGTGTATTTCTTTTCAAGGAACTATTTGAACTAGTCTCCTGTATTGTTGGTCTGCCATTCTCAACATAGGACTGACTTTTACTTCATGGTCCAAGATGACTTCTTGGGCTCCAGCCCATCACAAACACATTTCTGCCAGCAGGAAGGAATAAGTTGAGAGGAAGAACACACCTTTTCCTTTTAAGGATAATTTATGAAAGTCATACATGGCACTTCTTATATTTCATTGGTTAAAATTTAGTCAGGTGACCATTCCAGCACAAAGATGCAACTGGTTCGATTCCCAGTGCAGGGGCAGCAGATATATGTTTCTCTGCCATTGATATTTTTTTCTCTCTCTCCCTTCCTCTCTCTTTAAAATCAATAAGAACATTTTTTTAAGAAGGAGTAGCCTGGCAGGCATGGCTCAGTGGTTGAGCATCAATTATAAACCAGGAGGTCACAGTTCAATTCACAGTCATGGCACATGCCCAGGTTGCGGGCTCCATCCCTAGTTGGGGCATGCAGGAGGCAGCAAATCAATGATTCACTCTCATCGCTGACACATTTCTTCCTCACTCTTTCTCTCCCCTCCTCTCTGAAATCAATAAAAATATATTTTTTTAAAAAGAAGAAGGGGGTAAGTGGATGGATATTAGGGTACTCAAGCCCCTCATCCACTTCTCTCCTCCTGCCATATAGTCCAGTTTATTACCCCTCCTGGTCTCTTCAGGACTGTGAACCTGAGGACTGAGAAGGGCTCCTAGAAGCTAACTGGGCTCAAATAATAATAACTTTTAAAAAGTAGAGTCTAGCAGCTGTTACTGCACAGGGTCTTCTCATGAAACCTGCACTCAGAGAGAAGCCTGCCTCGGCACTAAACTCCCTGCCATCTGAGCCAGCCCTTACAAAGGTTTCCTGGAAACCTATTTCAACCAGTAGGACTGAGGCTTTCCCCATTCCATCAGAGCTGCATAGCTCTGACCAATCAGAGAAGCTCTATTCTGACCAATAAGGACAGTGCCTTTTACCAATCAAATGAGGATCTGGCATTCTCATTTGCATGAGGATGAACTAATCAGGGACCAGGAGTGGGAACTTCTGTCAATACTAGAGGCCCGGTGCACAAATTTGTGCATGGGTGGGGTCTGGCTGGCCTACCCCAGCTGACCCTGCCCCCAGTTGGGGTGTTGGGGGCTGATTTGGGGTGGAGCCGGCTGGGGAGAGGGGCCGCAGACGGTTGGCTGGCCAGCCCTGCCCCTGATTGGAGTACTGGGGACGGATCGGGGGCTGGGCCACCTGGGGGCAGGGCCGATCGGGGCCCAGATCAGGCTGGTTGGCTGCTGCATTGCGTGTCATAGCCACTGGTCATTCTGATTGTTCTGGTCATTCCAGTCATTCTGGTCATTCTGCCATTCCGGTTGCTGGGATTTTATATACTATATAATAAAGAGCTAATATGCTAATTAGACTGGACAGCGAAATGACCTTCTGAGATGACCTTCCAAAACAACTAGTGGGTGGGGGGCGGGGCCTCAAGGCAGGCGGGGCTGCTGCGAGGGCCAAGGTGGCAGCCAGGGCTGCAAGGGCCAAGCCCCTTACACGAATTTCATGCATCAGGCCTCTAGTATATAGATAAGCCAGCTCCCCGCTGGCTTGAGAAGTGTCCTGGCTAGGAAGATATCTCACCAGAGCAGAGCTGACCAGTCCATCTTGGAGTGGACCATGACGGAGCAGAGCTGCTTAACTGAAGATGGGCCAGGCCCCAGGGCTGCCTGGTTCCAGTGCAGCCTCACAACCGGTGGTTACAGTCTCGCTGCATCACAATTGAGCTGTTCCACAGCAGTGTTGTTTTCACAGCCATGCTATATCACTGTTTGCCCTGAATAAGTTTCCTTTTTCACCACACCCCAGTTTGGGGATTCCTGTTGGTGTTGAATTGGTGCCAACAACTGTCAGTTGCTGGACTTTGGCTTTGATTCACTAAAAGCTCTGTTCTTTCAAACCAGAGTTTGGCTTTCACAATGATTATCTCTGAAGTGTAACCTTGACCCTGTCTTTGTCTTTGCTATCTAAGAAGGCACAGTGTGAATTCTTCCCAGAAACAAATGTGCTGACTTAGGAGTTTCCAAGAAGAAAAGTACAGCAATACATGAAGATGCTTGGAAATATCTTCATGCCTGGTAATGTCACTGCCCCTCTAACACTTAAAACTATTCAATAGCTTCCTATTAATCTTTAGATAAAGAATAAAATTTTAAATAGGGTCCCAAAGAGCCCAAATGCTCTGGCTTTGGCCTTTCTTTCAGCTAGCTGTCCACATGGAGACTTGAACTCCAGCCACTCCAGCCTGCTCTGTGCATGTGGAAAGAGCCATGCTCCCTCTCCCACTCTACACCCAGCACCCTCTGCCTCCTTCTTCTGAGAAGCTCCTCCAGACCCAGCCAGGCTCTGTGACAAACTCCCACGGCCTCACTCCTTTTATCTGAGGTGTTTCACTTGCTGGATTGTTTGATTACTATGTAGATGAAAGAATGTTCAAACCTATAGAAAAATGTTATGAGTTTATTTGAGCCAAAACGTTGAGGACATGCCCAGAAGCAATATCGCATCAGATCAAGAAAATGCTCTGGCTCTGGCCAGTGTGGCTTAGTTGGTTGGAGCTTGGTCTCATGCACCACAAGGTGGCGGGTTTCATTCCCAGGCAGGGCACATACCCAAGTACAGGTTAGATTCCCAGGTAGGTCGAGCCATGTGCGGGAGGCAACTGATGGATTCTCTCTCTCTCTCTCTCTCTCTCTCTCTCTCTCTCTCTCTCTCTCTTATTCTCCTTCCCCCTCCTCCCTCTCTCCTTCCCTTCCTCCCCTTTCCTCTCTAAAAGAAAGGAAAGAAGGAAGGGAGGAAGGGAGGAAGGAAGGAAGGAAGGAAGGAAGGAAGGAAGGAAGGAAGGAAGGAAGGGAATGCTAGAGAATGGTATTTTGCACTTTCTTGTGCATTTAGAATCAAAGAAGAGAATATAAGCCAGGTACATGAAATCTATCAGAGGTAGATTAAGGAGTGGGAGAAAGTGAAGCAGGGAAATCTCTAAGGTCAGATGTATAAATGGAGAAGGGTTTTCTTGCCTCTGAAGACAGTTGATGCAGTAGGAGGAGAAGGGAGAACTTCGTCTATGAGAACATTTCTGGCGGCTTACCTCAAGTTCAAATTCCTGTAAGCACCAACAATCCTTTAAAATTTTAATTGTAGATGTCTCATTTATTAAGTTGAATAACAAGTACTCCTGCTGTTATTGTTGATACTGCCAGTATTATTAAGGTTGCTGGCTAAAGGTTTCAGAGACCTACTCCATGGACTTAAAGAGCAGCTTTGTGGCGAATTCCTCATCTATGGAGACCCTGATGGAGCTTTGGAGGGAGGTGTGGGGGTGTTGATGACAACTTAAAATAAAAGCTTTCATTGCTTTTTGTGTTAAGAACCACTGAGTTCATGTTTTAATTGATTTGCAATATCTAAAAAAATATTTACATATCACTGTTTTAGTTAAAGTTGTATATTGTACCCACAACCTAATAGGTTCTTAATATCAACTTGCATTAGGACATTTGGCACAGTGTTTGCCTCATATTGATTTTTAAATGAAATTTATAGATTTTGAAAAATCAGCAGACATTTTTTCAGATTGTTTGCTTTTTATTTAGAATCCAAATAAAAGTTATTTACTGCTAAATTGAGTGTGTAAAATGTACAAATAATAATTGACAAAGCATTTATGACTATAATTAAAGTAAAAATTCCTTGCAAATAAAATAAAACAATAGTATGCACCAAAAGCATTGTAAAACAGTTAAGTCTCTCAAAGGCAATAGCGAATTGGGCTTTCATATCTGGTGCATTACTCAATGCCCAAAATAAATAACCTCATCCTTTTGTGGCTTAGGGGTTGATTTTAACTGAAAAGAATCAGCCCATACCAAGGCACAATAAAATTAAAATGGTCACTTTGTACCTTCACAGGATTGTAGCTAAGGACTAAAGAAGCACAGTTCCACCAACCTTATCAGCAACACTTAATCCACGTCCTAGGCAATTAAGCACTAAAAATCAGAAACCTGCTTCAGCTTGGGTGTACAGTAAGTTGTTTTGGAAAAAGTAACATTGTTCTATTGGAAGTCTTTTATTTTTTTCATTGAAATCATGAAATTAAGGAGTATGGCTTTGCTGAATTCTTTAGAAACTAAAGACTGCTTATTTTGGCAATACTCAGAGGTGTGACAATTTATTCAAGTTGATATAACCATTCCCATTCCTTTTTAAAGAAACTATACTATTTAAACTGGAAACAATTTAGAAGTATATCAATAGGAAAATGTTGAATACAGAATACCTCAGAATCATATGATAAGTAAAAGAAAAATTTTGCAGAATAACATGGACAATATCATAACATTTATAAAAAAAAGAATCCTCCCGGCATGTATACTCACACACTCCAAACTGTAATGAGGGCTACATGGGAGAGGAAATGAGGTTTGTGTAGGAAGAGGAGGTAGGCATTTGTTATTTTGAATTAAACATTAAGAAATAAATAATACCAAATACAAACAGGCAAACAGCAAACAAACAGGAACCCTGAGGATTGTACATGAATAACAGTGTGGGAGCTTAACCAACAGAGGTTTATTGCCTCACAGTTCTGGAGGCTGGAAGTTCAAGATTCAGAAATCAGCAGGTTTGGTTTCTCCCCAGGCCTCTCTTCTTGGCTTGCAGATGGTGCCTTTTCCTATGTCCTCATAGGGTCTTCTCTCTGTGTGTGCACATGCATGCCAGGGGTCTTTCTCTGTACGATCTAATCTCCTCTTCTTAAAAAGACACTGGTCATTTTGAATTAGGGCCCATCCCAAAGGCTATTGTAATTTTAACCACCTATTTGAAGACCCTATCTCCTAATACGGTCACATTCTGGAGTCCTGGAGGTTCAGATTTCAACATACAGTATAAATTTGGGGGAACACAATTCAGCCCATAATTCAGTATTGTTATATAATTTTACTATTTATTTTATGAGAATTAATGCTTCCTTTATTAAACACAACACAATATTAATAAACCACATTAAGAAAACAATTTTTCATGAACGTTTAAACATTGATTACAGACTTACTGGTAATTCAGTAAATTTCCTAAACTATTTAAATTAGAATTATAGTCTTACCATGACTTATTATTTGAAACTTCAAGTATTTTCATTTAAAGTTCTAGGCCAGCCCAGGCTGGTGTGGCTCAGTTAGTTGGAGCATCGTCCCCTGCATGGGAAGGTCTCAGTTTCAATTCCTGGCCAAGGAACATACTGGAGGCAACCCCGATCACTCTCTCTCTCTCTCTCTCTCTCCTTCTCTTTCCCTTTCCCCCTCTCTAAAATCAATTTTTTTTTACTATATATTTTTATTTATTTCAGAGAGGAAGAGAGAGGAAGAGAGAGATAGAAACCTCAATGATGAGAGACAATCGTCAATCAGCTGCCTCCTGCATGCCCCTCACTGGAGATGGAGCACACAACCCGGGCATGTGCTCTGACCATGACCTCTTGGTTCACAGGTCAATGTTCAACTACTGAGCCATACTGATGGACTCTAAAATCAATTTTAAAAAACAGGTACCTTTGACATTCTAGGTCAGACTGCTTACGCTTCACAGTGTATTGGATTTAACATCAGCTGTACAGCTTACCAGTATATTCTAGATAGACTGAAGATACACTGAAGATGACTAAAAATGTCAAACAAATGCCAGACTTTGAAAGTGGTAAACGCAGCCCCAGATCTTTCTAAAATCTCCCTCAGCTTCACTAGGATGCAATTTAAAGGTATTGCCTCTCAACCCAATAATCAAATGTCATTTCTCTAAGGTTCCTCCTTTGGAACTTGACTCATGTTCCCATGTACCACTCGCCAACTGTATCCCAGTTTTCAGAATACTCTACTGGGCGTGTGTGTAAATCAAGCACAGGCTGTGTATCAACGTATCTTTCTATCTCTCAGCACCTAGCAAAGGTGTGCCACATAGATGTTATGGGTGGAATTATCTACACTAATAAAAGAGAAACATGCAAATTGACCATCCCTCCACTACACCCACCAGCCAATCAGGGGTGAGTATGCAAATTAACCCAACAAAGATGGCAGTGGCCATGGAGCTGGAGCAAGCAGGAGGCTTGGGTTGCCCCTGACAATGGAGGAAGCCAAGCTTCCCACCTGCCCTGGCCTCCGCTCAAGGAGTGGCTGGGAGCCTGAGTCACCGGGCGGTGTGGCCAGCCTGAAAATGGCCCTCAGCCCCTTACCCAGGCTTGCCAGGCACCCCAGCGGGGACCCTCACCCCATGGGGGCATGGCCAGCCTGAAAACAGCCCTCAGCCCCTCACCCAGGCTTGCCAGGCACCCCAGCGGGGACCCTCACCCCATGGGGGCATGGCCAGCCTGCAAACCACCACAGGCCTCTCGCCCAGGCCGCTCCACTCCCCAAGGGAACCCCCACCCTGACCTGGGACACCCTTCAGGACAAACCAGCTGGCCCCCACCCATGCACCAGTCTCTATCTATACTAATAAAAGGGTAATATGCTAATTAGACTGGGAGACCTTTCAGGAGACCTTCCGGACATTCTTCTGGACAAAGCCATGGTGGCGGGGCCGAGATAGAGGTGGTTAGAGGCCAAGAGGGGAGGGCAGTTGTGGGTGATCAGGCCAGGATGGGACAGCAGTTGTGGGTGATCAGGCCAGTTGGGGGGGGGGGCCAATGGGGGTGATCAGGCTGGAGGAGGGGGGGCAGTTGGGGGTGAGAAGACCAGCAGAGGGGCCAGTTGGGGGCAAGCAGGCCATCAGTGGGGGTCAGTTGGGGGTGATCAGGACAGTGGGGGGGGGCAGTTTGGAGTGAGCAGGCCAGCAGGGGGGCAGTTGGGGGAGAGCAGGCCAGTGGGGAGGGAAGGTGGGGTGAGCAGGCCAGCAGGGGGGCCAGTTGGGGGCAAGGAGACTGGCAGGGGGGGCAGTTGGGGGCAAGCAGACTGGCATGCAGAGTGGTTAGGGGCAATCAGGCAGGCAGGCAAGTGAGCGATTAGGAGCCAGCAGTCTCGGATTGTGAGAGGGATGTCCAACTGCCGGTTTAGGCCCGATCCCTGTAAACCGGCAGTAGAATATCCTTCAAGGGGTCCCAGATTGGAGAGAGTGCAGGCCGGGCTGAGAGACACTAGTGTTCCTTACAAATTCATATGTTGAAGTCCTCACTCCCAGGACTTCCAAATGTGTCCTTGGAGATAGGGTCATTACAGATGTAATTAGAAGATGAGGTTCTAATGGAGTAGGCTGGGGCCCCCAATCCAATATGACTGGTGTTCTTATAAAAAGGGAAGATTTGGACACAGACATGCAGACAGGGAGGATGCCATGTGAACATGAAGGCAGAGATTGGGGTGATGCTTGTAGAAGCTAAAGGACATCAAGGATTTCCAGCAACCACCAGAAGCTAAGTCAGAGGCAAGGTACAGATTCTTTCTCACAGCCTCAGAGGGAATCAACCTGCCGGCACCTTGACTTTGGACTTCCAGCCTCCATAACAGTGAGACAACAAATTTCTGTGCTTAAGGAACTGGATTATGGTACTTTACTATGGCAGCTCTAGGAAACTGTTGGAGTGCGTACCAATAAACAGAGGGAAAACATGCCCAGACAATAGGCATCACTGGGACATGTGGTTCCCCTGCCCATAAACACTTGTTGGACTTGATTCTCATAAGTTTCTTGTATCCTTTTCACTGTCTCTTCCTGACAAAACTGCATAGGTTTGTAAGTGACAGGAATAAGGCCTGTTGCTTGCTCTGCGCAGAGTGCCTCAGTCTACCTCCAATGGATTCATTCTTTCTCAGTGCTGCCGAAGTTGTCATTTGCTTAAAGGAATGCACACCCAAAATAAAACTTCAGAAGAGAAGAAACAAGCTTCACACTATGTGCCTCAAACTTAAAAGCACAAACTTATTTGCAGATGCATATTTTTAAGTGCTCAGCACCAGTCTCCAGGCCGGGCACACATTCATTCTGGCCCTCATGTTTTTTATGCTCTTGGAGCCCGTTCTCAACTATTTACAGCTACATTTCTTACTTGGGAGCTGGACTTGGGGATCTCCAGAGAAGTTTTGGAAACTGAAACCAGAGAACAAATTTGTGTTTGTGGCTCAGGCTTCGACCCCACCCTGTCAAGCACTAGGTTCTGATCATTCTGTTGCTTAAAATCCAGGCATTTTAGCAGCTGTGGGTCAGGTACCACAGAGCCCCAATTTTAACTTCTTTGCTCAGGATGGCCTGCCTCCCATGCATCCACAAGTATTAAGAAACCAGGATGGCCTTAGCTGGTTTGGCTCAGTGAATAGTGTCAGCCTGCAGACTGAAGGGTCCCAGGTTTGATTCCTGTCGAAGGCACATACCTGGGATGTGGGCTCAATCCCCAGTAGGGGGCATGCAGGAGGCAGCCAATAATGATTCGCTCTCATCATTGATGTTTCTATCTCTCCCTCCCTTTCCATTCCTCTCTGAAATCAATAATAAAATAAAATAAACAAAAAAGAAGCCAGGATAGGTCCACTTAAAAGAAAAAAGGAAGAGAATTCACATCTTTCCCTGTGTATGGTTCTGTGCAGATGTCAGCTCATCAAATTTCATTAATGTAAAACCCACTTGGAGACAAGGTATTTTCACATGGAGAAGCTGATGTTTGGAGAAGTTCACGTGAGTGCCCACATTCATGTGACGTTTATGGTAGGTCTGGGACTCAGAACCAGACTTTGAGCTTGTGCTTTTCCACCTTAGCAACAGGGGTCATATAGAGCCTGGTCAGCTGTGTAGACAATAAACAGAAAAGTAGACTAAGGTGACTGCTGCAAATGGGTATAAGGCAGAGCTGAGAGTTTCCAGGCAACCAAGGAACAGACTGCCGGGTGCTTATCTGATTAGTAGGTCAAATAAAGTTAGTAGGTCAAGAAAAAGAAACTTCCTGGAAAATTTGAAACTGTCTGACAAAATTACGAAGATCTTTTGTAATTATGGGATCAATAATTATGTCCAAAGTCTACCAACATTCAGGAGCTGCCTAATTTACCTCTCTTGGAAAATGGGGGTCAAAATGGTCTGGACTCAGTTTTGGGGGGCATCTGGGGATGTGAGCAGTGTGGGGATATGAATGACAATTACTAGAAGCAAGGTACCAAGGAGATGCCAGGCCAGAGTCTAAATGAACAGGCTAGTGTGAGGTCTCTAAGCCACAGGGTATGGGCCAGGCATATGTGTGTGTTTGTGTGTAGGAAGGGACCAGTGATTGAAGAGGTCAAAGCAGATGGAAACAGAATAAGTCTGGAGTCATTCCTGACTCAAGTAAATGGCTTACATGTTTTATTTTCTAAAAGCAGCACTCACATCTTCTAGGATGTGTGTGTGAAGCCATGTACATAAACAGAAGCACCTGTCAGCTGGCCACTCTTTACATTATCCTTTGATTAAAGGTGAGACCCCAGTGTCCCTCAGGAAGGCATTTCTGTGCGTGGTTCAAGCAATGGGCTGTAGCTGTTGGATGATGAACAGGCTAAGAGCAGGGACAGATGGGTGAAGGAGCCCCATTGACCCCCTCCAGCTAGCCCCCTCCCCTCTTTTCCCCACCCCAGGCCTTCAGCACCTTATTGTCTGTGTCTATGGGTTATTCATATATGCATACAAGGTCTTTGGTTGATTAGCTCCCATCTACCTACCCTCCCCTGCCTTCCCTCTGAGATTCCATACTCTGTTCCATGCTTCCATTCATCAGTTTATTTTGTTACTTAGATTCCACATATGAGTGAGATCATGTGATACTTGTCTTTCTCTGACTGACTTAATTCACTTGGCATGATACTCTCCAGGTTCCTCCATGCTGTCTCAAAGGGTAAGAGACTCTTCTTTTATACTGCTGCATAGTATTCCACAGTGTAAATGTCCCACAGCTTTTTTATCCACTCATCTACTGATGGGCACCTGGGCTGTTTCCAGATCTTAGCTATTGTAAAATGTGCTGCTATGAACATAGGAGTGCATACATTCTTTCTGATTGGTGCTTCGGATTTCTTAAGATATATTCCTAGAAGTGGAATCACTGGGTCAAATGGAAGTTCCATAATTAATTTTTTGAGGAAACTCCATACTGTTTTCCACAGTGGCTGCACCAGTCTGCATTCCCACCAGCAGTGCACGAGGGTTCCTTTTTCTCACCAGCACTTGTCATTTGTTGATTTGTTGATGGTAGCCATTCTGACAGGTGTGAGATGGTACCTCATTGTCGTTTTGATTTGCATCTCTTGGATGATTAGTGACTTTAAGCATTTTTTCATATGTCTCTTGGCCATTTGTATGTCCCCTTTGGAGAAGTATCTATTTAGGTCCTCTGCCCATTTTTTTATTATTAAATTGTTTGTCTTCCTTTTGTTAAGTTGTATAAGTTCCTCATATATTTTGGATATTAACCCTTTACCAGATGTATCATTGCCAAATATGTTCTCCCATACAGTGAGAGCTCTTTTTGTTTTGTTGATAGTTTCTTTTGCTGTGCAGAAGCTTTTTAGTTTGATGCAGTCCCATTTGTTTATTTTCTCCTTAGTTTCCTTTGCCTTAGGAGGTGTATTTGTAAACATATTGCTATGAGAGATGTCTGAGATTTTGCTGCCTGTGGTTTCTCCTAGGATTTTTATGGTTTCATGACTTACATTTAAGTCTTTTATCCATTTTGAGTATGGTATAAGTTGGTGATCTAGTTTCATTTTTTTGAATGTATCTGTCCAATTTTCCCAACACCATTTATTGAAGAGACTGTCTTAACTTCATTGTATGCTCTTACCTCCTTTGTCAAATAAATTGAGCATAATGGCTTAGGTCAATTTCTGGGTTCTCTGTTCTGTTCCATTAGTCTATATGTCTGTTCTTGTGCCAGTATCAGGTTGTTTTGAGTACAGTGGCTTTGTAGTATAACTTGAAATCTGGTATTGTGATTCCTCCAACTTTGTTTTTCTTTCTCAAAATTGCTGCAGTTATTCAGGGTCTTTTTTTATTCCAAATAAATTTTTGGAGTATTTGTTTTAGCTCTGTGAAATATGCCGTTGGCATTTTAATAGCGATTGCATTGAATCTGTAGATTGCCTTGGGTAGTATAGCCATTTTAATGATGTTGATTCTACCCGCCCATGAACATGGTATATTCTTCCACTTGTTTATATCTTCTTCTATCTCTTTTTCCAACGTCCTGTAGTTTTCTGAGTACAGGTCTTTTGCCTCCTTGGTTAAGTTTATTCCTAAGTATCTTAATTTTTTTGTTGTTGCAGTGGTAAATGGGATTGTTGGTTTAGTTTCTCTTTCTGAGAATTCATTATTGGTATATAAAAGAGCCATTGAATTTTTGGTGTTGATTTTGTATTCTGCTACATTGCCAAGTTCATTAATTAAATCTAGTAGGATTTTTTGGTGGAATCTTTAGGGTTTTCAATGTACAATATCATGTCATCTGCAAATAATGAAAGTTTTATTTCCTCCTTTCCATTTTGGATGCCTTTTATTTCTTCTTATTGTCTGATCACTGTGGCTAGGACTTCCAGTACTATGTTGAGTAAGAGTGGTGAAAGTGGACATTCCTGTCTTAATCCTGTTCTTAGGGGAAATGCTTTTAGTTTTTGATCATTGAGTATGATGTTCAGTGTAGGTTTGTCATATATGGCCTTTATCATGTTGAGATATGCTCCCTCTATTCCCACTCTGCTGAGAGTTTTTACCAAGATTGGTTGCTGGATTTTGTCAAATGCTTTTTCTGCATCTATTGATATGATCATGTGATTTTTGTCTTTCAATTTGTTTATGTGATATATCATATTTATTGATTTGAGAATATTGTACCAGCCCTGCATCCCTGGAATAAATCCCATTTGGTCATGGTATATGATCTTTTTAATATATTGCTGGGTGTGATTTGCTAATATTTTGTTGAGGATTTTATCATCTATTATCATCAGGCATATTGGCCTGTAATTTTCTTTCTTTGTAGTATCTTTATCTGGTTTGGGAATTAGAATAATGCTGAAAAGAATAACACATAAAAAGAGTTTGGAAGTGTTCCTTCCTTTGGATTTTTTAAAATGGTTTGAGGAGTATAGGTGTTAGTTCTTCTTAGAATGTTTGGTAAACTCCCCTGTGAAGCCACCAGACCTGGGCTTTTGTTTGCTGGGAGTTTTTTTATTACTGCTTCTATGTCATCGGTTGTTATTGGCCTATTCAGGTTTTCTGATTCCTCATTATTCAGTTTTGGGTGATTGTATTTTTCTAGGAATTTGTCCATTTCATCCACATTGTCCAGCTTGTTGGTATATAGTTTGTTCATAGTATTTTCCTACAATCCTTTGTGTTTCTGTGTGTCAGTGGTTACTTCTCCACTTTCATTTCTGATTTTATTTGGGTCTTCTCTCTTTGTTTCTTGATGATCTGGCTAATGATTTATCAATCTTGTTTATCCTTTCAAAGAACCAACTCTTGGTTTTATTTATTTATTTATTTACTAGAGGCCCGGTGCACAAAATTCGTGCACAGAGGGGGGTTGTCCCTCAGCCCAGCCTGTACCCTCTCCAATATGGGACCCCTTGAGGGATGTCCGACTGCCCGTTTAGGCCCGATCCCAGTGGGTAGTCGGATCCCTAAATGGGCAGTCGGACATCCCTCTCACAATCCAGGACTGCTGGCTCCCAACTGCTTGCCTGCCTGCCTTCTTGATTGCCCCTAACCGCTTCTGCCTGCCAGCCTGATCACCCCCTAACCACTCTGCTGCCAGCCTGTTTGCCCCCAACTTCCCTCCTCTGCCGGCCTGGTCACTCCTAACTGCCCTCTCCTGCAGGGTTGATCACCTCCAACTGCCCTCCCTTGCAGCCTTGGTCCCTCTCAACTGCCCTCCCTTGCAGGCCAGGTGCCTCCCAACTGCCCTCTCCTGCTGGCCATCTTGTGGTGGCCATCTTGTGTCCACATGAGGGCAGGATCTTTGACCACATGGGGGCAGCTATATTGTGTGTTGCAGTGATGATCAATCTGCATATTACTCTTTTATTAGGTAGGATAGAGGCCTGGTACAGGGGTGGGGGCCAGCTGGTTTGCCCTGAAGGGCATCCCGGATCAGGTGGGGGTTCCCTTGGGGTGTGGGGCGGCCTGAGCGAGGGGCCTGTGGTGGTTTGCAGGCCGGCCACGCCCCCTGGCAACCCAAGCGGAGGCCCTGGTATCTGGAATTTATTTTCCTTCTATAATTGAAACTTTGTAGCCTGGAGCGGAGCCAAGCCTGGGGTTCTCTCCGAGGCCGGCAGCCATTTGTGTTGGGGTTATAATTGAAACTTTGTTGCCTTAAGCGGGTGAGCCCGGCCAGGGTGTGCGGAAAGCTTTGCTTCCCCTGTTGCCAGCGGCAACCCTGGCCTGCTCTCTCAAGCTCCATTCTGCTGCCATTTCTGTTTGAATTTGTTTACCTTCTATAATTGAAACTTTGTAGCTTGAGTGGAGGCTTAGGCCTGGCAAGGGCAGGCGGAAAGCTTGGCTTCCTCTGTTACCTAGGAAACCTTGCTCTCTGTGGCTGTAGCCATCTTGGTTTGGGTTAATTTGCTCGCTCTGATTGGATGGTGGGTGTGGCTTGTGGGTGTGTCGGAGGTATGGTCAATTTGCATATTTGTCTATTATTAGATAGGATTTATTTATTTATTTATTTATTAGTCTCTATGTTATTTATTTCTGCTCTAATCTTTATTATTTCATTCCTTCTACTTATTCTGGGCTTTTATTGTTGTTCTTTTCCTAGTTCTTTAAGTTGGAGGGTTAGATAGTTTATTGCTGCTTTTTCTTGCTTTTTGAGGTAGGCCTTGTAGTGCTATGAACTTTCCTCTCAGGACTGCTTTTGCTGTGTCCCAGAGATTTGGGGTTGTTGTGTTTTTATTTTCATTTATTGCCAGGAAGTTTTTTATTTCTTTCTTGATCTCCTTGGTAACCCATTCATTGTTTAATAACATGCTATTTGGCCTCCATGTGTTTGAATGTTTTTGGGTGTTTTTACTATAGTTGATTTCTTATTTCATTCCACTGTGGTCTGAGAAGATGCTTGATATGATTTAAATCTTCTTGAACTTGTAGAGACTTGTTTTAAGTCCTAACATATGATCTATCTTGGTGAATGATATATTCTGATATATACATACTTGAGGAGGATGTATATTCTGCTGCTTTGTGGTGAAATGTTCTATAAATGTCAATTAAATCCATCTAATCCAGCGTGTCCTTTAGCGTCACTGTTTCCTTGTTAAGTTTTTGTCTGGAAGATCTATCCAGGGAAGTCAGCAGGGTGTTAAAGTCCTCTACTATGACTGTATTGTTGTCCATCTCTCTGTTAAAGTCCTCTAGAAATTTATATATTTAGGTGCTCCTATATTGGGTGCATACATGTTTACTAGGGTTATATCAGCTTCTTGGATCAATCCCTTTAGTATTACATACTGGCCTTTTTTGTCTCTTATGATGACCTTCATTTTGAAGTCTATGTTGTCAAATATGAGTATTGCTACTCCAGCTTTTCTTGCTTTTCCATTTGCATGGAAAAAATTTTCCCTTTCCTTCACTCTCATTCTGTGTGTGTCTTTTGTTCTGAGGTGGGTCTCTTATAGACAGCATATATTTGGGTCATGTTTTTGTATCCATTCAGCTACCCAATGTCTTTTAAAAAAATGCATTTTATTGATTTTTTACAGAGAGGAAGGGAGAGGGATAGAGAGTTAGAAACATCAATGAGAGAGAAACATCGATCAGCTGCCTCCTGCACACCTCCTAATGGGAATGTGCCTGCAACCAAGGGACATACCCTTGACCAGAATCAAACCTAGGACCCTTGAATCCACTAAGCCAAACCTGTCAGGGCTACCCAATGTCTTTTGATTGGAGCATTTAATCCATTTGCATTTAAGGTGGTTACTGATAGGTACTTATTTATTGTCATTTTAATTTGTATGCCTAGGTTTCTCTCTCTGCTTCTTCTTCTCATTATAGCAGTCCCTGTAGCATTTCTTATAATGCTGTCTTAGTGGTAATGTACTCTTTTAGCTTTATTTTTTGTCTGGAAAGCTCTTTCTTTGACCATCTATTTTGAATGATAGCTTTGTTGGATATAGTAATCTTGGGTTCCGATCCTTGCCTTCCATCACCTTGAGTACTTCATGCCATTCCCTTCTGGCCTATAGAGTTTCTGATGAGAAATCAGGTAACAGTTTGCTTTTCTCTTGCTGCTTTTAAGATACTCTCTCTGTCTTTAATTTTTGGCATTTTAATGATGCTGTGTCTGGGAGTGGGCCTGTTTGGGTTCTTCTTGCTTGGGACTCTGTGCCTCCTGAAGTTGCGCGACTTTTTCCTTTACCGGGTTAGGGAAGTTTTCTGCCATTATTTCTTCAAACATGTTCTCCATCCCTTTCTCCCTTTCAGCCTCTTCTGGCACACCTGCTAGTCAAATATTGTTATGTTTCACATGGTCCCACAGCTCCCTTAAGCTGTCCTCCTGTTTTTAAATTATTTTTCTTTTTGGTTCTCTGATTGATTTTTTCAAACCTGTCTTCTAATTCACCAATTTGATCCTCAGCTTCCCCTAATCTACTGTGTATTCCTTCCAATGAGTTCTTTATTTGTGTTATGTCATTCTTTATTTCCGACTGTTATTTTTTTCATAGTTACTATTTCTTTTTTTATGATTTTGAGCATCTTTACCATCATTACCCTGAACTCTGTTTTAAATAAATTTCTTATCTCTGCTTCATTTATCTCTTCTTCTGGAGAATTCTCTTGTTCTTTCATTTGGGGGGTTCTTTGTCTCCTTATTTTGGCTTTCTGTTTGGGTTTGTGACTATGGTTTAGGTAGATCCTCTACACCTCTTAATCTCTAGTGCATGACAGTGTTAAAGACTATTTCTGACTAATTAGATCAAGCAAATACTCAAAGTCTTCAGAGACCACCTCTGCCTACAGACTGTTAGAATTGTCCTCAGGCAATTGTCCTCAGGTGTGGTGGGAGTTTTTTTCAACAGGGTGGGGGTAGTTGCTTCTGCCTGGAGGCTAATTGTTATTTTTAGTCTCTTAAGTGGCCTCAGAGCAATGTGTTTTCCAATAGGGTGGTTCAATTGTGTTCCCCCCAGGCAAGTCAAATGTCTGTGCTGGAAAGATGTCCCCTGCTACATGAAGAAATGACTCAGCACAGGAAACTGGGGGTGTCTGCCTTTTGATCTCTAACTCCCTAGTCCTGGCTTCTGCTCTCACAGCTCCTGTCCTCTTCACCCTCCCTCTGCCAGAGCACAGGGTGGGTGGCTCCACAGGAAATTTTGTGCATTGGCATTTCAAAAGGGTGCCTGAATTTTCAGCTGTCACTCTCTGACAGACAACAACCCCACTGCTTTTCACAGCCAGATGTTATATGGGTAACCTCAGTTGTGGTGTTCTCTGCTGGGGGACCCAGCTTGGGGATTAGACCCTAGAGTTCTCAGTGGCAACCCCCCACAGCTGAGATATCTCTCCAGGACTTCAGTTGCTGTTTGTGGGCTCCCGGCCAGCCCTTTTGTGCCTCCACCCTTCCTATCAGTCCCTATGCAGTCTCCACTTTTGGTCCTTAGGTATTAGGGTTCTCTCCTGTGAGTCTTCCTTTGATTATTCAGTAAAGTTTTTCTGTATTTTAGTTTTAATTCCAGGTTGTTTCTGGGAGAGTGTCTGTGCAACATCACTTACTCTGCCGCCATTTTTAATCTTTCATCATGAGTCTTCTTAAAATAAATAATTTTAGCTCTGGCCAGTGCAGCTCAGTTGGTTGCGCATTGTCCCATGCATCAAGAGGTAGCCAGTTCAATTCCAATTCAGAGCACTTGCCCAGGTTGCTGGCTTGATTCCCAGTAGGGGGTGTATAGGAGGCAGCCAACCAAATGTTTCTCTCATAATTGTTTCTTTCTCTCCCTTTCCCTTCATCTCTCTCTAAAAATCAATAAAAGCATAAATATAATACACATATATATATTTACAATAAAAGCTTACTAACTGATAGATGAATCATGACTGAGAAACAAAGAAAATCCATCCATATGCCACTTAGAGAGTTGAAACTAAATAATTATGAGGACACAATTATAGAGCACATGTATGAGTTAGAAGCTAAAAAAATATTAAAATATTTTTCACCTATAAAATTCAGAGGGGGTCAAATGGAGGAAGTATTAACAGTTTAATCTTTCATAGAAAGGAATCGATCAGTATTTTCAAAATTGAGATATAAAGTTGTAAAAATAAACAATAACCCAGCCTCTTTTTTCTTCATACAGCTTCCATTATATGAGTCCACATTTATAAAAGCAATTTTGCTTATAAGCCATTTTTACTATCTATATGAATAGAATATATTCCGACCATGTTCTTATTTATGAGCAAGGGGTTTGGATTGATATAAAACACTTTCATATCTTTTTTTAAAAATATAGTTTTTATTGATTTCAGAGAGGAAAAGAGAGGGAGAGGGAGATAGAAACATCAATGATGAGAGAGAATCATTGATAGGTGGCTGCCTCCTGTATGCCCCACACTGGGGATCAAGCCCCCAACCTGGGCATGTGCCCTGACTGGGAATCGAACCCTGACCTCCTGGTTCATAGGCTGATGCTCAACCACTGAGCCACGCTATCTGGGCAACACTTGCATCTCTTCATGTTCAGGACTGTTTGCATTTTTTGTAATAAGCATTTTTTAAATAAAAAATAATTTATAAGTTATTGCACCAGGAAGGCTGGAGGGGTATATGCCAAGATGATGTGAGTTCATTCTCCATGATGTGACTGTAGATGATACTTAGTTGTGTAACTGTTTTCAGAAAGGTCTGGACTTCAAGGTTCCAAGGTTCTTCACAGCACACTTCCTGCTTACTTTCCAGACTCAGCTTTCTTATTTTCTCCCTATTGAAGTCATGTGCTGCACACTCTCATCACATTGATCTACTCATACTTTTCTGGCCAGTTCACCTGCTCTCACTTCTGGCCTTTTGCATTTCTGTTTGCCCACCCTTTGCCTTCTCTCTGTCTGGCCCTCCACCATCCATGTTCCTGTTCCTGGATAATGTTTACTCATATTTAATTATTAACATTTTTATTGAGGTAAAATATGTAGCATAAAATAACATTTACCATGTTAGCCATTTTTTCATTGTACAATTCAAGGGCATTAAGAACATTCCCACTGTTGCACAACAATCACCACCATCCATCTCCTGAACTCTTTTAATCCTCCCAAACTGAACTCTGTCTAACTTCCATTCCCCCTTCTCCCAGCCTCTATTCTACCTTCTGTCTCTACAGATTTGCTTATTCAAGGTACTTCATAGGATCAAACAGTATTTGACCTTTGTGTTGCTTATTTCACTTACAAGAAGAGTGTCTTCAATGCTCATCCTTGTAACACATGCCAGAAAAGTCTTTTACTCCAGGAGGGTCGCCCTTTCTGTTCTGTCACGTCTTCACCTGATTGGATAAAGTCCATTCATATTAGGGAGGACAATCTGCTTGACTCAGTCTACAAATTTAATATTAATCTCATCCAAAACCACCCTTATAGAAATACCTAGAATAATATCCCATGGCTCAGTCAAGTTGACACATCAACCATCATGCATGCTCCCCAAGTCATACATGTGCCAGTTTTGTGATCCAATAGCTTCAAAGGCATTATTGGGGCAATTGTAGGATTTAAATATTGGCTATCCTTCCTATATAATAAAAGGATAATATGCAAATCGACCGAACAGCGGAATGACCAGTCGCTATGACGTGCACTGACCACCAGGGGGAAGACTCTCAATGCAGGAGCTGCCCCCTGGTGGTCAGTGCGCTCCCACCAGGGGAGTGCTGCTCAGCCAGAAACCGGGCTCATGGCTGGCGAGCACAGTGGCAGTGGCAGGAGCCTCTCCCGCCTTCGCAGCAGTGCTAAGGATGTTCACTGAGGGGTCCCAGACTGTGAGAGGGTGCAGGCCAGGCTGAGGGAACCCCCACACACACACACACCCCACAGTGCATGGATCTTGTGCACTGGGCCTCTAGTATTTTAGATAATATATTTTGAGTTAATGTTACATTTCTTGAATATAAGGTGAATTCCTCGAATATTTCTTAAGAAATATATGCTGTAGAATTTAGGAATAAAAAGACTCAAAATCTATTTTCAAAAGATTCAGCTTTTATTCCCCAAATCTCTATCTCTTTATATTACTTACTAGTGCCCCAGTGCATGAAATTTGTGCATGGAGGGGGGGGGGGAGTTCCCTCAGCCCAGCCTGCACCCTCTCCAATCGGGGACCCCTTGGGGGATGTCTGACTGCTGGTTTAGGCCCGATCCCAGAGGGACCGCTGGCTCCTAACCACTTACTTGCCTGCCTGCTTGATTGCCCCTACCTGCCTCTGCCTGCCTGATCACCCCTAACCTCTCTGCCTACCTGCCTGATGGCCCCCAACGACCCTCCCCTACCGGCCTGATCTCATCCACAACCGCCCTCTCCTGCCGGCCTGGTTGCCCCCAACTGCCTGCCCCTGCCAGCTTGATCTTGCCCCCAAATGCCCTCCCCTGCAGGCCTGATCTCACCCCCAATTGCCCTCCTCTGCCGGCCAATTTGGTTCTGATTGGTCAGTTTCTATGCCAGTCAGTGTCAAAAGCTCTGCCTCCTAGGCAGCCATTGGCTCCTCACACATCACCCAGATTTGGTTCTGATTGGTCGGTTTCTATGCCAGTTAGCTTCTCTGGGCCTATCAACAGGGCCTGATCAGAAAGGCAGGGCTGATCCGCAGCCCTGTTGGAGTCCTAGAGAGAAATGGAGGTGTGGCTGCTGGCCTAGCCCGGAGAGAAAGAGAGAAGCAAGTGCTGATCAATAGCTGCCACACAGGCTGCGGATCGGACCCTGCTTCTCTTTTCAGGCCTCTCTCCGGGCCTGATTCGCAGCCCCCTCAGCAGTCAGTGCTGGGTCACCATGCCTGCAGCCACAGCAGTCAGCGCTGGGTTGCAATGGCAACCCAGCGCTGACTGCAGGACTGGCTTCTGGTTGGTTGAGCCTCCAGTCGTGCTGGACCCAGGATTTTTATATATTAGGATATCTATTTCTCTCTACATCTAGAAAACAATATGACAAAATGTTAGCAAATGATGACTATATAGATGAAGGAAAAATGAGTTTTCAATAGACTATTTTTGCAATTTTTCTATAGGTTTTACATTTTTCAAATACAAAGTTAAGGAAATTTTTAAAATTTTCCATTTTTATAGAGTCAATTCTGACATAATTTCTTCTACTGATTTATGTGTATGAATATTTGAAATAGCTTAAATGTCCAAAATTAGGTGAATGGGTGAAATATAGTGAGCTCAGAAGTGCCCTGAACTACTGCCATTATATCTCTACCAGGTGGCATATTTCCCAGCTTATTAAATTTCTTTTTTCTTGAGGTCTAACTTATATCCAGAAATTACATACAATAAAATATAAAAATCTGTAGTGTACAGTTTGATTTTTACATGTGTATGTATATTGCATTTCAAATATAGAACATTTTTAGCACCCCTCACTCTCTCCTAGTTAGTAGCACCCCTCCCCACTAAAGCTGACAATTATTCTGATGCTATCTCAATAGACTAGTTTTGCCTGTTTGTGGACTTGATTTTTTTAAGCAGTTATAATAAGCGTTCTTTTTTATTTATTTATTTTTTAATTTCTTTATTGATTAAGGTGTTACATATGTGTCCTTATTCCCCCATTATCCCCCCATCCCCCCACTCATGCCCTCACCCCCCTGTTGTCTGTGTCCATTGATTAGGCTTACATGCATGCATATAAGTCCTTTGGTTGATCTGTCCCCCTTACCCCCACCCTCCCCCACCTTCCTTCTGAGGTTTGACTGTCCGATTGATGTCTCTCTGTCTCTGGATCTATTTTTGTTCATCAGTCCATGTTGTTCACTATATTCCATAAATAAGTGAGATCATGTGATATTTATCATTCTCTGACTGGCTTATTTCACTTAACATAATGCTCTCCAGTTCCATCCATGCTGTTGCAAATGGTAAGAGTTCCTTCTTTTTTATAGCAGCGTAGTATTCCATTGTGTAGATGTACCACAGTTTTTTAATCCACTTATCTGCTGATGGGCACTTAGGCTGTTTCCAAATCTTAGCTATTGTAAATTGTGCTGCTATGAACACAGGAGTGCATATATCCTTTCTAATTGGTGTTTCTAATTTCTTGGGATATATTCCTAGAAGTGGGATTGCTGGGTCAAATGGGAGTTCCATTTTTAGTTTTTTGAGAAAACTCCATACTGTTCTCCACAGTGGCTGAACCAGTCTGAATTCCCACCAGCAGTGCACAAGGGTTCCTTTTTTTCCACATCCTTGCCAGCACTTGTCCTTTGTTGATTTGTTGATGATAGCCAGTCTGACTCGTGTGCGATGGTACCTCATTGTCGTATTGATTTGCATCTCTCTGATGATTAGTGACTTTGAGCATGTTTTCATATGTCCCTTGGACTTCCTTCTGTCTTCTTTCGAAAAGTATCTATTTAGGCCCATTGCCCATTTTTTGATTGGGTTGTTTATCTTCCTTTTGTTAAGTTGTATGAGTTCCCTGTAAATGTTGGTGATTAAGCCCTTTTCAGTGATAACATTGGCAAATATGTTCTCCCATGCAGTGGGCTTTCTTGTTGTTTTGTTGATGCTTTCTTTTGCTGTGCAAAAGCTTTTTATTTTGATGTAGTCCTATTTTTCTCTTTAGTTTCCGTTGCCCTAGGAGCAGTATCAGTGAAGAAATTGCTTTGGCATATGTCTGAGATTTTGCTGCCTGTGGATTCTTCTAGTATTTTTAGGGTTTCCTGTCTTATGTTTAAGTCCTTTATCCATTTTGAGTTTATTTTTGTGTATGGTGTAAGTTGGTAGTCTAGTTTTATTTTTTTGCAAGTATCTGTCCAATTTTCCCAACACCATTTATTGAAGAGACTGTCTTGACTCCATTGTATATTCATGCCTCCTTTGTCAAATATTAATTGAGCATATTGGCTTAGGTTGATTTCTGGGATCTCTATTCTATTTCTTTGATCTATATGTCTGTTCTTGTGCCAGTACCAAGCTGTTTTGAGAAGAGTGGCTTTGTAATACAGCTTGATATCTGGTATTGAGATCCCACCTACTTTGTTCTACTTTCTCAGGATTGCTGCAGCTATTTGGTGTCTTTTTTTATTCCAGATGAATTTTTGGAAAGATTGTTCTATGTCTGTGAAATATGCCATTGGTATTTTAATGGGGAGTGCATTGAATCTATAGATTGCTTTAGGTAGTATGGACATTTTAGTGATGTTGATTCTACCAATCCATGAACACGGTATGTTCCTCCATCTGTTTATGTCTTCCACTATCTCTTTTTTCAGTGTCCTGTAGTTTTCTGTGTATAGGTCTTTTACCTTCTTAGTTAAGTTTATTCCTAAGTATCTTAATTTTTCTGGTGTGATGGTAAATGGGATTGCTTTTTTAGTCTCTCTTTCTGTAAGTTCATTATTGGTGTATAGAAATGCCATAGATTTCCTGGCATTAATTTTGTATCCTGCTACATTGCCAAATTCATTTATTAAGTCTAATAATTTTTTTGATGGAGTCTTTAGGGTTTTCTATGTATAGTATCATGTCATCTGCAAATAAGGATAGTTTTACTTCTTCTTTTCCAATTTGGAAACCTTTTATTTCTTCTTCTTGTCTGATTGCAATGGCCAGTACTTTCAGTACTATGTTGAACAGGAGTAGTGAGAGTGGGCTGTCCTGTCTTGTTCCTGTTCTTAGGGGAAATGGTTTTAGTTTTTGCCCATTGAGTATGATGTTGGCTGTGGGTTTGTCATATATAGCTTTTATTATGTTGAGGTATGATCCTTCTATTCCCACCTTGCTAACAGGTTTTATCAAATTTTGTCAAATGCTTTTTCTGCGTCAATTTATATGACTTTGTGATTTTTATCACTCAATTTGTTTATGTGATGTATCATGTTCATTGATTTGCGGATATTGTACCATCCTTGCATCCCCGGGATAAATCCTACTTGGTCATGGTGTATGATCTTTCTGATGTACTGCTGGATCCGATTTGCTAGAATTTTGTTGAGGATTTTGGCATCTATGTTCATGATGGATATTGGCCTGTAATTCTCTTTCATTGTGTTATCTTTATCTCGTTTTGGTATTAGGGTGCTGGAAATCGACCATTGTCTCACTATAGAAAAGATGTAAAAGGGTCGTCAACCTTGAAGCTCTGAAAGGTCAGAGCCAACCACTCTCTATCTAATTGAGATAATGGTAACTGAGGCAACTTCCCCATCTTGTAACCATGTAAATACTTACTGATATGATAATCCACTTATTACCTGCCTAAGGGCTATGGGTGTATCCCAAACCTGCTTAAGGGTAATGGGTGTATCCCATAGTCTCAATAAAAGGGATAGCAAGGCCAGAGCCTAGCTGTAGTCCTCCCCCTAGAGGTGGACTCCCGCCTGGCCCCTCATTTACCCAAATTAACTCTTTTCCAGTCTCTTTTCATTTTGATTGCGGCCTTCTCCAGAAACCAGATCTGAACGGGAACCCTGAAACGCGCGGGACGTGAAAGGGGCTCCTGCATTAGGGTGATGCTGGCTTCATAGAATGAGCTTGGAAGTGTTCCTTCCTCTTGAATTTTTTGGAATAGTCTGAGGAGGATAGGTTTCAGTTCTTCCTTGAATGTTTGGTAAAACTCCCCTGTGAAGCTGTCTGGCCCTGGGCTTTTGTTTGCTGGAAGCTTTTTGATGACTGCTCCAATTTCTTCCATAGTTATTGGCCTATTGAGATTTTTAGAATCTTCCTAAGTTTTGGAAGGTTGTATTTTTCTAGCAATATGTCCATTTCCTACAGATTGTCTAGTTTGTTAGAATGGTGTTGTTCATAGTGTTTTTTAACAATCCTTTGTATTTCTGTGGGGTTTGTTGTTATTTCTCCTCTTTCATTTCTGATTTTGTTTATATAGGTCCTTTCTCTTTGCTTCTTGGTGAGCCTGGCTAGAGGCTCATCAATCTTGTTTATCCTTTCAAAAAAACCAGCTCTTGGTTTCATTGATCTTTTGTATCGTTTTTTTTTTGTTTGTGTTTTTGTTTTTTGGTCTCCATGTCATTTATTTCTGCTCTGATCTTTATTATCTCCTTCCTTCTGCTCACTGTGGGCTTTTCTTGTTGCTCTATTTTTAATTCTTTGAGTTGTAGTGTTAGATTATTTATTACCATTTTTTCTTGTTTTTTGAGGTAGGCCTGTAGAGCTATAAACTTCCCTCTCATGACTGCATTTATTATGTCCCATAGATTTTGGATTGTTGTGTTTTTATTGTCATTAGTTTCCAGGATGTTTTAAATTTATTCTTTGATCTCTTTGGTAACCCAATTACTGTTTAATAGCATGCTATTTAGCTTCCAAGTGTTTGCATTTTGGGGGTTGTTTTTATTTAGTTTATTTCTAATATTATGCCATTGTGGTCTAAGAAAATGCTTGATATGATTACAATCTTCTTGAATTTGGGGAGACTTTGCTTGTTCCCCAATATGTGGTCTATTTTTCAAAATGTCCCACGTGCACTTGAGAAGAACATATATTCCATGGCTTTGGGGTAAAATGTTCTGAATATGTCAATTAAGTCCATCTGATCTAGTGAGTCATTTAGGATTGCTGTTTCTTTTCTGATTTTTTTGTCTAGAGGATTTATCCAGTGATGTCAGTGGTGTATTAAAGTTCCCTAGTATGATTGTATTGTTGTCATTCTCTCCCTTGATATCTTCCAGGAGTCTTTTAATGTAGTTGGGTGCTCCTGCATTGGGTGCATATATGTTTATCAGGGTTATATCCTCTTATTGTATCAATCCCTTTAGTATTATGAAATGGCCTTCCTTATCTCTTGTTATGGCCTTCACTTTGAGGTCTATTTTGTCAGATATAAGTACTGCTACCCCAGATTTTTTTTTTTTCATTTCCATTTGCCTGAAAGATATTTTTCCATCCCTTCACTTTCAGTCTGTGTGAGTTCCTTGTTCTGAGGTGGGTCTCTTGTAGACAGCATATATATGGGTCATGTTTTTTTATCCATTCACTCACTCGATGTCTTTTGATTGGAGCATTTAGTCTGTTTATGTTTAAAGTTATTATTAAAAGGTAATTGTCGCCGAAACCTGTTTGGCTCAGTGGATAGAGCGTCTGCCTTTGGACTCAAGGGTCCCGGGTTCGATTCCGGTCAAGGGCATGTACCTTGGTTGTGGGCACATCCCCAGTGGGGGGTGTGCAGGAGGCAGCTGATCGATGTTTCTCTCTCATCGATGTTTCTAACTCTCTATCCCTCTCTCTTCCTCTCTGTAAAAAATCAATAAAAATATATTAAAAAAAAAGTAATTGTTTGTAGCCATTTTTATTTTTTGTGCCTATGTTCTTTCTTACCTTTTTATTTCTTCTTTTTACACCAGTCCCTTTAGCATTTCTTGCATTGCTGGCTTGGTAGTGACAAATTCCCTTAGCCCTTTTTTTTGTCAGTGAAGCTTCTTATTTCCCCTTCAATTTTGAATGAAAGCCTTGCTGGATAGAGTATTCTTGGATTCAGTCCCTTGCTTTGCATCACTTTGTTAATTTCCTTCCATTCTTTTCTGGCCTGATGTGTTTCTGTTGAGAAATCATTTGATAATCTAATGGGAGCTCCCTTGTATGTAACTTTCTGTCTCTCTTGCAGCCTTTAAGATTCTCTCTTTGTCCTGAACATTTGCCATCATAATTATGATGTGTCTTGGTTTGGGTCTTTTCGGGTTCATCTTGTTTGGAACTTTTTGTGCTTATGTGACCTTTATCTTCCCCACACCAGGGAAGTTGTCTGACATGATTTCTTCAAATAGGTTTTCTAACCCTTGTTCCTCTTCCTGTTGTTCTGGCACCCCTATTATTCGTATGTTGCTTCGTTTCATGTTGTCCCATAGCTCCCTTAGGCTCTTCTCTTGTCTTTTCATTTTTTTCTCCAATTGCAGTTCAGTTTGGGTGTGTTTTGCTTCCCTGTCTTCTAATTCGCTAATTTGGTCCTTCCCTTCTCCTAGTCTACTGTTGAAACTTTCCATGGTGTTTTTCATTGCAGCTATATCACTCTTCATTTCTTCTTGATTCTTACATAAGTTATTGATTTTTTCATCCATTACTTCTTGATTCTTACATAAGTTGTTGATTTTTTCCTCCATTGGTTTATGAACTAGATGACCCTTATTCTAAATTCTTTTTCTGACATATTGCTTACCTGCTTTTCTGGTGATTCCTCCTTGTCTTTATATATATATATATATATATATATATATATATATATATATATATATATATGTATATATATATATATATTGTTTTATATTTGCATTTTTTGAATCTAAATAAATCTTTATTGTTCAGATTATTACAATTGTTTCTCCTTTTTTCCCCCATATCTCCCCATCACCCGGTTCCCTCCCTGCCCCCGTTGTCCTTATCCATATGTGTATGATTTTTGTCCAGTCTCTTCCCATACCCCCCACACAGACACCCCTGTCCCCCTGAGAATTATCAATCCACTCCCATTCTATGCCTCTGATTCTATTATGTTCACCAGTTTATTCTGTTCCTCAGATTTTTAATTCACTTGATTTTTAGAATCACTTGTTGATAGATATGTATTTGTTGTTCATAATTTTTATCTTTACTTTTTTCTTCTTTTTCCTCTTTTTAAATACCTTTCAGCATTTCATATAATACTGGTTTGGTGGTGATGAACTCCTTTAGCTTTTTCTTATCTGTGAAGCTCTTTATCTGCCCTTCAATTCTGAATGATAACTTTGCTGGGTAGAGTAGTCTTGGTTGTAGGTTCTTGCTATTCATCACTTTGAATATTTCTTGCCATTCCCATCTGGCCTGCATAGTTTCTGTTGAGAAATCAGCTGACAGTCATATGGGTGCTCCCTTGTAGGTAACTAACTGTTTTTCTCTTGCTGCTTGTAAGATTCTCTCTTTGTCTTTTGCCCTTGGCATTTTAATTATGATGTGTCTTGGTGTGGTCCTCTTTGGATTCCTCTTGTTTGGGGTTCTGTGTGCTTTCTGAACTTGTAAATCTATTTCTTTCACCAGGTGGGGGAAGTTTTCTGTCATTATTTCTTCAAATAGGTTTTCAGCATCTTGCTCTCTCTCTTCTGGCACCCCAAAAATTTGGATATTGGTACGCTTAAAGCCATCCCGGAGGCTCCTTATGCTATCCTCACACTTTTGGATTCTTCTTTCTTTCCGCCTCTCTGGTTGGGTGTTTTTTTCTTCCTCATATTCCAGATCTTTGGTTTGACTCTTCGGGTGCCGTGGTCTACTTTGTATATTCTTTATTTCAGACAGTGTATGCATAATTTCTGACTGGTCCTTTTCCATTTTTTTTGGTATTCTCATTTAGGTCCTTGAAGGTCTCTTCAAGTTTATCAGCGGTTTTTAGAAGATTCTTGAGTAACCTTATAAATATGGTTCTGAACACTGTGTCGTCCATTAGTTTGCTTTCATCTATCTCTCCTACTTGTGACATACTTCGATGTCTCCACATTTTGGCTGCCTCCCTGTGTTGATGGAGTGGCTTTGTGTGGTCGGTGACCTATAGGGGCTGGTAGCTCAGCTTCCCCAATCACCCTAGGTGGTTGCTCTTGGTACTCCCCTTTGTGGGCTGAGTGGAAAGTCTTGGTGTAGTTAAAAGCCCTGATTGCTATTGGTACACTGGGAGGAATTGACCTCCGGTCCTATTGGCTGTGAGGACCTGCTGTGTCTGTAACGGAAGAATTGCTGTGCTGGAGACACAGTAGGGCTTTGGTGCTCACTGAGTCTGCCTCTTGAATGTGTCCCTTATGAGAGTGGTTGAAATCTGGTGTTGTCCACACCGACAGAAAAGTCACTCTCACTCTCCGACCGATGGCCAAGAGTCCCGTAGGCGTCTGGGTCCCCCGCATGTCCCCAGAAACTGGAGTTCAGAGTGGTTGGGATTGTTGGTATCACTGGCGGGAGTTGATCTCCAAGCCAGTTGGCTGTGAGGATCAGCAGTGTCTCCGCTGGGAGAGCTTCTGTGCTCAGCTTGGATGGGCGGAGTCTCAGGGTGGTGCAGACAAGCTTTGGTTTCCCGTCTGCTCCGCCCTAAGAGGGCCGGTTTCTCCGTGCCCGAATTAATGGCTGCGCGCCTCTGAGAGAAGGCAGCTTTCGAGCCTCTCCCGCTGCCTAACAGACCAGTTTCTCCCCAGCTGGGGCTGGATTTCAGTGCAGACCGGAGGTTTTGTTTTTCTCCTGAACGAGAAATCCAGTCACTGGGAGGGCTGTGCTCAGCTTGGATGGGGCGGAGTCTCAGGGTGGCGCAGACAAACTTGGTTTCTGTCCACGCCGCCCTAAGAGGGTCGGTTTCTCCGTGCCCTAATCAATGGCTGCGCGCCTCTGAGAGAAGGCAGCTTTCGAGCCTCTCCCGCTGCCAAACAGACCAGTTTCTCCTCGACCGCAGCTGGATTTCAGTGCAGTCGGGAGGTTTTGTTTTTCTCCCAAACGAGAAAGCTAGCCACGCATCTGCTGCCCTCCCTCTCCGCGCGCTGCGAGCAAGCCTGCCGTGTATTCAGCCACCTGGCCCGCCCCTTCCGCGCTCATGGATCTCCGCACCTCCACAGCTCCCGAGGCTCAACGTCCCCCTCTCTTTTTTCCTCTAGTTGTAGGTTTTCCACTCTGCCAGCTTTCCGGTGGTTCTGGACGGTGTGCACTCTGTTTTCCAGTTGTAGTTTCAAAATTGTTGTGGTAGGCAACAATTAGGTGTTTACCTATGCCGCCATCTTGGTTTCTCTATCTCCTCCTTGTCTTTCCTTTGGGGGTATCTTTGTCTACCCATTTTTGGTTTCACCAACTGATCTAGATGTTGAGTCGTGCAGGGGCTGCTCCTTGGGTGGCAGTGGCTCCTCGGGCTGCGGTTGCTCCTCAGGCACTCGCTGAAGTGGCTGCTCCTCAGTTGGCAGCAGCTCCTCTGGTGGGTGCTGTTCGCAGCAGTGGTGTCTCCTCTGGCTGGTGGGGGAGGCTGCTCATGCAGCTGCTGTTCCTTGGATGGGGGTGGGCTGCTCACATGGCTGCTGCTCCTCGGACAGGGGCGGACTGCTCATGTGGCTGCTGCTCCTTGGATTGGGTCTGTCTGCACGCTGCTGCTGTTCCTCAGATGGGGCGGGCTGCTAGTGAGGCTTCCACTTCTTGGCTACGGGCAGGTTGCTTGGCGGGCTGGTGCTCCTCGTATGGGTGCAGGTTCCTCATGCAGCTGCTGCTCCTCTGATGGGGGATGGGCTGCTTGCATGGCTGCTGCTCCTCAGGCAGGAGTGAGCTGCACGTGTGGCTGCTGCTCCTTGGACAGGGGCGGGCTGCTTACCCAGCTGCTGCTTGTCGGACAGGTGCAGGCTGTGTGTGGCTGCTGCTCCTCGGAGCAGTGCGGGCTGTGCAGGACTGCCACTCCTCAGACATGGGCAGTCTGCTCGGGCGGCTGCTGCTCCTCGGACGGGGAACGGGCTGCTTTCGTGGCTGCTGCTCCTCAGGCAGGAGTGAGCTGCACATGCAGCTGCTGCCCCTTGAACGAAGGTGGGCCGCTCACCAAGCTGCTGCTGGTCAGACTGTTGCAGGCTGTGTGTGACTGCTGCTCCTCGGAGCAGTGTGGGCTGCGCAGGGCTGCCGCTCCTCGGACGTGGGCGGGTTGCTTGGGCGGCTGCTGCTCCTCGGATGGGGGATGGGCTGCTCACGGGGCTGCTGTTCCTCATACAGGGGTGGGCTGCTCACACAGCTGCTACTCCTTGTACAGGGGATGGGCTGCTTGCGTGGCTGCCACTCCTCAGACGTGGGGAGTCTGCTCCTGTGGCTGCTGCTCCTCGGTCCGGGGTGGGCTGCTCGGGTGGCTGCTGCTCCTCAGACAGGTGCAGGGTGCAGGCTGCATGCAGCTGCTACTCTTCAATCGTGGGCGGGCTGCTCTAGCGGCTTCTGCTCCTCAGATGGGCAGGCTGCTCGCGTTGTTGCTGCTCCTCAGATGGGGAATTGGGCCACTCACACAGCTGCTGCTCTTTGCACAGGGGCAGGCCACGTGAGGCTGCTGCTCTTAGGCCTGGGGCGGGCTGCTCACTGGGTTGCTTCTCCTTGGACAGGAGCGGGCTGCTCACGTGTCTGCTGCTCACATGGTTGCAGTGCCCTGGGCTAAAGTGTTGGGCCGGTCAGAGGGGAGCATGCTTCAGAACTCACAGGAGCCTGCGCCCAGGGTGGCCGGAGACTTGTTGACTGTGGGACCACAGCCTAGGTAGCAGGTCCCTGGCAGGGGTGGCTGTAGAGTCCCAGGTATTCTCTGAGGGCACCCTGGGTGGAAGTGAGGCTGGGCTCCCAGTTACAGCAGCTCTCTGTGGACTTGATTTAAATGAGCTCACACAGTATGTATTCTTTCATGTCTGGCTTCTTCCCTTAATATCATTGTTGCACAATATTAAAGTCCACTCTACTGTTGATGGACATTTGGGATGCTCTTTGTTTATGAATAAAGTGGCTGTGAAGATTCTTGTACATGTCTTTTATGGGCAGACACAGTTTTTTTCTGTTGGATATTTATCCAGGAGAAGAATTTCTGGGTCACAGCATATACATATACTTGGTTGATACTACAAAATGGTTTTGTAATACAGTTGTTCTCAATTACATTCTCACTAGGAATATATGAGTGTTTTGGTTGCTTCACATATATATTTTTTAAATATGTTTTTACTAGAAGCTCGGTGCATGAAATTTGTGCACAGGTAGGGTCCTAGGCCTGGATGGCAATCAGGGCCAATCTGTGGGGCAATTGGCAGGCTGATCAGGGGGCCCCTGCTGGCACCTGCCTTGACTGGCCTGCTGCCACCCACTCGCCGGCTCCACCACCACCAGTAGCCTCCCTCTGTGGGGCGATCAGGAGGGCCGCCCCCCCTGGCACCCGCCTTGGCTGGCCTGGGGCCTGTGGGCTGGGGGCAGCTCCTGCATTGAGTGTCTGCCCTTTGGTGGTCAGTGTGCATCATAGCGACTGATTGTTCTGCTGGTCGTTCTGGCATTCGGCCAATTTGCATATTAGGCTTTTATTATATAGGACTAGAGGCCCGGTGCACGAAATTCGTGCACTGGGGAGGGTGTCCCTCAGCCCAGCTTGCACCCTCTCTAATATGGGACCCCTAGGGGGATGTCCAACTGCAGGTTTAGGCCCGATCCCTGTGGAATCGGGCCTAAACCTGCAGTTGGACATCCCTCTCACACGGATCGCCCCAGGCACCCCCAGGGAGCGGCCACGCCCCCATGTCACGCCCCCTGGGGTGCCGATCGCCCCAGGCACCCCCGGGGAGCGGCGGCATGGGCGTGGCCACGCCCCCCCGGGGTGCCGATCTCCCCAGGCAACCCCGGGGAGCAATGGCAGGGGCGTGGCCATGCCCCCCGGGGTGCCGATCGCCCCAGGCACGCCCGGGGAGCGGCCACGCCCCCTTGCCATGCCCCCAGGGGGTGCCGATCGCCCCAGGCACCCCCGGGGAGCAATGGCAGGGGCGCGGCCACGCCCCCCGGGGTGCCGATCACCCCAGGCACCCCCAGGGAGCGGGCACGGGCACGGCCACGCCCCCCCCCCGGGGTGCCGATAGCCCCAGGCACCCCCGGGGAGCAGCGGCACGGGCGCGGCCACGCCCCCCGGGGTGCCGATCGCCCCAGGCACCCCTGGGGAGCAGCGGCATGGGCGCGAACACGCCCCCCACGGGGTGCCGATCGCCCCAGGCACCCCCGGGGAGCGGCAGCAGGGGCGCAGCCACGCCCCCCGGGGTGACGATCACCCCAGGCACCCCCAGGGAGCGGGCATGGGCGCGGCCACGCCCCCCCGGGGTTCCGATCACCCCAGGCACCCCCGGGGAGCGGGCACGGGCGCGGCCACGCCCCCCCGGGGTGCCGATCGCCCCAGGCACCCCCGGGGAGCGGCAGCAGGGGCGCGGCCACGCCCCCCCGGGGTGCCGATCACCCCAGGCACCCCCGGGGAGCGGGCACGGGCGCGGCCACGCCCCCCCGGGGTGCCGATCACCCTAGGCACCCCCGGGGAGCAGCTGCACGGGCGTGGTCACGCCCCCAGGGGTGCCTATCACCCCAGGCACCCCCAGGGAGCGGTCACGGGCGCGGCCACGCCCCCCGGGGTGCCGATCACCCCAGGCACCCCAGGGGAGCAGCGGCTCGGGCGCGGCCACTGGGCACCGCCATCTTGATTTTATCAACGGTCGACAGGCCACCCGGAGTCCCGCCCTCAGCCTCCGCTGGCCCAATCATGGGCATAGCGGAGGTGCGGTCAATTTGCATGTTTCTCTATTATAAGGTAAGATTGATTTCAGAAGGAGGAAGGGAGAGAAAGAGGGAGATAGAAACATCAATAATGAGAGAGAATCAATAATGATTGGCTTCCTCCTGCATACCCCCTACGGGGGATCAAGCCCACAACCCGGGCATGTGCCCTGACTGGTAATTGAACCATGACCTCCTGGTTCATAGGTCGATGCTCAACCACTGAGCAACACCGACCAGGTGGTTGCTTCACATCTTGCTAACACTTAATATTGTCAATCCTTTTCATTTCAGCCATTCTAGTGAGGATGTAGTGATATTTTATTGTAGTTTTAACACTAAACTTTTATTAATTGTGTAAATAAAAATAATATGCCCATGAAATGGAGTATTATATAAATATAAACAAATGTGTTGTTAAATAATACAATATTGAGGATATGCTTATGATATGTTAAAGATGAAAAACAACTTATAAACTCTGTATGAAGTACACTTTTTATTTTAATGTATACATGTTAATAAAGAGGACTAGAAGAAATTTATAATGATAATAATAGTTGATTCCAGAGGAGGGATTAGTTTACTTTTCCTTATACTTTTCCATAATCATGAGATGTCCTACAATGAACAAATATCAGTTTTAAAAGTAGGAAAAAAGAATATTTTTAAGAATAATCTCTGCCTGATAAAAATGAACTTCTTATGTAAAAAAAAAATATATATATATATATATATATATATATATATATATATATATATATATATATATGCTGTACTCCTCTGGGCCTGTTTTATCACCTGCAAATAGGCCTACATCATGACCTTAACAGTGCTTATCACTGGGTGAGCACTCAGTAAATGATAGCCTTTGAAAGCATAACACTCCCAGGATTGCAGGGTGAAAGTCCCCTCAGGAGAGAGATGGAGTCTGAGTAAAGAATGAAAGGGACTTCCAGAGACAAGGCAGAGGCCAACTGGCAGGTTTCTACTGGTTCCTGAGTTTCTGGGTGCGGGGGGGGGGGGGGGGAGGAAGGGGGGCAGGTAAGTGGTAGGAAATGGGACGGGAAGTGGACATCCTAGGGCCACATGGGGATCATGGTGAGGACACCGAGTGGGGGCCTGGCTGTCTGTGCCTTCTGTGGTCTCAGAGCGGGCAGTGGTGGTGAGCCTGTGCCAGGGCCGTAGGAAGGTGAGGGTCTCGGTTCCCTCTTCACTCCTGATGATGGCACCAGGAGGTGGGCAGAGGACAATATTGCTTGGAGAGTACACGAGTTTTCTTAGAATCCTAAAGTGCAAGTTATCTGGGTCTGGCAACTTACTCCCACAGTAGATGGCACCTTGTGCCTGTCTACATCATCTCACTTGGTTTCCAACGCCACTTTAACTACACTTATCCCCACCTTTCCGCTGTATCCCCCTGAAATATTTACATGGTTCTGTTTTGGTCTGCAAAAACCAAGGCAACTGCTCCAAGCCACAAGTGCCCAGATTAAATCCAGGTGAAGGAGGCAGGGCTGGCCACCAGCAGTGCAGCCCTGCGCTGCTCTTCTGTTGTGTGTGTGTGTTTCACTGCTCTTCTGTTTTAAACAGAGCAAACACATACTTTTATTATGTTTTGTCAACTCCAGCTTACTTCAGGCCTTCCTAACATTTTTATCAGAAGTGGTTGACATTTGCTATTCATCCTTCATTTATAGACCCAAAACCTCACTCTTCTCATGCCTTTAAAAATTATAAGATTGAAGAACTGATTTGTAGCCACAGTGGTCTCTTTAGACATCTTTTTCCTTCATCACCAGTACTAGAGGCCCGATGCATGAAATTTGTGCAAGGGACTCAGCCCTCGCAGCCATGGCTTTTGCCTTGTCCCTCGCAGCCCTGGCTTCATCCGGAAGGTTGTCCAGCCTTCTGGTCTAATTAGCATATTACGCTTTTATTATTATAGATAATTCGTGCTCATACATTCAGAGATGTATTTTGGGGAGATCTGAACACAGAATCATCTTCCTATTTTTTCTCATCTTTTTGTAAGCTAATTTCATAAAGTTTGAAGTATGTGTTGAAATGCAACCCTCCCTTCTATTTATCATTAGGGATGCTTTATGAGTGGAAGTGACATGTTGTAATTAGCTAGTTATTAGTAACTAGAGGCCCAATGCATGAAAATTCATGCACTGGAGGGGGGGTCCCTCAGCCCGGCCTGCCCCTTCTCACAGTCCGGGAGCCCTCAGGGGCAGGAGGCCACCCAGTGATCTGGGGAAGGTGATGCCCCCATCACACCTCTGCTGCTGCCACTGCTGGCAGCGCAAGCCTCGGCCAGCCCTGGTTACCTGAGCCTCAGGCAGCCCTGGGCGGCTGGGCAGCTGCCATCCGAGGCTTGCTTGCACCTTGGGCCGGCCCTGGGCGGCTGGGCAGTTGACATCTGAGGCTTGCCTGTGCCTCGGGCGTTAGCTGGGCAGCCGCCATCCAAGGCTTGCCTGCGCCTCGAGCCGGCCCTGCATGGCTGGGGGGCTGGGGGGGCTGGGGGGACAGGGGGACTCCAGAGGCAGGCGCGAGGCAAGGCCGGGCCCGCCTGGGGGCAGGCCTGGCCTTGCCAGGCGCCTGCTGCCCCAGCAGGGCTGAGGGGACTGGGCGCCACCATTTTCTGGCTTTGGGCACCGCCATCTTTGAGGGCGTGGCAGTCAATTAGCATATTCCCTCCTTATTGGCTGTGGGCGCTGCCATTTTTGAGGGCGGGGCAGCCAATTAGCACGTTCCCTCTTTATTAGATAGGATAGGAAAGGAGCAAAGGGAAGGCCAGGCATTATAGGCATGCCATTTGGGCAGCTTCAGCAGGAAGTTGTAACTTCACACTCCCCAGGGAACCACCAGCTCGTTCCCCACAGATCACTGAGGAAAGGGACAGGACAAAACAGACATGGACGCATGTGCAGTAAAGTCAGGGTGGTGTGGGTAAGATGCCTGTCAGTCAAACCTGGGAACAGAAATCATTGGTCAGAATGGGAAGGGCCATTGCAAGCCCATGAAAACTTGGGAATATATAATCCCCTAGAAAATGGATCTCTCTCTCCTGGCTCTCTGACTCCTTTGGCTTTTTCCCTGACATGTTGCCTCCATGGCTGCATGGCCACAGCCACATAAACTCCACACACAATGGACTGTAGCAGGAAACTCAAACTAAACTAGGCTGATGCTGCACCGGACTATGCCCTAACATGGAGCGAGAACTCTGGACACTGGCTTTGATCTTTGCTCTTCTGAAGCCACAGCTACACTTCTTTGGCAGCACAATGAGAAAGGGGACCTTGGGAACTTAGGGACTTGATTCCATAGAAATAAAGCTTTCTATAGTATCTCATCCTCCAGTGCTAGTCTTAGAAAATTCCTTTTCTTGGGATATTGCAAGAATCCCATTTCCACCAGTAACAGAAGTAGGAAAAAACTCTAAGAAATTATGTATGAAAAGGGGTCACATACTAACCCTGACAAGCTAAGGGGAGGTCTGTGTGGTGGCCTTACAAACTCAGAGACCTAAAGTAACCACATAGGATGGTCTGAAAGCAGTTTATGGCTGGTAGTCATGTCCTAAGCTAGAATCCTCCCTGACAAAAGTCAATCTTTACCTTCATTGAGCCTATTACCTTTTTGCACCTACAATAACATACCTTTGGAATGCCAAAGTAATTTTCCTTTTTCCAGACCCCTCAAAGCACAGGTACTAGACCTGAAGTGGAGAACACAACCCTCCTCATTGTTACTGCTATCTTGTTAATTGTTGACTGTTAACTATCCTGTACCCACCTATGTAAAAGAAATATGAGTCTATCATTTTACTTCTTTATCCAATTACAGAGGCTTCCCAGCTTTGCATTCTCCCACCTTCCTAATCTATCACCCAGATTTCATGTAACCCACTTACGCCTTCTTTTGATTGTAATGTATAAAACAAGGTGCAAAACTGCCATTTTTTTCCAGAGCACTTTCTCAATTCACTGAGATTTTGCTTCCTGGGAATTGTCAGTTTGGCTTAAACTCACAAAAATTCTCTACCAGTTTGAATGTTTCTTACATTGACAAATATATTAGACTAGAGGCCCAGTGCACGAAATTCATGCACTGTGGGGGGGGGTGTCCCTCAGCCAAGCCTGCACCCTCTCCAATCTGGGACCCCTCTGCCCCATTGTCTGTGTCCATGGGCCATGCACATATGCATACAAGGTTCTTGGTTGATTACTTCCCACTCGCCTACCCTCCCCAGCCTTCCCTCTGAGACTTTGCACTCTGTTCCATGCTTCTATGTCTCTGGATCCACTTGGTTCATCAGTTTACTTTGTTACTTAGATTCCACATGAGTGAGATCATGTGATACTTGTCTTTCTCTGACTTATTTCACTTAGCATGACACTCTCCAGGTCCCTACATGCTGTCTCAAAGGGTAAGAAATCTTCTTTTTTACTGCTGCATAGTATTCCATGATATAAATGTACCACAGCTTTTTATATCCACTCATCTACTGATGGGCACTTGGGCTCTTTCTAGATTGTAAATTGTGCTGCTATGAACATAGGGGTGCATACATTATTTCTGATTTGTGTTTTGGGTTTCTTAGGATATATTTCCAGAAGTGGGATCACTGGGTCAAATGCAGTTCCATATTTAATTTTTTTGAGGAAACTCCATACTGTTTTCCATAATGGCTGCCCCCCCCCTCGGCCTGGTCACCCCTCACTCCCCCCCCCTGCGGGCTTGGTTACCCCTAACTGCCCCCCTGCTGGCCTGGTCGCCCATCACTGCCCCCCTGCTGGCCTGGTCACCCCACACAGCCTGCTGTTTGGTCATTTGGACGTCCCTCACTAACCCCCCTGCCAGTCTGGCCACTCCATGCAGCCTGCTGTTCAGTCATTTGGTCATCCCTCACTAACCCACCCTGCCGGCCAGGTCACCCCATGCAGCCTGCTGTTGTTTGGTCATCCCTTACTGCCCACACTGCTGGCCTGGTCACCCCCAACTGCCCCCCCTGCCAGCCTGGTCGTCCCTCACTGCCCCCCCCCCCCTCCGCCACCCCGCTGGCCTGGACGCCCCATGCAGCCTGCTGTTAGGTCATTTGGTCGTCCCTCACTAACCACCCCTGCCAGACTGGCCACTCCATGCAGCCTGCTGTTCAGTCATTTGGTCATCCCTCACTAACCCACCCTGCCGGCCAGGTCACCCCATGCAGCCTGCTGTTGTTTGGTCATCCCTTACTGCCCACACTGCTGGCCTGGTCACCCCCAACTGCCCCACTCTGCTGGCCTGGTCACCCCCAACTGCCCCCCCTGCCAGCCTGGTCGTCCCTCACTGCCCCCCCCCCCTCCGCCACCCCGCTGGCCTGGACGCCCCATGCAGCCTGCTGTTAGGTCATTTGGTCGTCCCTCACTAACCACCCCTGCCAGACTGGCCGCTTCACGCAGCCTGCTCTTCAGTCATTTGGTTGTCCCTCGCTAACCCCCCTGCTGGCCTTATCGCCCCACGCAGCCTGCAGTTCGGTCATGTGGTCATCCCTCACTAACCCCCCTGCTGGCCTTTTTGCCCCATGCAACCTGCTATTCAGTTGCTTGGTCATCCCTTACTGCCCCCCCTGCCAGCCTGGTCACCCCCAACTTTCCCCCTCTGCTCGCCTGGTCGCCCCCAACTGCCCCCCCCCCCACCAGCCTGGTTGCCTCTCACTGCCCCTCCTGCTGGCCTGGTCGCCCCACACAGCCCGCTGTTCAGTCATTACTGTGAGGGTGTCCTAACCAATTTGCATATTACTCTTTTATTAGTATAGATATGAATGAAACAGAAGTCCGAAGATTAATTTGTTCAGTCACCCAGCTTGAAACCAGGCCTGACTTCAAAGCCCAGCAATCTCATGGGATTCTGAAATCTGAGGACCAAATGAGTGTCAGTCAAAATGGACTGTTCAAATAAACAAAAGGGCATCTGAGAAAGTGTGTGTAGGGGTGGGGGGGGGGGGGGCAGCATACAAATTAGTGGAATTCAGGAAAGCAATGCCCCCAGTGAAAAACTAAACAGTGAGATAAGGCTGCGGAATGCTGGAAAAACCATCTTAAAGGCAACCCACTGGGAACTGAATAAATACCCACATGGAATGTCTGGACAGATGCAACACCAATCGGAACCTTGAGGTTCTAGCTCTGCTGATGGTCAGTTACTACTTCTAGAGTCTGATCCTTCATGTTATTTAAATACAGCAAAGTTGCCCTGGCCAGTGTGGCTCTCAGTTGAGCATCGTCCAATGTCCTACGCACCCAATGTTTCTCTCTCTCGTTGATGTTTCTCTCTTTCCCTTCCTCTCTCCCTAAAATAAAAAACATATTTAAAGTAAATTTAAAATAGAGTGAAATTTCTCATTACATTGTAGACATAATCAAAATAAGGCTCAAGAAAAGTCTGTAGAAAATAAAAATCAGATACTAAATGATGTTTGAATGTTGAACTCTATCTGAAAACAATGGAAGTCTCTATGTAAAACTTAAATCCCTTCCAGATTCATTGTAAGAAGTGTGTGTGTGCTTACCCAACCAACTCCTTTGGTATCGCTTGAATTGTACAGTAACTGACATCCCCTTTCCGCCTGGGCTGGGGAAAGTGTGCCTGGATAACGGGCAGCAGTCTGCACTAGTGTGTCCATCATTATTCTAGATTTTATACTCTTCTTCTCAAGCCCTCATCTCACCCAAATCACTGTTTGGCTAATTATTATAGAAATGTTAGTGGAAAACTTGAAGACATGCCTGTGAGTTACCATTAAAGATGGCACACTAAATTTTGGCTGATTGCTTCTCTTTCTAAAAGAATAAAGGCTGGCACACACAATACTGATTTTACTGAAGAATGTAATAAAGTAAGTTGAAGGGAAGAAAGAAAAACAGTAGAAAGATAAAGAACAGGAAAATACACCAAAATTATGAATAGAAATAATTTAGAGGAAGTATTCTACAACAGATGAAGAAATTTTTAATTTCTTTTCACATTAAACATTGTTTACCACAATCAGCTAACAGAAATTACTGTAACAAAGGTCAAGATGACATAAAACTAAGGATAAATGTTTGTTATGAGAAAACCTCATTTAATGTGAATGACAATGTGAGATACTATGTTTTTCATGACAGGATAAGATACAACTTATCTTGAAGAGAAAGCAAATAGTTCAGATCAAGGAGACATGCTGAGGTTTAATGGTGAAGGAAAGCTTAGCCTTGTCCAGAATACTTAAAGTCTAGGATAATTTATGTAAAAGAGGTGTGATAGATACCAAGCGCTGGGCAGAGTCACAGGCCCACAATTCAGGCTTTATTTACATTACTGGGTCTATGCAGCTTTCACCTTTTGGTAAGTGAGCTGTTGTTTTGACAGAGGGACCTTCAGTAGTAGCCGTGGCTATGACTAATCATATTTCAGACATCAGGCAGTCCCAAGGACTATTTAAAGAGATAAGTGAGTATTTTCATGAATATACTATTAAGGCATCTATATTTTTGGTGTTTTCAGTATATAATTTTACTGTTATTTTTTATTTTTTTTCATTTGCACAACAATGATATTACATATTAAGTGACATAATTCTTTTTCTAATAATAAACAAGTTTATCCATTTTGCAAACTTTAAATTGAGGTCTTGTGAGAGGGAAATGTATAATGTGGGAGCACACAAGAAAATATATTAAAAACCAGTAGAGAATATTTTTAACCATCGTAAAAATTCAATCACAATTAGCTGATAGTTTTTAACTATGGAAAAACAGAAAAGTAAATAGAATTAAACTAGGTATTAAAAATAATTACCAGTAGTTTGTTTTACAAAAGAAGAAGAACCATACATGACTAAATTGCCCAATTAAGTAATTACCAGATTCTTCTTTAGTCAACACTAACAGAACTCACATTTGAGCTAGTCAACAAAGCATATAAATATTTAACATCTCTTGAATATAACATTTTAGTGATAACAGAGACTACATAATTCTAACCATTATTTTGACTGTGCGCAAATTAACCAGGTTAAATATCAAAGATACACTGTAAATAACTCCCAAAACTAAGAACAGAATAGTAATTAAACAAAATTTTAAAGATAAAGAAATAAAAGTAGAAGACAAATATAACATGAATGACAGCACTTAAACAATTACTAACCTAATCAAGACCTTTTAGAATGACCACCGAAATGCACGATACTTTTTTATTTAGTTTACAGAAAGAATCTATAAGTACAGGTTGCAGAAAAAAATGTTTAGTGCTATTTACATTCATTTTTAAAACTCTGCTCTATACAAATTTAATTCTATCAGTATGAACAATATTTTCGTAGACCTGCATATAAAGCCTTTTCATCAATGCATTAACAATGAATAAAATAATCTGATTATCTTTAAACAAAGCTGACAATCTGAAACCCTTTACACTTAATGTTTGTAAGGACCGTGGACACTTAAATTTAAGTACAGAACATGTCAGCCTGCAACTTCATTTTATAAAGGCTAAAGTTATTAATAAGGATTATTGTTCTATATACTACACGCCAATCTATATTTAAGTTCTATAGTTAGGTATTTTATAAGTTTTTTATTAAATATAATCTACACATATTTGTAATTTCATCTAGGAAGAAAATTTCTCCCCAGTGAAAAAATATAAAATCTTTTATATTTTTACAGGTTTAGATGAAACTAGCTCATGCTTTAGTGCTGTGCAAATTGTTTTTAGCATATCCATTTTTAAATTATTGATTTAAAATAAAATAATTGATTTTAATACAATTGCAAGCACTGATACCAAATGCAAACTACATAAAGAAACAAGTCAGTTATTATGGAGAATTTTTAAATTTTAAGAATTCATCTGAACTCTCTAATGAGTAAGTCTGACACTGGACACAATTATAGATGAGCAAAAATTATGAAAAAATTCCATCTACTGATATTCAAATACATAAAATTGAACAGTAAATGAGGTTTTCTAATATTTCTGCCCAATCATGAAAGTCTATGAGTGATTGGAATTTACCCCTCCACATTAAGGCTAGGAAGCACACTCATCCCTTTTGTGCTGTGTGAACTAGCACTCGGTTACTTATGACTGAAGAGTGCATGTGTGAAAGGAAAACAATTTGCTCATCAGCTCTCCACTGAGTGCTTCAAACACCAGGCACATTTGTTTCTTCAGTTTCTTCACTTGCTGCGGTGAAGATCGTCACACCCAGTTTAGTGTCCGTGCCAGGTCAGCCACCACGGCTGACTTGGGTAGAATTCACCCATTTTAGTTTCTTTTCCATTTTTTTCCTCTCCAGTTGGCCCAGTAATTAACTATATTAACTGCTGAGTGTTTTCCAGTGGAATTGTATACATGAGTATTTCTAGGTACCATAAACTACACTATAAATTCTGCTGATGAAAAAAATAATGTCAAACTTTTTTAGTGCAAACTGTATTTGGAACAGTTGATTTGTTAGTTCTGGTGATAAAATTTTTGTGACAGCAGAAAGGCTTTTGCTATGAAAAGTAACTTGGTTAACTTTTCCCTTGGAGATTGACTGCATTCAAAAACCAGTATTTTAAAACTGCTCAACATAAACAAAAATACTAGGAATAGAAAATCATAGTGAAAAATGTTCTCGGTTCTTTTTACTTTCATGAGAGAAGATGACAGTGTTCATGTGATCACTCAGTTCCACGGCTTTACAGGCAGACTTTCTAAGGGTTTCTGAAGCAATGTTGGGTCTCTTCTGTCCCAGCAGCATGAAAGACAAGGACGACATCACATCACATTTAGCAGACAGTGTTTACAAGATTACACAACAATTACTCTCTCCAGTCTTCTCACGATTCCTCTGACCTGTAGAAAATGAAGAAAAGCCTTGTTTATAATAACGCTTCAAATGGAGGTAGGAGGAAGTGGGAAGAAAGGCACCCAACCCAAGAATTATAATAGTGTTTTTTTAATGTTTGCATTTTTTTTGCAATTAAAAAGCTATAATAAATGCTTTTAATTTTAGTCTATTTCCAGAATGTCTGGTTATTTGCTCAACACATTCTATTCATAAACTATGAAAACTTCCTTTCCCTAAGAATTCTTGTTCAAGAAAAACTGAGCCTTTAAAAAAAAAAAAAAATATATATATATATATATATATATATATATATATATATATTTATTGATTGATTTCAGAGAGGAAGGGAGAGGGATGGGGAGATAGGAACATCAATGATGAGAGAAAACCATTCATCGGCTGCCTCCTGCATGCCCCCCATTGGGGGATTGAGCCCGCCACCCAGGCATGTGCCCTTGGCCGGAATCGAATCCGGGACTCTTCAGTCTGCAGGCCGATGCTCTATCCATTGAACCAAACCAGCTAGGGCAAAACTGAGCCATTTTTGAATGCTTGTCTCTGTGGCTCAAGTGAGACCCTTCTCCAGTGCCTGGCTTACCTTGAGAGTTTGGCTCTGGCAATGTCTCTCTGGCCACCAAATGCATCACTGTTGTTTTGCCAAAAGGAAGTTTTAATGCTGTGTGAAAGTAGAAGACAATTTGTTACATATTCATCAACTTATCGAAATCACTAACCAGAACTGAAACCATTTAACACATTTTTTGTTTTTTTGTATGACTTCCTCAACAGGTTAAACTGCATCCTGGATAGAATATCTCTTAAAAAATGAAATTAGGTTAATATTATTGAAAACAATTTTTACAATTCAGAATTTCAGATATGGCCATTAGCTTGATACATAAACTACACTGTTTAAGGAAGGCGACAAAAGAAAATGTATAACTGGTTAATATTGTAAATTACCTTTAGAAGAGAGAAGAAAAGGAATAAAAAAAATATTTTTGAAGGCAGTGACTTGGTGATCTGGACACAATGCACCAGGGACAATGCACCAACCACAAGGAACAACGTCTCATGGACAAGCTAAATTGGCATTCAAGAGCAAGGCTCAGAATTGAGGTTCAAGATGGTGGAGTAGGAAGATCCTAAGCTCACCTCCTCGCCCTGATATCAAAACTACAACAATATAAAGAATAGCTATCTTTGAGAATGCCCTGAAGACTAACAACAGATTTTCTACAACTACAGATATAAAGAAAAAGCCACATTAAGAAGGGTAGGAGGGGCAGAGACTCAGTATAGTCAGGACCTACCCTCCCCCCACTTGCATTGTGGTGACCCACAAGTGGGAGGGATATCACAATTGTGTGTACCCCTTTGAAGAGGGAGGGGTCCTAGCCCCAGCCTATAGGACCTGCACCAGGAAGAGGAGCCCACATAAAATATGAAAACCAGTGGGGCTTACGCCTAGGAGAGTCAAAGGGCTGTAGGAAATGAGCACAAAGGTAGCAATTTGAAAAGTACCTGGGCCATATGTGAAGGTGATACACTGACTAATTTGAGGGCATGTGCTGGAGGGATAGGGATCTACTGAAACTTTCTCCAGGGACAAGAGTGCTGGTGGGCACCATTTCCCCCCTTTTAAACTCTCCTTCCACCTAGCTGGTCTGATGCTGGCAGGCGTCATTTCTGACATTCTCCTTTAACCTTGCTAAGAATGTTCAGTCCACTCTGGGGTTTCCCTGAAGACTCATATAGCTGCCACCTTCCAAAGGGACTCCTGCCCTGCTACATCTGGTGAACAGCCTCAGTCAGCATCAACACAGTGCAGTGTGTCTCCAGTAGTCGAAGCCGGGCCTTGAAGCCATTCACACCAAAAAACTGCCCTGCACACCAGCATGCCCACAACAGTTGTGGCCAGTCCACAGCTAGATGGGCCAGGGACCAGCCTTGCCTGCCAGTGAGTCCTTAGCAGTTGGGGACCAACCACAACCGAAGGCCACACGTAGTCCACATCTCTGGAGCATCTGGCTCTGGTGACAAGAAAGGATTCCACCTCTGGGCCCCACAGTACACCTTCTCAATAAGGTCACGTTTTCAAGGCCAGGAGATGTAACTCATCTACCTAATTTATAGAAACAGACAAAATGAAGAGACAAAAGCATATGATACAAACAAACAAAAAGGACATTACCCCAGAAACACAACTAAACTAAAAGGAAGCTATATACTAGATAAAGAGTTCAAAGTAACAATCATAAAGATGCGCATCAAACTCTGCATATAAGTATAGAACTTCAACAAAGAGATAAAAATGATTAAAAAAAAAACTATCAGAACTGAAGACTATATCAACTGAAATGAAAAATACACTGAAGGGAATCAACAGCAGATCAGATGATGCAGAAGAATGTATCAACAATCAGGATAGTGGAAATCATCCAACTGGGAGATTAAAAAAAAAAAAGAATTAAAAAGAATAAGGATGGCATAAGGGACACCTGGGACAACATCAAGCATATTAACATTCACACCATATGAATCTCAGAGGGAGGGAAGAGAAAGGGACAGAAAACCTATCTGAAGAAACAATGGCTGAAAACATCCCTAACCTTGTGAAGGAAATGACATCCAAGTCCAGGAAGTACAGAGAGTTTCAAACAAGATGAACCCAGAGACTCACATCAAAGACACCTCATAAATGAAATGTTAAAAAAAGTAAAAGATAGCCTGGCCGGTATGGCTCAGTGGTTGAGTGTCGATTTATGAACCAGGAGGTCATGGTTCAATTCCCAGTCAGGGCACATGCCGGGGTTGTGGGCTCGATCCCCAGTATGGGGCCTGCAGAAGGCAGCTGATCAATGAGTCTCTCTCATCACTGATGTTTCTCTCTCTCCCTCTCATTTCCTCTCTGAAATCAATAGAACTACATATTTTTTAAATGTTAAAAGATAAAGAGACTCTTAAAAGCAGCAAGAGGAACAGTTACCTACAAGGAAGCTCTCCTAAGACTTACAGCTGATTTTTCAACAGAAAATTTGTAGGCCAGAAGGGAGTGGCATGATATATTAAACATGATAAAAGGGAAAAACCTACAACTAAGAATACTCTACCAGGCAAGGTTATCATTTGGAATTGAAGGAGAAATAGTTTCTCAGACAAGCAAAAGCTAAAGGAGTTTATCACCACTAAACTAGCATTATAAGAAATGTTAAAGAGAATTCTTTAAGCTTGAAAAGAAAAGACCAAAACTAGAAATAAGAAAATATATAAAAGAAAGAAAATCTCACTAATAAGGGCAAACATGTAATAAAGGTAGTAGACGAACCACTTATAAAGCAAGTATGAAAACAAAATCGTAATAAGTACCTACCTACCAATAATTACTTTAAATGTAAATGGACTAAGTGCTCCATTAAAAAAATATAGGGTGGGTGAATGGATAAAAAAAAGATGCACACATATGCTACCTATAAGAGACTCACTTCAGATCTAAAGATACACACAAACTGAAAGAAGATGGAAAAAGATATTCCATGCAAATGGAAATGAAAAGAAAGCTGGGTAGCTTTACTTAAAAAATAAACACTGTAACAAAACACAAGGTTACGACATAATAATAAAGAGATCATCCAACTAGAGAAAGTAACACAAAAATCTATGCACCTAACATAGGAGCACCTAAATATATACAGCAAAAATTAACAGACATAAAGAGAGAGATTGGCAGTAATACAATAATAATAGAGGACTAAAACATCCTACTTTCATCAATGGACAGATCAGCCAGACAAAATCAACAAGGAAACATTAGACTAGATAGGCTTAATAGATATATACAGAACATTCCATTCCCAAACAGTAGAATACACATTCTTTTTAAATGAACATGAACATTCTCCAGGATAGATAAAATGTTAGCCCACAAAATATGTCAATAAATTTAAAAAGACTGAAATCATATCAGGCATCTTTTCTGACCACAATGACATGAAACCAGAAATTAATTGTAAGAGGAAAACTGGAAAGAACATATGTGAAGACCGAACATCATGCTACCAAAAAACCAATGGATCAATGAAGAAATCAAAGAGGAAATTAAAAAAATCTTGAGACAAATGAAAATGGAAATGTTACAAAATCTATGGGATGCAACAAATGCCATTCTAAGGATAAAGTTTACAGCAATATAGGCCTACCTCAAGAAACAAGAAAAATCTCAAATAATTTAATCTTATACTAAAGGAAGTAGAAAAAGAAGCAAACAAAGCCCTAAGTTAGTAGAAAGAAGGAAGTAATAAAGACCAGAGCAAAAGTAAATGAAATTGAAGTTGGAGACTTCACTCTCTGTGATTTCAAACTACACTACAAAGCTATAGTAATCTAAACTGCATGGTATTGGCACAAAAACAGATATATAGATCATGGAACAGAATAAAGAGCACAGAAAGAAAACTATGCTTATATAGTCAATTAAATTTACAACAAAGGAGGCAAGAATATACAATGGGGAAAAGTCTTTAATAAGTGGTGGTGGGAAAACTAGATAGCTACAAGAAAAAGAATTAAACAGGACCATTTTGTTACACTATATAAAAAAATCAACACAAAATGGATTAAAGATTTGATTTAAGACCTGAAACCATAAAATTCCTAGAAGAAAACACAGGCAGTCAACTCTTTGACATTGGTCTTAGAGATACATTTTTGGATGTGTCTCCTTAGGCAAGGGCATCAAAATGAAAAAAATAAATACATGGGGTTATATTAAATAAAAAGCTTTTGCACAGCAAAGGAAACTATGAACAAAATAAACCATTTGCAACAACATGGATGGAGATGGAGAGCATTATGCTAAGTGAAATAAGCCAGTCAGAGAAAGATAAATATCACATGATCTCACTCATTTGTGGAATATAATGAACAACATAAACTGATGAACAAAAATAGATCCAGAGACAGAGAAACATCAATCAGAACGTCAAACCTCAGGGAAGGTAAGGGACAGGGGGGTAAGGGGGAGAGATCAACCAAAGGACTTACATGCATGCATATAAGCCTAACCAATGGATACAGACAACAGGGGGGTGGGGACATGAATGGGAGGTGGGGGGGAATGGGGGAATAAGGACACATAATGTAATACCTTAATCAATAAAGAAATAAAAAAAATAAAGAACATATTATTCAGTTACCAAAATATTAAGGATCTTTAGACAATTGCAATGGACCTTATTCTTTCTTAGTACTTACATATTGTCACTGGAGGTACTCTAGTTTTACTGAAAGAAATTTGATTAAAATTTGAAATTCAATAAAGTAAAATATATTTTTATGAAAAAAATAATGCAACCTACTGAACGGGAGAAAATATTTGCAAATGATATGCCTAATAAGGAGTTAACATCCCAAATATATAAAAAACTTATAAACCTCAGCATAAAAAAACAAATAATCCATTTTAAAAATGGGCAGAAAACCGGAGAAGGCACTTTTCCAAAGAAGACACACAGATATCGAACAAACAAGTGAAAAGATGCTCAACATCACTAAATATCAGGGAAATGCAAATAAAAACCATAATGAGATATCATCACACACCTTGTCAGAATGGCTGTCATCAAAAAGATAAGAAATAACAAGTGTTGGCGAGGATGTGGATAAAAGGGGACCCTTAGGGTACTGTTGGTGGGACTGTAAACTGGTGTAGCCACTATGAAAAACAGTATAGGGTTACATAAAACATCAAGTTTCATGGTATATTCCTTTGTTATTCAGTGTATAGAATTAGAAGATCCAGCATATCTAACTTCTAGAGTTATTTCCATCATTGTGACCTCTGAGTTCTGACATCCCAAACTACTTGCTCTTCACTAATTACAAACTGGAGGCAGGCTTAGGACCATTACTTAGCAAGTATGATCCTCCTGTTTGCTATCTGCCTTTTAAATCCTGCTCTGTTGGATGATATTCAACTTGTGGATTAAGAGTCACAATTATCTTCAATCTTAATATTTCATGTAATGAAGGTGAGTTTCCACCTTATTTAAAATTAGCCAGCCATTATTTGGTCTATTCTCTTAACTTCTGAAATTCAAATGAAGCATGATGGCCCATAAATACACGATAATGGAAAAAAGGAGGGCCTTTTTTGGATATTCTCCTAAACCTGACTTAACATTAAAATGCAAATAAGATGTCATGTTATTAAAAATTTCACTAAATGTATTGGGAAAGTCTGACTTAATTTAATATGTACACATGCCCACCTGTGCATCACTGTCATATCATCTTGTTAACTCTAGTATGCCAAGACCTGAGGTAAAAATCACACCTCTGCCCTAACTGGTTTGGCTCAGTGGATAGAGTGTAGGCCTATGGACTCAAGGGTCCCAGGTTCAATTCTGGTCAAGGGCATGTACCTTGGTTGAGGGCACATACCCAATAGGGAGTGTGCAGGAGGCAGCTGATCTATGTTTCTCTCTCATCGATGTTTCTAACTCCCTATCCCTCTCCCTTCCTCTCTGTAAAAAATCAATAAAATATATATTTTTAAAATCACACCTCTGCTACTCACCAACTGTGTGAAAGGAATTGTGTGTTATTGACCTCCCCTCCCTAAGCCTCAACTTCCTCCACCTAAATTGGAAATAGTAATTCTATCACCTGCCTCTTAACAGTTCTATTGATTAAATTAAACATATCCAAGTAAAGTGCTTAGTTCAGGGTTTGGCACAAAGGAAAGCAATCAGTATGTGTTACCATGGCCATCATTAACATCAGCCTTTTGAGACAGCAAGGAAAATGATCTCAGGAAACGGCAGAGAACTGAGATGGCAATTTAGAGAAATGCTGGACAGGCCTGGAAAGCTGCTGAGAAGCTGGCCATTGAAGCTAAAACTTGGCTTGAGGAGGCTGTAGTTCTTCTTCTCCATTTTAATTTTAACTAGAAAGAACAGGTGCTGATACTAATAGCATCAAAGAAGCTAAAGGAAGAGGGTACAAGGATCCGAAATGCTTTGCATTTCCTTCACTGCGCATGCTTCTGCTTTCTGCTATGAAACTGCGCAATATCCAGAACAGAGGTTTTCAACCTTCACATGAACATCACCCAGGACTTCAGTTCAGTAGAAGATGGGAGATGGGGGAAGAGAGAGAGGACATGCAGGAATCTGTTTGTTAAGAGTATCCAGGGGAGTCTAAAGCTCACCAGCGCATCCACATTTTGGGAAACACTGATCTGGAATGTACTGAACGTCAAACCTGTAGCTGACCTTCTTTATCCCCAATTAGTAAGGCTGTTACCACACCTTTTCTTTAGTAGATTGAAATTCTATGTAACTGAGAACAAAAAAGGGGTCCAGGGCTATGTTTTAAGAAACTTGTTAAAAAAATTTAAACCTGAAACTTATTAAACCACAAAATCTCAACAGTGGCAGAGAATGCCCAGGTCTCCTGGTTTAACATAATGACTGACCCCTACCCATGGCTGTATTCATCCACTATTTGAATGTCACCAATAACAAGGACCTCACTCTTTCTCACGGAGGTTCATTCTTTCTTTAGGCAGTGCCACTGTTCAAATATTCTTTCTGGTATTGAATAGAAAGCTGTCTGCCTTTGACTTCCAGCTGTTGGTCCAACATCTAAGTCACCGGGCTATAGAGCAAGTCACAAGCCGAAGTCTTCCCCACACTTGCCATTAGAATATGGGGAGACAGTTGCTATGACCCTGTGTGCTGTCTTCTTCATTATCCACATTCAAGGACAAAGAAGACTAAAAAGAAAAGTTGCAACCAAAACACCAAATAGTTGAACATTACTCAACCTTTATCAAACACCCAGAAATACTGACCAACTTGAAAGGTCTAGGTTATGCTCCTGTGCTATTTGCCTAAATCACTAAAGCCAGAGATGGTTTATTTTGTTTTTGAAAACACTGACAGCACCACAGCATGACAATAACAACAGTAAATCAATCTGTTAATTATTCCAAAAAAATTCCCAGAAAATACTGGTAAAAATTTAAATTGTAATAGGAATAAAATCAATAGTTTGATTTTAACACAAATTCCACAATCTTTAATTCCATAGTTGGAACTGTGGGGCACAACAAAAAGATAAAGAATTCAAGTTGGTGGGAAATTGCTCACATAGATCAATACTCAAAGGGAAACGGAGTGTCAAGATTCATTTACGTAGTCAATAGATTAACTTCACTCAACATTTACCCATCAACAGTACAAGAGCTTATGTGAGACACAGACACTAAAAAAGAAACTAAAACATGGCCCCATCCTTAATGAATGTCCAATACAGCCAGGGAGCTAATAGTCAATTCTTACACTAAGAGTTGGTCCATGTAACTACACAAAGAGCTATAAAAAGAACTACAAGCCAAAAAAACTGTATTTGAAATAACAGATATCTCTTAGTAGGTAGCAGCAACCCTTAGCCAGTTATTACACTGCCACTGAAACGTGGTTATTTGTGAAAATATATCCTGAAATGTTCTACCTACTTGATATTATTATACTCATCATTTGCACTTATCTACTCCAGCCCTGATCACACAGTATTTTAATAGTGGATTTTATCTGTTTCTATGTATTACTAGAGCACCTTGAAGGAAGAGATTCTATCTTATTTACCCTTTACTGATATATCTTCAATTGGTTAGCACAGTTTTGGCACATAGGAATTAGTATATGCTGAAGGAAAAATGAAAATAGTCTACCTTCAAGGAAAAACAAATTAAACATTTCATGTTAGTTTTAGAGAAAAAAGTCAGATTGTAATTTAAACAAAGATATATTAAAGTAGATCAGCAGTCGCCAAGCTTTCGGACCTCCACGGACCACTGGTTGGCGACCGCTGAAGTAGATCATTCATTTGCCTACAAATTTCTAATCATCAGAATATTTTTGAAATACATGTACTAAAAACAAAACAAACCCTGATGATGTTAGCAAATGTAGCCATAAGGGGGCACCATTGAGCTACATATCTCCAATCACATGTAAAGAGTAGTAATTGCTAACAAGTGTTTACTAAGTGCCAAACACTGTTCTAAAAGCTTCGCCCTAAAATTTAACCCTCCCAAACCCAGGAGGCAGGTGCTATGGCCATTCCATTTTACTATGCGGAAACTGGGACACAAAGCAGTTAGGTCAGTTGCCAAGGTTACACAGCCGGTGAGCAGTGGAGCCAGGGGCAGCGTGGACTGTCTGGCTCTACAATCTGCTCTCTCAGCCGCTATGACACTGTCTCTCTAATGTCACTCATCATTCTTGCATGAATGGCCATTACAACAGCTAAAGTCAAACTGAAAACATTCCTTCATCATTATATTTGAAAACCAATTATAAATGTTTCCTATTTTGTCCGGCTTAACCTTTAAATATTACATTTAAATTATATTATCCAGAAGTAAATAAAATTATATTTATAAAATAGGTATGGACAGAGTTTATTTCACAAGGTAGTAAACACTATAATGCTAAAATTAAATTTAACAGAATGCAAAATATAAAGAAGTGGACATAAAAAACTAGGCAGAATTCACATTAAGTTTGAAGTTATAATTTTTTAGTAAAATCAGACATTAGCATTAAACAAATGGATAATGCTGCCATGAACAGACATTAAATCCCATTAACAAAGGCGACTATTACCTCCTAATGTGACATTTCCATGTAGAAATCGTCCTTGATAAATAAGTCGTAGAATATTTGGGCTGCTGACCTGCTCTTCTTCCCAGTCTGAAAAGAACCAGTGAACTTGTTAAGTATTTCAACGCATAATTAAAATACTACTGCATTATTCTAAACTTCTGATCTATCTGATCAAAACAGATAGAATACATCAAGGAAGACACTTGGAGCTTCCACTTCAGTAAAAGCAGGCACTACTCATGTAATCATTGCGGTCTCGGTTCTTGTTAGTTCTTCGCCTTAAATAGTCAGAGCTGCAGAAAGACTAGTTTTTGCTTTTTAAGAACACTAACATGTGCCAAAATAGAGTCCTGAAGTTTAAAAATTAAAAAAAAAAAAGCTGCAAAAAATCTAATCCCAGGTGAAGAGAAACATCATTTGAAAAATAATTTCAATTACCAGTAATTAACAGAGGATATTTTAATATTCTAATATTTGTACCTGTTAAAATATATGAGGCTAGAAACAATATAGATTTTGAAAAGAATTAACCTTTTGCACTCGGATGTTGAGTGTGACTCGTCACGGATAGCATTAGAATAAAGGAATCAAGAAAAAAGCAAGCGAGTGCAAAGGGTTAATATACTGCTATAGAGAATAACAAAAAATTATATCTCACTAAAACTAGAGAACACAAATTTTAAAAGAGAATCACAAAAAAATTTGTGTTTACTTTTGGACAATGGTGACTTATTGCTTTATTGTCTTTTTTAAGCCATTTGATAAATATTACAGAAGACACAACTTTAATTCACTTCACCCAAAATACTTAAGAGAAACTTGAAAAAAAACAAACATACCCCATATATTAGAAGGTATGATGGAAGCTAGGAAAGTGCATAAAGAAAGTCAAAAGACAAACTGGTGGGCAGGATGAATAACAGAATAGTTCATTTTACTGTGTAACTTATGAAACACTACTCTGTTAACATGATGGTGTAAGGACACTGGCATGTGATAGGGTATAGGGTTAGTAATTTTCTCTAGCTTGTGGATATAATTAAGCTCTGATTTTTATAGAGATTTGAGATTTCCATCATTATCTTTCTCAACAATTCTAGTATGATGCGTTTGTTTCTTACAGAAGCTCCTATTATCAGATGACAACTCTCAACACATACACTAGTTTAAAATATCCCCAAGAGCCTAGCCAGTGAGGTTCAGTGATTGAGTGTCGACCTATGCACCAGGAGATCACTGGTTGACTCCAGGTCAGGGCAGGTTTGATCCCCAGTAGGGGGCATGGAGGAGGCAGCTTATCAATGATTCTCTCATCACTGATGTTTCTATCCTTCTCTCCCTCCTCCCTCCTCTCTGAAATCAATAAAGTTATCTTTTTAAAAAAATCCTGAAGAGGAAGTGATAGCAGAGAATGGGGCTAAGTAGAGCACTTTCTTTTTGCCATTTTTGTGTGTGTATGCAAAATAATGAATATGAATTTGATAAAACTAGTGCCTCTCAGTGTGACTCAGCACAACAAACTGGGTAGTGAAAAAAGGAATGTAATTTCTCCCGCCTTCCTTTCCCCTCTCCCCTTCCCCCAGCCTTTCCTCCTGTCCCTCTTCCCTCCCCCTGGCATGTCTTCACTCCTTCTGACTCTAGAGTTCCTAGATTCCCTCCTCTTCTAGAAGAAAGGTCAAGTAAGCCTTGAACACTTTTGTATGGATTACTCTGAATCCATCACACCCAAAATTATGGTTTATTAGAATATTTATGGTCAAGATGTGTTTCATAGATATAAAAGAAAAATTACAGCAAATGTCCAGTTCACAGGAAAACATATTCTAAAAATATTTAAAGTATTTTTGTGCTGCAGAAACTTGAAGCCACATATTTACCTTTTTGTTTTGTTTTAATATATTTTTATTGTTGATAGTATTACAGATATCTCCCATTTTCCCCCATTCCCAACTCTTCCCAGCCCCTACCCAGCACCCCTATTTCATTATCTTACACAGAGTGTCCTGATTTCTGCATACACCACTGATTTAATATGCTAACTCCCTTCCCTCTCAGAGGATCTGAAATTTAGAGAACTGCAGAAGAACAATGCTTCAAGGAGCAATTTCAGCTATAGAAACATATTTTAGTAAATTATATTTTGAATCTTTGATTCAGTAACAGCTATGTGTGGCACTATTCCAACTATTAACAATATTCCACTACACTGCATAGGATTATACCAAGAAAATCCAATTCCTTCCAAAAATATATTGTGCAAAGTATTTTCTTGACTGATTTAATTTTTACTACAGTTTTATTACTAGCATCAGTAAATATTTACATTTATTGACTTTTGGTGCATTTATGTAATACAATGTAGAAATGTATTTTTATCAAATATTTTATAGAAAATAAAAATTATTTATTTTTATTCCCTGCATTGTCTAAAATTGCTGAGTACAACTGACAAACTGAGGAAAGGCTGGGTTCAAAACTTTTGCCCTGACTGGTGTGGCTCAGTTCGTTAGGCATTGTCCCATGCACTGAAAGGTTACTGGTTCAATTCCTGGTCAGGGCACATGCCATGGTTGCAGGCTTGATCTTGGGTAGGGGGCATGTGGGAGGCAGCCAATCTATGTTTTGCTCTCACATAGATGTTTCTCGCTCTCTCCCTCCCCCTTCCTCTTCTAAAAATCAATAAAAAATAAAAAATTTTCAAAAGCTTTTTTTGTGTACATACCATAGGATTGATACAATAAATTCCAATGCTGTAGATGGTTCATTCATTTAGGAAACTATTTATGGCAAAGACCTGCACTTGGGTTGTAACTTTGTTTCCCATTAGTCAGTATATTCTAAGGAATTAAAACTAATTTTAATATCCAAGTCAAACAATTATGAAGGTAAAAGTATTTCTTTTAGCTCAAATTATAATATTGCCCTCAAAAAATTTTTGAGACTGATTACTCGTTTTTTGTCTTGTTTGATCTTTTCTATAATGTCCATATATGTCATCTTTACCCTCCTTTTCCTCCAAAATCACAAAAGTAATGTTGTGTCATACTTATTAAAACATCACTACTAAACAAGTATTTTAAAAATGCTCTGCATACTGACAGCTATCTTTCCTGCCTGGCTCCTGGCAATGAAGAAATTCCAATATCCCAAGAGCCCCAAGTTTAGCCACTTCATCTTTTCTGAAATTCCTTCTTACCTATAACCTTTAGCTTCAGTAGCTCCCTGCTTCAGAACTAACACTGACTTGACCCTTGGTTACCAATGGGAAGAAAGATCTAGTTATTTGAAAGTATCTGTCTCTCAGTGTTTCTTAAACTCAGATCTATGAATCCACAAAGACATATTCTTAGGGTCTGAAAGTCCTCTTCAAGAATTTTTAAATTGTGTTTTCATTTTAATGATAATCTGGAAGAAATATTCTATATAATTCAAATAATCACTTTATAACCAAGTATACAGCCTTGGGATTTTAAAGCCATGTATGTGTTTAAGTTCATGATTGAACTGGTGCCAAGTAGGACTTAACTTTAATTGCCAAGGGGCTAACAACGAAAGAACAGAGGTTGACTTAATACATAATCAATCAATTGTTGTTGAGTGAAGGCTGAATGACAATTTGGTACACTGTGTGAATGAAGGTTTTGTGGTGACTGGGTCCTCATTCCCCAAGCAAGAACACATGCACGCCAACTCAACAGTACCATACTTACAGTGTAAGCCTTAAGTTGGTTTTAGTAAAAATACATCATAGGGCACAATAATGTTGTTAATTTGAATATTATTGGTTTTAGAGTTATGTTTGCATTTTCCTTGTGGATCTATTTTAGTTAAGTATATCAGTTAATAAGGATAAAGAGTTTTAACTGAGTTTCATGTTTCTATCTTTAAAAATAAACACTGTGATAAAAATAATTTAAGTCAGCATTAAGGAATCTATAAGGATTTTCTTCCTCTACAGGAATTCCATATATTATTTAAGGTTGAGAGACACTGATATAATTTAGTCATTTGTATATACTTTGCTCTTTGTTGAAACAGGTCTTGTCCTTTAAAAGTCCAAATTGCTTTGGCTAGTAAAATTAAGTGAAATCAGCTGAAACAGTAATATCATTATGGTACATGCCATAAAAGGATCAAGAGAACATGGGGAAAGTGCAAAGGAAGAACATAAGCTAAAGACTCACATTAGGAAGGCAAGATGGAGTCTTATTACACAGAAAACCAGAGAAAGGAAGGAATGCCACCCCCCAATTTTGGTGTCATGGATACTAGCTTAAATATGTAAAGCACAAATGGACTTAATACCTTCTTGACCTTGTAAGTAGTTCAGAAAACATATAAAGTGACATGAATTAGAAATTAACTTTGTGTTAAACTCAATTTTAAATAGGCTATGTATAGAACAGACCAAAGAGAATGTATTATAATCTGTTAAGGTAGTTTTTCTTTCCCTTTACGTTGTGTCTCAGTATAAATGAAAGTGTATGTTTGCTACATTGTGTTTTACTTTTAAAAACAGTTTTCATTTACATCAAGCAGTTCTAAGTAAAAAACAGGGACTTGGCATTATGACTCCTTTACCATTTTGCAGAGAGGTAGCTGAAGAGCAAAATAGGGAAGGTGGTCCCTTTTACCTTTGACCTTTATACTCTCAATTAGTTTGTTCTTTTATCTCTTACATATTTAAAACTTTTTCAGAATGTTTGTGGAATAAGGGCATGGAGAAGTAACAGTATTCAATCTCAGTAGGAAAAGCACCACTCACCCATTGGCCAGTTGTCATACACATGCTTGGCAATGTCAGAAGCAGAGTCATTTGGAGAAAACAGGAACTCTTTTGTCTTCCCGCTTACCAAGATGAGGCGCAGATTGATCTGAAAGAAGACAATGATGCTCTTAATATAAACCTTGACATTTTAAAGTAATAACTCAGTTTTTTTTTATTTCAATCACATTCTAAATTATTATAAATTTCTCATTTTTATTTAACTTAAGATCTGCAAACATTTTTTTAGAGCATGGGAATTTGATATATAATTATTTATATACTAGAGGCCCGGTGCACGAAATTCATGCACGGGGGGGTGGGGGAGAAAGGTGTCCCTCAACCCAGCCTGCACCCTATCCAATCTGGGACCCCTCTAGGGATATCCGGCTGCTCGTTTAGGACCGATCCCAGTAGGATCCGGCCTAAACGGGCAGCCGGACATCCCTCTCACAATCCAGGAATGCTAGCTCCCAACTGCTTGCCTGCCTGCCTTCATGGTTGCCCCTAACCGCTTCTGCCTGCCAGCCTGATCACCCCCTAACCACTCCCCTGACAGCCTGATTGATGCCTAACTGCTCCCCTGCCAGCCTGATTGCCCCCAACTGTCCTCCCCTGCAGGCCTGGTCACCCCCAACTGTCCTCCCCTGCAGGCCTGGTCACTCCCAACTGTCCTCCCCTGCAGGCCTGGTCCCTCCCAACTGCCCTCCCCTGCTGGCCATCTTGTGTCCACATGGGGGTGGCCATCTTTGACCACATGGGGGCAGCCATCTTGTGTGTTGGAGTGATGGTCAATTTGCATATTACTCTTTTATTAGATAGGATTAGCATTAAACAAAAGGCCATATTATTTATAAAAATAACAATTTTATTACATATAATAAAATATACATAGGACACAAAAATATTCAGTAATGACCAATTTGTTCCTATCAATCACACTTTATATTTGAATTAATAGAAATGGAATGATGTAAACCTACTGCCTTCATTTCCTCATGAATAACTCTTATCCTTAATTCCCTATAAACCAGTGTCTATTGGAGCCACACTACTGAACTGTATTTTTTCCCCGAACTATAAGAGAACATTTATTTGGTAAATCACAGAGGTAGAAAAAGTAATTCCTAGAATAAATAGGCTTAGGAAACACGCCATAGATGTAAAAGAAGGGCCCTTAGAGCTTGGGAGTGAGGAAAGGAGGAAGGGAGAGTGCACTGGGTCCTCCATTGTAGGGAGCGGCTATAGGGTTAAACCTAGGACTGACCTGTTGGCAAAGCCACAAACAAGTCCCAGCTTAGAGGGCACAGCCCTCTTAGCATAATTAAGCTTGACCTTATGACGCCCCCTAGATCCTTCCTGGGTAGCTAATGGGCTATGGGAGGTGCAGCAAGTGCTGCCAAAACAAGTGAAATTCACAAGAACATTGTAACTATTGTTGACCACTACCTTGTTTACCTCTGACTGTAAAATAAAGCATCAGCTTGCTGGCTGGATCTCTCTCTGTGGTCTTAGCCAGGCATGGGAGATCCACGTAGACCTAGCTTATTCTCTTTGTCTGTCTTTTCTTCAATCCTTCACCGCCCTCTCTCAGGCTCACCGAACCCTTGGCTGTGTTGGCATGGCACACTCCATCCTAATGAACTGTATTCTTAAAGGCCATGTATGATAACTTAATAAAAAAAAAATCTAATAGCTTCTTCTCATTTCTCATCTTCCTTAATCTCTCTACAACATTTGACAAGTTTAATTCCTTCCTTCTTGAAAATCTTTCCTTGTTAGGTTTCTATAATTCCCTAAGTGTGTTTTATGGAGCACTAGCCTCTATGAAGTATTCTGGGGGAGAAGAGGGTTCAGCAAACGAATACATCTGCAAACCATTACTTCATATATTTCCTTCTTGGAGATTTGCTGTGCATGTTAACATACTAAAAGCCAGGTAATTCTTGCAATGAACTAATTTAACAGAGTTGTAGAATTTAACCACAGAACCAATTTTCTTTCCTGCTAGTGGCCTGGTGCACAAAATTCACACAAGGGGGGGGTGTCCCTCAGCCCAGCCTGCACCCTCTCCAATCTGGGACCCCTCAGGGGAAGTCCGACTGCCGGCAGTCGGACCTCCCTCTAGCAATCCAGGACTGCTGGCTCCTAACCGCTCACCTACCTGCCTGCCTGATTGCCCCTAACCACTTTGCCTGCCAGCCTGATCAACCCCAACTGCCCCCCTTCCGGCCTGATCACCCCTAACTGCCCGCCCCTGCCGGACTGATTGCCCCCAACCCCCCCCCCCCGCCACCATCGGTCTACTCGCCCCCAACTGCCCCCCTTGCCAGCCTGCTCGCCCCCAACTGCCCCCCCTGCTGGCCTGCTTGCCCCCAACTGCCTCTGCCTCGGCCCCGCCACAATGGCTTTGTCCAGAGGGTCTCCCAGTCTAATTAGCATATTACTCTTCTATTAGTATAGATATGCCTTGTTACCACACTATAGATCTAGTGTTTGGTAAAACATACTCTGGGAAATACTATACCTGTTTCTTTGATTCTCTCTTTTAGTTGTTTTTTTCCTCTTGTACTACAAATATGGGCTTCCAAGTTTCCCTCATCAATTGTTTCTTTCCCCTACAGTCTATCCTTGAGAGAGCTCATCATCTATGCCCAAAGCTTCAGCTGTTACCTATTTGGAACATTCCCAAACTCATTCTTAATGAGCACCACTTTCATTCCTCCAATTGCCAGCTGACCATTTCTAACTGGATAGCCTGTTCTCCCCTCAAAATTGGTATGTTTGAATTTGAACTTTTTCTTCCTAAATAATAGGTAACCCTCCTGACTTACTATTTTTGCTAAATTCTCCTGGTTTCCCAGTCATGCAGGCTTGGAAGCTCAGAGTCATAATTTACTCAGCCCCCTTTTCTCATCTCCTCTTCATCACTTACTAAATTCTTTAAAATCCCCTCTACTGCCTCTCTCATCCCAATCCATTCTGCACATTGCCAAACACTTTCAACGGTTTAAAATTCTGTCAGTGTGCCACAGGTAGTTAACACAGTACTTTCTAGGAGGACATAGTTAATTGTACAACCTTATGAGATAGGTACTGCTATCTCCATGTTGTTGATGGCAAACTGGGACACTAAGTTTAAGTAACTTCTGAAGATCACGTAGTTCATAACCCAAACTTCTCAGCCCAATCCAACTACTAGTATTTCCCTATCCAAATTTCTAAACCATCCAAATTGATATATTCATTATAAATGAATATATTTACATCCTGGCAAGAATCACAAGAATGATTTTCCTCACTGAAGTTCTAATGCCTTCTTTGAAGCCTATGTGACCACTCTGGCCTACACTGCTCATTCCTCCCTCAGAGTTCCTATCCAATCACAAGTGAGGATCAGGGAGACCCTATGTGTCAATGTTTGCCTGGGACATTTCTGATTTATATTTGCTTTCTCACTATTATGAACAGGGCCCTCAAAAGTATTTCAATCTAGACAATAAATTATAAGGCCATTCTACACATATTATAACATTTTATTGAATCAACAGACAGTTTACGTATGTTTCTTAACTGTGCAATTAAATAATGCTCCTTGATGGTGGAAAATCAATCTTAAGACTCCTTAATAGTTCTCTTCTTTCAGAAATTGATAACTTATATCAAACAGCACAGTCTCTTGCATGTGTGGCTATAGACTGGTTTTGGAAATGACGTGCCTTTGGCTGAGTTTTGTTTCCTAATTAAATCCTGCTTTTAGATAAAAAAAAAAAAATACCAGTATACATTTTAAATTAATTCATATAGTTAACGTATATAGTTACCCATGCTTGAAAAATAGCAGGTATTTAACATATTGGAAGATGAATGAATAATGTACCAGAATATTTCAGACTGTAGCCAACATTCCTAAAATATTTCAATAATGTAAAGGTAATAGGATACTTTACAACGAGGAAGTGAATCTACCAACAATTACCATGATAAAATACACTGTAACATGTTTTACTGTTATACAAAGTGGGTGATGACACATTATTTCCCACACACAACTATCATGGAATACAGGCACTGAAACAGACCACAGGATAATAATGAAAATCAGCTGACCCGAAGAAGGAAAAGAAAAAAAAAGCCACTAAGAAAAATCTTCCTATTCTTTACCATACTCTTGTCAGTCCACTCATTGTTCAAAAGTGATAGCAAGCTCTCCTAGTTAAGAAGAATACACTCTGTCTGACTATGAAGAAAACAATTGTTTAGGCTGCCTGTGCTCTGCAGTCCTGTTCAGCTTGCACAGGCAATCTGCATCAACCTGTGACTAGGGAGACTGTCTTTAGTGGTGTCCCAGACAGCTATGACCTCATGTGTTCTTAAGATTGAGGTTCTCATTTATAAGTTAATATCTCTTGAATACTCATGAATTCATACTTGAATGCAATTGTGTTATATTAATTATTGTTTATTAAAATTTTTAATCCTAATAAATAATTTATCAGCTTACTTAGGATCAGCATGACAAATTATTCAGAGGCAGAGCTCTGTACAAGCAGGAATAAGATGGGCAAATGTAACAAATGTATCAGGATCAGTATGTAATATTAAACACAATTACCAGTAAAAGATAGCATAAAATCCTGCAACTATGCAGCACATACCATCTTATCTAAGAATGTTAATTAATATAATCACTGGTGCTATTCTTTTAAGAAAACGCTGAATGCTCATAAAAAGTGGTTACAGAATATAAATCCATAAACACAAAAACATTTAGTATTATAATACAGAAAGCAAAAGATATGGTTTCAAAGATCAGAAATAAAGAGAACCACAGAGTAGTAAAGTATAAATTAAAACTAAAAGTAAAAACTTGACAAAGAAATCGTTAAGCAGAAAAACAGATGAACTCCTGGGAAAAAGTAAATGACTAACAAACAGCAAAAAGAAGGAATATTTATAAACCGGAAAGATTGTTATGAGCAGATTAGACAATTATCTAAAGACATGGACATGAAAAGAGAAGAATGCATCATCACAAGAGAATTCAGGAAATAAAGAACCGCCACACTGAATTAGAAAATACCACATTATACTTTGCATATTTAGACTTAGCTTTTGAATTAAAGAAAAATTATCTCAAGTTATAAAGAAACCAGAAAACAGTTCGAAATCCAAGTAAATTTATTCAGGTCAGTTATGTATGACAATCCTTTGATTTGGACTATATTCTGAACAATGTGCTAATTTTTAATCAATGAAATAGCCTACATTTGTGTCTATTAACACAACTGCAACAATATGTGAGGAATTTAAAAAATTGCTGTTATATCAATAATAATTCAGAATAACTAACACCATAAAACAGATATAAAAGTCAGACAAAGGTATGAGTTTCTGGACCTCTCATTAAAATAATTAGATTTTTATTTTCAGAAAGTATGACTACAGCATAAAATGCTTTCTTAAGGAATATAGTAAAATTATTTTTCCCCAGTTTCTTCAAAAGCAACTCAACAATGGTAAGGGAATATGTAATAGCTCTATACATACACGCACATGGACATACCAATGTGTATGCTGACCTTTTGTGGCCTAGTTTATTCTTTTTCAGGTGGAAACCCAGGTATACGTTAATTTAATTTAGAGAATCAATAATGATTCTAGAAATTAGTAGAAGATAATGAAGAACATAGATTCTTCAACAAGTGAGGCTACTAGTGATATGATTTTAAATGGTATTTTGATCACAACTATTTTTCCATAGCCACACAGTTAGCAGGTTTTGTTAATGTTTTTCCTTCTGTATCTATTGTCCCCACAACCACATTCATCTGTCAATATCCTAGTTTAGACCCTTATCACTCGTTAAGTAAACCATTAATTGGTTTTTCTTGGGCATTCTGCACCCTTCCCTCATGCATCTTGTTCTAATCAATCCTGTGCACTATAACTCATCCATGCAACAAACGTTTACCAGGCACTTATCATGGACCTACTATGTGAATGCTTTAATATTCAAGACCTACCAAAGCAATAGAAACCAGCAGGTAAACTTCCCATATGTGCTTCTGAGATCATGAAATTGGCTATGCATCTGATTATGTTTTTTTGCAGCGGTTGTGGGGAAGAACTAATTGCATCCAGGTAGCAAAAAAACAAAGGCAGAATTCTACCCAAAGTTACTGTTATGATTATTGTCTATTGGAGCCAATATAGTCTTTTCTTGGCACTCTTAAGTGGTAAGACTTGAAACATTAATTTCATATTCCAGTATTCATACTATTCACTCATGAATAAAGTTAATGGTTTTGATAATTTTTATAAGCTTTTATGTGCACAGAACTTAATGCCTTCCAGGAACAACTCTATGATTAATGGCTTTAATATAGCAAATACTGAATACTTTGGACTCTAACCAATTTTAATGTATACTAGTAAGCTTTTATGTCCCAAGGCTTCACATTTGTAAATCCATTGTTTGTAACCTGGATTACATTTCGATAGAAAAAGGCTATTTATGGCAGTTAGTTTCCCAGGGAATTCCTAAATCTATTTAACCTCATAACATAACTAAAGTATACCTAATATGCAGTGAAAAATAGTAACATTATTAATAATCACAAACACCCAGGTTCTCTTTTAGCTATTTTACATACATTGCCTCATTTAATCCTCACAGCAACCGACAGGAAAATTGCTATTATTACATCCATGTTTACAGAGGAGGAAACTATAATAGAGACTAAATACTGGTCCAAGGGCCAACAGCTAAGAAGTAGCTGAGCAGGGTCTCCAACCAACCCTGGGTCCAAGGTCTGTGCTTTTTAACCACTGTTCAATTGACTAGGACTATTACAAAGTTTTTGGTAGTTTATACGGAGAATCCAAATTTTTTAAAGTACATCATGGTTTTACTTCAAATGACTCATCTCATACTTTAAACCTTTTGCACTCGGGTGTCGAGTGTGACTCGACACGGTTAGCATCGGTAGCAGCTCGAGAAAAAAGCAAGCGAGTGCAAAGGGTTAAGGTTCTCCTGAAGACTAAGGGTTTCATTTCTTCACTTAGTCATTGTTATTTCAGGAATTGCTCACATATGTATATACTAGAGGCAAAGCGCACGATTAAATCTTGTGCATGTAGGGTCCCCTAGGCCTAACCTTCCATCAGGGCCATGCTGCAGCACCACGAAACCTCGCACACTCCGGGGTCGCTCCTGGCGGCCCCCGATGCTCCTCAGATGCTGCTGGTGCCCCACGATGCTCCAGAAGTACCGCCCGCTGCGGCCTCCACAGGACCCATCAATGCACGTCCTGGTGAGTCCGGTATTTGGTCATGACGCCATGGTGGCTTCACGACCACAGGCCTTTTATGATATAGATAGAATTTACTTCAGGATCCGTCTATATAGTCAGAGACCCCGGATAAGCTGAAGCATATAGACTTCCCCATTTGTCTCCAAAATATATGTTTCCTAAATAAAAAAAAATATGAGTTGTCTGGCTTAAAACAAACGAAAAATAACACAAAACAAAAATCTTGGTCAGGAAGTTAACTGCAAGGGCAAATATTGCCATGACTTCCAATCACTCCAGAAATATAATGAATTAACTTTTTTGTTATTGTTAATCCTCACCCAAGAATATTTTTCCATTGATTTTTTAGAAAGATGGGAGGGGGAAAAAAGAGAGAAACATCGATGTGAGAGAGACACATCAACTGGCTGCTTCCCATACGTGCCTCAATGGGGGCCGGAGATCAAACCTGCAACCCAGGTATGTGTCAATGACCAGAATCGAACCTGCGATCCTTCGGTGCACAGGCAGACTAGCTCTAATCACTGAGAAACGCGGGCCAGGGCTTGAATTAAATTTTGATTTCAGTTTTTAATATTGTCTTGTATGTTATATTTACTGGGGCAAAGTTATAGCTTGACATTTTCATCTGTTCATTTTCTGTCAATTTTCCTCCGCCACTGATCTTGGCAATACTAACCATGGTAGCACCATCTTGCCCCAAGAAACAAAGATTCAAAGAAGCTACTAACATGGGTCCAAATCACAAGGATTCACTTTTGTGAATGGGCCTATTTTTAGACTAGTTTTTCTGTGAAGAAAAGAATAGGGATGGGTGAAGGACTGGAGAAAAAAGAGAAGAAAGCTCAATAATGATTCAAATTAAAGTGAAAGAAATGAAGAAACATAGTCTCTAAGTAAGAGGGGGAAAAAAAGAAAAATCCTTGAAGGTGTGAAGTGTGAACTATTTGTTGACCCCATAACTTGCAGACAATTTAGGTCAATAATCCTGGATACCTTAATCACTTTTTATGGAAGCACAAGTGTGAAATAAAAATCTAGCTCTTCACCAAGGTGTAAGTGAACAGAACAACTGTGGAGCAGCAGAAAACATAGGGCTGTGATCACACTACATGAACCCACAAATTAGGGACAATACCTTCTTCTCCCGTGACTTGCAGCTTAACTTTAGAGTAATCATTTCTGCTTAAAAACAATATGCAGAGAACAAAGATAGTAGCATAGGTAAACACCAGTACTTGCTGCTTCCCACAACCACATCAAAATTACAACTGAAATACAGAACAACCAACATTCAGAACTAGCTGAAATCTGGCTGAATGGAAGTCCTACAACTAGAGAAGTAAAGAAGAAAGTACATCGAAACAGGTAGGAGGGGTGGAGATGTGTAACAGGCTGGTCTGACACCCACGTGTGGCATTGTTTTTAATCAGGAGGGAGATTGTCTCTGCAGAGGCCTCCTGTGAGGAGCAAGGGGTCTCAGCCGCATACCAGATCCCACTCCCAGGGTTCCAGAGCTGGAAAGAGAAGTCCCATAATTTTGGGTTGTAAAAACCATCAGGGATTGTGGCTGAGTGACATGGAGGCTGCTGGTATCCCAGTCAGTTCCTCTTCAAGGGCTGGCACACAAACTTACACAGTCTGCTTTCTCTGAGCTCCAGCACTGGGGTTAACAGCTTGAGGGTAACCAGGAACATATGGAGAGGAAATGGATTGTCTGGCATCCTGGGAGGAACTTCCAGATGGCTCTCTCCCAGACAAGGGTGCTCATAGGGGTCACTGTTCCTGTGCTGGGACATTCCCCATCACAGAGATTACTGGCAGCCATATCTGAGTTTCCATCACCTTGCCCACACTGTTCCCTATGCCCAGGTGATTCCCTGAGACCCTGCCCCATCCAATTTGCAGACTCACCCAAGTTGTTTGCAGTGGCTTTCACATATGAATGGCCTGTCCAGGCTCAGCCTTAAAACTTTGCTAAAATCTCTCAAACAAGCAGCAGCTGGCATCAGCAGGCCCCAAACCTATCAATAAAAGGCCCAAGACCTGGCACTAGCATCAGCCAGCCTTTTTTCACAGCTGAGCCTCCCTGGGCACTTCCAAGCCCAATATAAGTAGCAGCCATCTGCAGATCTCTCTGTAGCTCCTGCCAGGTGGCCCCAGGCAGTGGCTGACTTTGCATCTCCCAGGAAACCCCAGAGCCAGTGTACCCAGTGGGCAGCTTCAGGCCATACTAGATTACAACTCTACACACCCACAAGCTACACACTCTATGGTCAGACTCAGTGAGCACCACAGCTCCACTGAAGCAAATCCTGCTCCATAGAGATGTCTCCTACACAGCATGTGTGCAGCTGTTCCATCATAGTCACAGCTGGTCCTTATAGCTAATTTTCCTGGAGGTCAATTCCTCCCAGCAACACCAACAGCAATCAACTACAACAAGACTGTGCACACAGCCCAGGTGACTGGGAGGCTGAGCCACTGGACCCAAACACCTACTACACAAGGCCACTCTACCAATTCCAGGAGACATAGCAACTCTACTTAAAGTATAGAAACAAACACTGGGAAGCAGCCAAAATGAGGAGACAAAGAAACATGTCACAAGTGAAAGAAATGGAAGTAAGCAAACTACTGGATATAATGTCAAAACAATGGTTTTAAGTTTGCTCAAGGATCTTAATGAGAGCTTCAAGGGACTTAATGAGAGTTTCAAGGGACTTAGTAAGACTTTCAAGGACCTTAGTGAGAATTTCAAAGACACAAAAAAGGACCAGTCAGAAATTACTAGTAAGCATACACTAACTGAAATAAAGAACAATTTACAGGGATTCAAAAGTAGAGTAGAGGATTCTGAGAATCAAATCAGCAATTTGGAATACGAGGAAGCAAAAAACACCCAATCAGAAGCGAAAAGGAAAAGAAAAATGAAGATAGTCTAAGGAGCCTCTGGGACAACTTCAAGCATTTATGGGGGTGCCAGAAGGAGAAAAGAGAGAGCAAGATATTGAAAACCTATTTGAATAAATAATGACAGAAAACTTCCCTTACCTGGTGAAAGAAATAGACTTACAAGTCCAGGAAGCACAGAGAATCCCAAACAAGTGGAACCTAAAGAGGCCCACACCAATACACATCATAAATAAAATGCCAAAGGTTAAAGTTAGAGAGAATCTTAAAAGCAGCAACAGAAAAGCAGTTAGTTACCTACAAGGGAGCACCCATATGATTGTAAGCTGATTTCTCAACAGAAACTTTGCAGGCCAGAAGGGATTGATGAGAAATATTCAAAATGATGAAGAGCAAGGAACTACAACCAAGATTACTCTACCCAGCAAAGCTATTTAGAATTGAAGGGCAGATAAAGAGCTTCATAGACAAGGAAAAGCTAAAGGAGCTCATCACCACCAAATCAGTATTACATTAAATGTTGAAGGAGAAAGAGAAGAAGAAGGTGAAGAAGAGGACGAAGAAAGAGGAAGAAGAATAGGAGATAAAAAATATGGACAATAAAATGGCAAATACATATGTATCAACAATTGAATCTAAAAATAAAAAAAAATGAACAAGAAATCTAATGAACAAAATAAACAGATGAATAATATAGAATCGGAGGCATAGAAACATGGAAGAGACTAACAAATCTTAGAAGGAAGGGGGAGAGGGGACAGGAAGAGATTATCCAAAGATCTTATATGCATATATGCATTACCTATGGACATAGACAATAGGGTGGTGAAGGCCTGGGGCAGGGCAGGAACCCGGTGGAGAGGGACAATGGGGGGAACAAAGAGGGGCATTTGTAATACTGTCAACAATAAATATTTTTTTAAAATAAAAAGTAAAAACAACGTATAATTCCTTGTGAATCATACCGGTATTCTTGAAACTGTACTTCTACTAAATAAATAACTTGTCCAATATTGCTCCAAGCAAACTGGTCCACGCACAAGTTAAACTAAAACTCCACAGTCTCTACCAAGTCAGAGCTTCTGATGAGATGTAAAACCAATACTGAGGACAACTTTTTAAAAGTCTATGAGTGGTTGTAGTGGTGGTTGGAGTTTTGTTTTTTTAAATAAGTAATTTTAAAGTTTTTATTTTCAATGACATCAAAAATAATTTCGTTCTGCTGGTTAATTTTTATGATGGAGATGGAAAAGACAGAAAAGAGAACTGATGATAAAGATCCATTGCAAAGGAGGAGGCATTATTAGAGCTATCCTAATAAAAAAAATAATGTGAGTTGCTTTTGAGCCCACAGAGGTTGCTTTTGTGTGCCACAAATAGTTTTTTGTACACAGAAAATTATATTTAGAAGTTTACTTCCATTTTGGTTTATTAAATTAACACTTGATTTATGAAAATTACAAATTCAAAGTTAGTACTAGCTTTTAAAGTTACCTTTAATTTTTATTCAATTTACAAATCTGTCAAAATGTATCACTTATGAGTAGCTTTCCATTAATTCTTTAGATTTTAAACTGCAATTATAATTGAATAGACTCTTTTTACCTTTTAGCTATTTAGACCACCTGATGGCAAATCTTTTCAATTACTTAAGAATTCTTATAAAACTAATAAAATAAACTTACAAAAACTGAACCTTAAATTCTCGTACATGTTATTACAATAATGTAAATAAACTTGTCACAAGCTACATCAACTCAATTACATATTTTAAATTGAAAGTACACTGACCAATACGTGCATGAAAAGATTTACATCATTAGTTAATCATCAAAGAAATAAACCCACTAGGTTTGCTATATTAAAAAGACAACCAAGTGTTGGCAAAGATGTGGTGAAATTGGAATTCTCAAATATTGCTGATGGGAATGTTAAAGGGTGTAGTCACTCTGGAAAATAGTTTAGCCCTCCTCAAAATGTTAAACATAAATTTATCCTACAATCCAACAATTCCAGTCCTCAGGTATGGTTGATTCTTGTTATTCACAGTGGTTCCGTTCTACACAGTCCTGTGAAGATTGAACTAGAGAATACTGGACCATTACATCTTTTGGGGAAATACAAGGGTAGGTTGTGAGTCTGTGGTCACAACATTTTCATCAACCAATCAATACATAACCTTAAGCAGATATTTGTAAAACTTTATGAGTATTCTAAACATCCACTGAATTGTATACTTTGAAAGGGTGAAATTTTATCGTGTGTGAATTATATCGCAATTTTTAAGAAGTGGAATTACACTGAACCTGAATCTAATTGAGTCTCTAAGTTTGCAGGAAAACTGGGGAATAGAGGAAAAAATAAAATGACACTATGAAAAAGCAAAACTTAACCAAATTTAACATGTAGTATATTCTACAGGATATAAGTCCTTTTCTTCCAACAAATCAATGGCATAGGAGAGAGAAAGGGGGATAAGGAGAGAGGGAACCTCAAGAATAAAAGACATTTTCACCACTGGTGATCCGCGAGGTCCAAAAGGTTGGCGACCGCTGACATAAGTGACAATCAAATGTAATGTACAAACCCCTTTTAGATGTCAATTTGAACAAACAAACTATTAATCAGGGAAATTTGAATATGGACTGGGGATTAAGTGTTACCAAGGAATTACTGTCATATAATGAAGTCATGATTATAGATATTGTTATCTGTTAGAGATTCATATCTACAAAATTCAAGAGGATATTATAAGATATCTGGGATATTTGTTTTAAAATACTCTATTAAAAACAATTGGTGGGGAAGGATGGTGGTGACTAGATGTAATAAGAATGATATAATTAGATTAAAAATGGTGGTGGAGTAAGTGGATGCTGCTCTGACACACTCCCAGGACCAAATTGGAATTACAACTAAAATACAGAAAAACTTCCTAAATAATCAATGGAAGACTTGCGGGAGAGAACCCTGATAACTGAGGATAGAAAGTGGAGACCACAGAGATTGGCAGGAGAGGCGGAGGCTCGAAAGGGTTGTCCAGGCACCCACAAACAGCAACTGAAGTTCCAGAGAGATATCTCAGCTGGGGGGGATTGCCACTGAGAACTCTAGGTTCTAATCCCCAAGCTGGGCCCCCCAGCAGAGAGCACCACAACTGAGAAGGATACCCACATAACATCTGGCTGTGAAAAGCAGTGGGGTTGCTGCCTGCCAGGGAGAGATGGATGGAAATTTAGGCACCCTCTTAAAGAGCCAATGCACAAAATTCCCTGAGGAGTCACCCATCTTGTGCTCTGATAGAGGGAGGGCAGAGTGGACTGGAGGTGTGTGTGCAGAAGCCAGGATCAGGGACTTAGGGGTTAGAACTCAGAAGGCAGACACCCTGGCTTCCTATGCTGAGTCATTCCCTCATGCTGTGAAGGACATTTTTCTCACACAGGCATTAGCTATATAGGCGACTTTACCTAGGGGGAAGACAGTTGACCCACCCTATTGAAAAACACCCTGCACCACTGTGGGGAGTTTCTGAGGCTCAATAAGAGACTGAGAATAATAGCCTCCAGGCAGAAGCAATTGCCCCACCCAACTAATAAAAAACTCCCCACACCTGTGGACAATCGCTTGAGGGCAATTCAAGACTGAATCCCATCAGTCTGTAGGCAGAGGCAGTGTCTGGAGGCTTTGAGTTTTTGCCTGATCTGATTAGACAGAAAAAGCTTTTCACACTGTCCTGCACTAGAAATTGAGAGGTGTAGCAGATCTACCTAATACATAGTCACAAACCCAAACAGACAGCCAAAATGAGACAAAGAAACAACCCACAAATTAAAGAACAAGAGAATTCTCCAGAAGAAGAGATAAAAGAAATGGAGATAAGAAAATCATCTGATACAGAGTTAAAAATGATATAGCCTGGCTGGTGTGGTTCAGTTGGTTGGAGCACTGTCCCATACATCAAAAGGTCAAAGGTTCGATTCCAGGTCAGGGCACATACCTAGGTTGTGGGTTCAATCCCTAGCCCTATCAAGATGCATGCTGAAAGCAACTGATTGATGTTTCTCTCTCTCTCTCTCCAAATCAATGAACATGTCCTCGGGTGAATATAAAAAAAAATAAGTAGTATAGGCCATTGATTTTTAAAGCACGGTGATAGGTACATAGGGGTCTTTTAGACTATCTTTCCTACTTTAATGAATGTTTGAAACTTTGTATAATGGAAAGTTTTTAAAAACTTATAATTATAAGGCAGTCATATTACTCTAGGACAGGGGTGGGGAATGTCCAGCCCAAAGGCTGTATGAGGCCCACAAAAGTCATTTGGTCAAGGCATTAGAGGTGAATTAAATGTCTGACCAAATACAGTAGGCTAATTAGTAGGTTGATAATTCTGTATGGCCTGTGAATAATGTTATAAATATCCAAATGGCCCTTGGCAGAAAAAAGGTCCCCTACTCCTGCTGTAGGAAGTCAAACTGTCTTAACTATGAAAACTACATATACTGCCAAATATACAGGTTGCTTATTTGTGCATTCTTTTTAAACTTAATTCAAAATCTTCCAGGAAGTAAAAGAAATTTGTCTAATAAAACATACCATCACTAACAATTTTAAGAAAACTTTCACATGAAACTTTTAGGGTGACCTTCTTGGCTGCTACAGTTTCTTCAAGATTAGAGAGGCCCTGGTAGGACAAGGATGAATTCTTGCCTGCAAATACAACTGCCAGACTGAACTTATTTTTATAGCTGTTACTAGAAGCCCAGTGCACAATATTCGGGGAGGGGTCCCTCAGCCCGGCCTGCCCCTTCTCACAGTCCAGGAGCCCTCAGGGGATGTCCTACTGACAGCTTAAGCCCACTCCCTGCCACAGTCTGGCCTCTTTCTGTGGGAGGCGACCAGCTGATCAGGGGAAGGCACTGCCCCCATCACCCCCTAGCTACTGTTGCCTCTGGCCTCCCTCTGCAGGAGGCAACCCTGCGATCGGGGGAAGGCGACACCCCCATCACGCCTCTGCTGCTGCCATTGCCGGCCACGAGGCTGCCTGAGCCTCGGCCACTGCAGCTACTGTGGCCTGCCTGAGCCTTGCCCAGTTCTCATTGCCTGAGCCTCGGGCCCTCGCAGTGGCAGCAGCCATCGGCAGCTTGCCGGAGCCCCGGGCCGGCCCTGGGCAAGTGGCAGTGGCCATTGGCCATGAGCTTCCCCGTGCTTAACCAATCGGGTGCACTCATCCGGTGATGGATAGACACGTCTTCCTGGGTTCTCCTGGATGCAGGGGAGGGTGCAGGTCTAACTCTGGCCCTGGTCACTGGGTCCGGCCGCTAGAGGAAATTCCCTACATTGATTGATTGCCTGGATACCTGGAGGCCTCCACTGATTCCTGACCCTGACCTGAGGGGCATTGCGGGGCGATGGAGATGGCCTGGGAGTTTGAGGAGCCGCAGGAAGGAGCTGCCTTTCTCAGAACCCCTCACCTGCGGTGCCAGAGGCCAAGATGGGTCGTGGCCGGGCCGGGAGCTCTGAACCTTGGAGCTTGGACTTTCCCTCAGCTGCCTTCGCTGCTGGGCTTTCCCTCGCTCACCTGCCTTCGCTGCCAGTGCAGAAGTTTCCCGGCAGAGCAGCTCTGACAGAAGGAACCTGTGGTCCTTCTGGGCAAGCAGCAGTGGCCATCGGGAGCACTCACAGCCGCCGCCACCATGAGGGGAGTACAGGCCGCTCTCCGCTGGGCCCCGTCTCCCCCGTCCCCGTCCCCGATGCTGCAAGTCTCTGCCCACTCGCCCCTGCTGCGCACGCAGCCTGCTGATTGGTCGTTACATGATGTGTCCCAACCAATTTGCATATTACCCTATTGTTAGATAGATATCAAAGACTCCATAACTTAAAGAGGCAGGTCCTTCAGAAGCCTCCCTCAAACCTAAATGATCACTTATTCTCCTCTAAACAAGACACTTGATTATTATCTGCCAGAAAGTTGTCAAAAAGTATATACAAATCTGCCGAAACCGGTTTGGCTCAATGGATAGAGCGTCGGTCTGCGGACTGAAAGGTCCCAGGTTCGATTCCGGCCAAGGGCATGTACATTGGCTGCGGGCACATCCCTGGTAGGGGGTGTGCAGGAGGCAGCTGGTCGATGATTCTCTCTCATCGATGTTTCTAGCTCTCTATCCCTCCCCTTCCTCTCTGTAAAAAATCAATAAAATATATTAAAAAAAAAAAAGTATATACAAATCACCTATCTTTGCAGTCAACAATTATAATAAAGAACCAGAAGCCCAGTGCACAAAAATTTGTGCACTCAGCGGGGGTGTCTCTCAGCCTGGTCTGTGCCCTCTCACAGTCCGGAAGCCCTCGGGGGATGTTCTACTGACGGCTTAGGCCCTCAGGGAGCGGGCCTAAGCTGCAGTCTGGCATCCCTCTGTGGGAGGCTACCAGGTGGGCCAATCAGGGGACAGCGCCGCCCCCATCACCCTGCTGCTGCCACTAGTGCTGCCGCTGCTGGCCTCCCTCTGCAGGAGGTGACCGGGCGGGCGATCAGGGGACGGCGCTGCCCCCATCACCCCGCTGCTGCTGCCACCAGCGACCTCCCTCTGCGGGAGGAGACCGGGAGGCCAATCAGGGGATGCACCAGCCAGCATGGCCCCGTCCGCCCCCTCCATTGCCCCTTTACCTCTGCTGGTCACTGCTGCCTCCCACCCCCCCCCATTGCCGTCTCCTCCCTCTGTCTGCTGGCACGTGCCTTGGCTGGCCTGGTGCCACCTGCTCGCCGGCCCTGCCCCCACCGCCTGGTCATTCCGCTGTTCGGTTGATTTGCATATTACATTTTTATTATATAGGATTTTTAAAACTTTCAAAATAATCAAAGATCCACTTGATATGAAAGGTGCCTTTACCTTGGGTGAGACAACCTGAATGACCCTTAGATTTAGGTTTATTATTAACTAGAGGCCCAGTGCACGAATTTGGGGTCTGGCCAGCCCAGCCCCAATTGGCGGATCAGGGCCAGGCCTGACAAGGAGAGGAGGAGGAGATGGCAGGAGGTTGGCTTGGCCGGCCAGCCCGCCCCGATTGGGGTCAATCAGGGCCAGGCCGGCTGGGGGTAGGGGCCACGGGCAATTGGCCAGTGGGCCCCACCCAATTGGTGTGGAGCTGGCTGGGGGGAGGGGCTACAGGCTGATCGGGCTGGTGGGGGCTGATCGGGGGTGGGGCAGGCCATGGGGAGGGGCTGTGGGCCGGCCAGCCCAGCCCCCGAATGGGGTGGAGGGGCCGATGAGGGGCCAGCGGCCTGGGGGAGGGGCCATGGGTGGTTGGCCGGATGGCCCTGCCCCTGATCGGGGTGTTGGGGACCCATCTGGTGGGGGCTGACTAGGGGTAGGGCCGGCCGTGAGGAGGGGCTGCAGGAGGTTGGGCGGCTGGCCCTGCCCCCTATTAGTGTGGGGCCGGCCTGGGGGAGGGGCTGGGGGACAATTGGGGTGGGGCGGGTCCATCGGGGGCAGGGCTGGCCAGAGGGTGGGGCCCCGGGAGGTTGGACAGCTGTCCCCACCCCAGATTGGGCTGGTTTGCTGGTCGCAGTGGGCATCATAGCCACTGGTCGTTCCGGTCACTGGCTTTTTATATATATAAATGTGTATACTATCTAATTTAAAAAATATATATTTTATTGATTGTTTTACAGAGAGGAAGGGAGAGGGTGAGGGATAGAGAATTAGAAACATTGATGCGAGAGAAACATTGATCAGCTGACTCCTGCACATGCCCTACTGGGGATGTGCCCGCAACCAAGGTACATGCCCTTGACCAGAATCGAATCTGGGACCCCCCAGTCCGCAGGCCGACGCTCTATCCACTGAGCCAAACCAGTCAGGGCTAATTTTTTGCCTACTCAAAGAAATCTCTACCCTTCCTCAGATGGTTACAGCACTGATTAGATTTATTATTTATTTGAACCTTAAGATGTGTAAATGAAGGTCTATAATAAAAATTTAAAAAAGATGTTGTAAATGTCTTTTCATACACTATCCAAGAACCTCAAACTTGGTAGATAGACTATGTATCTTTTCATATATTTCCTATCTTTTTGAGCTACAATTCTTTTAGGTGATAAAATAGAAAATGAATTAATCTTGAATCCTTCTCATGACTTGATTTGAATTTTGATCACAAGTGGTAATATCATTCCACTGAAAGGTATTTGCAGATTCTTTCAGCTTTTTCATTAAGTACTGTTCAAAATTCAGCTGATATTCCCCAAGGGTTTCATATTCTACATTTAGGGAAATTATAGGAAGAGTTAGGAAAAAATTTGAGGACAGGACTATCTGTTATGTAAGAGAACATGGTTTGTTAAGTGTCTCTTTTCTTTAACCACTGACATTTCAATTATAGTGCCATGGAATAAACAGTTAATATATTTATAAATCAATTATAAATTAATTATTATAAATAAATACCTTATAAAAACACAACCTATTAAATAGGCTATAAAGAAAAACACTTTGTATTTTTCTTATTCTCCATATTTTAGCACCTGTGTTCTATTGGTTTTTGTCTTCCCATATAAAAGATATTTCATCAGATCTGCCTGGGTGGCTCAGTTGGTTGGAGCATCACGCCCTGTGGGTTCAATTCCTGTGCAGGGCACATACGTAGGTTGTGGATTTGATCCCCGGTCAGGCACGCAGGGGAGGCAACCAATCGATGTTTCTCTGTCCTTTCCTCTCAAATCAATAAAAACATATTCTTGGGTGAGGATTTAAAAACAACAACAAAAAAAACACCCCGACATGTCTTCAGATTAGAAAAAGGAGATAGAAAAGTGTTCTACATGCTTTGCTAACTTGTGAAAGAAACATAATACTGACAGTAAAGAAAACAGGCTTAGTTTGTGAGTAAAGTAAGTTTGAGGAGTTCAGACAGAACGTTAGAATTAAAGGAGTGAAATGTCTCTATAGGAAGGTTCCATCAAGTGAATACCCTTCTTCTTCAAGGTCTCCTAACACATTTATGTCCACTGGCCAGGCTAGTGCTGGAGACAGACTATTACTCTTCTAATTCTAACCTGCATGTCCCAATATATTTTCAAATCTATAACTTAATTTATATCACATATATTACCTACATGCATTTGGCAGGCACTTTAATAATTGTTACTTTATCTTTTTGGCTACTGCAAAGATCCAATAAAACAAGTATGGACATTTACTGTAAATTATAAGACCTTAAAGTGCCATAAGTCTCATATTTATATGTAAGTAGTAATTAGCTTCAATCAAATGAGATGGTTATCTTTGATTTGTCCTTTTCCTAACCTTGCTCAATTATTTACTATCTTATATATGAGATCTGCCATACATTTAGGTCTATAAATCCTTTGAGTGTTAAATGTGTAAGTTATATCTCCTTGATTAGACAGTACACTCCTCAAGGGCAGGAATCACAAGGCCTTGTACTCCTTCTATGTCTTCACTTCTTTCTGCTTTCTCTCACCATTAGCCAGTTTTTCACAGTGGGTATGTATTTGTGCTAGCATCATTATACATATGCTTTGTGTGTTTTTTAAATAGATTTTTATTGATTTCAGAGAGGAAGGGAGAGAGATAGAAACATCAATGATGAGAGAGAATCATTGATCGGCTGCCTCCTGCACACCCCACACCAGAGATGTGCCCTGACTGGGAATTGAACCCTGACCTTCTGGTTCATAGATTGATGCTCAACCACTGAGCAACACCAGCCGGGCTCCATATACATGTTTAATGAAAGCACGGTACAAGTACTGAACCAGCTAATCATCCTCCCTAATTGCATCTATAAAATCATTGGGGGCCATTGGAGAGAAAGAGAAAACACCACGATTTCCATCATCAACCACAATCTCTAACAAGCACCAGCAACTACTGAAGAACTGATCCCGAGGAACAGTAGCTAGAGCTCAGCACACAGCCTTAGGAAATAATAATCCTTATTCCAAAGACCCAAGGTACTCGGAATGTCTGCAACCATTCTACAAATTTTTCAGTCTTGAAACCATTTATTATTTCAATCATTTAAACCTAAATTAGGTAGCCAGAGCTTGTATAATTAGAAAATACATGGAAAACAAAAGACTTCTAGTGGTCTCACTCTGCTGTTACACAGCTGTTACATACACAAAGTATAGGTGAATTACTACTGCTCAAACAGGGGAATTTAGCAAAGAAATGGAAAAACTGTAAGTCTTATAGTACTCATCAAACTTTACCACTCTAATAATTTTTGACATGCTTGATATTATTGTTGGCAGTGATAACAACAATACCGTTTGTCAGGAACTGTGGTAACTAAAATTACATAAAGCAGATATTTATTTTTTTCCAGATGAGGAAACTGAGAATGAGATTAAAAATCTTGCGAAGTGAACTGGAAGACTGAATATAGATCTAACGATTTCTGAGTCCAAGATCTTAGGCTAAGATAGGGTTTCTCAACTTCACCAGGATTGATATTTCATACTGGATAATTCTTTGTTGTGGGGGGCTGTTTTGTGCATTGTTAGATGTATAATATCATCCCTACTAGACCCTTCCCTCCCTCAAATCATGGCAATAAAAAAATATCCCCAGACATAGCCACAGGTCTCCAGGGGGCAAAATCATCTTAGTTAAGAATCATAGGATTAAGCTCTTTAACTTGTTGAAACACAAAGACAATGTTCTTGGAGAACTCTAGCTGTGGTTAATTATCCATGTCTGTCATGAGCAAAGAGTAGGGCTGGAGACTGAGGTGGTGTCCAGAGCTAAGGTAAAAGGGTGCCATATACAGGGTGTCCCAAAAAATTGTATACACACTTTAACAGCTGGTAGCTCAATTTTGAAAATGAAATGTATTTTAATAAGCACTGCCTTTATAATTACTCAAAGTGTGTGTATACATTTTTGGGGGAGGTCACCCTATATTTATTGACTCCAGTCTAATGCCTTTTAAAACTGTACCAAGATATTTTCTTCATTGTGAATACTAAGTGAGGAGTTCTTTACCTTAAATACTGACTGTATTAAAAAACATTTTGTTTATTCCAAAATTTGCTTCTGTGTATATCACATGGCCATTGACTAAAAAGATATATTGGCCTTGGCTATGTCATCTCCATTAACCCAGTGACACATCTGCATACTCAAAATTCTGTTTTGTTTTATAATTAGCAATGGTTTATTCAGGAGCTTGTGCATCAATGGAGCAGTTTTTAGGTCTTACAATAATCACCTCTTTTTTCCTACTGTGGGCCTATATTTCCCAATTAATTTTTAATATATACTATATCACTTAATATGTAGTGTTCCTTAAAATGATGAAATCACAAAGATCAATGATATCAAAAAGAAACTGGTTAGAATTTGAATTCAGGTTTTTGAATTAGAACGTTTCTGCTATTCTCATTTCTTTTCCACAAAGATTCAACTGTTAGAGAATACACAAATTTCATATAATGAATGTTAACGTTTATATAATTCACTTTCTATAAAGTCACGGCTACTTTTTGCTCTTTTATGCATAGGAGAATAACAAATAAACTGGAAGTCAGGAGCCTTGGATTCTCCTAATCCTGGCTTTTATACAATACTAGTGCCCCGGTGCAGATTCATGCACATTGAAAGAAAATTAGAAGGTGGCCAGCGGGGCAGAACTGGGCAAGATGGGCCAGACACGCCCTGGAGCCAACCTCCTGCGGTCCCTCCCCGGCCAGCTGCACCTGGGGCGCTGCCATAGCTCAAAGGTCTGTGGAATGAGTGGGGTCCCTCCGGCAGGAGGGGTCCCTCGGCCTGGCCTGCAGGGATCGGGCCAAAACCGGCTCTCCGACAACCCCCGAGGGGGTCTAAGATTGTCGGAGGGCAGTTCTTGGGTGATGCACCCCAGAATCGGGCTCCCTCTTCTCTGGTTCCGGGTGCGTCACCCAAGAACCACCGCTGTCAAGTCACTACAGCTCAGCAGCTCCTGTGTTGAGGTCTGCCCCCTGGTGGTCATTGCACATCATAGTTACTGGTCAGATGGTCGCTTAGCCTTTTACATATAGACTAGAGGCCTGGTGCATGAAATTCGTGCACGGGGGGGGGTGGTCCCTCAGCCCAGCCTGCACCCTCTCCAATCTGGGACCCCTTGAGGGATGTCCGACCGCCCATTTAGGCCCGATTCTACTGGGATCAGGCCTAAACGGGTGGTTGGACATCCCTCTCACAACCTGCAGGCCTGATCCCCCCCAACTGCCCTCCCCTGCAGGACTGGGTCCCCCCAACTGTCTTCCCCTGCAGGCCTTGTCCCCTGCTAACTGCCCTCCCCTGCAGGCCTGGCCCCCCCAAACTGCTCTCCCCTGTAGGCCTGCCCCCCCCAACTGCCCTCCCCTGCAGGCCTGGTCCCCCCCAAATGCCCTCCCCTGCAGGCCTGGTCACCCCCCCAACTGCCCTCCCCTGAAGGCCTGGTCCCCCCCAACTGCCCTCCCCTGCAAGCCTGGTCCCCCCCAACTGTCCTCCACTGCAGGCCTGGTCCCCCCTCCCCAACTGACCTCCATTAAAGTCCTGGTCCCCCCCAACTGCTCTCCCCTGCAGTCCTGGTCCCCCCCCCACAACTGCCCTCCCCTGCAGTCCTGGTCCCCCCAAACTGACCTCTCCTGCTTACCTGGTCTCCCCCAACTGCCCTCTGCCGGCCCAGTCACCCCTAACTGCCCTCCCTGATCGCCCACCACTGCCCTCCCCTGCAGGTCTGGTCTCCCCCAACTGCCCTCCCCTGCAGGCCTGGGTCCCCCCCAACTGCCCTTCTCTGCTGGCCTGGTCACCCCTAACTTCCCACAACTGCCCTCCCCTGGAGGCCATCTTGTGGCAGCCATCTTGTGTCCACATGGGGGCAGCCATCTTTGACCACATGGGGGTGGCCATCTTGTGTCCTGGTGTGATGGTCAATTTGCATATTACTCTTTTATTAGATAGGATTATTAGACAGGATATGGCCTGACTCCCAGCCCACAATAAAATGGAGAGCTGGACAAGAATCTAGCTTGCTAGTCTAGCTCCCTATACTGCTTCTGAGTTCTGTGAATCTAGTATTCCATACTTTAATTCTCACTGCCTTTACCCCTTCTCTCTCTCCTCCCCACCTAATTACTTTTTTAACCACAATTCTACATCCAGCTTGCCATATTAATTCTATTAATTTTTAGAGCTCTTTTTTCTCCAGTAGTGATAGTAACTTTTTATTGTTGTTCATTGAAGTATGAATTAGTTTAGTAATTGTGAACATAGTGTCAAGTGGAAGTTTGCACCACTGCTTCCTTGAGGGCTGTATTTGAGCTAACAATAACCATCTTTGCTTATTATAGTGTAGTTTCAGAGGGGGCGAGGAATCTAAAGAACTCTGAAGAAAAGATGGCAAAGTTGATTCAAGATTTACTTTGAGCAGTTACTACTTGCAAGATTAACAACAAATAAACCATAATATTTACACTGGTCATCTTTGGGTGGGAACAATATGAGCGATTTTTTTGCAACTTTAAAAAATATTTTCTATACTTTCTAAATTTTTAAAAGAATTATTTATTTTTAATGGATTATGCAATTTATAATCTTTATGAATTCTTTGTAGTGGGCAAAATCACAATTATCATCAACAAATGTGCATTAAATAGCTTTTATAGTACTTTCAGGAGGTATCAGGTATATATAATGGAATTCTGAAAGTGTTTGCTAAAGAAAAAAGTGATAGAAAAGGAGTCACTGTGTAGGCAGCTTTAATTAATGATCTATTTTAGAGTCTTTATACAACTTTAAAAATATATATGTGTGTGTGTGTGTGTGTGTGTGTGTGTGTGTGTGTGTGTGTGTATAAATATTTATTTTACAGAGAGGAAGGGAGAAGACTAGAGTTAGAAATACCAATGAGAGAGAAACATCGATCAGCTGCCTCCTGCATGCCCCCTACTGGGGATGATTGAGCCTACAACCAAGGTACATGGCTATGGTCAGAATAGAACTCAGGACCCTTCTGTACAAGGGTGATATTCTACCCACTGAGCCAAACCGGTTAGGGTACAACTTTTAATATTAAATATTTAATGTACAGCTAGCAAATTAACTTTGTAGCAAACTTATTAAATGGTGTCACACACTGCTTATGTCTCTATGTATACTCAATGCATTCTGTACCATATATATATATATATATATATATATATATATATATTTGTCCATTTAATAAACTTAAAGCATGATCTTACTATCTATAATAATCTATAATAACAAAAGAATAATATGCTAATTAGACTGGAAGTCTTTCCGGACGAAGCCAAGGCTGTGAGGGAAGCCCAGGTCCCAGGTGCCTGGTGGCAGCCGGAGGAAAACCTGGGTTCCAGGTGCCTGCCGGCGGCCGGAGGGAAGTACGGGTCCCAGGTGCCTGGCAGTGGCTGGAGGGAAGCCTGGGTCCCAGGTGCCAAAGGGAAGCCGGTGCCGGCAGCTGGGGGAAGGGAGTCCTACTCTCGCACAAATTCGTGCATCGGGCCTCTAGTCCTATATAATAAAAGCGTAGTATGCAAACTGTCCTCTCGACCAGGAGTTCATCCTGGAGTTGGACCAAGGGGCGGGGCTGGCCAGGGGAAGGGAGGCAGGCCCTGGCCAGCGGCAGCGGCAGCAGGCAGCCATAAGGGAGGGAGGCCCTGGCTGGCAGCCGGCAGCTGCTAGGGACCCTACCAGTGCACGAATTTCGTAATTAGGAAAATAACTACCAATTTATTGTATTGTTTCTTAAAAAAGTACATGGTATTGCCTGTCCAAAAACACAAAGTTATGAAGACATTCTAATATGTTATTACCCAAAACCCTAGATTTTTCCAGTTTACTATGCAGCCTGGGTTTGGTTATCAGCCCTACCACTTAATAGCTGTGACATTCTGGACATACTACATACCTGACTGTCCAGGATGCTAAGTTTCTCAGTTTTAACACCACTACTACCAACATTTGTTTCATACTGTTCTTTGTGTGTGTTTTAAATATATATTTTTATTGATTTCTGAGAGGAAGGGAAAGAAAGATAGAAACATCAATGATGACAGAGAATCATTGATTGGCTGCTTCCTGCACACCCCACACTGAAGATTGAGCCTGCAATCTGGCCATGTGGCCTGACCAGGAATTGAACTGTGACCTTCTGGTTCCTAGATTGATGCTCAACCACTGAGCCACACTGGCCAGCTCATCCTGTTGTTTGCAAAATGTTTTCCTATATTTTAATGCAAATGATACCCATACCACTCTCCTTTTCTCATTTTGCAGATGGCTTACCCAAGGTCACATTCCTGATGGCAAGACTAGGGCTTACATACAGATAATAGCCTACCTATTCAGAATTTGTTTTGAACCTCAAATGAGACAACATGTATTTTAATGTATTTTGTAAACTTTTCATAAAAATATAAAATAGCATACTATTATCTATGTTCCCTTATTAGAGAGGTAGTAATTATATTCAATGATCTCTAAAGTTATATCTAGAAGTCAGTTCAAGTTAGAAGTTTTTAAGTTTTCTTTTGCTATTATCAAAGTTAATTAAGAAAATATTTCTACTATCTAAAGACTATTAATGTTTTTAACAACGTGTGATAATGCTCAATAGTATGTAAATGCTCTTTCTTTTGTTTTCCCCAAATAATATAAGAATCTCTCCATGGTATTAATCATGCATTCAGAAAAAACAAATTATCACCTACTAAGGACATACTGGATATGTAAATGAAGAAACAAACAAAAGACAATTTGTGGGAAAGTGCTGTAGAGGATACTAATAGATACATGCCATATTAGTTCATTTTATTTTTTCCTAAGTAACAGTACTTTAAAAAGAAGTAATGTTTAATACAAGAAGACATTAGAACTATAACAAACTCCACTGCAACAAGTAGTGGCTATGTGATTTAGTTCTCAACAATGGGGTACAAGAAAGACTGATGGGTCTTCGAGGAAATGTTATTCTTTGCTTATAAGAGAGCTGAAGGAAAACGGTAGTTGGGCTGTCATTGCTATGCCCTCCACTCCATCCTTTGCCCTCTGCCTTTGACCAGGCTGTGATATCCATAACCACATAGCTATCTTGAAACCACAGGGCAACAAGCACAAAGGTGAAAAATCTAGTCTCTAATAATGAAAAATAACCTGGCAGCTTGTTGACATCATTAAGCTGTTATACCAGACCCAGAGTAGCTTTCTCCAGATTTCTTGTTATCTATACGAATAAAAGGGTAATATACAAATTGGTCACAATGCCTTCACAATAACAACCAAACAGCAGGCTGCGTGGGGTGACAAGGCTGGCAGGGGGGTTAGCAAGGGATGACCAAACAACTCACCAGCAGGCTGTGTGGGGCAATGAGGCCAGGAGGGGGGTTAACGAGGGATGAGCAAACAACTGACCAGCAGGCTGCGTGGGTCGACCAGGCCGGCAGGGGGGTTAGCGAGGGACAACCAAACGAAAGACCAGCAGGCTGCATGGGGCAACCAGGCCGGCAGGGGGGTTAGCGAGGGATGACCAAATGACTGACCAGCAGGCTGCATGGGGTAACAAGGCCAGCGAGGGGTTAGCGAGGGACAATCAAACAACTGACCAGCAGGCTGCATGGGGCGACCAGGCCGGCAGGGGGAGGGGGCAGTGAGGGGCAACCAAGCCCAAAGGGGGGGCAGTTGGGGGCTACCAGGCCAGCAGAGGGGGGCAGTTGGGGGCAACCAGACCAGCAGGGGGGGCAGTTGGGGGTGACCAGGCCGGCGGGGGGGGGGCAGTTAGGGGCGATCAGGCAGGCAGGCAGGTGAGCAGTTAGGTGCCAGCAGTCCCGGATTGTGAGAGAAATGTCCAACTGCTGGTTTTGGCCCAATCGGCAGTCAGACATCCCCGAAAGGTCCCAGAATGGAGAGGGTGCAGGCTGGGCTGAGGGGACCCTCGCCCCCCGTGCACAAATTTTGTGCACCAGGCCTCTAGTATAAGATAAATGCCTTTATTGATAGTCATTATCAATAGAGTAACCTTTATTTTTTAAAGGTGGGTTTTTCCTCCAGCTAAAAGCATTCCTTCCTTGTCTCAAATATCCATGTGCCTTCATGCTACCCTTTGAGTAAACAAAAGTTCCTCCATTACTCTGCCTTTGCATCTCATTTCAAAATGTCGTCTCCAATATCGGTTGAAATTATACTATAGTTTCATCCTTGGAATGCTCTCCCATCTAATCTGATAGAGTCTAGCTTAATTCCTGTGGCCCTCAAGGACTTTCCCCAGCGAACCATAGGATTATGTCCTGAAGTCCACAATTCTCTCCATTCATTTATTGACAGTCACTCCCTATTCTTCATCTCCTGTATTTTATTCTCCATGTAAACCCTCACTTTCAAGCTGGCACAGTATTTAGCCAATTCAAAATTCAATTCTAGCCCTGGCTGGTGTGACTCAGTTCATTGAGGGTCATCCTGTGTCAGTTTGATTCCCGTTGAGGGCACATACCCAGGTTTTGGGCTCAGTCCCTGGTAGGGGGCATGCAAGAGGCAGCTGATAGATGTTTCATTATAATATTGATTTTTTTTCTCTTTCTCTCTCCCTAAAAATCAATTAAAAAATTGCCGGAAGCTAATTCCAGCATGTCATAAATGCGAGAAGTTTCATCAAAAGGTTGATGGAACTTGGGGATTCAGCAGGGCTGAATACATGTTATTACCTACTAGAATGGCTGAAGGGCATTTCCCCACACCTAAAGATTTGCATATATTATTGCCTGTTGCCAGACAGCTGAGGGCATTTTAATCTACATGTTATTGCTTCCTGCTGGCCAAACACCTGAATAGCCGAAGGCCGTTTCCCCAAAACTGACAATGCCTCTGTATGCTAAACCTTAACGTTTGATATGTATATCTACCTTGCCTTAGGACAATTTGTGTTAATAAAGAGCAAGGAGTCCTGAGACAGAGAGAACTTGGTTACTGAAGCTAAGCCCTCTTCTGGCTCCCCCATGGATTACAAATTTATATTTCTAGTCTCTTGATTAATTTACAGCAGCCCCTTCTCCAGATATTTTGAACCCTAACAACAGAATAGAAAGACCAAGACTGCAATAAAAAATATTTTAAAAAAAACAATTCTAAGAGGTTTCAGGCTGGGAACACAGAATACCTGAATCCATGTTCCTGCTGCTGCAACCTTTACCAAAAATGTCCTTGTCACATTACTTTAAATATATACAACTCATTCCCAGCATCAGTGATTCTTAACTAAGAGTGTAAGTCAGAATATATCTGAGAAACTTTTCCAAAATACATATGCCAAGGAAGCACCCCAGAGTGACTGAAACATTTCCAAGGGCACATATGTTCAAGGCCCCAGGCGATTTTGATGTATACTTCTGGGTAAGTTTTTTCTACTCTAGTATTCTCCAGCTACACTGTTCAATATGGTAGCTATTGGTTATATGTGGATACTGAGCATTTGAAATTAATTTAAACTTAAATCTGATATGTGAGATTCAGTTACTGGAAAATTCTAAGTATGTTTGGAATTTGGGTTCATATATTTACTTTTTGACTGTAAATGTTATGAAATATTTTATGACTATTTCTGATAAAAATTTAACATCTGAATTGACAAGTGCTGTAAGTCAATTTCAAAGACTTAGTATGAAAAAATTTAAAATACCATAATCATTTATATTAATTACAGACAATTAGATAATTAATTAGAGATAATATTTTTGATATGTTGGGTTAAATATATTAAAATTAACTTAACCTGTTTCTTTTACTTTTTTAATGTAGCTAATAGAAAATTTAAAATTGTATATATTGTTGCACTGTGTTTCTATTGGACAGTGCTGTTCTTTAAAAAATCATTTTTTACCCAATTGTGACTAGGAGTTATACCATTAAAGCCTCACTTTTATATTTACTTGGAGAAAGCTACTATATTACTTGATATCTCCTAATAAAGGCCTATGTAAGAAATTTCTCTCAGACTTTGGTGTCATGAGAAAAAATTTCCTGTTCCTAAGCAACTGGTATAGTTTTATTTTACGAACAACGTTTTGAAACCAACTAATAATAAGAAATTTTTATCAGAGAAGCTACCAGTTGTGGCTACTTAGGGAGCATATCTCTTATTATGGGCTGAGTTAATCAGTTTTAAATTGTGTCTAAATTAAGAACAACTATGCTGTTAATGTTGAATTCTGAAAATCTTTTAGGAACCAAGTTGGTTACAAGAATTTTTGCTGTTTGGAGACTGTTATTTTCTTGGTCTTGGCTATGCTCTAGGGAACAGGGATTGCTATACAGATAACCACTAGTTAATTAGGGATTATTTATCCTAAATTGTATAATGTCTCAATTCTAAATATGGAACACACATGATCTTGGCTGCATGTAACAATCCTCGAGATCAAGACCAAAACTGTAGCAATGCCGCTGTGTTGTTTCCTCTTTATTTCCAACACATTGTGCTGAGGACTGACTGTTCAATTCCAAGCTACAGTGCAAAATAATACTTCAATCTTTGAAATCATGGGTAGAAGGTGAGTACTTTAATTTCTTATTGACTATATTTTATTCATTCTGGAATAAAGAAACAAAAGCATTTTTGAGTCTTAGATTTTTAATGTCAATGTGGGGAAAGGCTACTAGTTACTATAGCTCAGGATGCTATAGTGTTTAAAATCCTACCTAATAATAGACAAATATGCAAATTGACCATACCTCCACTACACCCAAGCCACGCCCACCATCCAAGCCACGCCAATCAGGGCGAGTATGCAAATAAGCCGAACCAAGATGGCTACAGCCACCGAGAGCAAGGTTTCCCAGGCAACAGAGGGAAACAAGCTTTCCGCCTGCCCTTGACAGGCCTAAGCCTCCACTCAAGCTACAAAGTTTCAATTATAGAAGGTAAACAAATTCAAACAGAATGGCGGCAGCCACGGAGCTGGAGAGACCAGGCCAGGGTTGCCCGCGGTAACGGAGAAAGCAAAGCTTTCCGCACACCCTGGCCGGGCTCAGGCCTCTGCTTAAGGCTACAAAGTTTCAATTATAGAAGGTGAATTAACTCAAACAGAAATGGCTGCCGGTGGAGCATGCAGGAGGCTTGGCTCCACTCCAGGCTACAAAGTTTCAATTGTAGAAGGTAAATAAATTCCAGATACCAGTGCCTCCGCTTGGGTTGCCAGGGGGCATGGCTGGCCTGCAAACCACCACAGGCCCCTTGCTCAGGCTGCCCCATGCCCCAAGGGAACCCCCACCCTTATCTGGGACACCCTTCAGGGCAAACCAGCTGGCCCCCACTCCTGCACCAGGCCTCTATACTATTTAATAAAAGAGTAATATGCAGATTGACCAACACTCCAACACACAATATGTCTGCCCCCATGTGGTCAAAGATCCTGCCCCCATGTGGACACAAGATGGCCACCACAAGATGACCAGCAGGGGAGGGCAGTTGGGAGGCACCCGGCCTGCAAGGGAGGGAAGTTGGAGGTGATCAACCCTGCAGGGGAGGGCAGTTAGGGGTGACCGGGCCTGCAGAGGAGGGAAGTTGGGGGCAAACAGGCTGGCAGGGGAGCAATTAGGCATCAATCAGGCTGGCAGCAGAGTGGTTAGGGGGTTATCAGGCTGGCAGGCAGAAGCAGTTAGGGGCAATCAGGAAGGCAGGCAGGCAAGCAGTTGGGAGCCAGCAGTCCTGGATTGTGAGAGGGATAACCAACTGCCCATCCCAGTGGGATTGGGCCTAAATGGGCAGTTAGACATCCCTCGAGGGGTCCCAGATTGGAGAGGGTACAGGCTGGACTGAGGGACACCCCCCCTCCGTGCATGAATTTCGTGCACCGGGCCTCTAGTGAAAATATAAAAGGTAACAACTAAATTTGTTTCTGTTTACTTTGCCTCCTGTTTGACAAATCTGTAGAAGCAGCAGAAACCTTGAATTTTTAACCATATGATTTAAGCCACCCAGCCTTGCTCTTATGTTTTAATCATTGCTTTAGACCCTCTCCACCTTTGAAGGTTGAGGGTGCAGGGTTATCTATACTAATAATAGAGGAATATGCAAATTGTCAGGGATGCCATCACAGTAACAGTAACGACCAAACAGCAGGCTGTGTGGGGCGACCAGGCCGGCAGAAGGGCAGTTGGAGGCAACCAGGCCGGCAGGGGGGGGGGGGCAGTGAGGGGCGACCAGGCCAGCAGGCGGGGCAGTTAGGGGCGACCAGGCCAGCAGAGGGGAGCAGTTGGGGGCGACCAGGCTGGAGGTGGGGGGCCATTGGGGGCGACCAGGCCAGCAGGGGGGGAAGGCAGAGGCAGTTAGGAGTGATCAGGCTGGCAGGCGGGGTAGTTAGGGGCAATCAGGCAGGCAGGCAGGTGAGCAGTTAGGAGCCAGCGGTCCCGGATTGTGAGAGGGATGTCCGACTGCCGATTTAGGCCCGATCGGGCCTAAACCGGCAGTCGGACATCCCCTGAGGGGTCCTGGATTGGAGAGGGTGCAGGCTGGGCTGAGGGGAACCCCCCACCCCCACCCCTATGCATGAATTTCGTGCGCCAGGCCTCTAGTGATATAATAAGGCTAGCTGCACTGATGGGAATGAGAAAATGGGTTGGGAAGGAACAGGAAAGGGGCCATAAACAAGATAGCCTAAACGTATTAGAAAGGACAGGGCTCTAGAGGTGTTCTATTTTTAAAATGTCAATCTTGTCATCCAATTCTAAAATCAGAAAGTAATCATATATTAAAAAACAAACCACACAAAAAATGAAATTCCAGTCAACAGATCATTATCATTTGTTAAAAGGGAGACTCAAGTACAAATTCCCATGTACACATACACAAGCATGTATGTTCTTGTGCATGTGGCCAATCCCTACTCTAATCCAGAATTGGGCCACAGTTTTGAGAGATTGGGAGAGTAGACAGCTAAGTAAAATGGCAGCCTGAAATAAAGAAACACTTTCTCTGTAAACCAAGGATTCCAAATGAAACTTGATTCAGATAATTTTTTAAAATTTTTGCTTTTATTCAGTTCAAGAGCAATAGGAAAGTAACTTCTTCTAGTTTGAACTGTTTGCAAACATTTATTTGTAACTCTCCATTAACCCTTAATTGTATCAAGGCGTGAAAAAAAAAAAGCTAAAAATAAGAAAACAGCCATAATTTACTTCTAGTCAACACAACAAGCTTTCTAATTCATGATCAAAAAATCTAAATTTAGAGTGTCTAAGGAAACAAAGATACTAACACATCCTTTTTAGTCAGGAAAAGAAAGTTAATAGTATCTATAGAGCCTTCAAACCACAGGGATTCAGAGACACTTAACATCAATTATTTAAAGAACTACTAATCTATTATAGAGCAAAGGAAAAAGAGAACAAACTAGGTCACTTGACCAGAGGTACAGATACTACCCTTTCTCTTCCAATAAAAGAGGGCGACAGCAACCTAGTGATTTCCCAAATCAAAGCCAATCAATCTCCTGAATGATATTTCCCTATTCAAAAACTATCTCTAAATCTTAACAAAATTTTTTAACCTTTCAAAAATAGTGTTATTTATTTTAAAAGTTCTTATTTCATTGTTGCAAATGTGCTTGTATTCAACATCAGTGGCCAATGTATAATAGTTTGTAAATTCAGGCAGCAAAGTCAGAATATTTTTTACTTCTTTTAGAGGTAAGATAGAAAAACAGAGAACTAAAGAATACTGTCTTTCCTGTGCCTTCTCCACTTCTCAATGTTCATAAGACAAAAAACACTTTAATGCTAAACATATTTTGAAATGTTAATTTTTAGTGTCTTCATATTGCTAAAATTTAGCATAAAAATTTGCCTTTATATGCTTTATAGCTGTATGTTTTATAATATTAGGTAATTATTGTTAACTTTGAAACTGTGGTGAGTATTATGGTTATTTTTAAAGAGGTGTATATCTCATACATATACATAAAATATCATATATAATATTCGGGATTTGATTAAAAATAATCCAGGAGGGCAAATACAGCAGATTACAGATAAAAAATTATTGACCATTAGTTGATAATTGTTGAATCTGGGACATGAGTACATGGGGTTTCATTATACTATTTTCTCCACTTCTGTGTTTGTCTAAAATTTTTCATAAAAGTTAAAACAGTGCTTACAAAATCCAACCCAAGTGATTCAATGTTATAATCTAAAAGAGTTGACTCAACTGGTAAAAACGGTAAAGTGATTGAGAAGTACAGATTGGTAGTTACAAAACAGTCATAGGGATGAAAAGTACAGCATAGGAAATATAGTCAATAAGACTGTAATAACTATGTATTGTGTTAGGTGGGTACTGGAAATATCGGGGAGGGGGGGAGTACTTTGTGAAGTATATGACTATGTAACCACTATGTAGTATACCTGAAACTAATTCAAACTAATACTGAATGCAAACTATGAAATAAAAAATAAATTGATAAAATAAAAAGTAAATCCTACATAATAAAACCCTAATATGCAAATCGACCAAACTGTGGAATGACCAGTCACTATGACGTGCACTGACCACCAAGGGGCACACACTCAATGCAGGAGCTGCCCCCTGGTGGTCAGTGCACTCCCACAGGAGGAGCGCTGCTCAGCCAGAAGCCAGGCTCAAGGCTGGCAAGTGCAGCAGCGGTGGCAGGAGCCTCTCCCACCTCCGCAGCAGTGCTAAGGACCCCTCGGGGGATGTCCCGGACTGTGAGAGGGTGCAGGCCGGGCTGAGGGACTGCCCCCCCCCCCACCCCGCCAGTGCATGAATGTCATGCACCGGGCCTCTAGTACATAAATAAATAAGTTAAATCCAACTGTAAAACTAGTAATTTAGCTTTGGGACAGAAAATGAGAAATAATGTAAGACGGAAGAGAAAGGCTAAGTAAAGTTGTAGAAATCCTGGAATAAAAAAACATAATTATAGAGTTCATAAGAAATACAGCTGCCTATGAATAAAAGAGTGAGCCACGAGCATAAACTAAGGAGATTGCTATAACAGTACTACCATATATCTGGAAAAAAATTAACCTACCTATTCATGGAATTAGATTTTATCTAATAAAAGCAGTATGTTTTCAGCAACCAATCCTGGATAATTACTGTTTACTTATAATAATGAATTAAAATACTAGGGCACTACAAATTATATAGATTTTTCATGAGCAGTTTTCTAAAATAAAATGTGTTCTTTCTACCAAAAAGGACATCATTTAACAACAACGAGAGAGAGAGAGAGAGAGAGAGAGAGAGAGAGAGAGAGAGAGAGAGAGAGAGAATGAGAATCATATTAGCAAATTGGAAAGAGACGTTTTGAAAGAATCCAAGGACCTCCTCTCAATAGAATTAATGAGCAACATTCACTAATGTCAAAGCTGATTAAAAGAGCTTAGACCTCTATCACAGCTGATAACTCAAGAATAATCCATTTTCCTTATCCCTCACTCCCCAAATTTTTCTACAGACAATTGCAAGGATAAAATTCAACCACTTCAGAAATGTCACAGATTCTACATGTCAGCTTAATAGAATGATTTATGGTGTTTAGATAAGCCTAACAATGTCTCTTAACTTCCAGCACCAGGTATTTTGTTGTGTTTCTCTAATGAAGACCTTAGTAATAGTGGTATGTTAGCGACCCTACAAAAGAGATATACCAGAGATGAGAAGAATCTGATTGAGAGGTCCTAACTTCTTTGGTTGACTTTCTAAACAAAATGTATAAATTTTGTAAATCATACATTTAGAGATTTTTTTTTTTTTACTTTAGACAGGTGGAAGGGGGAGTAAATAAACTATAAAACTTATTAAAGTGTATGATTATTTTAAAAAATCTCATATATAGATGTTGTATCTATATACCATATATGTATTTCCAAACCTATAAGTAGGATAGACAATATAATGTATTAATGGGGGGCGAGGAGCTTTAAAAAAAATTCCTTCTGTGAGGTCCCAAGGACTTCTAAAATAATTATTTCTGCAAATCTCAAATATACATAAGCTCAAACTCCCCCTCCTTTTTATTCTACTGAAATAACGTACTCTTGTTTAGGCAAATGTTTATTTTGCTTTAACTTTAGGGGGATTCATGAATTAAAATTAGCAAAATGTTTCTTGTCACTGGCACATCTATATTAGACTCTATAGAATCCCCAGAAAGAACACTGCATTTTAAAAAGGAAAAATGGTACAGATGAGATGTGTTAAAAAGAAGCCAATTTTATTATTTGGAAAAACTCAAAGACTTAGAGGTTTCTAATGAGTGAATGAATATAAACTGCCTACACATAGTTAAATTTGATCTTTAAAACCTCCCCAAATCAGAACATATAAAAATGAATCATCAACTGTACAAACATTCCCCCCACCAAGTCTAGATAGAGGTAAGAGAACAAAACATTCACAACATTTATACTAAGTAACAAAATTTTATAAATGGCATTATATGTTTTAAAATGTTTCCTATTTTACAATAATCCTATTGTTTTTCTAGTCAGTAACACAATTAGAATAAGACAATAAAAAAGGTTTATATTTAAGTACAAATATATAAAATAAACAGACTTTGGCCAAGAAAGGGCAAAATAAGGCAAGCCAAATAAACACTTCCCTTTAGAAAAGGTCAAGTATATCAAGAGATCACAGAAAGGATAAATGTCATTCAATTCACTATAGAGATAAGTTACATTTCACCCATAGCTGAGTGGCAATCACATTAACCTACTTGATATTGCATAATTATGATTACCTTTCCTTAATCTAAATAGTTTATTTTTTTAAACTATCAGATGCTAAGATCAACAAAATAAGGACAATCTTAGAAACTTAGCTATTTAGCAAAAATTAATAATAAATGACCACATATATGACTGTTTTCAAGTAGAGTAAAAGGGTATTACAGTTCTTGCCTTTGTACTAATACTATCTAATGTACCTATTCTGGGACATCTCCTTTTTGTCCTTGTGATTATCTTTGGTGTACTTCACAGGTAACTATAATTTACATAGTTATTCAAGTAACCTAGGAATCAACAAAATAATTTTACAATTTCAGGATAGACTGCTTTCCCTTTTGTCCAACTGGGATGGCCACTTGAACTGGTCCAGGAAGACTTCAGCTGTATATCTAATGGTTCTAATTAAGAAATGATATTTCACAAATGACTCATGTATTGGCAAATTTGAAAATAAAAGATATAATAATAAGCTTACATCTGCACTATACACAACTTAAGAGTGAACTCACCTCTACTTCATAATAAAAATATTGAAGGAAAATGTTTTCTCATCTTTTTATTTTTCTTGGCTGTCTGTCCTAAGTCCCAAAAGAGTAAGGTAGACAGTACTCAGGGAAATGAAAGAGCCTTTTGCTGCCTCCTGTGCCAGCTGGAATTCTGACAACACCTCTGAAAGGCAAGATGTCCCAATTTTTTAGTAAAATGTCTTTCTCTGGATATAGAGAATTTAACAAGACACAACATCTCTTAGTAAACCCTGCACCAAAACATGAACTGAATGGTTGCTACGGAATCAACAATCCTATTAGGTCCTGTACTTCTGCAGGATTTTAAAAGGCTCAATCTCAGAGCAAAAAGCAAATATTATTAATACTTGTCCAGATTATATACAGGAACAAAATAAAACATTCTAACAAATAGAAAGTGTTGAGAAAAGTTAGATATGAGCACAGAAACTGCAAAAACAGTAATAACTTCAAAAAAAGTGTACATACTTAATTCTTCTATGCCTAACACTTCAATATGAAAGAAAACTGGTAATTAAAACAAAAACACTGTTTGACCACACTTGATGAGTTAAGATACAGCCTTCACCAGATTACACAAGATGGACTTTAGTCCTTATTCTTCACCACCCTTCAGTGTATGCTTTACCCAACCACTCCTCCTCCCTGAGTTTCTCCTTGAATGGCTTTCAAGATAATTTTTTTTTTTTTTACTTTTTCTGTAACTCTATTACTTTAGTCACTTTAAAATTCTCCACTGTACTTTTAGGATGCCCTCCCTCCCCTGGGTGAATTCATGTAATCTCATATTGGTATTATTTTTCTTCAATTAAATGCCCACACTAATTTATATTTTTAGCCCTCTCTTTCTTTCCTGAGGGCTAATTTCACATTCTTACTGGGGGTTAAAGAGAGGTCAGTGATGACTCCCAGGTTCTTAGAGTATCTGGTTTTTTAAAAAGAGGATTCTAGCACAACTGATGTGGCTCAATGGATTAAGCATCATCCCATGCACCTAAAGGTCACAGGTAGGATTCCAGATCAGAGCACATGCACAGGTTGTGCACTCAGTCCCCAGTGGGAGGCATGCAGGAGGCAGCCAATGGATGTTTCTCTTTCTCTCTCTCTCTCTCTCTCTCTCTCTCTCTCTCTCTCTCTCTCAAAAAAAAAAAAAAAATCAATAAAAACACACTTAAAAAAAAAGAATTCTATAAACTTAATGACAACCCTATATAATAAAGAGCTAACATGCAAATGGTCATCATGCCATAACGGCTCAGACACTCAAAACTGGGGAAGAGGAATAGGGACCAGCCAGGCACAAATAAGCTCACGAGAGAGGAATGGGGACCAGCCAGGCTGCAGCCCAGGAGAGGGACAAGCTGCCTGCCCCGCAGTCCCGGGCACCAGCAGCTGCGCCTGCGCCTGTGGCCTGGGAGAGGGACAATCCGCATGCCCCATGGTCCCATAGTCCCCACAGTCCCGGGCGCCAGCAGCTGCGTCTGCACCTGCGGCCCGGGAGAGGGACAAGCCACCCGCTTCACAGTCCTGGGCGCCAGTGCCTATGGCTGCAGCCCAGGCAAAGTCGCCCGCCCACGGTCCGCTGCGGCTGTGGCTGGCCCGGGTGAAGCCGGCCCAGGTCCTGGGTGCCTGCAGCTGACCAGAGGGAGGGAAGCCCAGGTCCCCAGTGCCTGCGACCAGCCAGAGAGAATCCTGGGTCCCGGGTGCGGGATGAGGCAGAGGCAGTTAGGGGTAATCAGGCCAGCAGGGGAGCAGTTAGGGGCAATCAGGCCGGTAGGGGAGCAGTTAGGGGCAATCAGGTAGGCAGGCAGAGGTGGTTAGGGGCAATCAGGCAGGCAGGCAGGCAAGCAGTTAGGAGCCAGCGGTCCTGGATTGCAAGAGGCAGTTGGACAACCCCTGAGGGGTCCTGGATTGGAGAGGGTGCAGGCTGGGCTGAGGGACTCCCCCCTGCACCATGCACAAATTTCATGCACTGGGCCTCTAGTCTTACCTAATAATAGACAAACATGTAAATTGACCATACCTCCGCTACGCCAGCCAATCAGGAGTGACATGCAAATTAACCCCACAAAGATGGAGGTTAATTTGCATACACAGGCGCCATGGCGGCGACGCAGGCGTTCTGCCCCACCCCCGGTCTCTCAGGGCCTCTGGGCAGTGTGGGAAGGTGGGGCCGGAGCGGAAAGAGGCTGCTCCCGGAGTGGAAAGAGGCGGCTCCTGGAGCGGAAAGAGGCGGCTCCGGGGCCTGAGCGAAAAGGGGCTGGGCCCGAGTGGAAAGGCGGTGCCGGCAGCCAGGGAAAGAAAAGCTCATTCTAGCACAAATCTTCATGCATCGGGCTTCTAGTCTACATATATAAAAAGCCAGGAACCGGAATACTGGAATGAACAGAACGATAGGTCACTATGATGCCCACTGTGGCCAGCAAACCGGCCTGATTGGGCCAGCCAGCCAACCTCCTGCAGCCCCTCCCCCCAGCTGGCCCGCCCCTGATTGGCCTCTCTCACCCCGATCAAGAGTCGGGCAGTGGCCAACCCCCGCCCCCCGAGGCTCTTCTCCCTGGCTGGCCCCCTCACCCTGATCGGCCTGCAGCCCCTCCCCCTGGCCAGCCCCGTCCCCGATGGGCCCCCACCAGTCCAATCGGCCCACAGCCCCTCCCTCTGGCCGGTCCCACCCCTGATCAGCCCTCTACCCCAATAGGGGGCGGGGCCAGCCAGCCAACCTCCTGAAGCCCCTCCCCCCACCCGGCCCCACCCTAGATCAGCCCTCCCACAACCCCCAATCAGGGGCAAGGCTGGGCAGCCACTCACCTGAGGCCCCGCCCCCAGACCAGTCCTGACCCCGATGGGCCCCCACCACCCCAATCGGCTCCCAACTCGGATCATGGGCAGGGCCGGCCAGCAAACCACCCATGCCCCCTCCCCCAGCCGCTGACCCCCAATTGGCCCTCCCACCCCAATTGGGGGCAGGGCCTGCTGGACAATCACCCTCAGCCCCTCCCCACAGCTGGCCCAGCCCTGATCGGGCGCCAATTGGGGCAGGCTGGCTGGCCAACCTCCCACCATCTCCTCCTCCTGACAGGCCCGGCCCCAATCCTCCCTGATTGGGGCCAGGCCAGCCGGACCCCACTGTGCATGAATTCATGCACTGGGCCTCTAGTATACATCCTATATAATAAAGAGGTAATATGCAAATTGACCCTCAGGCCCTCACAAGATGGCTACCTATGACCAGGCTGGCAGGGGGGTAAGTGAAGGACGACCAAACGACTGAACAAGCAGTCTGCGTGGGGCGACCAGGACGACAGGGAGAGCAGTTGGGGATGATCAGGCAGCGGGGGGGGGGGGGGGGGGGCAGTTGGGGCAACCAGGCCAGCAGGGGGGTCAGTAAGAGGTGACCAGGCTGGTAGGGGAGGCAGTTAGGGGCAACCAGGCTGGTAGAGGGGGGCAGTTGGGGGCAACCAGGCCAGTGGGGGGGGGGGCAGAAAGGGTTGACCAGGCCGGTGGGGGAGGGGGAGTTAGGAGCGAGCAGGTCGGCAGGGTGGGTGCAGTTAGGGGCAACCTGGCCAGCAGCAGAGGGCAGTTAGGAGCGACCAGGCCGGCAGTGGGGGGAGCAGTTAGGGGTGACCAGGCAGGCAGGCAGGTGAGCGATTAGGAGCCAGCAGTCCAGGATTATGAGAGGGATGTCCGACTGCCGGTTTAGGCCCAATCCTGGGGATCGGGCCTCTGGGGATGGGGTCTAAACCGGCAGTCAGACATCCCCCAAGGGGTCCTGGATTGGAGAGGGTGCAGGCTGGGCTGAGGGGACCGTCCCCCCCCACCCCCGTGCACGAATTTCATGCACCGGGCTTCTAGTCCTCTCTAATAAACCGGTAATATGCAAATTAACCATCACTCTGCTACATAAGCCACGCCCACCAGCCAAGCCACGCCCACCAGCCAATCAGGGCGAGTATGAAAATTAACCCCAATCCAAGATGGCTACAGCCACAGAGAGCAAGGTTTCCCAGGCAACAGAGCAAGCCAAGCTTTCCACAGCCGTTGCAGGCCTAAGCCTCCACTCAAGCTACAAAGTTTCAATTATAGAAGGTAAACAAATTGAAACAAATGGCGGCAGAATGGAGCTTGAGGGGTTGCCGGCGGCAACAGGGGAAGCAAAGCTTTCCGCACACCCTGGCCGGGCTTACCCGCTTAAGGCAACAAAGTTTCAATTGTAGAAGGTGAATTAACTGCCACAGAAATGGCTGCCGCCCCAGAAATGGCTGCCGCCCCAGGCTACAAAGTTTCAATTGTAGAAGGAAAATAAATTCCAGATACCAGAGCCTCCCCTTGGGCTGCCAGGAGGCGTGGCCGGCCTGCAAACCACCACAGGCCCCTCGCTCAGGCCGCCCCACACCCCAAGGGAACCCCCACCCTTATCTGTGACACCCTTCAGGGCAAACCAGCTGGCCCCACCTGTGCACCAGGCCTCTATCCTATCTAATAAAAGAGTAATATACAGATTGATCATCACTGCAACACACGATATAGCTGCCCCCATGTGGTCAAAGATCCTGCCCCAATGTGGACACAAGATGGCCACTACAAGATGGCCAGCAGGAGAGGGCAGTTGGGAGGCACCCGGCCTGCAAGGGAGGGCAGTTGAGAGGGACCAGGCTTGCAAGGGAGGGCAGTTGGAGGTGATCAACCCTGCAGGAGAGGGCAGTTAGGGGTGACCAGGCTGGCAGAGGAGGGAAGTTGGGGGCAAACAGGCTGGCAGGGGAGCAGTTAAGCATCAACCAGGCTGGCAGCGGAGTGGTTAGGGGGTGATCAGGCTGGCAGGCAGAAGCGGTTAGGGGCAATCAGGAAGGCAGGCAGGCAAGCAGTTGGGAGCCAGCAGTCCTGGATTGTGAGAGGGATGTCCGACTGCCCGTTTAGGCCCGATCCCATCAGGATCGGGCCTAAACGGGCAGTCGGACATCCCTCCAGGAGTCCCAGATTGGAGAGGGTGCAGGCTGGGCTGAGGGACAACCCCCCGCCGTGCACGAATTTCATGCACCGGGCTTCTAGTATAATAATAATAGCAAAAAAACAGATGCTGACATTGAGAGAACGAAAAAATCACAATGTAAAACCTAAAGCTTAGCAATCAGGGACCATTTGGGATACAAGTCCCCTTTCCACAAAAAATCAGAGATCTCTTTAGTCCACTGAAAGATTTACGTAAACTACATATAATTGCACTTTACAACATAGTAGTCATTAGCCAGATGACTAAAAAATCTCAGTTCCTCAGTTATACTAGCCACAGGTACCTTATTGGACAACAGAGAAAAATAACATTAGAATCATCCCAGAAAGTTCTACTGGACAAAGCTGCAGTGCTGATTGAACCTTTATTGAGTATTCTCTATGTGTAGGTAGGCACCATGCTAGGCACAGGGATATAAAAAATTAGTAAGAGGCTTCTCTATGCCTTAAAAGAGCATATATCTGTCTAGTGTAGAAAACAAAATATTTACAAGTTCTAGAGTAGAGGTAATAATATTTATGAGAGAGTAATTGTTAAGGGGCCCAACTCTGAATTTCAGACCAATTAGCTAGGATTCCAATCCTTTTCCCTAGCCTTTTTTGCAGACTTGGCCTTATTCAACAGGTGTTATAATGAATGATATAGCAATTAATGCTGACACTCACCACTACCTAGTAATCTCTGGGCTGTCAGAACCAGATGCTGATATACACACAGGCTTTAAGTTAGCTCTGTCACTCTGGACTTGATGCCTTACACTGCTGGCAGCTCGGGGGAGGGGGGGAAAGGGGAGTGAGAAGGAGGGGAAGCTGTTCTGCCACTCTGGCTATTTTCCCTTAGTCCATCCTAGGAGACAGCTTTGCCTCAACTGTCATTTTGGGTCTGGAGCTCCCAGCATATGCTATACCTATAGTGGCTAAGGATCTGGCAAAGGGTGAAGGCATGACCAAGAAATTAAAGCTTCAATTGAAAACAAGTCTCATGTGCCAATGGAGCAAAAAGGGAGAGGAGAGGTACATTCTAAGCAGAAAGGGAAGGCTAAGAAGCCAGGATGCAAGAGGTAAGCATAAAAGTTAATGGAAAGATTTGTGGGCAAGCAGAGGATTCATTACAACTCAAATGTAAGGTACATACAAGGGGACAACAGCAGAAGATGAGGCTGGATCACAGCCCAATTACTAAGATTCTTAACACCACCATCTAAACATTTGGCCTGGACCAGTCTGTAAGTGACAGACAACTTTATTTATTTATTAAAAATCTTTATTGTTGAAAGTATTACATCTGTCCCTTTTCCCCATTGACCCTTTCTAGCCCACCCTACCCTTCCTTCCCCGCCCCAGGCCTTCACTACACTATCTGCACATAAGTTCTTTGGTTGATCTCTTCCCACCCACCCACCCTGCCTTCCAGCCTTTATTAAGTAAATCAACAAATGATGAGGTTTGTGTTTTCAAAAGACAAATTTGGGGAAAGAGTGAAATTCAGACAGTGGTAGATAAATAAAGGGAACATATCTGGATGAAGACTGATTGAAGGTAAAGAAGAGGAAATTGATTTGAGACATTACAAAAAAACTGGCTCTAACTCCTGACAGAACCTATCTGGCACAATAGTGTCTAATAAATATTTGTTGCACAAATTACTGAATAAGGTAATGACCACTTAGATCACAGAGAAGGGAAGAAAACAAAAACCCTCGAGAAATACAAAAATTTAAGGGAAGGACTAGTAGAAGAAAGAGAGAAACTGTAAAGGAACCAAGAAATCAAGAGGCAATAATCTCTCTGTCTGTAAGGGGATTCCCCAAGATATCTGGATTGCTTGTTCCCATCTCCTTCAGACCTCTGTACAAATGTCAACATCTTAGTGACCTCTCCCTTGATCATACTATTTAAAATTGGACAACACAGGCATACTCTCTTAGTACTTTCCAACCCTCTCCTTCTTTATTATCTATAGTACTTATCAATATCTAACATTCTATACATTTTACTTACCTATTTTGTTTTGTTTCATTCACCGCTGCACACCAGAGCCTAAAACAGTGCCTGGCATATAGCATGTGTTCAACAGATACTTGTTGATTTGATTGAATGAATAATGCAAAGAGCAAGAATAAAAAGAGCAGGATTATTACATGTAGACTATAGATATAAAATATCTAACATGGAAATTCTACTGATTATTTTGAGTGTCAAAATTAAAAATCTGTATAACTAAACAGTCTTTTAAGTAAAAAAGGCTCAAAGTTTTCTTAAAATATATATTTTATACATATAACATATTCAAATATACATAACTAGAGGCCCAGTGCATGAAGATTCATGCACTCGGGGCGTCCCTCAGCCCAACCACCCTCTCACAATCCGGGACCCCTCGGGTAGGGTCCCTAGGCCTGGCCTGAGATCAGGGCCTATCGGGTCTTTCCTTCCCAGGTCTGCAGGAAGCTGGCCCCGCCCCCGCCGCTGCCACTGCTTGCCATCTGTGCAGCACTGCCTCCCCTCCCTGCCACCAGTGGCCTCCCTCTGCAGGCGACAGGCTGGGGTGCAATGGATTGGCTGGCCTGGGCCTCCCTCTTTCTTTGCTGAGGGGTGGGGCCAGCCATGCAAGGGGTTGTCTGCCTACCTGATTGCCCCTAAGCACTAACCTACCTGCCTGATCAACCCTAACCACTGGTCTGCCTACCTGATCACCCCTATCCACTTGCCTGCCTATCTGATCACCCCTAAACACTGCTCTGCCTACCTGATCACCCCTAACCCCTCTGCCTGCCTGATTGCCCCTAACCACTTGCTTGGGGGCGGGGCCAGCACTGACTTCCAGTTGGTCAGCCTCTGGTTGTGGCAAGAGCCGACCACCAGTTGCCTGCCATCCGTCGCAGGCTCTTCGCTTTTGCCCAAGGCTGGAAAAGCCTCCTGTGGAGGCTTTTCTGGCCTTGGGCTTGGCCACACCCCAGCGTCCCGGATCGCAGGAGCCGACCGCCACTTGCCTGCCATCCGTCGCACCCCAGCGTCACCAATCGGCCACCCCGGCCACCCCAAGTCCCGCCCCCTGCGCCTCCGCTGGCCCAATTGTGGGCGTAGCGGAGTGATGGTAATTTACATATTACTCTATTATTAGATAGGATTGTAACAGTCTATTTATAGTTACAAAGTAATGAGAGAATTTTATAGCTTGAAATATCATTCACAATACTTGATAGACAAACCACAAATATACCACTTTAAGTATTAACACTTTCTCGATTTTCCAAATTTCTAATTTCTTTTCTGACATTTTGGCTATTATTAGATGTTAAGCGAAGGCAAGTAGCTAAAATTGAAATACTGGAATATTAGTATAATCATAGCCATTAGCTTTAAAATATAGTGTTATAGGAAAAGGATATGACATAAGAAAGGTAAAGAATGGCCAAAAAGTTAGAAAAATAAAAAAATCCAAGAACACAATGATTATGCCTCATTTTCCTCATTAATAAAATGTTAACACTAGCACCTACCTACCTGATAGACTTGTTCTGAGATTTTTTGGGGGGGATTAAATATATTTTAAGTAATAAGTTTGGCATAGCGTCTATCACAGTCATTTACTCCTTTAATCCACAAATATTCATGAAGAAACTACCTACTACACAAAAGGTGCCATTCCAGATGCTGGCTACGGTGGCAAGTGAAAAAGACACATACCTACTCTCAGAATGTATGGACTACTGGAAAGACAAACAAATGAATTGCAACATGTGACAAGTGCTATGGAGAAAGCCAGTAAGGACCTGAGACAGAAAGGGAGAGAGAAAATTCAACTTTAGATGTGGTCAGGAAAATTGTTTCTGCCCTGGCCGGTTTGGCTTAGTGCAGTGGTCGGCAAACTGCGGCTCGCGAGCCACATGCGGTTCTTTGGCCCCTTGAGTGTGGCTCTTCCACAAAATATCTGTGCGATTAAAACGTACAGTGCGATTGAAACTTTGTGGCCCATGCGCAGAAGTCGGTTTTCGGCTCTCAAAAGAAATTTCAATCGTTGTACTGTTGATATTTGGTTCTGTTGACTAATGAGTTTGCTGACCACTGGCTTAGTGGATAGAGCGTCAGCCTGCAGACTAAAGGGTTCCTGGTTCGATTCTGGTCAAGGGCACATGCCCAGGTTTCGGGCTCTATCCCCAATAGAGGGTGTGCAGGAGACAGCTAATCAATGATTCTCTATCATCATTGATGTTTCTATCTCCTTCTCTCTCTCTCCCTTCCTCTCTGAAATCAATAAAAATATATTTTTTAAAAAGTGTTTCTGAGTACAGAAAACCTAAGGAAGCATTACCAATATGAGGGTGTGGAAGTGTCATAAAAATTAACTCAAAATGAGTCCTAGACCTAAATGTAAAACACACACACACACACACACACACACACACACACACACACACACACACAGTATACTGGTAAGTGTTTTAGGCAACACACTGATGATAACATGCAAAAGCTCAGCCCAGCTATATGAAGAGCTTTTGGCTTATGTGAGGAACTGAGAGGAACCCAGTATAATCCTATATAATAAAAGCATAATATGCAAATCAACCGAACAGCAGAATGACTGGCAGAACGACCGATCACTATGATGCACACTGACCACTAAGGGGCAGGTGCTCAATGCAGGAACTCCCCTTAGCCCTCAGGCCCCAGGCCAGTCAAGGCTGGTGCCAGCAAGCCCCCTCCCCCACCCCCCCACTCTGATTGCCCTGCATCACCCCCCAGAGGGAGACGACCGGCAGCGGTGGTGGGGGGGTGGGGCTGGCGAGCAGGTGGCACCAGGCTGACCAAGGTGGGTGCCAGTCGCCCCACAGATTGGTCCTGATCTCTGGCCAGGCCTAGGGACCCTACCTGTGCACAAATTTCGTGCACTGGGCCTCTAGTGGAAGCATATTAAGCCAATGAGGTAAGATCATAGAGACACACAGGAGCCAGATGTTACAGAACTCTGCAGGGCCTTGGTAAGGATCTGTGATCTTATGCCACGAGAATTTATTTTTCAACTAGAGGCCCAGTACACGAAATTCATGCACTGGGGGGGGGGGGTTCCCTCAGCCTGGCCTGCACTCTCTAGGAGTCCAGGATCCCTCGGGGGATGTCCAACTGACACGGAGAGGATGCCACTACCAGGGCTGTGCTCGCCAGCCATGAGCCAGGCTTCTGGCTGAGTGGCGCTCCCCCTTGTGGGAGTGCAGCACTGACCACCAGGTGGAAGCTCCTGCGTTGAGCGTCTGCCCCCTGGTGGTCAGTGCGCATCATAGTGACCAGTCGTTCCACCGTTAGGTCGATTTGCATATTAGCCTTTGATTATATAGGATGGTCTTTGGTTGATTACCTCCCACCCATGATCGGGGCCGGAGAGGGACATGGGAGGTTGACCAGCTGGGGAGGGACTGTAGGACGGCTCCAGGACATGTCCGGCCCGTTTCGATCAGTCCTGATCAGCTGGATCCCAGCAGCAAGCTAATCTACCAGTCAGAGCATCTGCCCCCTGGTGGTCAGTGCACATCATAGTGACTGGTCGACCGGTCAACTGTCTGCCCCGTAGTGGTCAGCACATCATAGCGACTGGTCAATCAGTCAACTGTCTGCCCCCTGGTGGTCAGTGCACATCATAGCGACTGGACCGGTCGACTGTCTGCCCCCTGGTCGTCAGTGCACATGACAGAAAGCAGTTGAGAGGCCTTAGCATATCATTAGCATATTAGGCTTTGATTGATTGAATGGATGACCAGACACTTAGCATATTAGGCTTTTATTATATAGGATGGGAACCTGCTGAAATTTCCTGTTTTTCAGAGGAAAAGATAATTCAATTAATGTCTCATAAAGATCACTCAAGCTATTTCTGGAAAATGTATTACAGGGGAATGTGAACAGAAATGAAAGAATTACTCCCAAGACCAATACAGCAGTCCAGGAGAGAGAGATGGCTTGCAACAGGGTGGTAGTATGAAAATAAAGTTGATGGATTCCAGATATATTTTGAAATAGATTGAATTTGGGGATGAGGGAAAGAGAGGTATCAAGGATGACTCCTAGATGTCTACCTTAAGCAAACTGTTTGGCTGATGGTGCCATGGTTAATTATTTAATTAATTTTAGCTATACAAAAAGAAAGGGCAATTGGGTCAAGCTATGAAAGAATAGCAATATCAGACCAAATTTCCCACTGAAAACAACTATGAAAGTGAGAAATAAAATACAAAACTAACAAACAAAAACCCTGCTATTTGAGATATGGAGAGAGCAATTAAGAGTGCCAGGACATTAGGGATCAAGAGCTCTTAGAGAAGGGAACACATTGAGAACATCCCTACTTTTCCCCCTTGAGTTATCTGCCAATTCCCAGTACAGGGAACAGAGCCACACAGAAAACAACATCCAGGCCCTGGTATCAGTTTCACTGGGTAAGGAAGACAAAAATTGAAATTATGCACTACCACAGTAGCCAGAAATTGAGGCTCCCAGATAAAAGAATGAGCCCTATATTCTGCTCAGTTTTTGCCCTTCAAGAAGGAATATGCTGAATCATAGACAACAGAACTGACAGACAGGAAAACTCAATGAAAAGATGCTGCAAAGAGGCTAAAAAAGCTAAGCACAGCTTTTATCAGCTTCACACCACTTGGAATTCAGGGCCTGCCACAAAAGACAAATCTTAGTAAATACTCCAAACTTTCAAGTGAAACCTCATAAGCACTACGCACTAGGAGTGAGTCTATCTGAATCTCTTGATTGCCCTGAATTCCGCCTTATGTCATATCAATCACTGATGAATCAAAGTGATCCATGTTTTTTTAACTGCCCTGCCAGAGAATATGAAATCCTATCGAAAGATAATATCATTCTGCTCCTCTATAATTTTTCATCACAATGTTAATAAAACATTACCAGGCATTCTACAAAAAAGGATCAAATGATCGAAAACCCAGACAACTGAAACAGGCTCATGGATGATCTAGATATTAGAGTCATCAGACAAGAATATTACAACCATGATTAATATAACCAAAAAGTAGATGAAAACATCATGAGAACTTGAATCTGTGTAAATTTTAAGACTGAAAATACAAAATCCAAACTGAAGAACTCAATAATTGGGTATACCTGGATATGGGACAGAAAAGACATGATAAGTGAACTTGAAGATAGATCAGTGAAAAATATCAAATCTGATACACAGTGGGGGAAGGGAGGATGGAAACTATGAAATGACCTAACATACATGTAACTGTAGTCCCAGAGGTAAAGGAGAGAATTTAAATAGAAACAATATTTAAAGAATACCAGCTTAGAAAATTCCCAAAGTGAAAAAAAAGACAGCAAACCATAGATTCAAGACACTCTACAAATGCCATGCAGAATTACAATAAAAGCCACACATAAGTTCACAATACAATCAGGTGCCTCTTAACCACAGGATAGGTTCTGAGAAATATTATTTCATACTGTGTGAACATCACAGAGTGTACTTACACAAACCTGTATGGCATAGCCTACTGCACACCTAGGCCATATGTTGTAGCCTATTACTCCTAGGCCATAAGCCTATACAGTATGTTACTGTACAAAATAACACGAGATTAAATTAAGCACAAAAGAAAATGATGCAATCAAGAGATGCTGAACAATAATCATAAATTTATTTGCAGCCATTAACTTAGCCTCAAAATATATGAGGCAAAATTTGAGGTAACTAAAAAAACATAGAGAAAAATCCTCACACAGTTGAAGATTTTAACACACTTCTCTAAATTGATTACAAACCCCCCAAAATAAGGCTTTGAACATAATTAACAAATTTGATTTAAATATTAAGCACACCACACTCAATTTTCTAAAATTAACTATAAAGCAAATAACAAGTTACTCACGATTAGAATCATAGAAAAAATAATCCTAAGACCACAGTACTATTAAACTGAATATCAACAAAATTATAGCTAAAAAAAAAATCCCCAAATGCTTAGATATTGTACATTATACTATTTCTAAATAACCCATGGATCAAAGAAGAAATCACAGTGGAATTTTCAAAGTATTTTGAATTAAGTGATAAATAAAAATATATCAGACTTGTGAGATTCAGCTAAAGTTGCATTTATATGGAAATATCAGACTGAAATGCATAAATGAAAAAAAGACTGATCATCAATGATTTGAGTACCCATCTCAAGAAACTTGTAAGCATAACCAATGGACATAGACACCAGGGGGGTGAGGGCATAAACGGGAGTGGGGTGGGGGGCAAAGGGGAGATAAGGACACATATGTAATACCTTAATCAATAAAAAAAAAGGGAAAGAAACCTGAAAAAAAACCAACAAGTTAATCCTACCTAATAATAGACAAATATGTAAATTGACCACACCGCCAACACACCCACAAGCCACGCCCACAAGCCACACCCACCATCCAATCAGAGCAAGTATGCAAATTAACCCATCCAAGATGGCTACAGCCACAGAGAGCAAGGTTTCCCAGGCAACAGAGGGAAACAAGCTTTCCGCCAGCCGCTGCAGGCCTAAGCCTCCACTCAAGCTACAAAGTTTCAATTATAGAAGGTAAACAAATTCAAACAGAAATGGCGTCAGAATGGAGCTTGAGAGAGCAGGCCAGGGTTGCCGGCGGCAACAGGGGAAGCAAAGCTTTGCTCTGCTCGAGGCTACAAAGTTTCAATTGTAGAAGGAAAATAAATTCCAGATACCAGGGCCTCCGCTTGGGTTGCCAGGGGGCATGGCTGGCATGCAAACCACCATAGGCCCCTCGCTCAGGCCACCCCACGCCCCAAGGGAACCCCCACCCTGATCAGGGACACCCTTCAGGGCAAACCAGCTGGCCCCCACCCCTGTACCAGGCCTCTATCCTATCTAATAAAAGAGTAATATGCAGATTGATCATCACTGCAACACACAATATAGCTGCCCCATGTGGTCAAAGATCCTGCCCCCATGTGGACACAAGATGGCCAGCAGGAGAGGGCAGTTGGGAGGCACCCGGCCTGCAAGGGAGGGCAGTTGAGAAGGACCAGGCCTGCAATGGAGGGCAGTTGGAGGTGATCAACCCTGCAGGAGAGGGCAGTTAGGGGTGACCAGGCCAGCAGAGGAGGGAAGTTGGGGGCAAACAGGCTGCCAGCGGAGTGGTTAGGGGGTGATCAGGCTGGCAGGCAGAAGTGGTTAGGGGCAATCAGGAAGGCAGGCAGGCAAGCAGTTGGGAGCCAGCAGTTCTGGATTGTGAGAGGGATGTCCGACTGCCCGTTTAGGCCTGATCCCACCGGGATCGGGCCTAAACGGGCAGTCGGACATCCCTCCAGGGGTCCCAGATTGGAGAGGGTACAGGCTGGGCTGAGAAACGACCCCCCTCCGTGCACGAATTTCATGCACTGGGCTTCTAGTTAAAAATAAAAAACAGAATAAAGGTGAAAGTAGTACCCAACAGAAAATTTTTTAAAAATTTAAATCTAAAAGTTGGCTTTAAAAAACTGACTGATAAGCAGAAAGCACAAAATTACCAACAGATTTTACAAAGCAGATACTATTACAAACATCAAAAAGATAATAAAAATATTGTGAAAAATTTTAAGCCAAATAAGAAAATTTAGATAAAATGGACAAATCCCTTGAAAATCAAAATTTGTCAAAACTGACAATATAAAATGTGAATAGTCCTATATGTAATAAAGAAATTGAATCAATATTCCCCAAGAAAACTCAAGATGGCTTCACTAGCGAATTCTTCCAAACATTTACGGATGAAATAAAATCGATCTTCACAAACTCTTCCAGAGAGTAAAACTACATCTTCCAGCTTATTTTATGAAGTCAGCATAATCCTGATGCCTAAATCTGTCAGACTTTACAAGAAATTAAAATTGCTAGTCAATCTTGTTCATGAAAATTGCAAACATTGTAAATGAAATATAATCTAGCATATAAAGAAGATAATGCATAATGAAGTGAGGTTTATCCAGAAATTCAAGGATATTTTGAAATCAGTAAATATGTGTCTCCTCCAACCCACCAAATTTTTAACACATATCCAACACACAGCAACTATATTCTTAAGAATTTCATCCTAAGAAAATTATCTGACAAGTATAGAGATATGTTTTAAAATATGCATTATTTCATTTATAATAGCTTTTAAATATGCATGACTATGGAATCAGCTAAACAATTTATGTACATCTATCAGAATCCATTCAAAATCATGTGGTTCTATAATTATAGGTATGGTAGCTGTTCCTGATATATTACTAAATGAAAGAGGCAGGATACAAAAGCAGGAATATTTCTAAGGCAAAGGCACTAATTTTATTTGAAAGTAACGAAAATTAAACATGTATCATGAGAGAACATTTTGTCTAGACACGATGAATTGCCATCTTAATTTAAATTCACAAAAATATAATGCCTAACTTGGACAATTTTCTTTAGTGGAAAGAACATTTCCTTCTCAAAATCTAGTCATAGAAAATTGCCATGTATGTATTTTATTTACACCATAAATAGATTTAAACAAATCAACAGAAAATTTGCATCATACATAAGCAGTTATAGCATAAAGAAAAAAAACAAAATACCCTAAAAGCACTAAATCGTTGCATATCAATCTGTTTTACATATATAAAACAATATAGTTTCTGCATTCAAAGTGGTAAGTTTATAGGGAAAAATTCTTTTCTCTATATGAGATACACAAGAGAACTCAAAGTTCCAAAGACTATATAGAAAACTCCCTTTAATTTTAGCAATAAAACAATTTACCTTCATTAAAATAATTCCAACCCAGAGAGTGTGTGTGTGTGTGTGTATATGTATGTATGTATGTGTGTGTGTATATATATATATATATATATATATATATATATATATATATATTAGTTTGCAAACATATTTAAGTAAGTGTTATCTCTACTGGACCATGCTAACTCAGAGTAATCAGCAGTGACTACATGAAACAAGGTCTTGGGAAGGAATCTGAGATATTCTGCTTAGGAAAGTGTGCCTGAAGGATTTAGCAAGATTTGCTCATGTATGGCAGGGGATAAGGGCTTAATATGTTTATCACTATTACCATCAGATCCAAATTCTTATCCTAGCTCTACGTTTTACTAGCTATATGACCTCAAAGAAGCTCCTTGAGGTCATGTAGCTAGTATGAACCTCTATAAACCTAGGCTTTGAGAAAATAAAAATCATCTCTGCTGATAATCACACTGTGATGTTTCTTAAAAACAGACAAGGCCAAGAGAAGACCATTGATAACAATTTCTCTCAGGGCCATGCTACAGCTCCAAAATGACTAAAGATCTACCACAAACCCATTCATTTCTCCTGCCTCTTAAACAAAGATGGCTATGACATCTAATCACTAACGTACTTCCACTTCATGGGTGACAGCATTCCATCCAGAGCTAGTCTCTACTTACCCTGGTCTCTAACTAATGTTACCAAAAACTTGTTCAATCCCTCTTCCTGAAACTACTAAGGGTTCCTCAGGTATGTGTTCTTCCTTGCTGCAGCAAATAAACAAACCTAATGTGTTCCACTACAGATGCATCCCTGGTGGTCTTCACCTAGTGGGCAGTAGCAGTTTTATCTATATACCAACTGTATTTACCCTGGATCACTGTGAGGATTAGAGGAAATGTTATCATGTAAAATGCCAAGCATGTGCCTGGTGAATAGCAAGTGCAGAACCACTATTAGCTTCTCTCCCCTATGAGTATAAAATAAAGCTATAAACATGTAATTTTATTTTTTAATCATCTACATAGTTTGTCACTATCAAAAATCTACATCTCTGCAAAACATGCTTAATGCCAAAAAATAAGCCCCTCACTCACACAGATTGAAAGTGAAGGAATGGAAAAACATCTTTCAGGCAAATGGAAATGAAAAAAAAAGCTGGGATAGCAGTACTTATATCTGACAAAATGGACCTCAAAGTAAAGGCCATAAGAAGAGATAAGGAAGGCCACTTCATAGTAATAAAGGGATCAATACAACAAGAGGATAGAACTCTGGTAAACATATATGCACCCAATGCAGGAGCACCCAAATACATAAAAAAAACTCCTGGAAGATATCAAGGGAGAGATTGACAACAATACAATTATAGTAGGGGACTTTAATACACCACTGACATCACTGGATAAATCCTCTAGACAAAAAATCAGCAAAGAAACAGCAATTCTAAATTACTCACTAGATCAGATGGACCTAATTGACATCTTCAGAGCATTTCATCCCAAAGCCATGGAATATACGTTCTTCTCAACTGTACATGGGACATTTTCAAAAATAGACCACATATTCAGGCACAAGCAAAGTCTCCCCAAATTCAAGAAGATTGAAATCATATCAAGCATTTTTCTCAGACCACAATGGCATAATATTAGAAATAAACTACAATAAAAACATTCCAAAAAATTCAAACACTTGGAAGCTGAATAGCATTCTATTAAACAATGACTGGGTTACCAATGAGATCAAATAAGAAATTTAAAACATCCTGGAGACTAATGACAATAAAAACACAACAATGCAAATGCTGTGGGACTCAATGAAAGCAGTCCTGAGAGGGAAGTTTATAGCTCTACAGGCCTACCTCAAAAAAGAAGAAAAAATGGTAATGAATCATCTAACTCTACAACTCAAAGAATTAGAAAGAGAGCAACAAGAAAAGCCCACGGTGAGCAGAAGGAAGGAAATAATAAAGATCAGAGCAGAAATGAATGACATAGAGGCCAAAAAACAAAACAAAACAAAACAAAACAAAACAAAACAAAAGAACAATGAAACCAAGAGCTGGTTTATTGAAAGGATAAATAAGATTGACGGACCTCTAGCCAGGTTCACCAAGAAGCAGAGAGAGAGGACCCAAATAAACAAAATCAGAAATGAAAAAGGTGAAATAACAACAGACCCCATAGAAAAACAAAGGATTGTTAAAAAATACTATGAACCACTCTATTCTAGCAAACTAGACAACCTGGACGAAATGGACATATTCCTAGAAAAATACAACCTTCCAAAACTCACTCAGGAAGATTCTAAAAATCTCAATAGGCTGATAACTATGGAAGAAATTGAAGCAGTCATCAAAAAGCTTCCAGCAAACAAAAGCCCGGGCCCAGAAGGCTTCACAGGGGAGTTTTACCAAACATTCAAGGAAGAACTAAAACCTATCCTCCTCAGACTATTCCAGAAAATTCAAGAGGAAGGAACACTTCCAAGCTCCTTCTATGAAGCCAGCATCACCCTAATACCAAAACCAGATAAAGATAACACAATGAAAGAGAATTACAGGCCAACATCCCTCATGAACACAGATGCCAAAATCCTCAACAAAATTCTAGCAAATCAGATCCAGCAGTACATCAGAAAGATCATACACCATGACCAAGTAGGATTTATCCCGGGGATGCAAGGATGGTTCAATATTCGCAAATCAATAAACATGATATATCACATAAACAAATTGAGAGATAAAAATCACATACTCATATCAATTGATACAGAAAAAGCATTTGACAAAATCCAACAGCCTTTCTTGATAAAAACTCTCAGCAAGGTGGGAATAGAAGGATCATACCTCAACATAATAAAAGCCATATATGACAAACCCACAACCAACTTCATACTCAATGGGCAAAAACTAAAACAATTTCCCCTAAGAACAGGAATGAGATAGGGATGCCCACTTTCACCACTCCTGTTCGACATAGTGCTGGAAGTACTAGCCATTGAGATCAGACAAGAAGAAATAAAAGGCATCCAAATTGGAAAAGAAGAAGTAAAACTGTCCTTATTTGCAGATGACATGATACTGTAAATAGAAAACCCTAAAAACTCCATCAAAAAATTATTAGACTTAATAAATGAATTCGGCAATGTAGCAGGATACAGAATTAACGCCAATAAATCTATGGCATTTCTATACACCAATAATGAACTTACAGAAAGAGAGACTGAAAAAGCAATCCCATTTACCATCGCACCAAAAAAATTAAGATACCTAGGAATAAACTTAACTAAGAAGGTAAAAGACCTATACACGGAAAACTACAGGACACTAAAAAAAGAGATAGAGGAAGACATAAACAGATGGAAGAACATACCGTGTTCAAGAACTGGTAGAATCAACATCATCAAAATATCCATACTACCCAAAGCAACTATAAATTCAATGCACTCCCCATTAAAATAGCAATGGCATATTTCACAGATCTATAACGAACTTTCCAAAAATTCATCTGGAATAAAAAATGACCCCGAATAGCTGCAGCAATCCTGAGAAAGAAGAACAAAGTAGGTGGGATCTCAATACCAGATACCAAGCTGTATTACAAAGCCACTCTTCTCAAAACAGCCTGGTACTGGCACAAGAACAGACATATAGATCAATGGAATAGAATAGAGAACCCAGAAGTCGACCCAAACCACTATGCTCAATTAATATTTGACAAATGAGGCATGAACATACAATGGAGCCAAGACAGTCTCTTCAATAAATGTTGGGAAAATTGGACAGATACATGCAAAAAAATGAAACTAGACCACCAACTTACACCATACACAAAAATAAACTCAAAATGGATACAGGACTAAACATAAGACGGGAAACCATAAAAATACTAGAGGAATTCACAGGCAGCAAAATCGCAGACATATGTCGAAGCAATTTCTTCACTGATACTGCTCCTAGGGCAATGGAAACTAAAGAGAAAATAAACAAATGAGACTACATCAAAATAAAAAGCTTTTGCACAGCAAAGGAAACCATCAACAAAACAACAAGAAAGCCCACTGCATGGGAGAACATATTTGCCAATGATGTCACCAATAAGGGTTTAATCTCCAACATTTACAGGGAACTCATACAACTTAACAAAAGGAAGATAAAGAACCCAGTCAAAAAATGGGCAATGGGCCTAAATAGACACTTTTCGAAAGAGGACAGAAGGAAGGCCAAGAGACATATGAAAACATGCTCAAAGTCACTAATCATCCGAGAGATGCAAATCAAAACAACAATGCGGTACCAACTCACACCTGTCAGAATGGCTATCATCAACAAATCAACAAACGACAAGTTTTGGCGAGGATGGGGAGAAAAAGGAACCCTCGTGTACTGCTGGTGGGAATGCAGACTGGTGCAGCCACCGTGGAGAACAGTATGGAGTTTCCTCCAAAAACTGAAAATGGAACTCCCATTTGACCCAGTGATCCCACTTCTAGGAATATATACCAGGAAACTAGAAACACCAATCAGAAAGGATACATGCACCCCTATGTTCAGAGCAGCACAATTTACAATAGCTAAGACTTGGAAACAGCCTAAGTGCCCATCAGCAGATGAGTGGATTAAAAAACTGTGGTACATCTACACAATGGAACACTACGCTGCAGTAAAAAGGAGTTCTTACCATTTGCAACAACATGGATGGAGCTGGAGAGCATTATGCTAAGTGAAATAAGCCAGGCAGAGAAAGATAAATATCACATGATCTCACTCTTTATGGAAAATAATGAACAACATAAACTGATGAACAAAAACAGATCCAGAGACAGAGAAACATCAATCAGACTGTCAAACCTCAGGGAAGGTAGGGGAGGGTGGGGGTAAGGGGGAGAGAACAACCAAAGGACTTGTATGCATGCATATAAGCCTAACCAATGGACACAGACAACAGGGGGGTAAGGGGCGGTTGGGGGGGGGATGGGGGAATAAGGACACATGTAATACCTTAATTAATAAAGAAATTTAAGAAAATAAAAAAAATTTAAAAAATAAGCCCCTCAAGTAAACAGATCTCTTGGTTGTCCATGAAATAAAGATCATACACTCTGCCATAGGGTGTCTCCTGAAAATTCTATTCAGACACTATTTCCTCAGTTTTAACACACTTTATTCTAATAAACTTTGAAAATCTGGTTTCCACACCAGAGCAAATAAGAGTCAGCAACTGTAAATAGAGAGGGATAAGTAGGCATACTGACCACAGAAAAATATAATTGCTCAACAAGGCAAGAGACAGAAAAACTGTAATTATCAAGCACAAGAACTTAAAATACTCAGCAATTTTGTTATCTTATGCAATGGCTTCAAAAAAAATTTTTGACTGAAAATCCCAAATATAAAGTACTTGAGCATATACTTCTGATATATGCATATTCATTTATAAATCATGTATTTATGTATATTATATATGTTAACTATTCAAAATACTAATTTGTTTTAATCTTGCAATCACTAAAAATACTATTAATATGTTAAGTGAAAGCACTGTTATTGAATACGCTTCTGTTTTTTAAAATCTTGGTTTCCCAAATTGCAAAGTTCAATGTATTTTGACATTTGATTTTAAGAGCTGAAATAGTCAAAACTGAAAAACCTAGCTCACTAAGAGGCATAAATCAATATAAAAGAATATGTTGCTTACTGGTTTACTAAATCATATCATTTTTCTATTCTATCACCAAATATGCACAAGCTTTTATTAAGTCAGTTACCTGATGTCAATGTTATTAAAATTTTATTTTTTTTGATGTCATATATTTTTGAAAACTAAGCAAAATGTGTTACTTTTTATGTTTCAAAAAAATGGAATTCAAAGTCCACTGAAATTCTCTGTAAGGAAGATTTTTCAACATACTGGAAATACCTAAACATGTTTTCAAAATATTCTCTCCATAACATTTAGTTTCTTGTGAAAAGAAGGTACTTTCTCATTTATTGGTTGAAATGTCAATTTTGCCTTGAAGAAACAACCTAGTATTTGATTTCTCAAAAATATCTGCTAGGTAGCATACTATTGATAGCTTCTTGTCAACCTGAAAAAAATCGGCATCTAGAATATTAATCTTTTGTAAAATAAAAATACATAATGCAGCTTAGAGTTCTATAACTCTTCTAAATACTTTTAAAGTGAACCTCTGCTCTTATCTCAACATAAAGTATACATACTTTTAAAAAGCATTTTTAAAATAACTATATAATCTATATATATAAAAGTCTAAGTGACCATTCAACCAGTAACTATGACATGCACTGACCACCAGGGGGCAGACACTCAACGCACAGGCATGGAAACATAAAACACGCTGATGAATCTCTGAGGGAAGTGGGGGAGGGTGGGAAGAGATTAACCAAAGATCTTATATGCATACTAGAGGCCGGGTCACAGATTCGTGCATAGGAGGCGTCCCTGGGCCTGGCCTACATAGATCAGGCTGAAACCGGCAGTCCGTCATCCCCAAAGGGGTTCCGGATTGCAAGAGGCCGCGGGTCAGGCCGAGGGACCCCACTGGTGCACGAATCTGTGCACCAGGCCTCTAGTCTATAATAATCTATAATAATAAAAGCATAGTATGCTAATTAGACCGGATGTCCTTCCGGATGACCTTCTGGATGAAGCCAGGGCTGCGAGGGAAGCCCAAGTCCCTGGTGCCTGCTGGAGGCCGGAAGGAAGCCCAGGTCCTGGATGCCTGTCTGTGGCCGGAGGGAAGCCTGGGGCCTGAGTGCCAGAGGGAAGCCAGGTGAGGGAAAGCCTACTCTTGCCCAAATTTTGTGCATTGGGCCTCTAGTATACTATAAAAGAAAAAATGCAAGAACTTGGAGAAGCTCATGGTGCTATTATTGATCTCTATATTACAGAATTCCCACATCTTTCATCAACAAACCACATTCAGCCATTGTAATCACCTGGATTTGAACCTAAAATAGTCTTAGAGCCAATCCATAATTCATATAAAAGCCAGTTCTTCCCCCTTTTGGGAGCAAAAATTAAACAGAAGTTCTAATATTTTAATTTTTATATCTCAGTTGACTTTCCTCATCAAATTTAGTAAATTACTGAACTAGTGAAGGAGCAAAAGCTTCACAACTTATATTAGGTGCAGAGGGTATGACAGTTATAGTTTATAGAATGATACTTCATTACACAGAGAAGTACTCAATGAACAATAATTGAATTGAATCAATGATATTGAAATAATGGCTCTAAGTCACCAAATGTAAGTTAAATTATGCATACATATGTCATTCAAAATTATTAGATTGGGATATTTCCAAAAACAACCTTCATATATTCAAAAATTTACTGATTCAGAATCTCTCACCCAGAGATTCCAGTTACCATAAATTCTATAGTCTCTTTCAATTTTACCCACAACTGAGAGGAATTCTTAAAAAGCATATTTAAGAAGCACATACTTCAGTCTCCTAAAATACATTTACTGTTCCAATTATGAAAACCAGTGGAGCCATTAATACGTTATCCACTAATTTAAATAACTTCAAACCTTAATATTAAAATATTTTTTAATACTCAAAGTAGTAATAGAAGCAAACATCATAGACTTCATATTTAATACCATTAGTAGTAGTAGTAGTTGTTGTAGTATTGAACAAATCTACTTTTCCCATAGGTAACAAAGTAATGCTTCACGAGTCAAGAAATCACTCAACCAGTTTTTAAATGTCTATTCTGCATTAGAAAGTACAAGAGATGTAAATATAAGATACATATCCATATAAATTTGGCATCATAAAAGAATCTCAAATATACTGATAGAAAATGTTTTACAGGAAGGAAAGATGAACTAAAAACTATTTTCACAGGAAAGGGACATGAACTGGAGGATTCAGAGCCAGAAAGGGCATTGAAAGCTGAGGGAAATAATTTGCTACTTGCGTTAATAAAAACAAATAATTCAGAACACCAAATATAAGACAATTCGAGTAAAACAATTTAGAGAAAGTTTCCATTTGAGACTCGTAATTTATTAAGCTGTTTGTTCATCGTCACACACTTCTATATAGAACTGGTACCCTTTAGCTTCATTCATAAAACCTCTCAACTTAGTCTTAAAATAAGTGCTCTAGCAAGAGAAAGAAAAATTAAAAGGAGCTATAATTAAATGGAAAATTTGGGGCACTAGATCTTAATATACTCTTTTGTCAAAGTTAACAATTTTCTATTCTCTGGACCTTTTTCTAGCATGGCCTTTTCCCCTAATATATTCTATACCTGTCATTCTACTTTAAGTTGGAAAAGTGATAAAAGTTTACTTTGAAAAGAAATTCATTTTAGTAATTTCCTGTCCACCAGAGGGCTCCAATATTTATTTCTCCCACAAATGGAAGAGATATAACATTACAATAAATTCATTAAGTACTGAAAAAATTCAAATTATCATTATCTCATTTAACCCCAGACTAAAATGTTTACATCTGCTACAATTTCTACATTAACAGTTCAAAAGGATACAGGGCTTTTTAAACTAATTTATCACCTAAAATGTTTCAAATACCAAAATTGCTCTGCCATTATTCTCTAATTATCAATTCCTCTCAGGTAGAGTTTTCAATTTTATAGATATCATCAAGTACAATTTTAAGTCCAAAGCTCTAAATAGTAACTCAAATGTTTTATATAATACTTTTATAAATACAATTTATTAATAACTCTCCTAATCCAGAAAATAAAAGTACTAGCTATCTACCAAGCCTTAGGCCTTATTAGTAACAAATAGAGTAAACATTATCTTTCAGAAAACCTACAGTCATTAACATCATTCACGCTACAATTATAAACAATGAATATTGTCCCATCATGACCTATGATTTGGCTGGAAAAAAAAAAAGGCAGTGAATCACTTATATAAATGCATTATAATATTCTGTTCAGATATTCTCAGATTTTTTTCACAAGTTATTATGCTGGAAGTAAATCTCAGTTCAAACTCAATCACTCTCAACAAAAGAAAAGCCAATATTTTATGAAAACACATGTATATTATTTACAGAACACATTTACAGAATGTTAATAGGAAAAGCATCAACTGCAAATTATTTTTTTAAAACAGTACAGCAAATCCATTCCCTTGGGATGCTACTCCCCTTCCAAAAAATCAACTTGCTAAATTTGGAATATAAAAACACAAAATTTTACTGAATGTTTAAAAATAAATTTTATAATGTGAGTTATATTTACAAAATAAAGAAGATGCTAAAAATCTATTTTAAAGTGAATCACAATCATTGCCATAAGACTTTCCAAAAACATCAATTGATTTAGCAATTACTGTAGCTCAAGAATAAATTATCTCTAATGAAAACATGGCAGGGTTGCAACTTCACTGGCCCACCTCATCTCCTAAATAGGATTTTCCTATACAATTGACAAGCACCATTATCATGGAAAAGAGCGCAACATTTGTTTCTAAGTAGCACATACTAGCTGTCAGCACTTAGAAAACAGTGAAAATTTTACTGCACCTAGCAAAAATGTATGTATTCATACTTGCAAGAGCACATATCCTGATCAATTTAGAGTTATGCTGCAAGAAAAATGTCAGATTGTAGAAAGTGGTGGGGGTGGGAAGGCTGAGGCTTTTCACAGTGGTAAAATTGTTCTCACTTCAAGTCAGGAATAAAAACAAATTAACTGCCATTACTGCTATGAAGAGCTTAAAAATATTAAGCACTTAATCAACAACTTCTAACCAGTATTTACCATGTTATATTTCAAAAAGTCAAGAATTCTAGGAGCATATCAAATGAAGGTATTTCTTAAATAAAAATGTGAAGTAATAGCAAATAAAGGCTTAAAAGGCTTTTTAACATGGGGGGGGGGGCGGGGGGGAAATCTATGGACCTTCAACAAGTTCAACAGCTAGAAAACAAGACCTAATACGCACAACAATCTCATCTGAGCTGTACCTTAGATACACTCTGAAACAGCATCAAGATATTATATGTTTATTATATAATACTGCTGTGCCCTTGCATATCACCTTTAATCAAAGGATCTCAAAGCACCACAGAATCATTAAGGCCAGAAATAATTACATTTTATAATTGCAGCTATTAATAAAAACCTTGCCACTATTTCCCAGTCCCATGATCCAAACAAACATTAGCTTCCAAACCTTCCCTCTGACATGGAAACAGTATTTCCTAAATCATTTCAATGTGATTGATGCTATGCACATTTCAGCTTTTCATCATCACTGGGACTAAAGAAAGTAATGGTACTGTTTTAATGACACAAATCTATTTCATTCTAACTCTCTGATACAATAGTGCACGTATCTTGCAGGGTGCAGGATGATATAAAATGGTGGCCTAATGGAGATCAAATTTTTGCTGGAGGTGATGAGCCCAAGCACCTACCGAACAAGAAACAGCATTTCCCAGCTCAGCCCAGAGACCTCTCCAGGCAACTTCTAGAGAGGGGTGGAGGAAACCATGTCCAGTTATCTCCTTAAGTGGGCAGAAGAATATTCTTCTGTGTGCACAGCAGGAGGAAAGGGAAAACCCAAAGGACAAAGCAAGAGTTTTAAAACTCAGGAAGGAGAGTGTAAGGTTGCTGCGTGGTCACCCAAAAGACAGAATGTTGTGGTTCCTTCACATTTAAATAGCACCTTCAATGGAAATCCAACATAAGCAAAATGTCTTTAAACCAAGGTCAAAATACACCACTTAGGGTCATTTAATTTTTTAAATTATTTTAAAATCTGTAACTGAGGTTTGCTCCTATAGAAACATCTGAGATTTTAAAATGTAATCAACAAAGTTCAATTTTACTTTTTGGCTGGAATACATGAACACTCAAATGGAACGTAACTATGTTAACAGCAATTCTTTTATAAACAAGATTATCCATCTTCTTGTTAATTGCATTATGTTTATCCCTAGGACTGCAAAATGTAATTTCACACTCACACAAACCCACCTCCAGCACGGTAAGTCTACATGGTTACTACTGTTGGTCAACAAACTCACAAACTTAACGTTTACAAACAAAAAGAAAAGCAACGTTAAAGAATGCTTTTCGTTTCGAGTTCTCAACAGTCAAGGATCAAAGCTCAATAATGTGTTTTATTAGCGTTTAAAAGTCCAATGACGTAATAGGTACTACCAAATATTTGGTACTAAAAGTCCTGAAATATTCATTAAAAGTCCCAATATACGGTGAGCCTAGATTTGTGAAAATTCCCAAACATCTTAATATTGGTTGCCTTACTTGTTCGCCACACTTCAAAAAAGTCACTGCAAATTCTCGTGGACTTTTTCTCGGCGAGATACACGACCCTGTTCTCGCAAAGACCAAGTCTGCACCCAGTGCAGTAATGAGCTCGCCAGTGTCACAGATTCCGTTTTCCTGTCAACCTCAGTCTCTGGGGGGGACGCCCGCCCCTGGCTCTGCCCACTGTCACTGACGTTCTCCGAAGCTTTAAGATACAAGAGACACTGTTCAGAGGCTTCTAGCAAAGAGATCTCCTCCACTGAAAGCTACCTCGTTACATTTCCCCGACTTCCCCACTTCTCCATTGCCTTTAGTGATCTGAAAAACGCAACCAAATGAGAAACCCCACACTACAAGCACTGCTTGCTAAAAGGGGGGAACCGGAACCTCCAACTTCTCCAAATCTCCCAGCGCGACGGCTTTTCAACAGTCCCATGCAAACTCGCCCCCACGTCTGCATCCTTTCAGATTAAACAAGATTGGAAACCACAATTAAATCAAAGTGTGTCGTAACTTAGCCTTCACTCACCATATCCGCCGGGACATTACTGGACATCTTGCCACTTGATATACACCCAGACGTCCACGCAAAAAAAAACAAAACAAAACAAAAACAAACAAAACAAAACACAACCAACAAAAAGGTGCAGAGGTCTTCAAGCCACAGAAATCACCGATAACGATCTCGGGTAGTCCGTGATGTGCTTTCCAAAAACTAAGTGCTTTGGGAGCCCAAGCCGCGGCCTGGCCGAGGTTCCGCGCGGAGCAGCGATCCCCAGGAGCCCAGCGGCCGGAGCGCAGGTCGCTCGGAGGCAGCAGCCCCGTCGTCGTCGTCGTCGTCAGCAGCAGGAGCCCCGGGACCGGCCGCGCCAGGTGGACTGCGCCGAGTGACACACGGGCACGGAGCGGTGGGAGGGGGTTAAGTGCGCCTTCCTCCTTCGTGGGCCGGCGGTGATTCACACGCGCGCCCGAGTCCAGTCCTCATTAAGCAGCAAAATGCCCCGGCGGGAGGTACACAGATAACTATGCGGCTACACATGGACGCGTGAGCTCTGAGTGGCCGGCGGGGGAAACGGCTTACCTCGCGCCGCCGGGGCCAGGGGCCGGGCCGCCCGGAGCCGCGCTCAAGGGCATTTAACTCGTGGGGAGCCAAGGCCCGAAGCCCGCGGCGACGCGCGGGGGACGGGAGCTCGGGTCGGGCAGGGACCCACACGGCCCCTCGGGGCTCAGGCCGCGGGCGCCTCCGGGCCGCAGCGGCTCTCGGGGCGCATCGTCTTCGCCGCTCCGCTCGCCTCCCCGGCCTCCCCTCCCCTCCCCGGCCTTGCGAGGTCCCGCGACACCGATTCCAGCCGGTCCCCGGAAGAGGCCGGCCCTCCCTCTCCTCAGTCCGGAACGGCTTCCTCTCAGAGCTCGGTCTCGCCTCCACTTCTCAGTGCCAAACGCCGCAGCCGCCTCCTGTCATCGCCCCTCAAGCCAACATGGCGGCTGCAGCTGCCGGAACGCGAGTCGGGGACTCCGGGAGCTCGCCCCCCACTAGCGGCCGCCGCCCCCGTCCCCCTCGCGGACACCAAGTGCATCACCACGGAGGCTGCCCTGAAGCATCACGGGAAGTGTAGTTCACGCTCCCTCGCCCGACTTCGAAGCCACGCCCCTCCTAGTAACAGTTGCTAGGAAAGGAAAGCTAGCTTTTGCCAAGCTGTGGCCCAGAAGTTAGGTGTGACCTGGAGAATTATTTGGGGCGGGGCGGGGCGGGGCGGGGCGGGGGGCTGGGGGTGAATAATTCTGCACAGAGAAGTTCCCTCATATACACTATACATACAGATTTAAAATATGGTTTACTTCTAAGCAGAATCATTCGTTTTAATGACAGAGAGCTCTCCACATCCTGCAATCTGAAAGCATTTTGTGTAGTGATTTCCTGAGTCTCAGCATTACATTTGGAAGATCAGAGGCAATCATTGATTTCCAATGAGGCTGTGCAAGTTCAACAGGAACATGGATCTTATTAAGCAGGGAAAATGTTTGAACACGTGTTTCCTGAAGACCCAGGGCCGTAGAGCTACGATGTAATTAATTGAAATTACCAAAAACTGTAATAGTGAATAGTGCCAAAACTACATCAGGAAATAGCTACTACAAACTAAGCGAGGATTCATTCGTTTACCAGGCCAGTCTCTAAATTCTATTTAACTCAAAATGTAATTGAAAACCTATATACCTGCAGTGATTAGCAAATAGCACCAAATAATACCATTCAAAACACATGAAGAATATGTCTACCCCAGATTTAGGAACAAAATGCAGAAAACACAAATGTCTCTCTGAATCCATATTCATATCTCTCTAAGTGCTTTGGCAGCATATCTTAGGAAGGTCAGTCTCAATAACACACATGTGTAAAAATGCCAGCAGACTTAGAGTCTGAAAGCCACCTCTCCAACCTATAGCTATGTGACCTCATCTGTAAGACGGTCTTGCCTACCTTCCACTTTTAAAGTAGAATGACTTCATGCTGGGAAAATAGATTACTTTGTAAGTAATAATGCATCATTTGATATGAAGTGTTACTGCTCCTTCATTCAGCAAACAACTGTGCCAGGCACTGCTAGGCATCAGGAGTGTAAAAATGTATAATCCAGGCACTGTGCACAGGGGACTCACTGTCTGACAGCTTGTCATTCCCCATAGCAACCAATCAGGTTTGTCTCATCAGGATAGAAACTCACAGGACATGTAGAGTGCCTGCCTCTTAAGTAGCCTGGTAAATTCCAAGCACTCCTCCGCCTACCTTGTTCTGTGGTGAGTTAGGTTGGTAACCAGGCAGAAGGATAGAGCAAATACCCAGAGAAACCAAAGGACAAAGTAAATAAAGGCCCAATCACACCACAATTAGGCTTCAGGACTTTGTCTAAACATTTCTGAGTCTCTAGCTACATGACTTTCCATGGCCTTGGTTCTTGGTTCCTCATTCACCATGTTTAGCAAGCAAAGAGCCCCCTTCCCAGTCCTTCAGAAATAAGGACAGTTGAAAATGCTTCAATTGACCAATGAGTTCAGAAGGAATATTGGAACACAGTTAGAAGGCTCTTGCTCACAAAGATAGTCCCCAACCTATCCCTCACACCAACTTTCATCCAATGACTGCCCTGGCCGAGGTTTGTTGGGCCTCCATGCTACTGTAAGTAGGAAGGCAAGGAGCATAACATGGCAGGACTTATGCAAGCTTCAACTCACACCTCTTTTGCTGCTTTCCAAGGGCCATGCAGCAAGGGTGTAACAACCACCAAGAGAGCCCATGACCTTGACATTTCCAACACGATGTTGCTGTTTGCTGCCAGCTACCTGTGCACTACTAGAAGAGACCACATTTTTCAAAAGTAAAGTCACTGCACCTAGCTGTGTTTCCAATCACTCTTATAAAATGGCCGAGACATTATTCTTAGTAAAACTCATTGTAACTCTTCATTCACTTGAGTTAGGGCATGAGAGCATTACTGAACACAATGTAGATGCTCTTATCTTTACTCTCTGCCTCCAGACTCAAACAGGTGAGCCAGGAGGCTGCAGAAAGAGCACAGTTGTCCACAGCAGAGAAGAGTAGCATCTTCTTTCTTTTTAAAATCTTTATTGTTGAGAGTATTACAGATGTCTCCTTATATTCCCCATATTGCCCCTCTCCACCCAGTTCCCACCCTACCCCAGGCCTTCACCACCCCATTGTCTGTGTCCTTAGGTAATGCATATCTATATATATAAAAGTCTAAGCGACTGTTACAACCGGTCAACCAGACGACTGGATGTCCAGCTGATAGCTATGGCATGCACTGACCACCAGGGGGCAGATGCTAAATGCAGGAGCTGTCCCCTGGTGGTCAGTGTGCTCCCACAGCCAACCTCCTGCGGCCGGCCAGCCAGGCCGAGGGATCCCACCCATGCACGAATTCGTGCACCAGGCCTCTAGGATGCATATAAGGTCATTGGTTAATCTCTAGATCTCTTCTTCCTTCTGAGATTTGTCAGTCTGTTCCATGTTTCCATGCCTCTGATTCTATTTTATCCATCAGTTTATTTTGTTCATTACATTTCTTATCTATTTATTTTTATATTTGGATTCAATTGTTGATAGATATGTATTTATTTCCATTTTATTGTTCATATTTTTAATATTTTTTTCTTTCTTTTTCTTCCTTTTCTTGAAGAATATCCTTTAACATTTCATGTAATACTGATTTGGTGGTGATGAACTCCTTTAGCTTTTTTTTTGTCTGGGAAGTGCTTTATCTGGCCTTCAATTATAAATGACTAGAGGCCCGGTGCACAAAATTCTTGTACTTGGCGGAGGGGGGGGGGGGCGGGGGCGTCCCTCAGCCTGGCCTGTGCCCTCTCACAGTCTGGGAGCTCCTGCCCACCCAGCTGGGGCTCTGAAATGGGTTGCCCCAAAGAGGGAGGCCCTACCCACCTGCTACAGCACTGCTGCCAGGTAGCCTGGGCCTCCCTCTTTGAGGCAATTGATCATGCCCTGCAGAGGGAGGCCCCGCCCACCCACCTCAGTCTGCCGGTCAGTGGCCTGTGCCTCCCTCTATGCAACAATCATGGGGTGATGGTGGGGTCCCCAACCAATCACATCTCACCCGCCTTGGCTGGCCTGGCACCAGTGGGTGTCATAGCGTGATCGTCCAGATGGTCATTTCACTGTTCGGCCTTTCAGTCAATTTGCATATTATGCTTTTATTATCATAGATAGCTTTGCTAGATTGAATAATCTTGGTTGTAGGTCCTTGTTATTCATCACTTTGAATATTTCTTGCCAATCCCTTCTGGCCTGCATAGTTTCTGCTGAAAAGTCAGCTGACAGTTGTATGGGCACTCCCTTGTAGGTAATTGTTTTCCTTGTGCTGCTTTTAAGATTCTTTGTCTTTAAACGTTGGCATTTTAATTGTGATGTGTCTTGGTGTGGGCCTCTTTGGGTTCCACTTGTTTGGGACTCTCTGTGCTTCCTGGACTTGTAAGTTTATTTCTTTCACCAGGTAGGGGAAGTTTTCTGTCATTATTTCTTCAAATAGGTTTTCAATATCCTGCTCTCTCCCCTCTCCTTCTGGCACCCCCATAATGCAAATGTTGGTACACTTAAAGTTGTCCCAGAGGCTCCTTACACTATCTTCATATTTTTTTATTCTTTTTTCTTTTTGCTCTTCTGATTGGGTGTTTTATTTTTTAATATATTTTTATTGATTTCAGAGGGGAGGGGAGGGAGAGATAGAAACATCAATGATGAGAAAGAATCATTGATCAGCTGCCTCCTGCATGCCCCCCACTTGGGATCGAGCCCACAACCTGGGCATGTTCCTTTGACCAGAACTGAACCTGGGACCCTTCAGTATGCAGGTCAATGCTCTATCCACTGAGCCAAACCAGCTAGGTTTGGGTGTGTTTTTGCTTCTGCATATTCCAAATCATTGATTTGATTCTCATAATCCTCTACTCTACTGTTGATTCCCTGTAAATTATTCTTTATTTCAGTTAGTGCATGCTTAATTTCTGACTGTTCCTTTTTCATGTCTTTGAAATTCACACTAAGATTATCAAAAGTCTCACTAAGTCTCTTGAATAACCTTATAACCATTTTATCTGGTCATAAATTAAGAGATAAATTGATGACTTAATTTATCTCTCATTAAGTCCCTTGAATAACCTTATGACCATTGTTTTGAGCTCTGTATCCAGTAGATTGCTTGCACCCATTTCTTTCATTTGTGACATGTTTCTTTGTCTCCTCATTTTCGCTGCTTCCTGTGTTTGTTTCTACGCTTTAAGTAGAGTTGCTAAATCTCCTGGAATTGGTAGAGTGGCCTTGTGTAGTAGGTGTCCTGTAGGGTCCAGTGGCTCAGCCTCCCAGTCACCTGGCCTGTGTGCACAGTCTTGTAGTTGATTGCTGTTGGTGTTGCTGGGAGGAATTGACTTCTAGGCCAATTAGCTGTGGGGACTAGCTGTGACTATGGTGGAACAGCTGCACACATGCTGTGTAGGAGACATCCCTATGGAGCAGGATTTGCTTCAGTGAAGCTGTGGTGCTCACTTAGTCTGACCCTTGAGTGTGTAACTTGTGGATGTGTAGAGTTGTAATCTAGTATGGCCTGAAGCTGCCCACTGGGTACACTGGCTCTGGGGTCTCCTGGGAGATGTAAAGTCAGCCACTGCCTCGGGCCACCTGGCAGGAGCTACAGAGAGATCTGCAGATGGCTGCTACTTGTATTGGGCTTGGAAGTGCCCAGGGAGGCTCAGCTGTGAAGCAAGGCAGGCTGATGCTCGTGCCAGGTCTTGGACCTTTTATTGCTGCTTCTTTGAGAGAATTTAGCAAAGTCTTAAGGCTGAGCCTGGACAGGGCATTCATATGTAAAAGCCACTGCAAACAGCTTGAGTGAGGCTGCTAATTGGATGCGACGGGGTCTCAGGGAATCACCAGGGTGGAGGGAACAGTGTGGGACACACTGATGGAAGCTCATATATGGCTTCCAGTCAACTGTGCAATGGGTGAGGTCCCAGCACAGGAAAAATGACTCCTGTGAGCACTCCTGTCTGGGAGAAAGCTGCCATCGATTTCCTGCCTCGATGCTAGACAATCCAATTCCTTCTTGTATGTCCTGGATCCCCCAAAGCCTCAGCTTGACTCTGGAGCTCAGAGAAAGCAGACTGTGTAAGTTTGTGCACTGGCCCTTTAAGAGGAACTGCCTGGGTCTCTAGCACCCTCTGTGTCACTCAGTCATAATCCCCACTGATTTTTACAGCATGAAGTTACTCTTCCCAGCTCTGGGACACTGGGCTCAGAGGGCTGGTGTGTGGTTGCAACCCCTTGCTTCTCACGGGAGACCTCTGTAGCAAAGAAATCCCTCCTGATTATAAAAACATCACAGGCAGGTTTTGGTACAGCCTGTTCAATGCCTCCACCCTTCCTACCAGTCTCAATGTTCTTTTTTATTTACTTCTCCAGTTATAGGACTTTTATTCAGCCAGATTTCAGGCTGTTCTGAATGATGGTTGTTCTGTATTTTAGTTGTAATTTTGATGTGGTTGTGTTGAGTACCTGCGTTTAACTACCCGCCATCTTGGTTCCCTTTGATCTCTAAGTCCAATAGCATCTTCTTAATCCCATTAATCTACTGTCAGCATCAATCTGAAGGAAGCAAGTGACTCAGCATTTTTGTATTAGGAAAAGTAACTTCACAGGAAATCAAAAGACCTGGGTCTTACGAATCAGCTGTGTGACCTTTGCCAACACACTGCCTCCCTGAGCCTCCATTTCTTTATCTGAGGGGGTTGAACTAAATCTCTAAAGTCACTTCTAGGTCTCTGAGTGTCAAGTCCCAGAAGACTATCACATGACAACCATAGCCTGTTATCTTCCCCTCAAAAAACTACTCATGACTATATGGGTGTTTTTTGTTTGTTTTTCTTTTTTTTTGGGGGGGGGGTGATGAAAATATTCTAAAATTAGATTATGATTATGGTTGCACAATTCTATAAATACACTGAAAACCATTGAATTGAACATGTTAAATGGGTGAATTTATTTTTTATATTTGAAATTTTATGGCAAAATATACATAATATAAAATTTACTATGTTGTATGTTCTTAGGTGCACAATTCAATGGCATAGTCAGGAAGAGAGAACAGGTGGGCCAAAACCTAGACTAGAGGGAAAGAGTACAGGGAGGGGAAGTTGCTGAAATTCAGAATGCTGCATGGGAGTGGGGCAGGAATAGGATAAGAAAAGGACAGAAGAGAGAAACTGGAGGCCAATCACTAAGGGCTTTGCAATTTGGGTTTTGCAAATTAGTTTGGATTTACTCTGACAGCAAATGGAAGCCACTAAAAGATTTTAAACTAGGGAATGTTGAGATAAGATTTGTTTTGATAGAAGAATGGGAAAAGGCCTCTGAATTCCAACAGTATATTTTGTCTATATTTTGGGAATTAGTTGTCATTTGCATGACCTCTTGGATTCAGATAATTTAAAAGTGCTCCAGGGATCTTAGAGATGATCAAATCCCAAATATTTACTTAACAGATCAGGAAGCTACCAGTTTAATAGGAGATCAAGCTGACTCCTAATACAGAGCTTGTCCCACTATCCCCTCTCCTACCAACAAACTTCTACAAAAACAAGGACTATTAATCACTCTACTGCATAATATATTCAAGCAGTATGTATTTTCTCTTTTCTTTTTAAAGTAAAAAGTAATATCAATGATATATAAATTCTAGGATCTAGACTCACTGTTGTGACCATGGAGTTTTAAGGGTCTTTGTATCCCCAAAGCTTAGCATAATGAATTAATAACACCCAAGAAACCTTGTCAATAGTGCATTATAGAGATGAATCTTTTAAAGCTTTTCCCAGTTCTGTGATTCTGTAAAGTGAGGAACTATCTTTCACTATTATGTTCAGATCTAGAAGTGTGTTTCATGAGCACAAAAATAATATTCAAGACTTCGCTCAGTTGTTTTCCCACGACTAAATTAAGGAATGAAAAGGAAAACAAATTTTATGTGAAAAGGAGTTCATTTTTGAAAAAAAAAAGTTATGTTTTTAATGATAACAAGTTTTAAGCAATTTTTTGTGTGCAAATATTCAACAATGGACCTTATGCAATTTAAATTCATAGGCCACCAGAAAAGTAATAACTTTTGTGTTTGCCTCTTACTGGCATCCCATATTGCCTTCCTTCATGACTTGACCCCACTTTTGCTGATACTTTTGAATCAGCCAATGCTCAAGCTGGAAAGAATTATACACATGATGTCATCTCCCTCTTTTTGAACAAATGAGGAAATAGAAACTTCTTGAGAAACAGCCACATTTTCTCTGTAATTTTCAAGTGTACATGAGAATGAGTTGCCTCTAAAATGTTCCAAGAAACAAAAAGACAGAATGATTCCTACTGGCTTTATGTAATTGTTGAATTATTACATAATTTTTTCTTAAAAATGACAAATATCCCAAATAAGTATAAAATGTATTATCAAATTGATATCCTAAAACACAATCAATATTCCTGGTTTTTATTGTCTCACCATCATATGGTTAGTCAATGAAAGAAAAAAAAATTTGAATACCCAGAGTAATAAAATTCAACCCAATTAAATTTTTTTAAAAAACCACACAATTATGCATACATAAGCATTACATAAGTGGAGGCAAAAAATTCTCTTTAACACTAATCTTGTGGCATAAACTATAAATTCTGTTTCTTCTACCTTAATAACCTTCACCATAGTCATTTTTATTTTTATTTTTTTAATTGAATAAATCTTTATTTTTCAGATTATTACAGTTGTTCCTCTTTTTTCCCCCCATAGCTCCCCTCCACCTGGTTCCCATCCCACCCTCTTCCCTTACCTCCCCCCCCGCCACTGTCCTCATCCATAGGTGTATGATTTTTGTCCAGTATCTTCCCACACCCCCCACACCCCTTTCCCCCAAGAGTTGTCAGTCCACTCCCTTTCTATGCCCCTGATTCTATTATATTCACCAGTTTATTCTGTACATCAGATTTTTAATTCACTTGATTTTCAGATTCACTTGTTGATAGATATGTATTTGTTGTTCATAATTTTTATCTTTACCTTTTTCTTCTTCTTCCTCTTCTTAAAGAATACCTTTCAGCATTTCATATAATACTGGTTTGGTGTTGATGAACTCCTTTAGCTTTTTCTTATCTGTGAAGCTCTTTAGTTGACCTTCAATTCTAAATGATAACTTTGCTGGGTAGAGTACTCTTGGTTGTAGGTTCTTGCTATTCATCACTTTGAATATTTCTTGCCACTCCCATCTGGCCTGCATAGTTTCTGTTGAGAAATCAGCTGACAATCATATGGGTGCTACCTTGTAGGAAACTAACTGTTTTTCTCTTGCTGCTTTTAATATTCTCTCTTTGTCTTTTGCTCTTGGCATATTAATTATGATGTGTCTTGGTGTGGTCCTCTTTGGATTTCTTTTGTTTGGGGTTCTGTGTGCTTCCTGGACTTGTAAGTCTATTTCTTTCACCAGGTGGGGGAAGTTTTCAGTCATTATTTCTTCAAATAGGTTTTCATTATCTTGCTCTCTCTCTCTTCTTCTGGCACCCCCATAATTCTGATGTTGGTATGCTTGAAGTTGTCCCAGAGGCTTCTTACACTATCTTCAAATTTTTGGATTCTTTTTTCTTTTAGCTTTTCCAGTTGAGTGTTTTTTGCTTCTTTGTATTTCAAATATTTGACTTGATTCTTGTGTTCCTCTAGTCTGCTGTTGGGTGTCTGTATAATATTTTTTATTTCAGTCAGTGTATGCTTAATTTCTAGTTGGTCCTTTTTCATATCCTCGAGGGTCTCTCTCATATCCTCGAGGGTCTCGCTAAATTTATTGGCCTTTTCTAGGAAATTCTTGAAAAACCTTATAACCGTGGTTTTGAACTCTATATCCAGTTGTTTGTTTTCCTCCATTTCTTTCGTTTGTGATCTGTTTCTTTGTCTCTGCATTTTCGCTGTTTCCCTGAGTTGGTAGGGTGGCTTTGTGTGCTAGGTGCCCTATATGGGCCAGTGGCTCAGCCTCCCCCGTTACCTCAGGTGGACACTCTTGGTGCACCCTTTTGTGGACTGTGTGTACAGCCTTGTTGTAGTTAAATCTTGATTGTTGTTGGTATCAGTGGGAGGAGTTGACCTCCAGGCCAAATGGCTGTGAAGATCAGCTGTGTCTACTCCGGGAAAAAGCCTTATTCGACTAGACTTGCAAAATTGCAAAAGCCTCTATGCTCAGCTTGGATAGGGCGGAGTTTCAGGGTGGAGCCTACAGCCTTGGCTTCCTGTCAGCCCCACCCTATGAGGTTCCTGGGTCTCAGTGTCCCTCAGTGTCCCTCGGTACTCGCTGTAAGCATCTCTGAGAGAAAGGCGCCCTCGAGTTTTGCCCACTGCCAGACAGTCTTGTCTCTCCCCCAATGAATCTGGATTCCCAGATTCTCGCCTGGAACTGGGGTTCAGTGTAGTTGGAACTGGGGTTCAGCGCAGTCCGGAGCTTTTGTCTCCTTCCCACTAGGGCAATCCAGCGGCACAGTCAACAGTCCGTCCTCTGAGCGAATTCACGTGCTCGCCTCCAGAGCTCTGCCTTTCGCCGCTCCCTTGAGTTTCCACCTTACAGCCCAGATTCCCCCATTATGAGCCTGGGTCCCCAGAGTCTCGCCCAGAACTGGGGTTCAGTACAGTCGGAACTGGGGTTCAGCGCAGTCCGGAACTTTTATCTCCTTCCCACTAGAGAACGCTAGCCAGGCACTCAGCCGCCCCGTCCTCTTCGTCTCCATCCTCTCCTCATGCGCGTGCCCATGTCTCTGTACCTCAGGCTTTTACAGCTCCTCTGATTTTCCTTGTGGTTTTCTCTTTCCTTCTAGTTGTAGAATTTCCAGTCAGTCAGCTTTCCTGTGGTTCTGGATGATTTCCATTTTGTCTTTTAATTGTATTTTTGAAATTGTTGTGCGAGGCTGCAGTTTAGGTGTTTACTTATGCCGCCATCTTGGTTTCTCCCCATAGTCATTTTTATACTAGTTTTTTTTATTGATTGATTGATCCATCATTACTTCACATTGTTCAAATTGTGTTTTTCTATTCACCAAGGGGGGTAACTTTACTGTTTATCAATAAACATATTGTGCATTATATTAACACTAGAGGCCCGGTGCATGAAAATTCATGCATTGGAGGGGGGGTCCCTCAGCCCGGCCTGCCCCCTCTCACAATCCGGGAGCCCTCAGGGGCGGGAGGTGACCCAGCAATCAGGGAAAGGCGACGCCCCATCTCTCCTTGCACTCAGCAGTGCAAGCCTCGGCCAGCCCTGGTTACCTGAGCCTCGGGTGGCCCTGGGCGGCTGGGCAGCCACCATCCAAGACTTGCCTGTGCCTCGGGCCAGCCCTGGGCGTCTGGGGGGCTGAGGGGACTGGGGGATTCCAGAGGCAGGCTCACAGAGTAGCTGGGCCCGCGTGGGGGCGGGCCCAGGCGTGCTGCATGCCTACCACCCCAGCAGGGCTGAAGGGACTGGGCGCTGCCATCTTGTGGCTGTGGGTGCTGCCATCTATGAGGGCGGGACAGTCAATTAGCATATTCTCTCCTTATTGGCTGTGGGCGTTGCCATCTTTGAGGGCAGGCAGTCAATTAGTATATTCCCTCTTTATTAGATAGGATTTAAGAGCCGAATAAGGAATCAAGGAGAGATTTCTCCAAAACCTTGTGCTTGCTCTTGAAGCCTTGCAATGTGTCACATTGACAGGGAAGCCTCTGTTGATGCTGATTCAGTATTTAAATCAGGCCTTATTGAACAACTGCCTATATGGTTGAATTTCATGATCTTGTTCCCTAAACTGAGTAATCCAGTTAGCAGTTGCCTCCTCCAGCATGCCTGTTAGAGATTTCACAGGGGAACTGCCTAACCGTCTTGTAAGGGTAGCAGCAGGAAGAGACTGCTCTGTTTGCCTGGGCATCTAGTCCACCATGCCAGGAGCTTTCAGATCAGATTACTGTATCATCTTTTGTGGGAGGACTCAGACATGATTAATTTATCATAACAACAAGCTTTGACTTAAAAGAGAAGACCTGAAATAAACTTAAATCAACAGATTCTAGTGAAAGAGAAGGGGAGGGGAATACCATATTAGTTATGAATGTGGGCTTTGGATTTAAATTACTATATGAGTAAAACTGGGCGACTTACTCAATTTTCTCATCTATAAAAAAAAGACTTGGAAAAGTATATTTAGAATATTACACTAAAATATATACATTAAAACAAAACTCTTTCTAGCTCTCAATAATAAGCTACTATTATAATTATCATAATGAAGTGGGATACAGTGGTGGATGCTTCGCCTGTTACTTGTGTAGGTCTGTCTCACACTATTTTCCTGCTATGCTAACATTTTCATACGTGATAGTGACAGGACTAAATCAACTTCCGTTCAGGCATGTGTTTTCAGCTATTTGTTGATGCTCAGCTCAAATCTATCTCCATTTGTCTGCCTTTTTTTACAGAGACCAAAGGAACCATGTTTATGCAAAGGTTGTGGAATTTATGAAAAGGTTGTTAGCTTCATGACTAATAATGTAAAGGGAATTGAACATGGAATTTGAACTCTAAACTGTGACCTCATGGCCTCTTACTTCACAGAGAAAAGGAATAAATTCTTACTTTTTTATTGGAGAGAGAAAGAGGAAGGCAGACAGAGACAGAGAGATGGGCGAGAGAGAGAGAGAGATGTGCTTGCCTCCTGTACACACACAATTGGGGATCAAACACACAACCTGGGTATGTGCCCTGACCCGGAATCGAACCTGCCACCTTCTGGTGTATGGGACAGCACTCCAACCATCTGAGCCATACCGGCCAGAAAAGGAGTCAAGTAAGATTTCTCACAAATTTGTATCCAGTTCCTAACTTATTTTTATCTCATCACCCTCCTGCTTTAGGGGAAGCCCTAGCAACCTCCTTCCAAGATTCAGCTCTCTAACCTGCCTAGGAGCCACTCCTTCTGTCTCAGAACCTTGTTCCAACAAGCCGTCCTTCTCTATATTACTTCTTCTGCCTCTCCTGCCCCGAAGTTCTTCTTTGTAGGGTGACCATATAGTATGCAGTCCTAACCAGGAAAAGTCAAAGGAAAAGGAGCACTATAAATAATTCCTCAGCCCTAGCCAGTTTGGCCTAATGGATAGAGTGTTGGCCTATGGACCAAAGGGTCCCGGGTTCCTTTCTGGTCAAAGGCACATACCTTGGTTGCAGGCTCCTCCCCAGCCCAGGCCTGGCTGGGGCTCATGCAGGAGGCATCCAATTGATGTGTCTCTCTCACATCGATGGTTCTCTTTGTCTTTCCCTCTCTCTTCCACTCTCCCTAAAAAAATCAATGGAAAAATATCATTGGGCGAAGATTAACAAAAAAATAAAAAATAAATAATTCCTCAGAAAAGCTGGGATGACCCCAGGCAAATTTCTCTTTATTATGAAAATATGGCAAATCACTCCCATATTTTAAAACAACAAACAAAAATACAGGCTCATTTCTCAGTGCTCTTCTCTATCTCGTACCCCATCTTGTTTCTCCCTCAACATCAGCTTCTTTAAAGTATAGGGGACCATGTCCCATAAATTCCATTTAACCTCCACTCAGGACTCTGCATAAGGCTGTGCTGGTTGTATACCTCACAACTCCAGAGGAGTGACTCCTGTCATAATTGGAGTTGTGTGATGCACAATTATCCCAACCACACATGAATGAGTGGATAGGGAAGCCTTACCCACTCTGTCCCTCACACTTCACTCAAACTCTCAAGGTAAGATTTTTAACTGCCAAATGCCATGGACACATTTTAAGCCTGGTCATCCTTGATCAATTCTCTGAGTCCTTGGCACTACTGGCCACTCTCTTGCTCTTGGATAGGTCTGGAGTCAGACCTCATGGGATTAGATTCCAACTCTACCACTCATAGCACTGTGAGCAAGTTTACTTAATCTGTGTAAATTTGGAGCATCTCAACTGTAAAATATGGTTAATAATAGTAACTTCTTCATGGAGTTGTTGTCAGGGCCCAATGAAATAGTTGTAAAATATTTAGCACAATGCCTAATAAATATGTCACTCTAGAAATGCTCACTATTATTACATTTTTTAAAAACTGTTTCTACAATATCTCCCTTTCCAGGTTTTCCAACTACCCCTTTGCTCCCTTTCCATCTTTTTCCACTAGCTTTTATACTACATCTGATTCTTAATTGTTGATTTTATCCTGTTTCCTTACCTAGGTATACTTTCTACCTCAGGGGATGATTGACAACATTCAATAAAAAACTATATATGCAAAAGAACTTTGTAACCTCTAAATCCCTCTATAAACATGAGGTGTTCCTAACAAAGTTTAATATCTCACCTGCTCCCTCCGACAGTGCTTCTCTGCCTGACTGCTCATTAAAATTCCCTGGAGGGAAGGGAATAAAAAATACCAATGGCTCTTCTTTCTCTCACCTTTGCTCCTCTCTGCTCTGCACACCCTCTACTCCAGTGGCTTCAAATGCCCTACTGAACTGATGGTGTCCACTTTTATATCTCAAGTATAGACTGCTTCCCAGGACTCCAGATCCATCCATCCCAGCTGTACTGTTAGACCTCTCTTCTGGAATGTCTCACAGCAACTCCAAAGTTAACTCATTACAAACCAAAGCATCACCTGCTTCTCCACCAAACCTCTTAGTGTTTTTTAAACCATCACCCATATTTCTGCCCATATTTCCTACAACTTTAGTTCATCTTTCACAAGTTTTTCCTGGAACCAACTGCCACCCAGATAGCCTCCCCACATCTAGGCTCATACTCCATAATAAAACCCGAATATCAGAGGCTCCAACACACCAGTGAATGGTGAGTTCTCAGAGATCTATAAAAAAATGTTGAAAATAATGTTTTAAGTTTTCATAAAGCAATTTCTCCCCCAATGTAAATGTTTACCCTTTGTTTGGAGAGAATGTTCTTCCTGCTTTTATGGTGTTAAAACAATTGCTTTTGAAGCAGTTGATAGTAGGTCATCATCATTATTTTTCTTTTTTACAAATTAGCATTCTATATTTGTCTCCAAATATTCTTAATTTTTCTTATCAAACTGTATACTTGAAAATGAGCAGTTTATTATGCATTAACTGTATCTGAATAAAGTTTAAAAAATGTTTTTCAGGTCATGAAATCTGAAAGCTTATTACATCTATTCTGCACTGATTCTTTCTAAGATGTATAAATGAATCACGTCATTCCCAATCATCATCATCAGAGTTAAAAGCAATTGCACGCTTTTATGTGACTAGTACAGGGCACAGTAACTTTGCATCAGAACAAACATGTGAGGTGGGTTCTATGCCTGCTTTAGAGATGGCACAGGCAGCACATCATATAGCTTTTAAGTAGTGGAACTGGGACTTGGACCTAGGTTTCACTCACTCAGAAGCCACTGATTGATCATCACCAGTATAGTTTTTGTCTCCTTGCTTAAAAATCTCTCAATTATACCCCTGATACTTTAGCTTGTCTCACTGGGTATTTGACCTGTGCCTTCTCCCACTTAATTTTTTTTTAACCTGCTTTCACCCTTAAATGCCTGCCTTAGTTACAGCAAAACATTTGCAAACCTGAAATTTGGTAAATTCTTTCTGGCATCCATGCCTTTGTATGAGCTTTTCCTCCCACCTGGTGTCTCTTTTTCCTGAGTCATCACCTGGCTAGTGCTACTGATCCTTAGAAACTCAGTGTCCTCCCAAAGTAGTCCTGTTACCCCACCCAAACTTCAATCACAGTGTCAGCTTCAGAAGGACCAGTGGACGACACTGAAGACAGCCATGTGTATCATTTGAATGATACTTCTTCGGTAGGTATATACTCTGCTTTTGCCTCCATTTGCATACTATGTGTCAGACACCTGGTGAGTGCACAGATAAGACAGGAAAGGCCCAGCTCTCATGTAGCTTGTATTTTAGTTGGGAAGATGGCCAATAAACTCCACAAATAAAGAAATGAATATATGAGATCATTTCACATTGTCATAAATCTTTAAATAAAATAAAACTAAAATGGAGTAATGAAATAAAGAGTGAAGTGGCAGGAGGCTGGAGGCAGCTCTAGAATGAATGGTCAGAGAAGTATTGGAAAAGAAGGCATTTGAGCTGAGACCTGAGAGAAAAGAGGGAGTCAACCTAGTGAAGAGGTAGGGGACAGATTCTTCCAGGTTCTTCTCACTTAAAGGAAGTTTTATGCACAAATGTCTAAAATCTTAACCTTACCTGGCATGTTATTGGAGTCCAGTACATAGTAGTTGCTCATTAAATGCTGAGTTGGATTGTTAAACCGAAGAAACTGGGAAGGCTCCAAAGCTGGACTCTGCATCTTTTAAGACTCACCTAGCATTCTCTGTTGGGAAAATATTGCTTTGCAAGATTCCTCTAATTGTCTTGGGTAAGCCAAGAAAATAGAGCCAGTGGGAATTTTCTATGTTTCTGACTTGTAGACACAACTGTTAACTGGCTCCTGGGTATGAGCCCTTCTGATGGTTTCAAAAGTCTATGGGTATGTGGGGAGGGATTTTCATTTTGTCTTTGTGGCTAGGATTTTATGAAGTGTTCCTCTGTATGTTTCCTACTGTTTATTTTTCCTCTGTCACTTTCCCATCCCTGATCTTATGCCCAAGTGACATTAATGTAGGAATATATGTGTTTCTGTGAGATCAAGATCCTGTGGAAGGAGAAAACCAAGATGGCGGCATAGGTAAGCACCTAAATTGCTGCCTCACACAACAATTTCAAAACTACAACTAAAAGACAGAACGGACATCATCCAGAACCACAAGAAAGCTGGCTGAGTGGAAATTCTACAACTAGAAGGAAAGAGAAAAGCTCACGGAGAATCAGAGGAGCTGCAAAGGGCTGAGGTATGGAGACACACACGCAGAGAGGAAGGGTGGCTGAGTGCCTGGCTGGCTTTCTCTGGCAGGAGGGAGAAGGAAGCTCCCAACTGCACTGAACCCCAGTTCCGACTGCACTGAACCCCAGTTCCGGGTGAGACCCTGTGGACCCAGGCTCATACGGGGGGAGTCTGGACTGTCAGGTACAGAGAAAGGCACACGGAGACTCAGAGACTCGGGGGAGCCGCGGAGGGCAGGGGTCTGCAGAGAGGACTGACTGCTGAGGTTGCCGCTGGCTTTCCCTAGCAGGAGGGAGTCGGAAGCTCCTGACTGCACTGAACCCCAGTTCCGACTGCACTGAACCCCAGTTCTGGGCGAGCCCCTGGGGACCCAGGCTCTTACAGGGGGGAATCTGGATTGTCAGGCAGAAACTCGGGGGAGCCGCGAAAGGCAGAGGTCTGGAGGCGCGTGTGCAAGTGCGCGCAGAGAGGACTGAATGCTGAGTGTGCCTCTGGCTTTCTCTAGCTGGAGGGAACCAGAAGCTCCCGACTGCACTGAATTCCAGTTCCGGGCAAGAATCTGGGAATCCAGATTCATTGGGGGAGAAACTGGACTGTCTGGCAGTAGGTGAAACTCGAGTGCGGCTTTCTCTCAGAGGTGCTTGCAGCGACTACCGAGGGACACTGAGACCCAGGGGCCTCATAGGGCAAGTCTGACGGGAAGCCAAGACTGTCTGCTCAGCCCTGAGACTCCTCCCCATCCAAGCTGAGCACAGAGGCTTTTGCAATTTCGCAAGTCTTGTGTCATAAGGCTCTCTCCAGCACAGAAGTTCTCCCGGCGTAGACACAGCTGATACTCACAGCCAATTGGCCTGGAGGTCAACTCTTCCTACTGATACCAACAACAATCAAGACTTAACTACAACAAGGCTGTACACACAGTCCACAAAGGGGTGCACCAAGAGTGTCCACCTGAGGTAACGGGGGCGGCTGAGCCACTGGCCCATATAGGACACCTAGCACACAAAGCTACCCTACCAACTCAGGGAAGCAGCGAAAATGCAGAGACAAAGGAACAGATCACAAACGAAAGAAATGGAGGAAAACAAACAACTGGATATAGAGTTCAAAACCACGGTTATAAGGTTTTTCAAGAATTTCCTAGAAAAGGCTGATAAATTTAGTGAGACCCTCGAGGATATGAAAAAGGACCAACTAGAAATTAAATATACACTGACTGAAATAAAAAATATTATAACAGACACCCAACAGCAGACTAGAGGAACACAAGAATCAAGTCAAAGATTTGAAATACAAAGAAGCAAAAAACACTCAACTGGAAAAGCTAAAAGAAAAAAGAATCCAAAAATTTGAAGATAGTGTAAGAAGCCTCTGGGACTACTTCAAGCGTACCAACATCAGAATTATGGGGGTGCCAGAAGAAGAGAGACAGCAAGATAATGAAAACCTATTTGAAGAAATAATGACTGAAAACTTCCCCCACCTGGTGAAAGAAGTAGACTTACAAGTCCAGGAAGCACACAGAACCCCAAACAAAAGAAATCCAAAGAGGACCACACCAAGACACATCATAATTAAAATGCCAAGAGCAAAAGACAAAGATAGAATATTAAAAGCAGCAAGAGAAAAACAGTTAATTACGTAAAAGGGAGCACCCATACGACTGTCAGCTGATTTCTCAACAGAAACTAAGCAGGCCAGATGGAGTGGCAAGAAATATTCAAAGTGATGAATAGCAAGAACTCACAACCAAGAGTACTCTACCCAGCAAAGTTATCATTCAGAATTGAAGGTCAGCTAAAGAGATTCACAGATAAGAAAAAGCTAAAGGAGTTCATCAACACCAAACCAGTATTATATGAAATGCTGAAAGGTATTCTTTAAGAAGAGGAAGAAGAAGAAAAAAGTAAAGATAAAAATTATGAACAACAAATACATATCTATCAACAAGTGATTCTAAAAATCAAGTGAATTAAAAATCTGAGGCATAGAATAAACTGGTGAATATAATAGAATCAGGGGCATAGAAAGGGAGTGGACTGATAATTCTTAGGGGGAAAGGGGTGAGGGGGGTGTGGGAAGAGACTGGACAAAAATCGTACACCTATGGATGAGGACAGTGAGGGGGAGGTAAGGGCAGAGAGTGGGGTGGGAACCGGGTGGAGGGGAGCTATGAGGGGGAAAAGGAGAAACAATTGTAATAATCTGAACAATAAAGATTTATTAAATTAAAAAAAATTAAAAATATTTTTTTAAATTAAAAAAAAAAATCCTGTGGAAGAGAGAAGTACAGAAATCTTATTACACCTGGTAAAGTACCAGAGCACATTTCACAATTTCGTTTAGTGGAATTTTAGTCTTGCCATCTATCTTTAAACACAAACACTCAGATTGAGTGTGAAAATGAAAACACTGATGAGTTCTAAACCAGCTTCAAAATTGAGAAAATAGTTTACTTCCTAATCAAAGAAAATCTAAGATGAGGGATTTCCCCCAAATGCTTTATTTTGTAAAACTTCAAAACACTGCAGAAATTTGAACAAAGATGTACTTGATTTTCTCAACATACAGGTGGTAGTCTGAAGATTTGAATGGTGAACTCCAGCAATTTCCATTATTCATGATATTTTCAGCAAAGTTGTCTTTTCCCTAAATCCTAGGGAGCTCAGAACACACTTCATCCCAAATACTTTGACGTGCTACATAGAATACAAGTCAAACATAAATGGAAGAGACAGAGTCAGTACACCCAGACATAGCGTTTGCCAAACAGTAAGTGAATGGAAAAACAGGACCAGTCAACACAGATGCCATGCTCTGGGCAAGAGACAGAGGATGGCAGCAAGCCCCGTATGGGTTATTGCTTCTTCCCCAAGGAGGAGTCCAGGGCAAGTGTCCTTGACCCTTTCTATGTCCTCCTAGCTCTCAACTTTTGCATTTGTAAATTATTCCTGGGCTGTTTAGCTGACTTTCCCAAGGGGAATTCAGCAATTACAAAATCATGGACATGAATGGATTTGTGAAGCTCTTGTAAGTTTTCAGACTGCATATGGCTTTAATCAGGTAGCACAAGGGGCAAAGAATATGGAATATTCATCCCCCAAAATGTTCTGGTGACTTCCATGTGTCAGGCATCATAGGGCTTTATATACTTTACTTTATGCAATCTTTAAGACAACTCATGAGGTTACAGAGGAAGAAAAGAGCTCATGAGTTAGATAGAACATAAGTGTCACTCTTCTGAGTTCATGCATATGCACTTTTCTTTCCAAAATAGCAAAAACAGATAAGTAACTTTAGAAACCTAGAAATAAGTATTGGCTTAATAAAATGCTGGTCTTAGAGTTTACTTTCTTTTAAAGATATAATTTACTCATCAAATTCACGCTTGGTTTGTCTTATGCTTGGAAGGGTGTTCCTACTTTCTGTGCAAATATAATTATAGGTAGCTCTGCATCATGAAATAGTAAAAGAAATAAAAATAAAAATTTACCATTTATTTAAAAGCAACTCACAGCACTAACATTATTGGTATAAAACGATGACAAGCTTAAGCACATGTCCTGATGCTATGAAATTCTTGGTGGCCTAAACAAGACTTGTGACTTTTCATTCTTCTTTTTCTTGCAAGTTCCATCCTGTTAGGATGGAAGCACGTGGCCCAAAGCTCATTTTTTTAAAGATGTACTTGTCAAATTTTAAAGTCAAATTTTCTTTCAGGAGGCACGTTAGACAATGTGAAGGGTGAGTACTGGAAGCTTGAATGTGCTTTGCCCCCCACCTGGAGATTCTTTGGAGCTGATACCATCTGGCCATTAAATTAAGAGACCAGTTTACTCTGAATAAAATGATTCCTTTGGAATATATAAAACAGTTATAAAACTATTTGGGGGAAGGTTTTGCTGTCATTGGAGGTGTTTTTTCCTTCCAAATACTGCATTTAAACCCTAATTATACTTGAGAATGTGTATGTTCTTTTCACATGTACATGTACTATTTTGTCGTAGTCCCTGTGGCAAATCAAATATGTGAAGTCTCCAGTTTACAAATAAATTGAATTTGCAATGATTCTTATAAGGCTAAGTGTGAAATTAAAATTCTTGATTATCAGTCATCGGTACCTTTATTTTGAGGAGTGTGCTGTGGTTCTCAGAACAGCTGCCTGGTGAAACCCATGCTTTGGTGAGTTGGTTTGTCTTTGACCTGGCTCCCTCTTTACCCTTTATTGATAGTACCATGGGTATGTTTGTTTTCATTCTGTAAAAACTTTTTGTTAACTGTAAGATATGACAAAGCTTTCACATCAAGGGACCTACCATTTGGAACGGATCATTCTTTATGGACAATTCACCATGGATTATCTAGCTAAAGCAGATAGTCTCCTTTGCTTTCAGCTCAACTAACCTGACTGGTGGTGGGTCTGAAATTCACTTGACCCATACAGACAAGTAAGGAAGAACATGGTCCTGAGAGAAAGGTGACATTTTGAGGTTTTGTTCAGCCGACATTTTCTAGTGCCTCATAAAATCTGAGAAACTTGGAGTGGCAAAATACATAAGGGTTGATCCAGGAGATTTCCAGCGTGGGTTTCTTCATGCCGGGATCTGAAAAAATGGTGATGGGGCAGAGAAGGGGAAGAAATCCTCAAGATACTTTCAACACTTCAAAAGGGTTAATAGAAATTGTATATTTATGACTGATGAGCTGCTCATGGGACTCAAATGTCAGATTTATTAGATTTGGACTAGAAGGTGATGGCATTGACTATCTCATGGGAGAATCTATTTAATAAAAACTATTAATAAATGAGAATCTATTAGTAAGTGCAGTTTAGGAGATAAAAATCTTTCAGAGAAATGGAATAGTTTGGGAAAAGGTAATAAAAATTATGCAAAACCACTGACTGATCATTGCTTTATGCAAACACTTATCACTTCCCCTGAAATAACACAGTGGTAGCATCAGGGATGTGAGCAAAAGATAAAGTCCTGCTCTTGTGATAATGAAATTCTAGTATGGGCAGACAAAAATAAATAGGCAAGCAAAAGAAGCAAATAAATAATTGTGTTCCTCTCAAAATTCTAATGTTGAAGTCCTAACCCCATCAGAATGTGACTGTATTTGGAGAGAGGGCCCTTTACAGAAGTAAATTGGTTAAAAATGGGGCCATTAGTAATCTGACTGGTGACGTCTTAAGAAGAAATTAGAACACACAGAGAGACAGCAGGGATGTTTGCATAGTAGGATGGCCATGTGAGGAGGCAGCCAACTGCAACCCAAGAAAAGAGGCCTCAGAAGAAACCAAACTTATCCACACCTTGATCTTGGACATCCAGACGCAAGAACTGTGAAAAATTAATTTCTGTTGATGATATACTTAAGTCAAATCATTATATTGTATACCTTAAACTTATATAATGCTGTAAATCTCAATAAAACTAGAGAAAGTAATTTCTGTTGTTTAAGCCACCCAGTCTTTGGTACTAATTAATGCAACCCATAAAACTAATACAAAAACTAATATATATGTGTGTGTGTGTGGGGGTGTGTGTGTATAAATATGTGTGTGTGCATATATATATATATATATATATATATATATATATATATAACACCAATTCAGATTGCATTAAGTGCTAGGAATAAAATGACACAGGGAGATGGGACAAAGTGATAAGAAGGGAGGTTAGCTCAGTTGAGAAGGCCTCTCTGAAGAAAAACATTTGTGCTCAGTCCTAATGGCAAGAAGAAAAACAACATAGAGAGTAGAGGGAAAAGTGAAAGTCAGAATCTGAACTTTGGTCAAGTTATTAAGAGGCCTCTTGTGGGGCGGGTTCACTCAGCTATGTTCTTTCCTAGTCAAGATTGCTGATGCTCCCCACTTCATTGTGTAGTCTTGCAGACTTTAATGTGCTTGCAAAGCACTATGGTCACTTTGCCTAGCAAAGTATTATCATTTTACGTAGTATTTGTGAATGGTAATTATATTTGAAAACGTTTAGTTTTAAAAAATATCTGTGATGAAATCAAACATAAAAATAAAAATTAATAAAAGAGTAGAGGTAAGAGTTGTCCAAGCAGAGGGACCAGCAAATGCCAAGACCCTGAGATGGAGCCAGGCTTGGTGAGTTGAAGAGACAAAGAGAGGATTGGTGGAGCTTGAGCTTGGTATACATGGGAGAGCTGGCAGAGGATGAAATCAGAGAATCCAGATATAAGTAGTTTGTGCAGGTTTTTAGAAGCCCAGCAAAGAGTGTGGCTTGATTTTAATGTAGGGGGAACATGGAGGATTTAAGCAGAACAGTGTCAACATTTCACTTAAGTTTTATATAAATCCCTCTAGCTCCTATATGGAGAACGAGGTCTTGTGTTAGAGGCTTGAGGAGAAGCAGGGAGATACACCTGGAGATTTTTACCATAAACTAGGTAAGAGGAATTGATGAGTCTGGACATGTTTTAAGGTAGAGTCGACAGGACCAGCCAAAATGACCCCCTACAACGACCACAGAAGTTGGTCATATAAGGGAAAGGATTACCAAAAGACAGTGATAATAATTCAGGGACAAACTTACCTGCCAAAATGTTCTAAGGAGCTTCAACAGTGGCAATAAGGGATGTCAGTTTAATTAGTGTTGCTGCTTGTGGCAGCCATGTCCTGGAGTATGCCGCCACAGCACAGACCTCTGTGTCCTTGCTTTTATCTCCTAAGAGCTTGAAATTCTTCTTTCTGCCCTTGACCAAAAATCTATCATCCTCCCTGTATTTTTCTTCCTGGGAGGTCATCATCATCACGCCAGCAATACTAGTACACACGCAGGCCAGTCTTTGCCAAGTGTGGTGATGGAAACAATTTTCTTCCAGATAATAATTGGCAGGGGAGCAATCTGTCTGTGGGCAGGTGGTCAGAGGTAATAGAATAGAATCTGGTTTGGTTCAGGTGACTCAACCCCCCATGACGTGGACAGCTCTGTCCAGCCTCACAAGACAGGCCTGTTTGTTTCCATCTACTGCCCAGCTCCTGCAAGCCCCACTCACCTTTGTCCACTCCTGCAATGGGCCAACTGGTCTTTCTGAATGCCAGAGCAGGGCTTCTGCTGGGTCCTCAATTCTGGTCCCAGTTTTGGCAGAGCTCCCAGTTAAATTTCTCTGACCTCAAAAAGAGGTCTCTTCTGATGCTCAGCTTCTACTGAAATAAAGACCAAGTTTCTTCTGGAACTATTCTCTGTTTTCTGCCTGTTTCCCTTTTAAGCTATTGTTCGCCTCTAAGCCATCTAGTTTTTCCTAGAGGAAAAAAGTATCCTTTGTTTACCCATTCAAAGGTAATCCTTAATAATCATGAGGGCCATTTAAGAGATATAATATGCACTCTATTATGTACTGCCATCTGGACTGACCCCTTCTAAGTTAGCCTCTGATCCACACTCTCTGTGAAACTGAGTCAGGACTACAACTGTCCTTTGGATTCTGTTTATACCAATACCTAAGGGGCATCTTTAACTCTAACCTTTGCAAAACCGGCAAGAAGATTAATTAGAAATGACTGTGGCCCTATCCAGTTTGGCTCAGTGGATAGGGTGTCAACCTCCAGATTGAAGGGTCATGGGTTAGATGCTTGATTCCACTCACATGCTGAAGGCAACCATAAATGTGCCTCTCTCACATCAATGTCTCTTTCTCTCTGTCTCTCCCCCTCCCTCCCACTCTCTTTAAAAATCAATGGGAAAATGTCCTCAGGTGAGGATTAACAACAACAAAAAAGAATGACTGTGGCCAAAAGAGGCATAGAAACTAATTTGTCTTTTAAAATTTTGTGTAAAATCACAAACACAAAAGTAATCTATCCTTAGTAGAAATGTGGAAAAGAAAACCAGAGGGGGAAAAAAATGAAAAATGTGAAAAAGATACAAAGCCTGACAAATTCCACCCATAACACTAACTCCTCTTTCTTCCCATTAATCTTGTTTTCTACATTTAAAAAAAATATTTGGACTCATATTGTATATACAATTTTAAGTCTTGCCTTTATTTTTCATAGTTGTAAACACTTTGCCAACATCACAACTTTTTGTAAATATCATAGTTAGTGGCTGCATATTGTTCCATCATAAGGCCATGACACAACATACTAATATTTTTAGCTGCGCAAGAACAGTTGAATACGCTCATATCCTCTCTCTTGCTGAACCCAGAATCTTGGGAAGATCCTAAGGAACAATTGCCCAATGTCCAGGTATAATCAGGAAGAGAAAGAAAAGGTTCCTCAATTGTATAATTAACCCTTAAATAGTCAAAGTTGAATGTATATAAATGTTTATTTACTTTTTTGCCTTTCATTCTTCAAAGCACAATCTAGCATCCTTCAGAGTGCAGGCCTTTGGGTTCTTGGCAATTGGCAAAGAACAAATATCTATACTAATAAAAGGGTAATGTGCTAATTAGACCAGACGTCTTCCGGATATCCTTCCAGACAAAGCCGAGCAGCTTCGAGGGCTGGAGAGGACCTGGCAGCTGCAGCTGCTGCGAGGGCCTGCCTCTGCACGTGAGCTGCACAGGAAACACCTTTTTTCGACTGCTCATTGGCTAAGCTTGTGGTAAGCCATTCACAGTGTTCTTGGTAACTTGGGTAATAAGAATCCAAGAAGGTGATCTAGGGTTTTTCCACCTCACTCCTGAAGGAGAAAATGGAGGTCTGCTGCTGGAGGGGCTAAGAAATGTCATATCCTGCCCTAGCCGGTTTGTCTCAGTGGATAGAGCCTCAGCCTGCAGACCGCAGGGTCCCAGTTCAATTCCAGTCAAGGGCATGTACCTAGGTTGCAGGCTTCTCCCTGGCCCAGGTTCAGGTCAGGGCTCATGCAGAAGGCAACCAATCAATGTGTCCCTCTCACATTGATGTTTCTCTCTGTCTTTCCCTCTCTCTTCCACATTCTCTAAAAATCAATGGAAAAATATCCTCAGGTGAGGAAAGAAAGAAAGAAGGAAGAAAGAAAGAAAGGAAATCCTATGAAAGAGACATCTTGAAAACGCCTAAAGAAAGTTGTCATTTTTTCATGGTGAAGGGACTGGAGTCCCTGTTGATGAAAACACCACAGTGGCTGTGAGGGCTGAGGGCCAGCAGCTGCTGTGGCCAGCAGTGGCAGCAGCAGTGGGGTGATGGGGTGGCACTTTCCCTGATTGGCGCAGTTGCCTCCCCCAGACGGAGGCCAGATTGAGCGGGCCTAAATCATCAGTAGGACATCCCCTAAGGGCTCCCAGACTGTGAGAGGGGGCAGGCTGGGCTGAGGGATCCCTTCCCAGTGCACAAATTTTCATACACCTGGCCTCTAGTCCTATATAATAAAAGCCTAATATGCTAAGTGTCTGGTCGACCTGTATGCTGTTCAACCAATCAAAGTGTAATATGCTAATGATATGCTAAGGCCGCTCAACTGCTCGCTATGATGTGCACTGACTACCAGGGGGCAGACAGTCTACTGGTCGACCAGTCACTATGATGTGCACTGACTACCAGGGGGGCAGATGTTCCTACAGGTAGGTTAGCTTGCTGCTGGGGTCTGGCTGATCAGGACTGAGTGAGACGGGCCAGACATACCCTGGAGCCCTCCCACAGTCCCTCCCCAGCTGGGCAACCTCCCGTGTCTCTCCCCGGCCCTGACCGTGCACAGGTGGGGTCCCTTGGCCTGGCCTGCACCCTCTTGCAATCTGGAACCCCTCAGAGGATGTTGGAAAGCCAGTTTCAGCCCAATCCCGCAGGCCAGGCCAAGGGACCCCACTGGTTCACGAATTCGTACACTGGGCCTCTAGTATTTATATAATTGGTGATTAATGCTTCCACCTCCAAAAATTATTCACACCACCTGTCTACCTTTTTGATTGAGGTATAGAAATGTATATTATATTTTTAAAGTTTTTGTTTTGCAGGGGGGATTTTCCAACATCCTTGAAGTAGTTGGACTTAACCTAGAATATTACATAATTAGGGTCTTGGAACTATGATGAAAGTTATGTTAATACTAGAGGCCCAGTGCATGAATTTGTGCATGGGTGGAGTCCAGCCAACCTGCCCCAATCTGGGCCAATTGGGCTGGGCCGGCCAGGGGCAGGGGATGTGGGAGGTTGGCTGGCCAGGGGGAGGTACCCCAGGTGGTTGGTGGGCTGGCCCCGCCCCCTGGTCGAACTCCAGTCGAACTCTTAGTTGAGGGGACAATTCGCATTTTACCCTTTTATTATATAGGATTATGTCTTACATGATGGGAACAACATTCCTCTGTGTTTTGATGGGACAGCAGGTTTGAGGAGCCAACAGGAAAAAAAAAAATGCCATTGTTTGCCTAGCTAACTTTGAAGTTTCATTTTCATGGAATGAAATTCATTTACATTTCATTATAAGACTGTTTTTAGTTATTACATTCTAGTGATGGAGGAATTTGTAATGCATACATAGAAATAATTAAAATTTTATAATAGTGCTCTTGTTCACAATTTCTGAAAACAGCATTCTTTTAAACTATAAAAGCCCAGAGCTCTTTTATTACCTTTGATTGATCCCCTGAAATGCCTTCATGCTCAATGTCAAGCAGAAAGGCACACTGAGGATTCAGAGAACTGGAAAAGGAAGTTCAAAGAGGTTGACTGAGCTGAGCAGTCAGAATTGGAGGTTTCCTTTTGAAAATGCATCACCTTAAAGAGCATTCAGCTAAAAATCTCGAGAAAAATTTAGATAGCTAGAAAGGCAAAGCATTTAAGTCGGATAGATTTTTTTTTTCTCCTTAATCCCTACATTGCTTGGCACAAAGTCCCTGAAAGGAGGCCTGAAAGCATGCAGGATCTAGACCATCTACATGTCAGCCTTTATCCCAGAGGAGGTGACTTGAAATGTATCCTGTCTTGGTTGCAGGAAGGTAAATTCTTTTTCTGCAAACCTGCCCCCACTCCCACCATCAAATTTCCTCTGATTTGTAGAAACTGTCTCAGCATTTTGTGAAGGTGAAAGAACTCTGAAACAAAAGGCTGCATTTGCTTGGAAGGTCTGGCAGGGACAAAGCAAGATTCTTTTTCTCCCTGGAGGATTGGATGGCGGCCACACCAGACGGAAGCATGGGAGTGAGGGGCACAAAGGGGAATCATAAAGGACACAGCCAGCCTTTCTTGATAGGAAGGAGGTCTTATTTTTAGTTTTCTATTCTTCAGTTTGGGAAAACATACTTCTCCAACTCACTTGTCCTTTTTCCACGTGTGTGGTTTTGTTTTACAACATCAACTTAGGCATTTCCTTGTTCAGCCTACGTGTCTCTGTACTGGAATCATCCTCTTCTGTTGCTACCACTCCTTGTACAGAATCAGTTGTGAAATACTGCGTTTTTGCTTGTTTATTTTTGTGTGATGCAATCTTGCAAAGAGCCTGATAAATTTAAAAAGGAAGTATAAGGTATTCAAACTTTGGCTCTGCTAGGATCTTGAACTTATTGATCTGGGGGCACAGTCCCCCCAGCCCACTCCCATACCTTCCATTCCATCCCATTTATACCACATTGCTCTTTACACATTAGTCGTCAACCCTACCCAAACCAAAACACGATTAGAGCAATCTGGTCTTGATTCTTTTATTCTTTCAATTAAAATTAAGCCAACAGACCAACCCTTAGATAAGCAAATAAAGAAGGGTTACCTGTTTTTAACAAATCTGATGTATTAAATTCCAGATTTGCAAAACCCATGCATTAGAAAGTGATTATTGGCTTTGTGAAAGAATCCTTCACTTTGCAAAGGAGCAACTAGAGGATTTGTTTGAAAGCTCTACTGCATTTAAAATAAGTTGGTTTACCTACATTTAATTTATAGTGAGAGCCAGCAATCTCTTGCATATGGCCAAAGATGCTAACCAATCATTAAAGAAAGTTGGAAAGATAACAGCTGTTAAAACCATTACAGAAATCAACTAGGTTGGAAGCAGTTTCTTTAAAAATGAATGACATACAGACATCCACCACATGCACTAAAAGGTCCCCACTTTGAGAAGCAGAATGGTTTTGTCTGTCCATGAAGACCTGTTTGACTGGTGAGATAATGATAAGTTGTAAATGGAGATCACGACTGAGATAATATGGCTACCAAAGTACACAAGGGAGAATTAGTTCTAATACAGAACCTTGAGAGAAGAGTATTAGGGAGGGTCCAGTATAATTAAAAAACTGAACATTTTCATATAGTTCCCATTGTACATTTAAACTTATCTAAGTGGAAAAACATGGGCTGAGTTAATGAAAAATTTGAAATATTCAATAAATCTGCATTACTTCAGATTATAGCTTAATTACACAGCTTTATTGAAAATAATAAATTAATGTTTATTGAGCACTCCATACTATGGTCAGTCAGTATGCTGGACATTTTCTCTCTATCTCAATGAACACAAAGTCATAAACTGATGAACCCAACCATTTAAACCATGTTTAAAGGGAAGCTTTATTTATACCTAGAATTAGAAGCAAAATTTTATTCACTTTAGACTGGACTTTTCCTCTAATAGCAAGAATTTTACATTTGCAAAAGGACAAATTTATGTTGAACTCATGGGTAATTAAATATTGAGTGCAGTGCATCTAAATTATTACTCATTTTATAAAAAGATTAGATATTATATATGCATAATGTGGTTTAGAAATAAGATTAAAACCTCATTTTATTTTCACTTATTTCCCTCTAATAGCTTTTTAGTGGAAGTGTTTGTTGTCATTTCCTCTCCTTGTAACTCAAAGGGTTTCACTGAAGGAGAAAACCCATGCATTCTTACAGGTGGGCACAGAAAGAGAGTTAAGGGTCATTCCCATGCAGTAACCTGAGTTGCTTTCCCACTCGTAGAGAAGTAAGAAGGAACTTACGTAAAAGTCTGTTTCCTTTTAATCAGTACTGAATGCCTCAATATTGAAACTTTGCAAAGACCTTAATCAGATCAAGTTCTGGCCCAAACAATAGCCTTCAGAAGTTCTGAGAGCTCTCTCTGAAGTTGGGTAGGCTCACCTTGCCCTGACTGGATCTTTCCAGTTCTTACACCTCTCCACCCACCTAGTTCCTTACTCACCTGAGCTCTATTTTTAGGCATGTACATTGTTATTTCAAGGACTGACTTCAAACATGACATCATCGTTAGTTATCTTCAATTGACATTGTTTTCTAATTGTTTCATTCCTTCTGTCTTGCCTCCCACAAGAAGATTACCAGTTAACTGCGGCAGTCATGTCTGCAGATGACTACACTCCCTTACGTGCCTAGGAGAGTGCAGGTCAGTGCAGAAGTGTGCTTCTGCCCCTGAACTCTGTGTCCTGGTCTTTGATTTTCAACTTGGTGAGCTTAGAGGATAAAGGCCTAGAAAACACACACACACACACACACACACACACACACACACACACACCCCAAAATAACAACAGCAATTATACAGTAAAGGGACATTTCTTAAAAGGGGAAAGTAACAAGATTCTTAAAAATAATTATTAGTAACAAGATATTTTGATAGCTTTTTTTGTTTGTTTTTTAAACTCACTTCCTGCCAGGGGACAATTGTAAATAGCAGTGAGATGAAAAAGAGAGGGATGAGGAAGAGGATGGTAAGAGAGGCGCTGAAAGGAAAGATAAGAGGTTACCATGAGGTTACTTGCTTGCCTACTTTCCAAGGCCAGCCTTTCATTTCAAGGCACTGCTATCTTCAAGGAAGTTGGTTTACAATTACATGTCTGTCATAAGCTGTTCCTTTGGGGTCCAGGACACAGGCTCAAATTACTGTATTTTTAGTGGAAGTGATACCAGTGGTGGCTAAGGAAAGTGGATGTTTATTCAGGCAGTATTTGATGACTCAAGTGGTCTCCTGTATTTCCTCTTTATATGTTTCCCTGACTGTTAGCAAGTTCTGACTTATGCAAAGTTAGACAAAAGCCTATTAATATATAAGCTACTGAAATAAAAACAAATCATGACTATGTCATAAGTAATAATTTGGCTTTGATGGTTCAAGGAAGCAAAAAGCATAATATTGTGTCAATCAATGGTAGCCCCGTAATTTCCAAATCATAGGCATTGGGATGGCAATTTTGTTGGAAGAACTGGAGCCAGAAGACTTGTCCAGAAGTGATGTTTCCGTATGGTGCACACTGTTTTTTCCTTAGAGTGCATGCTTATTTGCATGGTAGAGGACTAGCTGATGGAGATTATGGAGGAACCAAAGACTTTTCAACAAACATTGTTGTGTTAAATGTAGGGGCCTTTTTCAAACACTGTTTCTAATTTCAATGATAGGAAAATCAAAAGAATGTCGTTTCTGAAAACTTGAAATGTTTTAAAGTGTTAACTTTCACATTTCTTCTCACCCAGCCCCCATGTATCTTATTTTGAACTAGAGGCCTGCTGCACAAAATTCGTGCACAGGTAGGCTTCCTAGGCCAGGCTGACGATCAGGGCCAATCTGTGGGGCGACTGGTGGGGAGATCAGGGCTCCCCGCTGGCACCTGCCTTGGCCGGCCTGGCGCTGCCCACTCACTGGCCCTGCCTCCCTCTGCGGGGCGACTGGTGGGGTGATCGGGGGCCTCCACTGGCACCCTCCTTGGCTGGCCTGGGGCCTGCAGGCTGGGGGAAGCTCCTGCATTGAGTGTCTGCCCCCTGGTGGTCAGTGCACATCATAGCGGCCGGTTGTTCTGCCGGTCATTCCAACATTTGGTCGATTTGCATATTAGGCTTTTATTATATAGGATACAAGTTTTATACAAGTAAGTAATATAAGAAGAAAGTTAAGTATCTCAGAATACTAACTGAATCCGACATGCTGTGGATGAACTTGGAGCAGCCTGACAGTTTGCAGAACTATATTTCTTATATCAAATGTTTTAAAGCCTGCCTGCCTGAAAATACCTGCCATAGTTATCTGCTAGAAGACCTATGTTAGTCATTCCTGTGGTCTGGTCACCCTAACCCCCACTAGAATGCTCTATTAGAATAAAAACATAGTGTACATTTCATTATCACATTACCTACTCAGTCACCTGTCATATCCCAGAGCGGGCAGGATGTCCATATAGAAAAGTGATTAGAAAAATTGCAGAGCATGGGCACTTCAATGGAGGGCATTAGTGCTGAGGCAGACAGAGGGCATCAGAGGACAATGGGCTCATGAGAAGAATCATGAAAGAGAGCATAGAAGATGAAAAACCAATTCACCTAGTCACTATTTGACTATGGCTAGCTCTATAATTGTAGCATATAGTTAGAATCAAATTTGGCTGAGTAACATATAACAGTGACTTAAGCAAGAAAGAAGATTATTTTTTGTCTTATGTTCTATAAGTCTGGAGACAATTACTTCTGAGCTAGATTTAACTAGATAGTGTCAGAAGAACTCAAACACTTTTTTGTTTGCTTGATTGTTTTTGCATGTATAGTTTCCATTCTCCAGGCCATCGCAAGGCTTATGATTGCTGCTAGAGCTCCAGCCATTGCATCTACATTCCCACCAACAGAAAGAAGGGAGAAAAGAAGGCTAGACCCCTCTCTTCCATTTTCACTTATATCTCTTTGGCCAGAGCTGAGGCATGAGTTCTTACACTTAACTGCAGGAGAAGCTAGAAAGTGGTGTCTTTATTTTGTTTTACAAAAATTATGAATTTTATTACTATGGAATAGTGAGAGAAAGAACGCTGGGAAACAAGAGTCTGCCACTGGATTCCAGCTCCCATCAATGATGTTTCAGGTGTTCGGGTTCAGTCATGTCTCAGCATTTCTATTGATTGTATAGGCAGTACTGGCTAGAAGCCTATGATTTCTGTCAGTGAGGTGAAAGACTGGAGAGCCCATGAGCGACCATCAGATCTGGCAGGGTGCCTGAGGAACCACAGCACTCATGGGCATGGCCACCAGTCACTGGCCTGAAGATGTGACACTCTGGCGGGGAGGACAGGGCAGGACACCAAGGAGCCTGAAAAAAAAAGAAAGAAACACTACCACAGCTGCCCCCTAAAATTCAACTAGGCTTTTCCGGGAGCACAGGGAGCATAAAACTCTCAGAAACACTTGGAGACAGAGAATTGGGCCAGGATCCTATGTTACCCATTGGGGTTAAAGCAAATGAAAGATTGGCTACAAACAATTAAACCTCCACTAATCCCAGTTTTAAAGAGAAGTTCTCTCCATGTGTCTAGGGCAGTGATGGCGAACTTATGACACGCGTGTCAGCACTGACATGCGTAGCCATTTCTGATGATACGCGGCCGCATGCCGAGGATGAAACATTTGCTGCTCCTGAGGATGAAACATTTGCAACTAGAGTCTTGGAGTTAGTTTTTTCCTGAAAGTGACACACTACCCGAGTTATGCTCAGTTTTTTGGCGAAGTTTGACACACCAAGCTCAAAAGGTTGCCCATCACTGGTCTAGGGTATGATTTGGACAGAACTTAGAGAAGGACTTTTCTTCACTTGAGAAAATGTCTCTTTTCTTCTCTGGAAGCTTGATGGTGGTTTAATAAACCCCAATCAAATATCAGCAGAAGGTAAAGACTGAGCTGGTCCTCTTTTTTTTTTAAAAAAAAACACACAATATTTTTATTGATTTCAGAGAAGAAGAGAGAGGGAGAGAAAGATAGAGACACCTGTGATGAGAATCATCCATCGGCTGCCTCCTGCACACTCCACACTGAAGATCGAGCCCACAACCCGAGCATGTGCCCTGACAGGAAATTGAACTGTGACCTCCTGGTTCATAGGTGGATGCTCAACCACTGAGCCATGCCTGCCAGGCCTGCGCTGGTCCTTTTTAACTCTGTCAGATATTAATGTCAAAGCCTTCATGGACTTTGTCACCATGAGTATTACACATGCCAGCGTTTTTCACTCTGCTCTGTTTCTTCATTTTATGCATCAAAACTAAAAGCACAAAGTTACCTTAAAGTTATGCTCTAAAAAAATTGGGTTCTCATGGTAACATTAATATATTCCCCATTTTCCATGTCCTATTCTAAGATTTTGCAATTAGCAGGATAAGTGAAAATTTAAAATACTAGGGTCAATATAATCAATTTGATGTTTTGTTCCTTTTTTATAAAAACTTACATGTTCTAATTTTATAGCTTTTAGTGTTTTATGGCTTTGTTGTGTTCTCTGCAAGGGTTTTGTCTTAATATATATGAAAGGTTTTAATAGTTGTGTCTGCTGCCCATCCATTTTACTCCTATTTTACAGTAACAAGTAAGCATACAAAAGATGAGATTAGAACCTTGCAATATATACAGTTGAAAGAATGTTGGTCATGTGAATAATATCTTTCAAGCTTAATGGCTTTTGTTTCCATCACCAGAGGGCATGGATCATTACCTTTGCATTGGTGCACTTACAGTAGGAAGTGCCTTAGGCACAGTGTGTGGCTGGTGGTAGAGATTGTTAGTATCACCCTATCATCCAGAACAGACTTGTTCTTTTGGATGAGAAGCCTGATAGGGAAAAGCTGAAACTTTTCATTCTCTTTTTTAGTGAGGGATGGCCATGAGACTAAATTCAGCTCAGGGAGGTAAAGAGGATGCCTCCTAAAAGTGTGAAGAGATGATCTTCTTTCCTTTTCCTTCTTTCTGCTACTTAGGATGCATCTTTTAGATCATAAAGTCATTAAGTAAGGTTGGCAAAACCTGAGGAAGGAAGGAGCCTGGGTTCCAGAGGAGCCACCATATTAGTCCTGGAGGCTAATTGATTTCTTACCTAAAAGAGAAATTAAGTTCTGTCTTGTGTAAACCACTGCTATTTAGGGTTTCCTCAGTTAGGAACCCAAGATGAAATCTAATGGACAGAGTGGGATTCAGGAATTTGAGGTGGAGATTACAAATCAAGAACAGCAAGGCAATGACCTTCTATTCTAGAAGTTGTGGGTCCCATTTTGGATTCCATAGTCACCTTTCAAGTTTCTAGACCAAGGGGTATTATTCAACTTGTATCCTCTGCAGAGATGACAGTGCTGAGTAGGCACACAAAATAGCCATATAATGAATAAATAAACAAATGAGTGAATAAAATGAAGGTAAGGATGTGGAAAGGATGATTTTGACTCATTAAGCCAAAAATGCAGAAGAAAACTTGCTGTATTTTTTTTAAAATTTATGATGGATGACCATGCTTTGGAATGATTCTAATGCTAAAGTGTTCTTAAAACAATTCTTAAAATTAAATATCTATAATAAGCCCATCAGGTATGTGTTGAAAACTTAATGGGCCCAGCACTACATTGGCTATATAACAGGTAACATGTAAAATTGTTTCTCATTTATGATATGTGATGTAGGATGAGGCACTCTTGAGCTTCCTTCTTGCTCTATTCCATATAAGATTGTTTCAAGATGGCAGTAGGTCAAGTGAGATCATTGACAATTACCCTCATTTCCCTACAGATCTGCCTCTTTTTCTCCTGCCACCATTGTAGTCCATGTACCCTGTCCCAGGATGGAGACTAAAGAAGTACCTATGAAACCCAAAGTATTAAACCTTTAATGGTGGAATGGCAGGCACCATCTATTCTAATAAAAGAGAAACATGCAAATTGACTGTCCCTCTGCTACATCCACCAGCCAATCAGGAGCGAGTATGCAAATTAACCCAAACAAAGATGATGGCGGCCATGGAGCTGGAGTGAGCAGGAGGCTTGGGTTGTCCCCGGCGACAGAGGAAGCCAAGCTTCCAGCCTGCCCTGGCCTCCACTCAAGGAGGGGCTGGAGAAAAAAAAAAGGGCTGGGAGCCTGGGTCGCCAGGAGGCATGGTCAGCCTGAAAACAGCCCTCAGCCCCTCACCCAAGCTGGCCACGCCCCCATGGGGTGAGGGTCCCTGCTGGGGGACATGGCCAGCCTGCAAACAGCCATCAGCCCCTCACCCAGGCTGGCCAGGCACCCCATTGGGAACCCCCACTCTGAAGGGGGTGTGGCCAGCTTAAAAACAGCCCTCAGCCCCTCACTCAGGCTGGCCACACCCCCCCAGCGGGAACCTTCACCCCATGGGAGCGTGGCCAGCCTGCAAACCACCACAGGCCCCTCACCCAGGCTGCCCCACACCCCAAAGGAACCCCCACCCTGATCCAGGACACCCTTCAGGGTAAACCAGCCCGCCCCCACCCATGCACCAGGCCTCCATCTATACTAATAAAAGGTTAATATGCTAATTAGACTGGGAGACCTTCCAGGAGACCTTCTGGATGTTCTTCTGGACAAAGCCATGGTGGTGGGGCCGAGGTAGAGGCGGTTAGAGGCCAAGAGGGGAGGGCAGTTGTGGGTGATCAGGCTGGTGGGGGGGCGTTGGGGGTGATCAGGCTGGTGGGGGGGCAGTTGGAGGTGAGCAGACCAGCAGGGGGGCCAGTTGGGGGCAAGCAGGCCGTCAGTGGGGGTCAGTTGGGGGTGATCAGGACAGCGGGGGGGGGCAGTTTGGAGTGAGCAGGCCAGCAGGGGGGGCAGTTGGGGGCAAGCAGACTGGCACAGGGGGCAGTTGGGGGTGATCAGGCTGGTGGGAGGCATTTGGGGGCTAGCAGGCCGGTGGCGGGGGGCAGTTGGGGGTGAGCAGGCCAGCAGGCAGAGTGGTTAGGGGCAATCAGGCAGGCAGGCAGGTGAGCAGTTAGGAGCCAGCAGTCCTGGATTGCAAGAGGGATGTCTGACTGCCGATTTAGGCCTGTTCCCTGTAAACTGGCAGTAAGACATCCTTCGAGGGGTCCCAGATTGGATAGGGTGCAGGCCGGGCTGAGGGACCCCTCCCCCCCATGCACGAATTTTGTGCACTGGGCCACTAGTGCTAAATAAAGAGAAAAGCAGGCAACAGACTAATATAGTTTTACAACAAATATGTTGTAATGAAAGTGGTATTCTTTTTTTTTTAAATCAGCATTTCCATGCTGCTCTGAGTTCTTCAACCTAAACCATCTTCATTGATGATCTCACTGTCCAGTGTTTGTGACTTATGGGAGATTGAGATAGTGGCACTACGGGCAACCTGGTGTCATCTGAAGAAACTCTGAACTACTCCTAGCGTGCATGGGAGGCGGCAATGGCTATGGCTGTTAAGAGAAGGCTAATAAAATTATCTCAGACTTCCGTGACTTCAGTCTCATATTACTTGGTTTGAGGAATTGGGGGAAGATGCTAAAGTCAAGGTATTCATCTCCTTGGGTTATGATGGGGTGAGGGGTGTCTCTAAATCACTGTAAAATAGAACTTTCTTCAATGGAGGAAACATGGCTATTATGCACTTGATATGTGGCTAGTGGTACTGAGGAACTGGCTTTTTACATCTTGTTTAATTTAAAATAATTAAAATAGGCCCATGTGGCTAGTGGCTACCATAGTGTATAGCCCAACTCTAGAGCTTTGTATTCCTAGTCATGTAAATGTGTCTGGAGAATAAGAACTTAAAATCATATCCAAAGGAGGATGCTGCAGTCAGCCAGGAAAATGCCAAAATGGGTGGTCATGTGGAGAGTTGATGGCAAGGAACCAAAGCTGAGTGCAGAGGACCAACCCAGGCAGGGAGAGGTGGGGCCAAACTGAAAAACTGACATTAGAGTCCCCAGTGGATGCTCTGGCAGTTTCCTCTTGACAGGTTTGGGGGCCCCTTGCCTCCAGCTGCATATTACAGAGCTCCTAACTTGCATTTGACTGCCTTGGTCTTTTTAGGAGGCTCAGGCCTAATGTCCAGAGCAAAGTGAAGTTGTTTAGTAATAGAGATTTTTTTTAAATTCTTTATTGTTTAAAGTATTACATATGTCTCCTTTTTCCCCTATTGACCTCTCCCCAGCCACTCCCACCCCTCAGCACATGCCCTCACCCCGCTAGTGTCTGTGTCCATGGGTTATGCTTATAGGCATGCATACAAGTCCTTTGGTTGATCTCTAAACCACCGCCCCTCCCCCCCCCCCCCCCCCCCCCCACTGCCCTACCTTCCCTCTGAGGTTTGACAGTCTGTTTGATGCTTCTCAGTCTCTGGATCTATGTTTGTTCATCAGTTTATGTTGTTCATTATATTCCACAAATGAATGAGATCATGTGATATTTATCTTTTTCTGACTGGCTTATTTTGCTTAGCATAATGCTCTCCATGTCCATCCATGTTGCTGCAAATGGTTAGAGTTCTTTCTTTTTTACAGCGGCATAGTATTCCATTGTACAGATGTATCACAGGTTTCTAATCCACTCATCTGCTGATGGGCACTTAGGCTGTTTCCAAATCTTAACTATTTGTAAATTGTGCTGCTATGAACATAAGGGTGCATATATCCTTTCTGAATGGTGTTTCTGATTTCTTGGGCTATATTCCTAGAAGTGGGATGACTGGGTCAAATGGGAGTTCCATTTTTAATTTTTTGAGGAAACTCCATACTGTTTTCCATAGTGGCTGCAACATGCTGCATTCCCACCAGCAGTGCTTGAGGGTTCCTTTTTCTCCACATCCTTGCCAGCACTTGTTGTTTGTTGATGATAGTAATTCTGACAGGTGTGAGATGGTACCTCATTGTTGTTTTGATTTGCATCTCTCAGGTGATGAGTGACTTTGAGCATGTTTTCATATGTCTCTTGGCCTGTATGTCCACTTTTGAAAAATGTCTATTTAGGTCCTATGCCCATTTTTTGATTGAATTGTTATCTTCCTTTTGTTAAGTTGTATGAGTTTCCCTATAAATTTTGGAGATTAGACCCTTAACAGATATAACATTGGCAAATATGTCCTCCCATGCAGTAGGCTTTTTTGCTGTTTTGTTGATGGTTTCTTTCGCAGAGATTTTAAGACCACACATCAGCATGTCAGCAGACTACAATATGTTACCAATTGATCTGCTCATACTTCAATGCTAAAATAGATTTTTAAATAAAACAATTTTTTGCTGATATGTTGTTTCTGGGTTTCCCATGGTGTCTTTCTCCTGATCTGAGAAATTTTATTTTGTCTCAAATAAAAAAAAAATACCTAAAAAGAAAATTTAGGATTAAATCAAAGATACATTTTTGATTTGTAATTTTACATAATTTTTTATGTGTTAACTTTCCCATCCTTAAATTAACAAAGTATATAAAACTCTATTTTTAAAAATTCATCAGAAAGTCCACCTGACTGTGACTGGTATTTTCTGTTGCCCTGGAGATAGGCTCAAGACTCTCCCCATTGTTTCCACTTAATGGGACAATACAATAGTCCAGTGTCTTTGGGATCCTGCTGTTTCATGTCTCTTTAAATTTATCACTATAGATACTGGGTACAATTAACAAAGATTTTGCAAGAAGGAATCCTGAGAGCATTTGACATCCCTGAATCATGCCTTTCTAGTTCTCCTCAATGTGAGGCTTTCTTTGACATTGCAGGAAAAAAAAACATCAGGGGAAACTTAATCACAGAGGGAGGTGATCTTTGAAAATCCTTATAGTGAATGGATTCTTTTTGAAGAGTTCTGATTTCTCAGCCAAGGCCCAGAACAGCTAGAAAACTGGACTCAGAGATTGAGGGGAGAGAGAAAAACATCTCTGCTCCTTCAGTCTTATGCTTGTGAGATCAGAAGTGATTCTGATCCTTCCCAGAAAGACTCAGATTTACGCCTATTAGCTAAGCAGACCTGTGGCAAGAGAATAATGTCTTTGGTTAAGAAGTTGTGTCCCTGGGGGTGGGGTGGAGGCAGATGAGCCAATCCTGTGCATGTACACAGTGTGATTGGCAGAGAAGTTGATCTATCTAGGTGTGATCGGAAAGAACAAGTGCTCAAAGTTTGCTAGCCTGTTTCTGTAAGTTACATGGGTAATGGGTAAATTGAAAGCATAAGAGAAAGGATGGATTGATTTACACTAGAAAGCGCTAAGAATCAGTGTGCAAACCCCCAGCCCTCCTGATGTTCTGAATCAGAGTGTTTGCGATTGTGGGGAAATGTGTTTGTGTTCAAATAGCTCCCCAATGATTACTATATTCATTCTTGGTAAAGGGCTATCATCCTAATGATGCAGCCATAGAATGGGTCAGATTGGAAGAACAAGGTAGTAGGTATGGCAGTGGCTTGTATGGAGAGGGGAGGAGCAATGGCTGTGGCAGTCAGAGATAAATGAATGGATGTTGGTGGTCAGATAACAATAAAAAATGGCTGTGATACAGAAGGCCATTACTCACCGTGCGTTGGCAAGCCATCAACATCAATGTCATCTGAGAGCTTCTTAAAAATGCAGAACCATGGCCATATCTTAAACCTGTGGGATCAGAACCTGCATTTCCACAAGATCCCCTGTGTACTGGGAAAGGTGGTCTAGGACATGCATTCAAATTCTGCCTTCACCAGAATTCTAGTTGTTGCAGAGACACATCCTGGGGTGAAGAGCCAGCACTCTGGGGCCAGACTGCCTGGTTGCCCTGATAAATACTGACATCCCACAAATGCTGAGCCCAAGGGCAAGATGCATGCCTACTCTCTGTGCCTCAGCTTCCCCTGTGTAAACTGGGGACAATAATATCCCTGAGCTGTTATGACGATGAAATCATAAAGCCAATAAAGCTCTTAGCTGGAAGTAATAAATGCTCAGTAAATGCTAGATCCTAGGATTTTTTTTCTTTGGATGGTATGATGTTGAACAAGTCTGTTAACCTCTCTGGACCTCAGGTTCTGCCCTGAGAATGTGAGGACAATAATTACTAGTGCCTGGGCTCTAATGAGGGTTAACAGAAACATGGTCTGTGGTTTGTAAACACTTCTACAGATGTCAACAGAGGAAGAAGGACAAGTACGAAGGTTGGACTTCCAGCCAGTCCTAAAAGAAGGAAATCCACAGGAGGAGCCGGGGACCACCAAGGTTTCTCTGAATCCCAGTGAGAACTAGACCATCCTCCATGCATGATAAGATGAAATGTCAGTGGGCTCATTTTATCTTGTCCTTTGTCTTATTCTTTCCACCTCCACCTCCAGTGGGTCAGACCACCCATGAAGGGAAATTGGCTCAGAATTGGTGAGTTAATGACATCTTTGTTGGATATCGGCTGGTGTGAAGCAAGGAGCTGCTGTGGGTTACCAACCTGGAGCTCTGTCCTAGAGTCCCCAGACTTCCTTTTTCATTCCTCCTAGATAATCATTGATTAAACTGACAAATCAGACTTCTCATTCCTGTCTTCTGATACCTTTGGTCCCTTTTGCAATCTTAGCTTTCCTCTGAGGATGCAACCAAGCACGTCTGGGATACATTGCATTATTTTCAAGAAAATGAGGCAGATAAAATCTTTTGCACTCGCATCCTGTAGCTTAGTGCCTAAGGGGTAGAAAAGCTGACCTTGGATTTACTGCCCTGATGGGAGGATGAAGGTTTCTGCGGCAAACATCACAGTTTTTTCTCCCCTAGGGCTCTGCTGATGGAAGCACTATCTCAGCCCCTAGTGCCCTGGGACACCATGAGGTCAACATGTTAATGCAATCACTATTAGGGTCCCTAGAGGCCCCCAGAAAGGCCTGAGAATGTGCCCCTGTTTGGAAGGAAAGAATACACATTGATTCACACCCCCTGACTGGCTTATTCCTGGCGACCGGCGCCATCCATTACTACTGGCCTTCTGTGTTGAGGCCTGAGTCACAGCACCTCTTCCTTTGTCTTCCTGCTCCTCCAAGACAGCCTTTGTGAGTGTCCCACGTCCTCTAGAGCTGACATCCCACAGCCCAGGTCAACACTTGAGAAGTGTAAACTCTGCTAAGCAGTGTAAACTCTGCTTTCCCTTTAATAATCTGTTGCTACATCTGGAACCATCTGTAAAACTTTGGCAGCTGAATGCCCCTCCAAGAGACTGTGTGACATTTGAGTCTAAGCAGAGCTGAGATGCCATCCTGAACTCCCTCAGCCCTCCGGCCTCCTGAAGGAAAGCCCCACGTTTGCCCCGCTTCAGCTGTCTCATGAAGGACTCTTTCTGTCTCAGGAACAATGTCAGTTACTGTTTAGAGTAATACACATTTGTGGTGCCCAAGATCCTATATAATAAAAGCCTAATATGCAAATTGTCCCATTGACCTGAGTTCTGCTGGGAGTACGACCGTTCAACCAGTCACTATGATGTGCACTGAACACCAGGGGGCAGACGCTCCGACTGATAGATTAGCTTGCTGCAGGCACTGGTGGGCTGCACTGGAAAGTGAGGTGTGAGGTGAGAGCCCTCAGGAAGCTCCCAGGGTTTGATCCAAGCCCTGTGCAGAGGCGGGCAGGGGCAGGAGCCAGGAGGGTCCCGCTGGCGTGGGAGGCTGTTACACATAATCCAAGAGCTGTGGACTGCACAGCCCTCTGCAGCCCATGGCATTCTCAGTGTGCAATTTATAATCTTCAGAGCTGCTTCTTTTTACTTGTTAAGTTTCAGTAACTACTCCAGGCAAGTGGGTAGCACCATTACAGGGGGAGGGGGGATGGGCCAGGCACACCTACCCGAGGCCAAAGGGCGGCCTCCGGCTCCCAGGGAAGCAGCAGAGAGGGGTCCGGGCTGAGTCAGAGAAACCAAGTCCAAAACTTGAAAGGAAGCGGGAGGCAGCGAGGGGCTGTGGGTGACTGCTGCGCAGGGGCCTAAAAAAGCTGCTGGGTGGGGGCAGCAGAGGAGCCTGGTGTCTCTCCCACAGGACAGGCTCCACTTCCCTCCCTCCTCCTCCCCACCACCTGTCACCCCAGCTCTCCTCTGAGGCCCTGTCTGGGCTCACCCCCGCACAGCTCCACACTGCCCCACGCCAGCACAGCCTCACCCGCACTGGCTAACTCACCTGCCTCACCTCTTGTGCCCGCCACCCTCCCGCCCCAGCACAGCCCTGCCCCACCCCACACAGCCTTTGGGGAGCTCCGCCCCCAGAGGAGAAAGGGGGAGGCTGCAGACAGGAGGTCGCAGGAGGAGGGGGCAGAGCAGGGCCCACCAAGCTAGATGGAGGGGAGGGCGGGAGAGACCTCACAGGACTGGGGACAGAGATGGGTGGGGAAGGAGGGCCGTGTGGAAGCATCACCCTTGGTTGAAGTAGAAATCCTGACCCCATTTTACAGACCCAGTGGCGTGTGTGTGTGTGTGTGTGTGTGTGGGGGGGGGTGTTAGGGGGCGAAGACAAAAGAGGGGGTGAGGGGACTGGAGGGATGAAGAGCAGTGGTGTTTGATTCATGGCCTATTTATTTTTATTTTTGTTAATATATTTTTATTGATTTCAGAGAGGAAGGCAGAGGGAGAGAGAGATAGAAACATCAATGATGAGAGAGAATCAATCTGCCACCTCCCGCATGCCCCCTACTGGGGATTGAGCCCGCAACCCAGGAATGTGCCCTTGACCAGAATCGAATCCAGGTCCCTTCAGTTCGCAGGCTGTGGCTCTATTGACTGAGCCAAACCATCTAGGGCGACCTATGGCCTATTTAAAACTGCTGCAGTAGGCTGAGCAGGGGTCTTACCACGATGGTGTTACCTGATAATGAGGGTGTCTCTCCTTATGTTGGGGTAATCGGAACTGCAGCGAAGTAAAGACACACCCATGGAGCCTGCAAAGGGTTTCCACGCACACAATGCAATTTGCTTCATGTGGCAGCTGAAGAGGGTGGGCAGAGCCTTGGAAGGACATGAGGTCTCCAAGACCAGGGGCTGGAGGGAAAGTGCGTGTTGAGCATTCCGCGCCGTGAGTTACAATCTCTATATTTAAAAGTCTAATATGCTAAGTGTCTGACTGAGCGGTCAACTGACCAGTCACTATGATGTGCACTGACCACCAGGGGGCAGATGCTCTGACCAGTAGGTTAGCTTGCTGCTGGGGTCCAACTGATCGGGACTGGGTGAGATGGGGGCGGACATGCCCTGGAGCCCTCCTGCGGTCCCTCCTGCAGTTCCTCCCTGGCCACCAGCCCCAATCGGCCTTGATCGCTGGCCAGGAGGAGGGACCCCACCCATGCACGAATTTCATGTACCGGGCTTCTAGTATTAAATAATGACACCCTGCTTCTTCCAGTGCTTTAGGGAAGATGGAGTTCTGAAGACTTACTCAACCATTTACTAGTCAACATGAACAGAACAGGATGGTGTGCACAGAGAAGCAGCACCACTGGTCCCAGTGACCCGGTGTCGGTGGGTCTCTCCCCACTGAGCAACTGCAGATCCTCCTCATCTTTAAAAAATGAATGGCCTTCCCATACTAGCAGTTAGCAGCTGTGCATCACTGCAGGTTGCCCAGGACCAAACCAGACAGAGTCGGACCTGCATTACCACCATTTGTCCACCATCCAGAACTGTAATGTCAGTGCTGACATGTACACATAAGGAACTGGTGGACATTGAAATTGGGTCTCAAAAGAACTGTTGGCCCAGAAAGAAACTCACTACAGACTGATTCATTTGCCTGTCACAATAACCATTATTGCTTGTCTCATTTTCGGTTCTTATAAGTGTATTTCTAACTCATCTAGGGGAAATAATAAACAACATAGACTGATGAACAAGAACAGACCCAGAAACAAGGCGGCATCGATCGGACTGTCAGGCCTCAGAGGGAGGGTAGGGAAGGGTGGGGGTAGGGGGGAGAGGTCAACCAAAGGACTTGTGTGCAAGCATATGAGCCTAACCAATGGTTAAGGACAACAGGGGGGTGGGGGCATGTGTGGGGAGGGGTGTGGGATGGGAATGGGGGGATGAGGACAAATATGTGATACCTTAATCAATAAAGAAATTTTAAAAAAAATGAATGGCAATGTTGGGAGGGTTGGTTCTGTAGCAGGGCATCCATTTGAATGTCTAGGTCCATCTCTCTCTGGCATCTTCTCAGATGATTCCACATCAGAAGGTGAATTCTCAGAAGGAAGGAGGGCACCTGTGACATGGTGTCCAAGTTAATGATCCAGAGCAGGTGATTGGCTCCCATTTCAGGATCCTTCCAGGGGTGTTGGCGACCCTGACTCTGGCCAGGGCCAGAGGCCCTGCAGTCTGATCAGAGTGGAGCAGGAGGCAGAGGCTCCTTCCCCACAGGGCAGTTCAGGCTGCTCTGAGACAGTTTTGTCCTTCAAAACAAAAGTGTTCCTTGATTTAAAAGAAAATACTGGTCCCAACTTAGTTTACTCTTTGTGGACAACAAGCCTCTCATTCACTCTGCAGAGGGTCTCTTTCTCTGAGGCCTCAGAGGAGGCCTTGTTGTTAGGAGACTGGAAGTGGAAATGTGGGACAGTGAGGCCCCGTGCTGCGAGCTCTATGGTACTTACATCCTTGGAAACAAGCCCCCCTTTTCTCACAGAGACTTGTTCAGGTTAGAGAATCAGAAACTTTCTCTTTTGTGATGTATACTCTTGATCTACCAGTGTGTAATTAGTTTTTTTCTCATACCAGGTGAAAAATGACTACCAGGAAAACAAGGCTTGGCTTTCCTTATTCATGATACACCCTGTCACCTGGACCCCAGGACATAGCTATATGGAGAACTATATAACTGAAGCTATGTTCCTCCCAACAGAAAAGAAGATGTTATTTGGATAAGAGTAAAGCTTTCTTCTATGCTTTTATGGGAGAAAAGCTCTGAGTTAAGGTCTCCTTAAATCACTTTAGTAGACAATCAGGAATATTACCCCCCCCCCCCACCACCAAAGAAAAAAAACAAACAACCCAACAATTTCAAAAGGAATAAAAACACTAACTGAACTATACTCTCCGAGTCCTATTCTTTCAATTATCATCTCTCTGTAATGACTAATATCTGTGTCTGGATACTTCTCTCTAGAGCCCCAGATTTATCTTTCCAGTTGCCCACTGGATTTGTACACCTAGGTGTATCTTGTCTTCCCCAAAATTGAATGTGTCCCAGACTGGACTCAACCTTCCTTTTCAGAATGGCACCTCCTCTTCTGTTGATGATATTCACTATCATTGGTAAATGTAGTCAATCCTATCTCTTTAGTGATTCCAGAATCTTCCTTGTTGTTTATGTTTCCACCACTAGCATTATACTGAAACATCTTATCACTGCTTCCTTTGACAATTGCAATAGGTTCCTAACTTGTCTTCTTCACATCCAGCCTTTTCCTACTTCTGTCCTTCTACACAAATCACGCTGAATTAATTTTCCTAAAGCTAAGCTACCATCATCTCATACCTGTAGTTGACATTTGTCATTAGTGACTGCCCAATATCATTGTATGTCCTTTCATATTTTGGGTGAATGCCTTCATAAAGTAGAAACCTCCTCTCCCAAACTCCCTTGCAGCTAAGGCTCAGGTTTATGATTTCAGCTCAATAAATCATGGGCACCTTAGGTTTCACAAGAGAAGTGGAACCAAAAGTGAGTAACATATGCAGGTGGCTGCATTGTTCTGTCAAAGGCCTTATGGGCAGTTTCTGGAAACTCAGAGGAGTGTTGGTGGTGTCTGTTTTCCTGTTATCTAGCTGCACTTGCTATTTGGTTCACCTAAAAATTCTATAAGCTACTAACATTGTTTGATAAATTTTCCTTCAGCTTGGACTAGCAGAGTGGATTCTGTTGTTGACAACTAATAAACAAAACAATTAAAAATAAATATTGAATGGCTCCTCAAGGCCTAGAGAAATAAATACATGCTCCCAAACCTGGCATTTAAATTTCTCTACAGAAAGGTCTCCAATCAACTGACCTTTTCAGGCTATCAGAGTTGTGTGTATCTATTTTCCTACTTCTGCTGACTGTGATACATGCATTTCCTCTGACTGCATGATCTTTTCCCCTTAATCTTAGTTTTCCTGCATTAGCTTCTGCTTTGGTTTACTGGCTTATTTTATAAGATAACCACCAGGATTATGATGAGGACATTTGAAAATTCAGTCTGTAGCTCTCTCCTCTTTGGATTTTAGGCATAGAGATCAACAGCTCCTGAATGCCAAAAACATGGTGATATATATCTTATATAAACATAAAATCCATTATATCTTGCTTGAAAGAAAACTTTAAACATTAAAGGGAAACTTTATTATCATCAAAAAACATTTTTGATGCTAAATTTTGCACACCTTTCATTTTCTTCTCATATTCTCCTACTTTTGACTTTTTTTATTCAACATCAAACACACAAATGAAAGTGAAATATCCAATCAAAAGAATTTTTCATATTATGTAGATAAAACATCTGGCAGACTTAATTTGTTCTTTTCTACAATATGGTTGGTCTTGTACAGACATAATCTATGTCCTTCACCAAGGCAATAAGTACATCCTGTCTCAGTCTATCCTTCACCTTCCCATGCATTTTTAAAAACCTTACATTTTTGAGAAGCTCTTTTTCACTCTTGAAAGACAAAGAATTCAAATGAACCTTTGAGAATACCAATAGAAAGGGATGCAATATTAATTGCTCATCAGTCTCTTTCCAGTGTTGCTTTAATTATGTTGAAAATCAACATCAAAATTACAACTAAACTACTGAACAACCGTAATTTAGAACTGCCTGAAATCTAGCTGAATAGATTTCCTACAACGAGGGATTTAAAGAAAAAGCAACATCAAGATAGGTAGGAGGGGCAGAGACATGGAACCAACTTGTCCCACATCCACATGTGGCAGATAAAAATTGGGAGGGTTCCAGTGCCAGGAAGAGAAGTCCCCATAATTTCTGGCTGTAAAAACCAGACAGGTACTCTTAAAGGGCCCATGCATGTACTTACTCACTCCCTTTGAGCTCCAGCACTGGGGCAGCAGCTTGAAAGGAAACAGGGACATATAGGGAGGAACCGAATTATATGGCATCAGGGCATGAACTGGGGAGGGCAGCTTTTTGCCCAAAGTACTGACAGAGGCCATTATTCCTTTTCTGAGACACTCTCCCTACACACAGAGCTGGCAGGCAGGTACCATATCTGAGACTCCAGCCACCTGGCTCACACTGTTTTACCCTATCTTGGTGATTCCCTGAGACCTCTTCCCACCCAACTTTCAGGCCCACCCAAGCTGTTTCTAGTGGATTTACCATACAAATGGCCTCTCTTGTATCATGCTTTAGACTTTCCTAAAATCTCTCAAACAAGCAGCATCTGGCCTCAGTGTACCTTACTAAGTAGCCATAGGCCCAATCAGCAGAGAGCCTTGGTTCACAGCTTGTCCTCTCCCTGACACCTCCAAGCCTAGCACAAATAGCAGCCATCTGCAGATCACTTTGGTGGCCCTGGGCAGAACAGAGGTAGTGGATGATCTTGGCCTGCACCCCCAGCAGACACCAGAGCCAGTGCACCCAGTGGACGGCTTCAGACCACATCAAAGCACCACCCAACAACCTCCACAAGCAACACACTGAAGGGGAAGACACAGTGGACCCCAGAGCTCCAGTGAAGTAAGTCCTGCTCTGAGAGATGAGCCCCTGCACAGGTAATCCTCCACAGTGGCCAGTGGTGGTCAATGGTCACAGCCAGTCTCTACCACCCATTGGCCTGGGGGTAAGTTCTTTCCATTGTCATGCCAACATTACTCAAGGCTCAACTACAACAGGAGGGTGGACATAACCCACAGAGGATAATACCTGGAATGCCCAGCTCAGGTTAGTGGGGAGGCCATGCCACTAGAGCCTCCGGAACACCTACTACATAAGGCCACTCTACCAAGCCTGGAGACATAGCAGCTTTACCTAATGATACATAGAAGCCAACACAGGGAGGTGGTCAAAATGAGGAGACAAAGAAACATGTCCCAAATGAAAGAGCAGAACAAAATTCCAGAGAAAGAATGAAACAAAATGGAGACAAGCAATCTATTAGATGCAGACTTCAAAACACTGGTTAGAAGGATGCTTAATTATCTCAGTGAAAACTTCAACAAAGAGACAGGGAACATAAAAACAAAATTAGAAAACATAAAAAAGAATTAGTCAGAAATGAAAAATACATTAACTGAAATGAAGAATGCATTACAGGGAATCATCAGTGGAGCAGATGAAGTATAGGATCAAATCAGAGATTTGGAGAATAAGGAAACAGTAAACACCTAATTAGAAAAACCAAAAGGAAAAAGCATCCAAAAAAGTGAAAATAGTATTAGGAGCTCTGGGACAACTTCAAACATACCAACATTGCATCATGGGGCTATTGGAAGGAGAAGAGAGAGAGCAAGAAATTGAAAACCTATGTGGAAAAATAATGACAGAAAATTTTCCCTACCTGGTGAAGGAAATAGACTTACAAGTCCAGTAAGCACAGAGAGTCCCATACAAGAGGAACCCAAAGGGGCCTACACCAAGACACATCATTATTAAAATACCAAAGATTGAAAACAAAGCAAGACACTTAAAAGCAGCAAGAGGAAAGCAGTTAGTTACCTACAAGGGATCGCCCATAAGACTGTCAGCTGACTTCTCAACAGAAACTTTTCAGGCAAGAAGGGAGTGGCATGAAACATTCAAAGTGATGAAAACAAGGACATACAATCAAGATTACTCTACCCAGCAAAGCTATTATTTAGAATCAAAGGACAGATAAAGAGCTTCATAGACAAGAAAAAGCTAAAGGAGTTCATCACCATCAAACCAGTAATATATGAAATGTTAAAGAGTATTCTTTAAGAAGAAGGGAAAAAAGCCTTAAAATATGAACAATAAAATTGCAATAAATACATACCTATCAATAATTGAATCTACAAAACAAAATAAACAAACAAGCAGAACAGAAGCACTCATAGATATAGAGAACATTTGACAGTTTCCAGATAAGTGGGGGGTGGGTGAAAAAGGTGAAGGGATTAGAAAGTACAAATTGGTTGTTACAGAATAGTCATGGGGATGTAGAGTACAGCATAAGGAATATAGTCAATAAAAATATGTTGTAAATAAGGAGAAGAAAAATATTTTTGGATCAGAACAGGATGCTCCTGACTTTCCTAAGCCCTATGAATATGGAAGCAATTGTTCAAAACCAGTATTGGTCCCTCTGCTTAATGTGGTTTATGTGAAGTCTTCATAAGGGATCACTGCACATTGTCTGTTCAAATGGTCTAATGTTGCCTGTGACCATGACCTTAGATCTAGCTGATGGCATATTGCTCAAGTTGATTCTGAACCCATACTGTTCTTGATAGTAACAACCTTCTCAGTTTCACCAATTGATTGTAGCTGCACTGACCCATATCAGGTTGATTTTCAACACTCTGTATGAGATCTAGTCACAGTTTAATACTTCACTTTTCTTGACAAAGAAGACATTTTCTAAGTCGCTCCTAATTAATGCCAAGTTTGTTTAAACTCATTATCCTTTTCTTTCTCCCATTCTCAGTCCCCATGTATACCACAATATCACTGAACTGACAGCATCAACAACACAATTGAAAACCTAGGTGCTCCAAAGGAAGTGTGATGAAAACCAAGAACTTATACACCATCAGGTGACAGATTTTGGATTACATATTTAAATTATTTTAGCTATATCAGCCTTGATATATAAATGTCAAACACCACAAAATTCTACTGCCAATCTTTTGTGTGTTATATTTATTGATTGAATTTTAAAGAGAAAATAAACCCTATTTTTTTTTTACTTAAATTAATTCAAGCTTTCTTTGCTCTGAAAAGATTAACTGCCATTACTATAAATAGACCATTGGTTTTATCTTCATGAAACTATTCCATGATAACTCATATTAAGGGACTGGTATTTAGATACTTATATTATAATAATATGTAATATATTACATATATGAGAGAGCATTGATATACTAAATACTTAAAAATTTAATATTATAAATTAAATTATATTAAATCAATGCATTCAATTATAAATTATATATTTAAATAAAAAATTACTTGAGGCTTACTCTCTAGTGTAGTGAATGTTTATCATCGACCCTTAAGACAATTACTTATTTGTTAGGGGAGAGTAACATTTGTACTCACTCCAAACTTCATTAATCATCTGTCCCATGATCATCAATGAACCAAATGTGATAAATTAGGGCCTATTGGAGTCCATGAAATTTTATAAAAGAGTCATTCACCATCACTCAACATGTTTCAGGAATGGTCAGGCTTGACCACACAACCTGGACCACCAGGATGCTAGGGTAGATTTAAGTTGTTACCTGATTAGTAACCTACTTCATAATACTTGAACAAAACTGTAAAATCTTGTTATCTGGTTGTCAGATGCTCAAGAAAAAATTGAAATGAAAACACTAAAGTTCAGTTAATACATTAATAATTTAAGTTTTATTATTTTATGAAGCTTTCTCAGAGACCCCCCCCCCACACACACACATACATACACACAGGTATATTTATGACTCCTTTTCAAAAATTTATTAAAATATAACTTCTTTCAATTTAAGGGATTAGAATAGTAGTCAAGATGCCATCTCTTGCAGCCCTAAGACAATCAGCAGGAATGAAGTAATTCTAATCATAACTCTTTAATATTATACATTCTGCTGAGCTGATGATCTTAGAGGTATCATAAGTATCAAAAGATTGAGGAATAACCTGGGGTGAAGCTTATGTATATAACCATTTGCATCCTTATCATGAAGCTGAAATATCAATTTTGGCTGAGGGCCATGAGCAGAAAAGGTACACAATGATCACATTTTGGTGCCAACTATAAACTATCTTTACACTTAAACTCTTAGATAAATGCATTTTCTTCTTCCTTTATCAGGCTATCATCAGCTTTCTTGTGCCTGGCAAGGAAGGACCATGATGATATAGTGAAGGTCCCTGCATGGGGATGGTTCAAAGGATGACTTCAGTGACCCACTGGGTACATCCAGGATGTTAAGGAACACCACAGTTACCCACAAGAGAATTACTTTTTAGATGATATGTAAAATGTCAAGATAGCTTTGCATGCATTCAAATTCTGATCGTGTGCCATTGGTCTCCTTTTCGGGTAGTAAAGTATATTGCAAATGTACTTTGAAAACTCATTAAATATAAACAGTACCCCAAATTATTTTGAATGTGCAAGATGTTCTCAAGATGAAATAATTGCTTTAATCAGTGAACAGAGACTCTTACATAATTTTAATAGTTGAAAGTATTCAATAGCCAGACAGAAAATAGAGTGATTTTTTTGTAGTATTCTGGGAAAAATTGCACAAACTCTTATTAATTCCAGCATGCTTGTATAGATAGCATCCAATTCTAGTCTGGTTCCCGAGAGCCTGTCTCACCTATGGCCCCATGTGGATCCAGGCGGTCCCAGTGGTTTGGGACAGCCTTCCATCGGGTCACTCTTGGCCTAAAGGTCCCTCAGGTACTGATTTGATTCCTGAGACAGGTTTGCGCCACGTGTGTCAATGCTTCCTGGAGTTACACTGAGGACACAGCATCATCCTATCTGAGCACTTGTGAAAAATCAGTCTAACCAGACAGACTGCGAGGATTTGGTGAAAAGATCTTTGCTCACACTGACATTTTTTTTCTCTTTAAGAATGTTGATAGCTAAGCCTTTCTTCAATAGATGTATTCTTGAAAAGTCACACACGTTAAATTTTGAGGCATTGAATCACAGTTCCCCTTATCTAATCCTTCACCATTAGTTTTATAAATGCTCATTTCTGACTGCTCATCAATAAAGAATGTCTCCCAATAGTGAAGCTCCTTGCCCACCTCCCTTTTCCATCACAGAGGGGATTCTAAACCATCCCTGGCAAGTCTTAGATGTGTATGGGTGGTGTTTGAGTGCTGCTATTTAAAAGCATCCCCGAGAGAAAACCAAGATGGTGGCGTAGGTAAACGCCGGTATTCACTGCCTCCCACAACCACACCAAAATTACAACTAAAATATGGGACAACCATCATTCAGAACTGCCTGAAATCTGGCTGAATGGAAGTCCTACAACTAAAGAAGTAAAGAAAAAAGTACATTAAGAAAGGTAGGAGGGGCAGAGGCATGGAATGGGTTGGTCCAACACCCATGTGTGATTTTTTCCCCCTGTTATTTATTTACTTACTAGAGGCCAGGTGCACAAAATTTGTGCATGTGGGGGGGATCCCCTCAGCCCACCCTGAACCCTCTCGAATCCGGGACGCATCAGGGGATGTCCCAATCGGGCCTAAACTGGCAGTTGGACGTCCCTCTCACAATCCTGGACTGCAGGCTCTTAATTTCTCACCTGCCTGTCAGCCTGGTCACCCCTAACTCCCCTGCCCGCCAGCCTGATTGCCCCTCACTGCCTCTGCATGCTGGCCTGATTGTCCCTTACTGCCCCCACCTGCCAGCCTGGTCGCCCCCAACTGCTCCCTCTCTGCCGGCCTGGTCGCTCCTAAATGCCCTCCCCTGCCAGCCTGGTCACCGCATACTGCCCCCCTCTGCCAGCCGGGTCGCACCAAACTGCCCCCTCTGCCAGCCTGGTTGCCCCTAAGGTCATCCCTCACTAACCCCCCTGCCGGCCTGGTCGCCCCATGCAGCCTGCTTATTCAGTAGTTTGGTCTACCCTCTGCAGGCCTGGTCTTAGGCAGCCATCTTATGAAGGCGTGACGGTCAACTTGCAGATTACCTCTTTATTAAACAGGATTTATATATATATATTTATTTATTGTCTAAAGTTTTACATTTGTCTTCTTTTTCCCCAATTGACCTCCCCACCCCAGCCATTCCCACCCCAGGCAAGCACCCACCATCTCAGTGCCTGTGTCCATTGGATATGCTAATATCAATGCATACAAGTCTTTTCATTGCTCTCTAACCGCCCCCCCCCCCCCCTACCATTTGCCTCTGGACCTATTCTTGTTCATCAAATTATGTTGATAATTATACCCCACATATGAGTGAGATCATGTGATATTCCTTTCTCCGACTGGCTTATTTTGCTTAGCATAATGCTCTCCAGTTTCATCCATGCTGTTGCAAATGGTAAAGGTTACTTCTTTTTTATAGCGACATAGTATTCCATTGTGTAGATGTACCAAAGTTTTTTAATCCACTCATCTGCTGATGTGCACTTACGCTGTTTCCAAGTCTTAGCTATTGTAAATTGGGCTGCTATGAACATAGGGGTGCATATATCCTTTCTGATTGGTGCTTCTGATTTCTTGGGCTATATTCCTAGAAATGGGATTACTGGGTCAAATAGGAGTTCCATTTTTACTTTTTTGAGGAAACTCCATACTGCTTTCCATAGTGGCTGCACCATTCTGCATTCCCACCAGCAGTGCATGAGGGTTCCTTTTTCTCCACATCCTCGCCAGCACTTGTTGTTTGTTGATTTGTTGATGATAGCCATTCTGACAGGTGTGAGATGGTACCTCATTGTAGTTTTGATTTGCATCTCTCAGATGATGAGTGACTTTGAGCATGTTTTCATATGTCTCTGGGCCTTCTGTATGTCCTCTTTTGAAAAGTATCTACTTAGATCCTTTGTCCATTTTTTGATTGGATCATTTATCTTCCTTTTGTTAAGTTGTATGAGTTCTCTGTAAATTTTGGAGATTAAACACTTATCCGTAATATCATTTGCAAATATGTTCTCCCATGCAGTGAGTTTTCTTGTTGTTTTGTTGATGGTTTCTTTTGCTGTGAAGAAGCTTTTTATTTTGATGTAGTCCCATTTGTTTATTTTCTCCTTAGTCTCCATTGCCCTAGGAACTGTGTCTATAAAGATATTGCTACGACATATGTCTGCTATTTTGCTGCCTATAGAGTCTTATAGGATTTTTATGGTTTCCCCTCTTACATTTAAATCCTTTGGCCATTTTGAGTTTGTTTTTGTGTGTGGTGTAAGTTGGTGATCTAGTTTCTTTTTTTTTCTTTTTTTGCATGTATCTGACCAAATTTCCCAGCACCATTTATTGAAGAGACTGTCTTGACTCCATTGTATGCTATTGCCTCCTTTGTCAAATATTAATTGAGCATAATGGCTTGGGTTGATTTCTGCATTCTCTGTTCTATTCCATTGGTCTCTATGTCTGTTCTTGTGCCAGTATCATGCAGTTTTGAGAACTGTGGCTTGGTAATAAAGCTTGAAATCTGGTATTGTGATCGCTCCAAATTTGTTCTTCTTTCTCAAGATTGCTATGGCTATTTGGAGTCTTTTTTTTATTTTATTCCAGATGAATTTTTGGAGAGTTTGTTCTAGATCTTTGAAATATGCCATTTGTATTTTAATAGGGATTGCACTGAATCTGTAGATTGATTTGAGTAGTATGGACATTTTAATTATGTTGATTCTACCAATCCATGAACATGGTATGTTCTTCCATTTGTTTATGATTTCCTCTCTCTCTTTATTTAATGCCCTGTATTTTCCCATCTCTTACCACCTAAGTTAAGTTTATTCTTAAGTATCTTAATTTTTTTTGGTGCAATGGTAAATGGGGTTGTTTTTTTCACTTCTCTTTCTGTGAGTTCATTATTAGTGTATAAAAAGGCCATAGATTTCTGGGTGTTAATTTTGTGTCCTGCTACATTGCCAAATTCATTTATTAGGTCCAGTAGTTTTTTGATGCAGTCTTTGGGGTTTTCTATGTATAGTATCATGTCATCTGCAAATAAGGACAGTTTTACTTCTTCTTTTCCAATTTGGATGCCTTTTATTTCTTTATCTTGTCTGATTGCTATGGCTAGCACTTCTAGTACTATATGGAACAGGAGTGGTGAAAGTGGGCATCCATGTCTTGTTCCCATTCTTAGAGGGGAAATTAGTTTAGTTTTTGCCCATTCAGTATGATGTTGGCTATAGGTTTGTCATATAAGGCATTTATTATGTTGAGGTATGATCCCTCTATTCTGAGGGTTCCCACTTTGCTGAGAGTTTTTATCAAGAAAGGATGTTGGATTTTGTCAAATGCTTTTTCTGCATTGATTGATATGATTATGTGATTTTTGTCTCTCAGTTTGTTTATGTGATGTATCACATTTTTTGATTTGCAGATATTGTACCATCCTTGCATCCCCAGAATAAATCCCACTTGGTCATGGTATATGATATTTCTGATGTAATGCTGAATCTAATTTGCTAGAATTTTATTGAGGATTTTAGCATCTATGTTCATCCCTCAAGGATATTGGCCTGTAGTTCTCTTTTTCTGAGTTGTCTTTATCTGATTTGGGAATTAGGGTAATGTGGGCTTCATAGAAAGAGGTTGGAAGTGTGCCTTCCTCTTGAATTTTTTGGAATAGTCTGAGGAGGATAGATTTTAGTTCTTTGAATGCATGGTAGAATTCCTCTGTAAAGCCATTCAGACCAGGGTTTTTGTTTGATGGAAGATTTTTTTATCGCTGCTTCAATTTCTTAGGTAGATATTGGCCTATTCATGTTTTTTGAATCTTCTTGATTGAGTTTTGGGAGCTTGTATTTTTCTAAGAATATGTCCATTTCACCTAGGTTGTCCATTTGTTGGAACAGAGTTGTTCATAGTATTTTTTAATAATCGTTTGTATTTCTGTGGGATTGGTTATTACTTCGCTTCTTTTATTTCTGATTTTGTTTATTTGGGTCCTCTCTTTTTGCTTCTTGGTGAGCCTGGCAAGAGGTTTATCAATCTTGTTTGTCCTTTCAAAGAACCAGCTCTTGGTTTTGTTGATCTTTTGTATTTTTTTTGTCTGTATGTTGTTTATCTCTATTCTGATCTTTATTATTTCCTTCCTTCTGCTTAGGCTGGGCTTTTCTTGTTGCTCTCTTTCTAACTCTTTGAGTTGTAGGGTTTTATAATTTATTCCCATCTTTTCTTATTTTTTTTGAGATAGGCCTGCAGAGCTATGAACTTCCCTCTCAAGACTGCTTTTGCTGTGTACCAGAGATTTTGGATTGGTGTGTTTTCATTGTCATTTGTTGCAATGATGCTTTTTATTTCTTCTTTGATCTTTTTGGTAACCCAAGCATTGTTTAATAACATGCTATTTTCCCTCCAGGTGTTTGATTTTTAAATTGTTTTTTTTATGTTTAATAAATCTTTATTGTTCAGATTATTACAGTTGTTCTTCTTTTTCCCCCCGATAGCTCCCCTCTACCTGGTTCTCACCCCACCCTCTGTACTTACCCACGCCCCCACTGTCCTCATCCATAGGTGTACCATTTTTGTCCAGTCTCTTCCCATAACCCCCACACCCCCCTCCCCCCGAAAATTGTCAGTCCACTCCCATTCTATGCCCCTGATTCTATTATATACACCAGTTTATTCTGTTCATCAGATTTTTTATTCACTTGATTTTTATATTCACTTGTTGATAGGTATGTATTTGTTGTTCATAATTTTTATCTTTACTTTTTTCTTCTTCTTCCTCTTCTTAAAGAATACCCTTTAGCATTTCATATAATACTGGTTTGGCAGTGATGAACTCCTTCAGCTTTTTCTTAACTGTGAAGCTATTTATTTGACCTTCAATTCTGAATGACAGCTTTTCTGGGTAGAGTAATCTTGGTTGCAGGTTCTTGCTATTCATCACTTTGAATATTTCTTGCCACTCCCATCTGGCCTGCATAGTTTCTGTTGAGAAATAAGCTGACAGTCGTATGGGTGGTCCCTAGTAGGTAACTAACTGTTTTTCTCTTGCTGCTTTTAATATTCTCTCTTTGACTTTTGCCCTTGGCATTTTAATTATGATGTGTCTTGGTGTGGTCCTTTTTGGATTCCTTTTGTTTGGGTTTCACTGGGCTTCCTGGACTTATAAGTCTATTTATTTCACCAGGTAGGGTAAGTTTTCTGTCATTATTTCTTCAAATAGGTTTTCAATATCTTGCTCTCTCTCTTCTTCTTACACCCCCATAATTATGATGTTGGTATGCTTGAAGTTGTCCCAGAGGCTCCTCACACTATCTTCATATTTTTGGATTCTTTTTTCTTTTTGCTTTTCCAGTTGGGTGTTTTTTGCTTCTTTGTATTTCAAATCTTTGGCTTGTTTCTTGTGATCCTCTAGTCTGCTGTTGGATCTCTGTATATTATTCTTTATTTCAGTCAGTGTATGCTTAATTTCTAGTTGGTCCTTTTTCATAACCTTGAGGGTCTCACTAAATTTATCGGTGGTTTCTAGAAGATTCTTGAATAACCTTATAACCGTGGTTTTGAACTCTATATCTAGTAGTTTGCTTTCCTCCATATCTGTCATTTGTGACCTGTTTCTTTGTCTCCACATTTTAGCTACTTCCCTGTGTTGATAAGTTGGCTTTGTGTGCTAGGTGTCCTACAGGGCCCAGTGGCTCAGCCTCCCCAATTACCTGAGGTAGACATTCTTGGTGCACCCCTTTGTGGGCTGTGTGCACAGTCTCGTTGTTGTTAAGCCTTGATTGTTGTTGGTATCACTGGGAGGAATTGACCTCCAGGCCAATTGGCTGTGAGGATCAGCTGTGTCTACTATGGGAGAACTTCTGTTCTGGAGACACCCTTATGGGGCAAGACTTGCTTCAGCGGGGCTTTGGTGCTCACTGAGTCTGCCCCCTGAGTGTGTCCCTTATGGATCTGAGGAGTTGTAATCTGGATGGTCCCACTCTGACCACTGGGTACACTGGCTCTTGGATCTCCAAGGAGGTGCAAATTTAGCCTCTGCTTGAGGCCAGTCAGCAGGAGCTACAGAGAGATCTGCAGATTCCTCTTTTTTGTTTGGGGTTTGGAGGTGCCCAGATGAGGCCCAGCTGTGAAGCAATGTAAGCTGCTGTGGGGCCTTGGGCCTTCTTTTGGAAGTTCTGGGGTTCTCTGACTCAGCTGCATTTTGTTAGGTAATTTTAAATTGCAAAGGGCCAGGCCATTCATATTCAAAAGCCTCTTCCCACATCTGGGGTGGGGTTGTACTTTGGGTGGGGTGGGGTCTCAGGGAATCAACAGGGGGAAGCAAACAGCAATGGCTGACTATCAGCCCTTCTCTAAGAGACCCCCGGGTCTCAGTGTCCTGCGGTAATTGCTGCAAGCACCTCTGAGAGAAAGCCGCCCTTGTGTTCCGGTCAAATACCAGACAGTCCAGTTTCCCCCCGTATGAGTCTGGGTCCCCGGAGTCTTGCCCGAAAATGGAGTTCAGAGCTGTTGGGGGCTTGTGTCTCCCGCCCGATTGAAAAAGACAACCACGTCCTCAGTTGCCAGTGCCTTTCTTCACGCGTGTGCCTCCGTACCTCCGCACTTTACTTCCGCACCTCCTCTGAGTCTCAGTGTGCTTTTCTCTTTCCTTCTAGTTATAGAATTTCCACTCAGCCAGCCTTCCTGTTGTTCTGGATGATGTTCGTTTTGTCTTTTAGTTGTAGTTTTGAAGTCGTTGTGTGAGGCAGCAAGTTCAGGTGTTTACCTATGCTGCCATCTTGGTTTCTCCTAAATTGTTTTTATTGTAGTTGATTTCTAGTTTTATGCCGTTGTGATCTGAGAAGATGCTTGATATGATTTCTATCTTCTTGAATTTGAAGAGACTTTGCCTGTGCCCCAATATTTGGTCTATCTTTGAAAATGACCCATATGCACTTGAGAAGAATGTATATTCTGTGGCTTTGGGGTGAAATGTTCTGAAGATGTCAATTAATTCCATCTGATCTAGTGATTCATTTAGGATTGATGTTTCTTTGCTGAATTTTTATCCAGTGGTGATAGTGGGGTATTAAAGTCCCCTACTATGACTGTCTTGCTGTCAATCTCTCCCTTGATATCCCCCAGAAGTTTTTTTTATGTATTTGGGTGCTCCTGCATTGGGTGCATATATGTTTACCGGAGTTATATCTTCTTGTTGAATTGCTCCCTGTAGTATTATGAAGAGGCCTTCCTTATCTCTTGGTATGACCTTCACTTTGAGGTCTAATTTGTTGGATATAGGTATTGCTACCCCAGCTTTTTTTTCCCCCCATTTCCATTTGCCTGAAAAACCTTATTTCTTCCCTGCACCATCAGTCTGTGTGAGTCCTTTTTTCTGAGGTGGGTTTCCTGTAGACAGCAGATATATGGGTCATGTTTTCTTATCCACTCAGCTACCCTATGTCTTTTGATTGGGGCATTTAATTCATTTACATTTAAAGTTATTATTGATAGGTACTTGTTTGTCGCCATTTTTATTCTTTATGGCTGTGTTCCTTCTTTGCTTCCTATTTCTTCTTTTTACAGCAGACGCTTTAGCATTTCTTGCATTGCTGGTTTGGTGGTAATAAATTCCTTTAGTCCTTTTTTGTCCGTGAAGCTCCTGGTTTCACCCTCAATTTTGATTGATAGACTTGCTGGGTACAGTATTCTTGAATTCAGACCCTTGCTTTGCATGACTTTGTATATTTCCTTTCATTCCCTTCTGGCCTGATGTGTTTCTGTTGAGAAATCATTTGATAAGTCTGATGGGCGATCCCTTGTAGGTAACTTTCTGTCTCTCTCTCTCTGGCAGCCTTTAAGATTCTTACTTTGTTGTTGGTATTTGCCAATTTAATTATAATGTGTCTTGGTGTTGATCTTTTGGGGTTCATCTTGTTTGGGACTCTGTGAGCTTCTTGGACTTGTGTGACTTTTTTCTTTCCAATATCAGGGTAGTTTTCTTTCATTATTTCTTCAAACAGGTTTTCTATTCCTTGCTCAGTTTCCTCTCCTTCTGGCACCCATATTATGCAGATGTTGTTTTGTTTCATGTTGTTCCAAAGTTCCTGTAGGCTCTCTTCCTGTTTTTTAACTTTTTTTTCTAGATGCTGCTCTGCTTGGGTATTTTTTTCCTACCTTGTCTTCTAGCTCACTGATGCAGTCCTCCATTTCTTCTAGTCTACTGTTGATGCTTTATATTGATTTTTTATGCAGCGATGTCATTTTTCATTTCTTCTTGGTTCTTCTCATTTCCTCTTGGTTCTTACAAATATTGTTGAATTTGTGTTCCATCTTTTGCAGAGACCTTATCACCATTGCTTTAAATTCTTTCTCTGTCCTATTGCTTGCCTCCATTTCATTTACTTCCTTTTCTGGTGATGCCTCCTTTTCTTTTGTATGTGGGCTGTTTCTTTGTCTCCCCATGATTGCTCCTCTCATGGTTTCTGGTTTGTAGCTCTCTCTCCCATGCATTGACGTAAAGGCACAAAATACAACACAACAAGACACAACGCACAGGGCACCAAACACAAATGTATTCACAATACTAATATCCACAAATAAAGGTGACCACCAGAGAAAAGAGAATTAGGGAATAGAAAAGAGTGCAAAAATGATATTTAGAAATGGAAAAAATGTAAGAGAGAAAAGAAAGGGAAGAAAAAAGAAGGGAAAAATATATGTAAATTTGGAGAAAACTCCAATAAAACAACTAATCTAAAAAATACAAACAACAAACACCCAGAAATGAATGCAAACTACAAACAACAACTAATCCAAAAAATGCAAATAACAAACCTCCAAAAAACAAACACTCAAATGAATCTGAGGAGGCAGAGCTAATTTCCAGAATGTAAGTTCAAGGAATTGAATGAATGGGGAAATAGCCACAATTCAGTATAGGGGAGGTAGAAATAGAATCCTACATAATAAAAAGGTAATATGCAAATTGCATCACTCCGCTACGCCCATGATTGGGCCGGCTGGAGGAGCGGGGGGCGGGACTCAGGGTGGCAAATTGGATGGCGGGAGGAGCAGGGGGCGGGGACTCGTGAGTCCCCGCCCCCCGCTCCTCTCACCGGCCTAAACAGCCGGCGCTGCGGGAGGACCCATGGGGCCGGCAGAAGGCGCCGGTGGCAGAACTTGGGGTGGCCAGTTGCGTGGCTGCCGGCATCAGTTTTCCGCCAGCACCAGTTTTCCTCTGGCCACCTGCTGATCAGAGCACCTCCACCCAGCGCTATCGGCCACCTCGAGTCCCGCCCCCAGCCTTCGGGAGGCGCTCAGATCGGCGGGTGGCCAGAGGAAATGGCGCCAGGTGGCCAATTGCGCTGGCTGGAGGCGCTCCGATCCACGGGTTGCCAGAGGAAAACTGGTGCTGGCGGAAAACTGGTGCTGGCAGCCAGGTGAAGGAAAGTCTATTGCACGAAACTTCGTGCAACGGGCTTCTAGTGAGTGTATAAGAAGAAAAGTAAAGCCCTATCTGACTTGGCTCAGTGGATAGAGTGTCGGCCTGCAGACTCAAGGGTCCCAGGTTTGATTCTGGTCAAGGGCATGTACCTTGGTTGCAAGGCACATCCTCAGTGGGTGGTGTGCAGGAGGAAGCTGATTGATGTTTCTCTTTCATCGATGTTTCTAACTCTTTAACCCTCTCCCATCCTCTCTGTAAAAAATCAATAAAATACATATTTTTTAAAAAAGAAGAAAAGTAAAAAACATAATACCAAAAAGAGAAAACTTACATATATATTAAAATATATATATAAAGAAAAAATATATGTATATATTAGAGGCCTGGTGCACAAAATTCATGCACAGGGGTGTGTGTCCCTCAGCCCAGCCTGCACCCTCTACAATCTGGGACATCCCTCTCACAATCCAGGACTGCTTGCTCCCAACTGCTTGCCTGCCTGCCTTCCTGATTGCCCCTAACCACTTCTGCCTGCCAGCCGGATCACCCCCTAACCACTCCCTTGCCAGCCTGATTGATGCCTAACTGCTCCCCTGCCAGCCTGTTTGCCCCTAACTGCCCTCCCCTGCAGGCCTGGTCACCCCTAACTGCCCTCCCCTGCAGGCCTGGTCCCCCCAACTTATCTCCACTGTAGGCCTTGTCCCCCCCAACTGCCCTTCCCTGCTGGCCCGGTCGCCCCCAACTTCCCTCCTCTGCCAGCCTGGTCACCCCTAACTGCCCTCCCCTGCAGGCTTGACTGCCCACAACTGCCCTTCCTTGCAGGCCTGGTCTCTCCCAACTATCCTCCCCTGCTGGCCTGATCACCCACAACTGCCCTCCCCTGCTGGCCATCTTGTGTCCACATGGGGGCAACCATCTTTGACCACATGGGGGCAGCCATTTTGTGTGTTGGAGTGATGGTCAATTTGCATATTACTCTTTTATTAGATAGGATTTAAAATTTTCCTCCTTCTTTAATCTATCTATCTATCTATCTATGTATTTGTTTACTATTGGAAAAGGAGAATAGAGAATAAATAGGCCTGAGTTGGTGATTGGAATTACTTAAGGTATTAGTGGAAGAAGAGAACAAGCAATGAGATGAAAGACAAAAGCAAAACAAACAAACAAAAACCTAACCAACAATCAAACAAACAACAACAAGACAGAAAGAAAGAAAAAGGCAAAAAAAAAAAAAAAGAATTTGGATAGTGAAGAAAGAGAAGAGAGAAGTATGTATGGGCTTGGAGCAGGGGAGAGGAAATTAGATATATGAGTAAATCAATTTTTAACAGGGAGTAAAAAGAAAGGGTAGAGAAAAACTAATGCAGGAACAGGGTAAGAGAAACAGGACAAAAAAGGGGAAAAGTGAGGAAGAGAGTGTTGGCATAAAGGAAAAGTTGAGATAGGGCAAAATAATGCTACAGGGAAAATAAAAATAGAATGTAGAATACTAATCTGAAAATAAAATAAAATAAAATAAAATAAAGGAAAAATAACATAAAATAAAACTTTTTAAAAAGGGTAAAATAATAGTATTAATACTAATAGTTAAAAATAAAAATATAATAAAAAACAAGGTAAAATCAAGTGAGAGAAAAGAAAAAACATTAGTTTTTTTATGTAAAAGATAAAAAATAAAAATGTGAAGCAGTGAAGGTCGTTCACTTCCTCCACTGTTCTGCTTGCCACAACTGTTTCCTTGCAGGTATTCAGCACAGTATTGAAGTTCCCTGAGATCCACCGCTCCTCTGTGTCATAAGCCACAACCTTGCTTTCAAGCAGGCAGGATCTCTCTGCTCTCTTTGGTTCTCAACAGGCCTTTAGTTGTATTTACACACAAGCGTCTATTTCTGATACAGCCCCTGGGTGGCAGTGTTTCTGTCTTAATATCCTGGGTTAAAAGACCTCTCTACCCTGGGTCTGCATGCAACTCTGTGTGCTAATCTGTGCATGTCTTTTCCCCCTGGCTCTGTGCAGCCGGTACAGAACTTCAGGCAGCTTTTCTGGGTCCAGTCCAGCTGTGGGTTAATATCTAGAATCCCCTTCTGCCAGCAGCCCTGTGGACCCCCTTCCACATTCGAGGGCTACACTGATCCCAATGGCTGCAGATTTTGTGGGGGGCAGTCTTCTTCTGAGGCTCTAGCTCCCACTGCTCATGTTTCTCTCTCCAGCCTGGATTCCAAATCTCACCTTTATCTAGGCAATATCTGACCTTTCCATCCACGGATTGCCAGCTGTGTTTAATTCGGCAGTTCCTGGTGTGTGCTCTTTGATTGAGCTGTTACTTCTGCTCTGTGAGAAGGTGCAGGGCCCATACGTGAATTCACGTCGCTTTGTCTCCCCCTGAGCAAACCTCCCAGGCACCTGTGGTCAGGGAGGTTGGAGTTCCAGCGTTCGTGGATTTGCAGCTGAGGTAACTGATCCCTGCGCATTGTGGTTGCAAGGTCCTGGGAGGTATCTGAGATCTCTCCTGTTGAAAGTAAGGCTGGGGGGTCTAATCACATTCAGTCTCCCAATCACAGCCATCTCCCCTTCAAGATGGCACGCCCTCTGTGGCAGAGCCAGCTGCTCTGGGAAAGATTTCAGCCACAGTAGAGGCTGCCCAGTCAGGGGGGGCCAGTCTGCCAGTCCCCAACAGTCCATTGGAATATAGCTGTCCCTCACTTACAAATACTGACACTCCCCGCACATCCACGCACTCTCCTTTTGTTTTCTCACTCTCACACTATCTTGCAGCCTCGCATTGGCAGCCATATTGGATCTCCCTCTGATATATTTTTTAATTGGGAGGGATATCTTGGCTTCAGAGAACTCCTGGTATGAACAAGGGGTCCCAGCCCACACCAGACACCTTAGCCCAGGGTTCCAGTGCTGTGAAGTGAAGCCCCCATAACTTTGGGCTATAAAAACTGGCAAGGATCATGGCTGAGTGACACAGAGGTTGCTGGAGTCCCAAGCAGTTCCTCTTTTTTTTCTTTTCTTTTCATTGTCTTTATTTATTTATTTATTTATTTATTTATTTTTAATTTCTTTATTGATTAAGGTGTCACATATTTGTCCTCATCCCCCCATTCCCATCCCACACCCCTCCCCATGGATGCCCCAACCCCCTGTTGAACTTAACCATTGGTTAGGCTCATATGCATGCACACAAGTCCTTTGGTTGATCTCTCCCCCCTCCCCCCACCCTCCCCTATCCTCCCTCTGAGGCCCGATAGTCCGATCGATGCCTCCTTGTTTCTGGTTCTGTTCTTGTTCATCAGTCTATGTTGTTCATCATTTCCCCTAGATGAACGAGATCATGTGTCACTAGAGATATACTTATATGAACTGAATGTGAGATGAGCAATAATAGTTATGCTGACAGGCAAATGAATCAGTCTGTAGTGAGTTTCTTTCTGGACCAACAGTTCTTTTGAGACCCAATATCAATGTCCACCAGTTCCTTATGTGTACATGTCGGCACTGACCCCTCAGCTCTGGATGGTGGACAAATGGTGGTAATGCAGGTTCGATTCCCTCTGGTTAGGTCTCGGCCGGACCCAGGGGCACGACTTCATCCGGACCCAGGGGCACGTGGCCTCACCCGGACCCAGGGGGTGCGTGGCCTCTCCCAGACCCAGGGGCGCGTGGCCTCACCCGGACCTAGGTGTGTGCGGCCTCACCCGGACCTGGGACCCAGCCTCACCCGGATCCAGGGGCATACGGCCTCACCCAGACCCGGGATCCAGCTTCACCCGGACCCAGGGGCGCGTGGCCTCACCCGGGCCCGGGACCCAGCCTCACCCAGATCCAGGGGCACACGGCCTCACCCGGACCCAGGATCCAGCTTCTCCCGGACCCAGGGGCGCGTGGCCACACCCGGACCCAGGGGCGCGTGGCCTCTACCAGACCCAGGGTTGCGTGGCCTCACCCGGATCCAGGGGCCCACGGCCTCACCCGGACCCGGGACACAGCCTCACCCGGATCCAGGGGCACACGGCCTCTCCCAGACCCAGGATTCAGCTTCACCCGGACCCAGGGGCGCATGGCCTCACCCGGACCCAGGGGCGCGTGGCCTCTCCCAGGCCCGGGACCCAGTCTCACCCGGATCCAGGGGCACACGGCCTCGCTCAGACCCGAGATCTAGCTTCCCCCGGACCCAGGGGCGCGTGGCCTCACCTGGACCCAGGGGCGTGTGGCCTCTCCCAGGCCCGGGACCCAGTCTCACCCGGATCCAGGGTCACACGGCCTCTCCCGGACCCGGGATATAGCTTCCCCCGGACCTAGGGGCTCGTGCCAAGCAGTTCCTCTTAAAGGGATAGTGCACAAACTTCCCTGGACTTACTCCCTCTGAACTCCAGTGCTGGAGCAGTGGTTTGGGGGAGAGACATACTTGGAGGACCTGGATTGTCTGGCACCAGGGCAAGAACTTGGGGGTGGCTTTCCCAGAGACAAAAGTGCTAGCAGGGTTCATTGTTCCTATGCTGAGACCTCCCCCATCAGAGAGCTGACTAGCAGGTGCCATATCTGAGTTTCCATCATCCTGGCTTACACTGTTTGCTCTACCCTGGTGATTCCCTGAGATCCTGCCCCACCCAATTTTCATCCCCACCCAAGCTGTTTGCAGTGGCTTTTCCATATGAATGCCTGTACTAGCTCAGGCTGTGGACTTTCCTAAATCTTCCACACAAGCAGTAGCTGGTGTCAGTATATCCCATTCCTCTCAAAAAGCGGCACCAGGCCAGCCAATAGTAGCAGCATGCCTGGTTTCACAGCTTGGCTTCCCCTGGCAACTTCTAAGTAAAACACAAGTAGCAGCCATATAAATCTCTCTGTAGTTCCTGACAGGCACAGAGCACAGGCAGCGGCTGACTTGGCACCTCCAGGGTGGTCCCAGAGTCAGGGTACCCAGGGGACAGCTTCAGTCCATGCCAGATTACAATTCTACACATCCACAAGCAACACACTAAAGGGGCAGACTTAGTGAGCACCAAAGCCCCACTGAAGCAAGTCCTGTTCCTAAAGGGTGTTTCCAGCACAGGAGGTGTGCAGCTGTTCCACCGTAGTGGCAGCTGGTCATCACAGTCAATTGGCCTGGGGGGTCAATTCATCCCAGCAATACCAATAGCAATTAAGGCTCCACTACAATAAGACAGTGCACACAGCCCACACAGGGGTGCACCTAGAGTGCCCAGCTCAGGTGACCAGGGAGGCTGAGCCACAGGGTCCTACGGGACACCTACTACACAAGGCCACGCTACCAATTCCAGGAGACATAGTAGCTTTACATAATACATAGAAACCAACAGGGAAGCAGCCAAAATGTGGAGACAAAGAAACATGTAACAAATGAAAGAATAGAAGAAATCTCCAGAAAAAGAACTAAATGAAATGGAAGCAAGCAAACTACTGGATACAGAGTTCAAAACAATGGTTATAAGTATGCTCAAAGATCTTAATGAGAACTTCAAGGGACTTATTAAGAATTCAAGGAAATTAGTGAGAACATCAAAGACATGAAAAAAGACCAGCCAGAAATTAAGCATATACTAACTGAAATGAAGACTAATTTACAGGGAATCAACAGTAGAGTAGAGGATGCTGAGAATCAAATTAGCAATTTGGAAAATGAGGAAGCAAAAAACACCCAATCGGAAGAGCAAAAAGAAAAAAAAATGAAGATAGTATAAAGAGCCTCTGGGACAACTTCAAGCATACCAACATTCGCATTATGGGGATGCCCAAAGGAGAAGAGCAAAAGTAAGATATTGAAAACCTATTTGAAGAAATAATGACAGAAAACTTCCCTTACCTGGTGAAAGAAATAGACTTACAAGTCCAGGAAGTACAGAGAATCCCAAACAAGAGGAACCCAAAGAGGCCCACACTAAAACACATCACAATTAAAATGCCAAAGGTTAAAGTTAGAGAGAATCTTAAAAGCAGCAAGAAGATGAAAAAAAAGGAGGAGGAGGAGGAGGAAGAGGAGGAGGAGGGGAAATATGAACAATAAAATGGCAATATATAGCTATCAACAATTGGATCTAAAAATCAAAACAAACAAACAAGGATCTAATGAAAAAAAATAAACTTAGGAAGAAAATAAAACCAGAGGCATGGAAATATGGAACAGATTGATAAATCACAGAGGGAAGAGAGGTGGGAAGAGATTAATCAAAGAACATATGCATATCTGCCTTACCTATGGACACAAACAATAGGATGGTGAAGGCCTGGGGCATGGCGGGAAGCAGGTGGAGGGGGAAGCAGGGGGACATCTATAATAATCTCAACAATAAGGAATTTTTAGAAATAAAAATACTGAAAATTAAAAAATAAAATTTTGTTAAGATAAAACAATAAAGCATCTCAACAATTCTTTTGTATAATTGAGAACCTTATTTATAACTTTACTAGAAGCCCGGTGCACGAAATTCGTGAACGGCGGGGGGGTTGTCCCTCAGCCCAGCCTGTACCCTCTCCAATCTGGGACCCCTCAAGGGATGTCCGACTGCCCGTTTAGGCCCGATCCCAGGGGATCGGGCCTAAACGGGCAGTCGGACATCCCTCTCACAATCCAGGACTGCTGGCTCCCAACTGCTTGCCTGCCTGCCTTCCTGATTGCCCCTAACCGCTTCTGCCTGCCAGCCTGATCACCCCCTAACCACTCCGCTGCCAGCCTGGTTGATGCTTAACTGCTCCCCTGCCAGCCTGTTTGCCCCCAACTTCTCTCCTCTGCCAGCCTGGTCACCCCTAACTGTCCTCTCCTGCAGGGTTGATCACCTCCAACTGCCCTACCTTGCAAGCCTGGTCCCTCTCAACTGCCCTCCCTTGAAGGCCTGGTCCCTCACAACTGCCCTCCCTTGCAGGCCAGGTGCCTCCCAACTGCCCTCTCCTGCTGGCCATCTTGTGGTGGCCATCTTGTGTCCACATGGGGGCAGGATCTTTGACCACATGGGGGCAGCTATATTGTGTGTTGCAGTGATGATCAATCTGTATATTACTCTTTTATTAGATAAGATAGAGGCCTGGTGCACGGGTGGGGGCCAGCTGGTTTGCCCTGAAGGGTGTCACAGATAAGGGTGGGGGTTCCCTTGGGGTGTGGGGCGGCCTGAGCGAGGGGCCTGTGGTGGTTTGCAGGCCGGCCACGCCTCCTGGCAACCCAAGGGGAGGCCCTGGTATCTGGAATTTATTTTCCTTCTACAATTGAAACTTTGTAGCCTGGAGCGGAGCCAAGCCTGGGACTCCAGCAGCCATTTCTGTGGCAGTTAATTCACCTTCTATAATTGAAACTTTGTAGCCTTAAGCGGGTGAGCCCAGCCAGGGTGTGCGGAAAGCTTTGCTTCCCCTGTTGCCGCCGACAACCCTGGCCTGCTCTCTCAAGCTCCATTCTGCCGCCATTTGTTTGAATTTGTTTACCTTCTATAATTGAAACTTTGTAGCTTGAGTGGAGGCTTAGGCCTGCAACAGCTATGGAAAGCTTGGCTTGCTCTGTTACCTGGGAAACCTTGCTCTCTGTGGCTGTAGCCATCTTGGATTGGGGTTAATTTGCATACTCACCCTGATTGGCTGGTGGGCGTGGCTTGGCTGGTGGGCGTGGCTTATGTAGCGGAGTGATGGTTAATTTGCATATTACCATTTTATTATAGAGGATGAGTTCAGGTTTTCAAAATTATTCTTCCTAAAAATGAGGCACTACTGTATCATTAATTCCAATCTCATCTACTGTGGTATTCCATTGTCCCAATGTTGCATAGAACTGTGAACACCACCACATTTTACTGAGCCCATCTCCATAATACTTAATTGTCTATGATAATTACTGACTTAAATTCATATGCTTTAAATTCAAGGTATGAGCCTACATTTTAAGACTCCTGACACCCACCAGGATGCACCAAAGATGGGAAGTGTGCTGCAATAGATTTATTGGAATTGCCTCTAGTGGTTTGAGGCCAGCCTCATATTCCTCAGACATTAAAGCACTCCTGGCTCTTGGCCTTACATATGGCCTCAGACTTTTTCTCAACACAGCAGTCCAGGTACCCACTAACAATCAGAATTAGTGAGATGAAACTTATTTGCCAGCTCTGGAATCTATCATATATTGGTGAATTCCCTTTCAATTAAGAAATCTCAGTAATGCAGTCATTAACTAGACAGCTTCATCTGAGCCCTGGCCAGGGCACATTTATAGATGATGGAATCAGTGTGTTCTTCAGCTGAATGAACTGTCATAGTTCTGTTCTTTTACTATAGGCACATCAGAGAGGACCCATGGCATGAAGGGGTCAATCAGAGTTGAATTCAAATCTCAGTCCTACACCTCACTTGCTGTAAATCCTGAACAAATTGAACTTTCTTAGTTGTAGTTTCCATAGCTACAAAAAGAGGTAGTAAAACCTAGAGAGTTGCTATGAGCTTAAATCAAGAAACAGCATAATGCCTAGCACATTGTAAGCACTCAATAAATGAAAGTTGTTATATTATTTTCCACTGTTGTTACTGGTCATATATATTAGGTTCTCCTGTGATGGGATTTAAATTAAATATGTGGAAACAGATCCTCAGTCCTCCAGTTGAGCTCTAAAACAAAGATGTCCACCACAGAGGCAACAAAAACAGCCTCAAATGAATTGTTTGTGCACCTTCTTTCCCAAACAGGGCTTTGGACAGGATCCAAAATTCCTTATGAGGTAATGAAGTAAGTAGCCAGCTGTCGCTGTGTAGCTGTGCTAACTGCTCAGCCATGCCCCTTTGGACATCTCTCTCCAGAGAAGCAGAAAACATGCTAGACACAACTGATTGCACAGAAGAACAAGTCCTTTGCACCTAGGAGATCCTGGCAGTGGCTTCCATCCCAGGCATCCTTGATTCCCACACAGCTGTGTCCAGGCCTGTTCAATTTGATCAGAGGGCTACTTTGCAGAATTACTACTGTCTTGGCTATGGAAGATGCAGTGAGGAAGAAAGAAGGGAATAGGAAAAGAGAAAAGAAGTGCGTGTCATTGTAAGTAGGTAGGAACTATTTGCTCTAAGTGAGCTATGTAGATCTAGAACATATCAAATGACATCTTTGATAGCCGTTTAGGGTTTCCAGGATACCTTTTGGCAAACCTACACTGGGCCATGAGGACTGGCATATAGCCATTTCATAAGAGCACAAACAAAGGCATTCTGATCAGAGAACATCAGCAAGAAAGAATAGATATTTTTAATTTGGGTCCTTTGTCTTATTCTAGAAGTTAATTGAAAAGAATACTTCAAATCAATACCATATTGGACTGAAAAAACCACATATTTTCTGACATCCTGAGAGTGATATCACTAAATTTCACACAAATAAACACAGAACCAGGCATTCAATGCAAGGAAATAGCTTTTGAAAACCCCCCATAGTGTGCTTTCCTGGAATAATGAGCTCCTTCCACAGATTATTCTTGTCACTTTTAATGGAAATGCTTATCAGTAATTCCTCCTCAACCGATACATCCATACACAAGAACAGTGGTTCTCAGACCTTAGCAGCCATAGGAATTATGTAGAGAGTTTATTAAAACACAGATTGCTAGACTCCAGAGACTGTAATTCAATAGTTCTGGGGTTGAGTTTGAGAACTGGCATTTTTAACAAGTTCTCAGATGATGTCAATGCTGCTGGTTCCAGAGCCCATTCTTTGAGAACCATCGCTTTAAGGATTTGTGTACACAGCTGATATTAATGATTGCTTGTGTGTGTGAATGAATGAATGAGGAATGAATGAATGAATGAATGAATGAATGAATGAAAGTTCCTTGCAGGGTCTTTGATATTGTTAGGATTGATGTTTTCATCCTATAGGTATATCCTCTGCCAAACACACTTCCTACAATGAGCTTCTTCCACACATTATAAGCACTCAATAATATAAAGGAAGGCTATTTTTTTTTATTTGAAAATGATCTTTTTCATTTTGCCAGGTCAAATACCCTATGATAAGTAGTTCGTTTCTCTCACTAATTTCAGGGCACATGAAGTTCTCAACTGTGAAGGTGCTAGAAGTTCTCTGGATTCAGAGTGTGTCTATCCAGATGGACAGATTGGGGAGCCAGACTCTTCATTGCTTTCTCTGCTCTAAAAATTCTCAGCATTTCATTTGAACACATCAAATTAGGCAGGATTAAAGACAAAATGAGCTTGATGCAACAAGAATGGTGCCAGATTGGACATCATGACACTTCAGCCTTGAGAAAGCTGGTCTTGGGCCATTGGCCAGCTGGGACTTCACCTGGAGCACCTGCTGCTGCTGGCCTGTCTTTTGGCCTTGGTAGGACCATTTTTCAACCAAATTGGGCCACTCCTCATCCTTGACAACAGTGTAACAGCAGGTTCTATCAACCATGGTTCTTTCCCAGCTGTCTGTGGGCATGTTTCATAGCATCAGCTTTGCTCTTAGATCATTTTAAGAATTAATTATATTATGTATTACCATTGGAAAAGAACAACATATTTCTATATGCAATACAGAAGAGTAGAAAAAGGGGACAAATCACTCATATTCCTAACACCCCAAAAGAACACTGCTGACATTGACATTTTGTGTATTTCTTTTTCAGTTCAGTTTCTAAGCTCAGGATTTTTTGTGTTTAATATATATGTGATGAATATGTATCTATATCTTCTGCAAAACACACTTTCTACAGAAAAGGAAGACTATTTAAGACTATCTTTTTCATTCTGCCCTGGCAACTGAACTGTGAGGGGTAGTTCAGTCTCTCTTGTTAATCCCAGGGCACATGAAGTTCTCAGGTGTGAAGATGCCAGAAGTCCTCTCTATCTAGTTTAAAAATTGTTTTGATAAAGTAAATTTAAAACTTCCAATTTAAAAAGGCTGATTAAAATGTGCTTACTTAGAATCATAAGCTGATTTTGTATTCTACATTTTTCATTTAAAAACATTATGTATATTTCCCATTGATAATATAAACTCTTATAGAATTACTTTTAAAATCTCCCTTTGATTCTTTATTTTTTAAAATATATTTTTATTGATTTCATAGAGGAAAGGAGAGGGAGAGAGAGACAGAAACATCAAAGATGAGAGAGAATCTTTGATTGTCTGCCTCCTGCATGCCCCTTACTGGGGATTGAGCCCTCAACCCAGACATGTCCCCTAATAGGAAATTGAACTGTTACCTCCTGGTTTATAGGTCGATGCTCAACCACTGCACCACACTGGCTGGGCCCTTTGATTCTTCTTTAGATTGGTTATAGGCAGAAAACAAAACAAACCAAAAAAATCCCAAACAAAACAAAGGTAGGAAAGAAAGTGCAAAAGGCAGCATTGAATCCCATTCAGTGCCTAACTCCAAGGCTATTCCAATGAGCCAATGAAAATGACATCATGTGTGTAAAAATCAGAACAATCAGTTAAAAATGAATCCTCCAGCCTGATAATAAGACTAAAATAAAATTAACTTGAGGCCCAAGTATCAAGTTTGGTGAGTCTTCACTTACATAGATCACCAAATAGTTGTCAGCATAAACTAAGATGGATGGGTATGTCCTCTGGTATGGGTAGCAATGTGTAATTTCCAGAGTATTTAAATCAAAGTCTTAACCCTCCAACTCTTCTTCAGATTGCCTTTAAGTAAAGTGGTGCCTCATCAATTCTGTCAGAGGCTAATTTCATTCTCCATCCAGAGCTGATAAGCAGACACTTCTGATAGCACAGGGCACTGGCTGGGGATTGGTAGCACTCTTAGAGGATGCAGTAACGCCACACTGTCACTGTTAAATATGATGCTAAAAATGTAAACATGGGTCACTTTGTGCAGAAATATAGAAATTATTTATTTCATTTGCTAAAATAACAAACTCACAGATATATTTTTATTTTTCTCTATTAATTTTGTACTTTTATTGTCTCAAAAGTTTAAGTCTAAACATAATGTGCTGAGATGCACACTTTCTATTTATTTTCACATATGAGTGAGATCATGTGATACTTGTCTTTCTTTGACTGGCTTATTTCACTTAGCATAACAATCTCCAGCTCCCTCCTTCCTGTCTCAAAGGGTAAGAGATCCTTCTTTTTTACTGCTGCATAGTATTCCATGGTATAAATAACCACAGCTTTTTTTATTCACTCGTCTACTCATAGGCACTGGGACTATTTCCAGATCTTAGCTATTGTAAACTGTGCTGCTATGAACATAGGGGTGCATACTTTCTTTCTGATTGGTGTTTTGGGTTTCTTTTTTAAAAAATATTTTATATATTTTTATTGATTTCAGAGAGGAAGGGAGAGGGAGAGAGAGATAGAAACATCAATGATGAGAGAGAATCATTGATTGGCCTTCTGCATGCCCCACACTGGGGATCGAGCCCACAACCCAGGCATGTGCCCTTGACCGGAATTGAACCCAGGACCCTTCAGTCCAGAGGTTGATGCTTTATCCACTGAGACAAACTGGCTAGGGCTCGGGTTTCTTAGGATATATCCTAGAAGTGGGATCACAGTCAAATGGCAGCTCCATATTTAATTTTTTGAGGAAACTCCATGCTGTTTTTCGTAATGACTGCACCAGTCTGCATTCCCACCAGCAGTGTACTAGGGTTCCCTTTTCTCCACATACTCACCAGCACTTATAATTTGTTGATTTGCTGATGGTATGTATGTTGACAGGTGTGAGTGATACCTCATTATCATTTTAATTTGCATCTCTCTGATGATCAAGTGACTTTGAGCATTTTTTCATATGTCTCTTAGCCATCTGTATGTCCACTTTGGAGAAGTGTCTATTTAGACCCTTTGTCCATTTTTTAATTGGATCGTCTTCCTTTTGTTAAGTTGTATGAGTTCCTTATAAATTTTGGATATTAACCCTTTATCAGATGTATCATTGCCAAATATGTTTTCCCATACAGTGGGTTCCCTTTTCATTTTGTTGATGGTTTCTTTTGCTGTGGAGAAGTTTTTATTTTGATGCAGCCATATTTGTTTATTTTCTTCTTAGTTTCCTTTGCACTAGGAGGTGTATCCATAAACATATTGCTACGAGCGATGTCTGAGAATTTGCTGCCTATACACTGAGTGGCCAGATTATTATGATCTCTAAACTCATAATAATCTGGCCACTCAGTGTATGTCCTATATAACAAAAGGCTAATATGCAAATTGTCCCCTTGACCAGGAGTTCAACCAGCAGGCAGGCTGGCCAACTGCCCATGTCCCCTCCCCCTGGCCAGGCTGGCCAGACCCTACCCATGCACAAATTCATGCACCGAGCCTGTAATATATATATATATATATATATATATATATATATATATATATATATATATATATTGAGTGGCCAGATTATTATGCGTTCAGAGATTGCAATAATCTGGCCACTCAGTGTAGTTTCTTCTAGGATTTTTATGGCTTCATGACTTACATTTAAGTCTTTTATCTATCCATTTTGAGTTTATTCCTGTGTATAATATAAGTTGGTGGTCTAGTTTCATTTTTTTGCATGTATCTGTCCAATTTTCTCAACACCATTTATTGAAAGACTCTCTTGACTCGATTGTATATTGTTGCCTCCTCTGTCAAATATTAATTGAGTGTAATGGCTTGGGTTGATTTCTGTTTCCTCTGTTCTGTTCCATTGATCTATCTGCTTGTTGTGCCATTACCAGGCTCTTTTGATTACAGTGGCTTTGTAGTACAACTCAATATCTGGAATTGTGATTTCTCCAACTTTGTTCTTCTTTCTCAAGATTGCTGCAAGGATTCGAGATCTTTTTTGGTTCCATATAAATTTTTGGAGTATTTGTTCTAAATCTGTGGAATATGCCATTGACATTTTAATAGGGATTGCATTGAATCTGTACATTGCATTGCATAGTACGGACATTTTAATGATGTTAATTTTACCAATCCATGAACATGGTATATTCTTCCACTTGTTTATATCTCCCGCTATCTCTTTTTCAAACATCATGTAGTTTTCTGAGTACAAGTATTTTACCTTCTTGGTGAGGTTTATTCCTAAGTATCTTAATTTTTTGTTGCAATGGTAAACGGGGTTGTTTGTTTAGTTTCTATTTCTGAGAGTTCATTATTGATGTATAAAAAAGCCATTGATTTTTGGGTGTTGATTTTGTATCCTGCTACATTGCCAAGTTCATTTATTAATTCTAGTGGTTTTTTTGGTGGAGTCTTTAGGGTTTTCTATGTACAATATCATGTCATCTGTGAATAATGACAGTTTTACTTCTTCTGTTCCAATTTAGATGCCTTTTATTTCTTTTTCTTGTCTGATCACTGAGGCTAGAACTTCCAGTATTATCTTGAATAAGAGTGGTGAAAGTGGGCATCCCTGTCTTGTTCCTGTTCTTAGGGGAAATGGTTTTAGTTTTTGACAAATGAGTATGATGCTCACTGTAGATTTGTCATGTATAGCCTTTATCATGTTGAGATATGCTCCCTCTATTCCCACTTTGCTAAAAGTTTTTATCAAAAATGGGTGTTGGATTTTGTCAAATGCTTTTTCTGTATCTATTGATATGACAATGTTATTTTTGTCTTTCAATTCGTTTATGTGAGGCATCACATTTATTGATATGTGAATATTGTACCAGCCTTGCATCCCTGGAATAAATCCCACTTGGTCATGGTGTGTAATCTTTTTAATATATTGCTGGATCCAATTTTCTAATAGTTTGTTGAGGATTTATCATCTATGTTCATCATGCATATTGGCCTATAATTATCTTTCTTTGTAGTGTCTTTATCTGGTTTTGGAATTAAGATCATGCTGGTCTCATAAAAAGAGCTTGGAAGTGTTCCTTCCTTTTGGATTTTTTGTAATTGTTTGAGGAGTATAGGTGTCAATTCTTCTTTGAATGTTTGGCAAAACCTCCCTGTGAAACCATCCAGATCAGGACATTTATTTGCTGGGAGTTTGTTTTGTTTTGTTTTGTTTTGTTTTGTTTTGTTTTGTTTATTACTGCTTCTATTTCATCAGTTGTTATTGGCCTATTTGGTTTTCTGATTCTTCCTGATTCAGTGTTGGGAGATTGTATTTTTATAGGAATTTGTACATTTCAACTACATTGTCCAACTTGTTGGCATATAGTTGTTCATAGTATTTTCTTATAATTCTTTGTATTTCTGTGGTGTCAGTTGTTACTTCACAGCTTTTGTTTCTGATTTTATTTATTTGGGGCCTCTCGCTTTCTTTCTTGATGAGACTGGCTAATGATTCATCAACCTTGTTTATCTTCTCAAAGAATCAACTCTTGGTTTCATTTATTTATTTTTATTTTTATATTTTTAGTCTCTGTGTCATTTATTTCTGCTCAAATCTTTATTATTTCCTTCCTTCTACTTACTCTGGGTTTTTCTTGCTGTTCATGTTCTAATACTTTAAGTTGTAGGGTTAAATGTTTTATTATTTTTTTATTTGTTTTTTGAGGTAGGCCTGTAGTGCTATGAACTTCCCTCTCAGGACTGCTTTTGCTGTGTCCCAGAGATTTGGGGTTGTTGTGTGTTCATTTTCATTTGTTTCCAGGAAGTTTTTTTATTTCTTTCTTGATCTCATTGGCAACTCATTTATCCTATATAATAAAAGCCCAGTGACCAAACAATGGAACAACTGGTTGGCCAGACACTCAATGAAGGAGCTGCCCCTTGGTGGTCAGTGTGTGGCGCTCCCACAGCAGGAGTAGCCGGTAGGCTGATCGGAATGAGGAGCTCCCACAGTGGGCTGATCCCAGCAGGCTGCCCCCCACCAGTGTACGAATCACAGCACTAAAAACTGGCGGTTACTAAGCACCATCCTTGTGGCAGACAAAGGCCACGTACTCCCCATGGAATCTCAGATAATCTCAGAACCACCTCACAGAGTTGCTCTAAGGGTTTCTATCCATAGCTTTAAGAATGAAATGAGATTATCAGCTTTTAAGCAGTTGAGGGAAAACACACACTGCTCCTTTTTCATTCTCTTCGTCCTGCCTTCTTGCCAGAAAAGGAACAACTGGCTCCCAAACCCCACCCTGAACGCTGTGCAGAGAGCTCACTGGCCCTTGGCTCCAAGTTAGTCTCCCTTCCAATGGCCTTTATACCTAACACCACTGCCTGAGCATCTTACTCAACCCGTATCACTGACTGACCTCCCGCGTGTCCTAGGCATGCCCAGGTGCTCACAGAGCAGCAGGGAATCAGCCGCCCTGTCCTACTAAGCTTGCATTCTGCCAGGAGAGGATGGGGGTGCGGGGAGGAAACAGCCTTGGACAGACATGAGGTGCAGCCGTGAGAGGTCACAGGCACCATGAAAACATGGGAATGAAGCCACATAGGGGCTCTGCAAGGGGAGGGGCTAAGGGAGGCTCACTGAGGGAAAGTGGACTGATGGAGGAGAGCAGGCAGACGCCTGGAGAATAGCATTGGGCAGAGGGGCAGCCCATGGAGGGGCAGCAGGACAAGCAAGAGGCCTAGTGGAAGGGGGTCAAGGCTGGGTGGGTGGGTGGGTGGGGCAGATCCTGCATGGATCGAGGGCCCGTAAGAACCTGGCATCCCCTGAGTACACGGGGAGGCGCCAGAGCTGTAGGTGAGGACCCACTGGCTTCTGTGTCAGAAGATGAGGGGGAAGAGGAAGCAGGGAGAGAGCAGGAGGTGACAGCACCCTCCCCAAGTGCGATGCAGAGACAATGGAAACTGTGGCAGTCAAGGTGGCAGCTTTGGGGTGTGCTGCAGGGAAGCCAGAGCATCAGGAATGATATGGGGGGGGGGAGAAGGGAGGAGGCCCCATGCTCACCTGGGCCCTTGGGAAGGCAGGGTCTCCAGCAGCTGCTGGCAGGGGGCCTGGGTGAGATCCCGTCCGTTTTGAGGATCTGACTGTAAAACCTAAACCTTGGTTTGAGCTCCGCATAAGGGACGTGGAGTGTTCATGACCAGCCTCCCACCCTGACGTCCAGGAGGTGGGTCATTCCCATCTGGCTGCCCTAATCACTCCATGCTCCCCCCTCCCCTCAAAGCTCTCTTCATTGATGACAAGTACTTATCAGAAACAAGCAAATGGTTTTATTTTTGGTACAAAAAAACAACAAAACGGTATTATGGAAAGCAAACGTTGAAAACTAGGAAAATGAAGCCCCCTTGTGGACACACAGGTCAGCTGTGCCTGGAACCCAGGTCACCCGTGACACAAAAGGGCTCAGGGTTTAATGCAAAGGGCTTGCCCAGGTGGTCCAACTCCAACCCAAAACTTCAGTTTCCAGGACAGAGAGGATCCTGCACCACAGAACAGAATGGCTGAGACCAACCCCAAGTCCTGAGGCCTAAGGCAATGCTTTCAGTACTTCTGGAGAAAAAAATGCTCCTGAGACGCTGGGACAGGGCGATCAGCATCCAGATCACTGCCTGTAACTCCCACCAGGGGTCTGTGCTACTCTCAGCTCTGCCCCTCCCTCTCCCTATCATGTCCCCTCCCAGGTGAACCACAGATAGCCCTCCTCAGCTCCAATGGCAGGTAGGGAGGGTGGGGGGTCATGCGGGGAATCTGAGGGCCTCAAGGAAGTGCCGCTTGAAGAACCAGAGACAGAGTCTGTCCACCCGCCCCCCTGGCTGAACCGATTAACACAAAGGCCTCATGAGTGTGTGTTTAGACCTGGCCCCCTCCCCCCCCCTCGACTCTGCCACTGAGTAACTTGGCTGTTTTGGGCAAGTCGACTTCTGGAGTGTTAATTCTCTCTCCTTTAAAATGAGAACAAGAGCCAAGTGGGCGTGGCTCAGTGGTTGAACATCAGTCTATGACTCAGGAGGTCAAGATTTGACTACCTGTCAGGGCACATGCCCAGGTTGTGGTCTCGATCTTCAGTGTGGGGCATGCAGGAGGCAGCCGATGCATGATTCTCTCTCATCATTGATGTTTATATATCTCTCCCTCTTCCTTCCTCTCTGAAATCAATGGAACATATCTATATATATATAAAAATCCAGAGACCGTAATGTGTCATGACAATAATGACCTAAGGACTGGTCGCTATGACACCCACTGCAGCCAGCAAACCGGCCTGATCCGGGCCAGATTGCCCTCAACACCCCAATTAGGGCAGGGCCAGCTGGCCAACCATCTTGGCTGGCAGAAATTTGTGGTCTGGGGACCTTGGAGTTGCTTGGTCTCAGTCTTGGGCAGCTGCTCAGGCAAAGCTCTCCTTTGGCAGAAGTGGACCCAGGATCAGGGTGCTGGAGTCAGCGATGGGGTGGGGAGGCTTTCCTGGTGACCACAGCAGTCCCCGTGGGCCACGCACAGCACCTGGGCATCTGGCCCCAGTTGGAACAGCAGCAGGAATAGGGGCCATGGGGCACAGAGGGCAGCGGCACACAGGAGCCAGGAGGTGTGAGGCCCAACGTGGGCTCTTACCCCACCCACTGGGCCCAGCAGCACCAGCAGGTGGGCCATGATGTGATGTGAGATGCTGGGCCACAAACAAAAGGGGAAGCAAGCCAGGAGGGCAAGGCCCTGAGCCAGACAGAGCCCCGAGTGGCATGGGCGGGGCCGTAACTGGAAACCCTGGCAGGGTGGGTGGGACTGCAGCTCTGCCTTTTTGGCCTTGGCCTTGGGATTCAGAGGTCAGCCCACTTCAAGAGAGAGGACATGGCGGAAAGTGGCAAGGCCACAGGAGGGATAGGAAATGTTGTGGCCATCTTCGGGAAACACAGCTGCCATGGTCTTCAGTAACTATGAACAGATAATCTTTGGCCTCAGTTCTACAGAAGAGAAAGCTGAGACTCAAAGAAAGGAGCCTTCCGCAACACCTCATCCACTTCTCAGACCTGACCCTGTGCAGCATTGTTTTCGTTGAAAGTAAAGGATCCAAAATGTTTTTAGATCTTGGCTATTTTAGGCAGGAAAGAATTTAGCACAGGGAATTGGTGCTTGGGAAATCATCAGAAAGCTGGAGGAGTGGGTATTAGGCTGGGCCCCCAGGAAAGACTCCCTGCCCAGCGGGAGGAGCTGCTCCCTCAGCCACAACTGAATTCTAGGACACTCTGGCACAGCTGTGACCTGGGGATCAGGAAACTGCTGCCCCTGCAAGTGCCCTCCAGCTCCCACAAAACAGGTCACTGGGCACTGCCTCTGCCACAACTGCCTGTGCACAGCCTGGATTCCGCTGCAGAAAACCTCCACATCTCTGCAAACATGATCACCAGCAGCAAACAGCCCAAACTGCGGGAAGATGCCTCTGCCCCACTTCTGCCTTCAAAATATGGTGCAAGTGCATCCGATTGGCAGAAACGAATTCATATCCAGAAACCTAGCTGCAAAGGAGTTTGGGCAATTTCAGACTTTCGTCTAGGAGTGAGATCTTGCCAATGTACCTCATGTGCCTGGTATTGATAAAAATGGGGCCCGGGTGGTGGGGCTCAGTGGTTGAGCATAGATCTATGAACCAGGAGGTCACAATATGATTCCTGGTCAAATTTCGGGCTTGATCCTCAGTAGGGGCATGCAGGAGGCAGCTGATCAATGATTCTCATCATTGATGTTTCTATCTCTCCTTCTCCCTTCCTCTGAAATCAATAAATATATTTTTTAAATGGGGTCATGCTGTATATATGTATTATAATGAGTTTTTCACTTCATAGATCACTAATGTCTTTCCTGTTAAAACCATACTTACAGAACATTATTTATTTATCGTTCATTTTAATTGATCTCAGAGAGAAGAAGGGAGAGAGAGAGAAACATTGTTCTGTTGTTCCCTGCACTCACTGGACTGGGTATTGAATCTGAAACCTGGGCATGTGCCCTGACTGGAAAGGGATCCACCACTTTCTGTTGTATGGGACAATGCTATGCTGGTACCCTGACCCCAAATTCTAGCCTCTAGAACTGTGAGAAAAATACATTTCTGTTGTTTAAGCCACACAAATTTATGATATTTTGTTATGGCTGTCTGAGCTGACTAATCTATACTAATAAAAGGGTAATATGCTAATTAGACAAGGTCAACCAGACATCTTCTGGTCATCCTTCCAGACAAAGCCACGGTGGTGGGGGTCAAGGCAGAGGCAGTTAGGGGTGATCAGGCTGACAGAGGAGCAGTTAGGGGTGATCAGGCCAGCAAGGGAGAGCAATTAGGGGCAATCAGGCTGGCAGGGGAGAGAAGTTAGGGACGATCAGGCAGGCAGGCAGAGTGGTAAGGGGCCATCAGGCAGGCAGGCAGGTGAGCAGTTAGGAGCCAGAGGTCCCAGGTTGCAAGAGGGATGTCCGACTGCTGGTTTAGGCCCGATCAGGCCGGGCTGAAGAACCCACCCCCCACCATGCACGAATTTCATGCACTGCTCCTCTAGTCCTATATAATAAAAGCCTAATATGCAAATCCCCTCAACCAGGAGTTCCATCACTTGCTATGATGTGCGCTGACCACCATGGGGTAGCGCAGAGCATGGCTGCCATCAGTGACGAGGCACTGGCAGCAGGCGGCAGTGGAGGTGCTGACAGCCCCAATGGGCTTCTGGGTGAGTAGGGCTGCAGCTGTCAGGACTGCAGGGGCCAGTCGGGCTTGTGGGTTAATACAGGAGCTGGTCAGCAGAGGCTGGCTGGGAAATAGCACTGCCTGCCTGGCTTCGTGTGGCGCTGCTGGGCAGCCCAGAGGCCCACACTGCGCCCCAGCCCGCAGCATCTGGCTGTGCTTACCACATCTTCGTGTGGGGACTCAGGCACCGTGACTCAGGTGGAGGGGGGTGTGCAGTGACCCGGGGGCCCAGGTGCTGCCCAGGGCCCAGAGGTCAGCTGGGAACTGCTCTTCCATGCCAGATGCTCGCTCTTTGATCACTGGGCAGGCCTAGGGACCGCAACCATGCATGAATTTTGTGCACCGGGCCTCTAATTGTCTAATAACATGCTATTTAGCCTCCATGTGTTTGAATGTCTTTGGGTGATTTTATTGTACCGTACTTTCCGGTGTATAAGACGACTGGGCATATAAGATTTTCCTGGGTTAAAAAGTTGTTTTATATGCCGGAAAATACGGTATATTGGACTATATTGATGGGATTAGATATAATGGATTAGATATATTGGACTACTGTATTTTCTGGTGTATAAAACGACTTTTTAACCCAGGAAAATCTTATACACCCAGTTGTCTTATATGCCGGAAAATATGGTAGTTGATTTCTAATTGCATTCTACTGTAATATAAGAAGATGCTTGATATGATTTCAATGGTCTTAAACTTGTATAGACTTGTTTTGTGTCCTAGCATGTGATCTATCTTTGTGAATGACCCATGTGCACTTGAGAAGAATGTATATTTTGCTGCTTTGGGGTAAAATATTCTATAAATGTCAATTAAATCCATCTGACCCAGTGTGTCTTTTAGAGTCACTGTTTCCTTGTTAATATTTTGACTGGAAGATCTATCCAGTGAAATCAGCAGGGTGTTAAATTACCCTATTATTACTGTATTGTTGTTGATCTCTCCCTTAAAGTCTTCTGGAAGTTTTTTATATATTTTGGTGCTCCTTTCAGTCAATCCCTTTAGTATTATGTAGTAACTTTTGTTGTCTCTTGTGATGGCCTTCATTTTGAAGTCTATTTTGTCAGATATGAGTATTTCTACTCCAGCTTTTCTATCTTTTCCATTTGAATGGAATTTTATTTTCCATCCCTTCACTCTCATCCTGTGTGAGTCATTTGTTCTGAGGTGGGTCTCTTGTAGACAACATATAGTTGAATCATGCTTTTGTATTCATTCAGCTACCCTATGTCTTTTGATTGGAGCATTTAATCCATTTTCATTTAAGGTTATTATTGATAGGTACTTATTTATTGCCATTTTAATTCTGTATGCCTATGTTTCTCTCTATATTTCTTCTTTTCATTAAAGCAATTCCTTTAGCACTTCTTGCAATGTTGGCTTGGTGATGATAAACTCCCCCCCCCCTTTTTTTTCTGGGTAGCTCTTTATTTCCCCACCTATTTTGAATGATAGTCTTGCTGGATATAGTAATCTTGGTTTCAGATCCTTGCTTTTCAGTACCTTGAGCACTTCATGCCATTCCTTTCTGGTCTGTAGAGTTTCTGATGAGAAATCATCTTACAGCTTTATGGGAGCTCCTTTGTAGGTCACAGATTGCTTTACTCTTGCTGCCTTTAATTTTTACTATTTGTCTTTCATTTTTGGCATTTTAATTTTGGTTTGTCTGGGCATGGGCCTGTTTGGGTTCTTCTTGCTTGGGACTCTCTATGCCTCCTGAACTTGTGTGACTTTACTTTTTCCTTCACCAAGTTAGGGAAGTTTTCTGCCATTATTTCTTCAAACACATTGTTTATCCCTTGCTCACTTTCTTCCATATCTGGTATCCCCATTATGTGAATACTAGAGGCCAAGTGCACAGATTTGTGCACATTGAAAGTAAATTAATTAGAAGGTGTCTGGTGGGGCGGGACTGGCATGATGGCCAGACATACCCTGGAGCCAACTTCCTGTGATCCCTCCCTGGCTGGCCACACCTAGGGCACCTGCGAAGTGAGTGGGGTCCCTCCAGCAGGTGGGGTCCCTTGGCCTGGTCTGTGGGGATCGGGCCAAAACTGGCAGTCCAATACTGGGCTGAGAGGTCCTGGAGTGCGAGGGCACTCTACAAAGTTGCTGTTGCTCGACAGCTCCTGCATTGAGCATCTGTCCCCTGGTGGTCAGTGTGCATCATAGCTACTGGCCAGTCTGCTGATTGGCCGGTTGCTTAGGCTTTTATATATATAAATTGTTACATTTCATGTTGTCCTACAGCTCCCTTAGGCTGTCCTCCTATTTTTTTTTTTGTTCTCTGATTGAGTGATTATTTTCAACCCTGTCTTCTAACTCACTGATCTGATCCTCAGCTTCCCCTAATCTGCTGTGTATTCCTTCCAATGTGTTTTTTATTGGTGTGATGTCATTCTTTATTTCTGACTGTTCTTTTTTTATATTTACTGTATCTTTTCTCATTCTGTTAAGCATTATTACATTATTTTGAAGTCTATATCAAATAAATTTCTTATTTCCATTTCATTTATCTCTTCTTTTGGAGAATTCCCTTGTTCTTTCATTTTGGGGTTGTTTTTTTGTCCCCCCTTTTGGGCTGCCTTTTTGCGTTTGTGACTATGTATTAGGTAGATCTGCTATGACTCCCAATATCTAGTGCAGGACAGTGTCAAAAGCTATTTCTAACTAATTAGATCAGGCAAAGACTCAAAGCCTCCAGATACCCATCCCTGTCTGCAGACTGATTGGATTCAGTCTTGAGTAGCCCTCAGACAATTGTCCACAGGTGTGAGGAAAGGTTTTTCCAACTGCGTGGGGTAATTGCTTCTGCCTAGAGGCTAATTGTTATTTTCAGTTTCTTAATGGGCCTCAGAAACACCACAGGATGGGGCAAGGAATTTTACAACAGGGTGGGGCAACTGTCTTCCCCCCAGGCAAAAACTGCCTGGATAGCAAAGGTCTGCCTTTGAAAGCTGAGCTCCTCAGAATGGGGGGATGACTCAGCATAGGAAATTGGGGTGTCTTCCTTCCAAGCTCTAACCCTCCAACCCTTAACCCTGGCTCTGCTCTCATAGCTCCAGTTCACTCTGCCCTTCCTTTGTCAGAGCCCAAACTGAGTGGCTGCACACAAAATTTTGTGTGTTGGCTTTTTAAGAGTGTGACTGCATTTTCATCCATCTCTCTCTGGCAGACAGCAACCCTACTGCTTTTCACAGCCAGATGTTATGTGGGCATGTTTCTCAGTTCTGGTGCTCTCTTCTGGGGGCCCAGCTTGGGAATTAAACCTCAGAGATCTCAGAGGCAACTCCGCACAACTGAGATATCTCTTCAGGGCTTCAATTGATGTCTGTGGGAGCCCTGCCAGCCCTTTCTCCCTTCCTACCAGTCTCTATGCAGTCTCTACTTTCTGTCCTTGGTTATCAGGGTTCTCTCCAGCTAGTCTTCAGCTAATTATTCAGGATGATTTTTTTTTTTTGTCTTTTAGTTGTAATTCTAGTTTGGTCCTGGGAGCGTGTCTGTGTAGCATTGACTTACTCTGCCACCATTTTTAATGTCTCCACAGATATATTTTTGAAAATACAACTCAGTGGATTAATATATATTTGTATGCATGTGCATTGCTTAATCTTTTAAAGACCATTCCAAAAACACCCAGTAAAATTTTTTGAAGACAGTAGTCCTATAAAACAAATAAACAAACAAACATTGCCATCATTGAGACCAAATTATGCTCCTTGACATATAAAGGCTCTGATAAAGCTTAATCTAGTTATGTTGGCTTGTGTGTGAAATGACAATTCTATTAGTCTGCTCGGGCTGCCATAATGTGATGCCACAAACTGGGGTTTATTCTTTTCTATTCTTTCATAGTTCTGGAGGCTGCAAGTTCAAGATCAAAGACTTGATCCTTCTGGAAGACCAAGGTTCCCTTCAACAGAATGGCAGGTTTGGTTCCTTCTGGAGGCTCCATTCCATGCCTCTTTCCTAGCTCTGGCAGCTGCCAGCAATGCTTGGTGTTCCTTGGCTTGTAGATGCATCACTCCAATCTCTCTCTTCCCAACCTCTGTTGTCATGTGGCCTTCTCTCTGTCTGGGTCCAAATTTTGCTTTTGTAATAAGGACACCAGTCATTGGGTTAGGGCCCACCCTAATCCAGCATGACTTCATCTTAACTTGATTACACCTCCCAAGATCTGAGTTGCAAATAAAATGACATTGGCAGGTACCCAAGGTGAGGATATCTTTTTGGGAAACACAAGTCAACTCAAAAGGACTACTTACTATACTCTGACAATAAGTGGTATAACAAATGGACTGGAGAAAGCTCATCTTCAAAGCCAATTTTTAAACATGTGATGCTCACTTAGAATCAAAGCCAACAGACCCTTGCAGAGGGCCAGCCCAGCTTGGGGTGGCAGGTGGGTCTGAGCATCAGCACTGCCCACATCCCCCCAAAGCTTTCCCAATATGCCCTGCTGCCCTTTCCTTTCTGTAAGCCTACACTGAAGCATACCATTAACACTGAAAATGAAGAAAAACCACCACAAAAAGATATCTATTGGAAACTATAGCCAAACTACATTTGACCAGCCTGGCCCATTTGTCTCACTGGCTTTGAGGGTTGCTCCCTCAAACCCAGACCTCAGTTCTCCATTAGACTCATTATTGTTCCCAAACACATTTACCAGTAACACACAATCTGGCTTCCCTGGGCAGTGGCACACCCCAAAGCAAATCACATGATATATACAGGGGGAGTGCCCAGGGCTGTCCAAGTACAACAGTTTTACAGGAATCCTACAGTTTGACTTGGCTCTGGACCAACAACTAAAGGACTGGGAAAACTCATATTGGCTAAATTTACTTTGCATCTGGATTTCTTAATTTTTTTTATTTAATATTTTATTTTATTATTATTATTTTTTATAATTTTTTAAATTTTTATTTTTTACATATGTGTCCTTATTCCCCCATAACCCTCCACCCCCCACTTATGCCCCACCCCTTTGTGTCTGTGTCCATTGATAAGGCTCATATGCATGCACACAAGTCCCTTGGTTGATCTCTCCACCTTACCCCCACCCTCCCCTACCTTCCCTGAGGTATGACGTTCTGATCGACATTTCTCAGTCTCTGGATCTGTTCTGTTTATCAACCTATGCCGTTCATTATTTTCCACAAATGAGTGAGATCATATGATATTTATCTTTCTCTGCCTGGCTTATTTCACTTAGCATAATGCTCTCTATCTCCATCCATGTTGTTGCAAATGGTAGGAACTCCTTCTTTTTTACCACAGCATAGTATTCCATTGTGTAGATGTACCAGAGTTGACAAATCCAACACCCTTTCTTGATAAAAACTCTCAGCAAGGTGGGAATAGAAGGATCATAGCTGAACATAATAAAAGCCATATATGACAAACCCACAGCCAACATCATACTCAATGGGCAAAAACTAAAACCATTTCCCCTAAGAACAGGAATGAGATAGGGATGCCCACTCTCACCACTCCTGTTCAATATAGTGCTGGAAGTACTAGCCATTGCGATCAGACAAGAAGAAGAAATAAAAGGCATACAAATTGGAAAAGAAGAAGTAAAACTGTCCTTATTCGCAGATGACATGATACTATACATAGAAAACCCTAAAGATTCCATCAAAAAATTACTAGACTTAATAAATGAATTCGGCAATGTAGCAGGATACAAAATTAATGCCAAGAAATCTATGGCATTTTTATACACCAATAATGAACTTACAGAAAGAGAGACTAAAAAAGCAATCCCATTTACCATTGCACCAAAAGAATTAAGATACCTAGGAATAAACTTAACTAAGGAGGTAAAAGACCTATACGTGGATAACTACACAACACTGAAAAAAGAGATAGAGGAAGACATAAACAGATTGAAGAACATACCATGTTCATGGATTGGTAGAATCAACATCATCAAAATGTCCATACTACCCAAAGCAATCTATAAATTCAATGCACTTCCCATTAAAATACCAATGACATATTTCACAGACCTAGAACGAATTTTCCAAAAATTTATCTGGAATAACAAAAGACCCCGAATAGCTGCAGCTATTGTTCCTGAGAAAGAAGAACAAAGTAGGTGGGAATTTAATACCAGATATCAAGCTGTATTACAAAGCCACTGTTCTTAAAACAGCCTGGTACTGGCACAAGAACAGACATATAGATCAATGGAATAGAATAGAGAACCCAGAAATTGACCCAAATCACTATGCTCAATTAATATTTGACAAATGAGGCACGAACATACAATGGAGTCAAGACAGTCTCTTCAACAAATGGTGTTGGGAAAATTGGACAGATACATGCAAAAAAAATGAAGCTAGATCACCAACTTACACCATACACAAAAATAAACTCAAAATAGATAAAGGACTTAAACATAAGATGGGAAACCATGAAAATACTAGATGAATCCACAGGCAGCAAAATCTCAGACATATGTCAAAAGAACTTCTTCACTGATACTACTCCTAGGGCAATGGAAGCTAAAGAGAAAATAAACAAATGGGACTACATCAAAATAAAAAGCTTTTGCACAGCAAAGAAAACCATCAATAAAACAACAAGAAAGCCCACTGCATGTGAGAACATACTTGCAAATGATATCAATGATAAGGGTTTAATCTCCAACATATACAGAGAACTCATACAACTTAACAAAAAGATAAACAACCCAATCAAAAAATGGGCAACTGATCTAAATGGATTTCTTAATTTTTTGAATATTTTATAGAACTTCACTGATTTACTCTTGGTGTGTGGAATGAAGAGCATGTCTCTGTGACCTCTCATCTCTTTAACTAGCTGCATGTTATCAAACCTAAGGGTGTCTGGGAGGTGACAGTGGCAGCTTAGTCATTAGCCTCATGCCAGGACTTACCTGGAGAACTATAGTGGTTATCCTTTTACAATGGCTCCTGAAAAAGATAAGCCATTCTGGAGCTGTGCCCAATGACACTGACTGCATATCTCATTTCTTACTTCCAGAGATGTGGTCAGAGGCAGTGGGGATCTCACATTAGGTCTTAGAATGAGATGACTGAGCACATAAGTGTAGAAATAGGTGGCAAATTTCCTCAAGCTAATGTAATAAACACTCAGAACTGTCAGAGTAAAACAAACAAAACTATGGCTGCAGGTGAAAAAAATTTTCAAAATCTGCATATGTCTGAAGGTTTCAATATCAATATCGACCATCAGAATAAAATTTCCCCAGGGAAATCAATATCTTATTGGGACTATCTCCAAGCCATTCAGAATTGTTAATTCAAAAACCAACAAATAAACAAACAAACAAAAAACCCTGGCAACCTTTACAAACTCATGCCTGTTACCAGATGTGTGTGATTGAATGAGGTAGAGAGACTATCAGTCATACAGTTATTTGGCTTATCATGATTAAGTCTGAGTTTGGGGTAAATTGAAGTGAAATCATGACCCTCCGAGTTCTGTGATTGAGAAGACAGAGTCACCCACTTCTTAGGCGTTTTCTGGTTCTTGCATAAGGCAAGTCTCCTCGGTGCAACAAATAACCCACAGAGTCATTCTGGAGACATAAAGACATTTCAATGGTTGGCCAAGCATTCAGGTTGAGCAGCCAAAAGCACAAAGCAAAGAGGGAGCAGAGTGAAGATGCTCACTTGACCTGACATTGAGAAATGAGGCCCCCTGAGGGCAGTGGGAGCTGTAATTAAATGGATCTGAAGCTAGGCCCCTTGCCCTGTGTTGGTCAGAGTGGTTGCTCCCCCATTCCACACATGTCTCCTGCCTTGTCACCATCTGCTGGCATGTTATCCAGGGTGGAGGAGTTGCACCTATGAGGCCATTCTCTGCTCCTGCTCTGCATCCTGATGGAAGGCTAAGGCAGATGACTTTTCAAATTAGATTCCAGGGCCTGATGAATGACTACTTCCACAAACTTCCATTTGCCTATTCTTACAGCCTCTCGTTCCCACATGCACCGATTTGCTCTCAGTGAACCCCTGGGACATCTGGCTGGGAGTGTTTTAGGCCTAACAGTCTCAAAGAGGAGCAAGGGGAGAAGTCAATCCCTGTGCCTGGCCAGTGCAGGACTGATCAGGGAGACAAGAGCTCTGCTAGCAAGGTGCCCTCACCCAGTCCCAGTTTCAGGATCCATATTAGATGCAGGGCTGCTGGAGGCCAACATGGGAGACCAGGGTGATTTTTAATGCCCTCGTATCTCTTTGGCCTCCCCCCCTGTCTTAGTGAGCCCCTAGGCACAACCATTACCCTGCTTATCTCTAAACTCCAGCACAGGTCTCATGTGCCACATTCCAGACTTTTCCTGACTTCCTGTCCCTGTCGAAATGTGCTTCCTCTGCTGTTTGACAGTGGTGTTCTGCATTGCACCACCTTGTAACACAGCCAGCTTTGAGAGGCCTTTGTTCTTCGGAGGTGGGCAGGGGGAGGAAAAGGAATTGTGCCTTCTACATGCTTTGTGAAATCTTTATATATAATACTTCGAGGAATACTTTTGAGCATCCTGGGATGCAGGGGATATTAGTCCTTATTCCAGAAAAAGTTCAGAGAGGCCACAATTGTGGAACATCTCATAGCCAATCCAGAGTGGAACCAGGATTCCCATTCTGTTTGTAAGAAACCTATGCAACCTATTTTCTTTCCAAGTCTCATGCTGACCGCCTCTGATGGTGAAAGCCTCTGGACCATGGGTGATGGCTGGCCTAGAGACCTCTTTGCAGCCTCCTGTGTCACACCAGGAGGTGCCTGCAGACATTTGATGGTTTCAGGCTTCTGGAGAGGCAGTGGCCCTGTGTCTTCACCTGTTTCCTTTGGCTCAAGCAATTGTTGGTACATGCCTTCACTCCCTAAGGCAGTGGTTCTCAACCTTTCTAATGCCGCGACCCTTTAATACAGTTCCTCATGTTGTGGTGACCCCCAACCATAAAATTATTTTCGTTGCTACTTCATAACTGTAATTTTGCTACTGTTAAGAATCGTGATGTAAATACCTGTGTTTTCCGATGGTCTTAGGCTCTACAGCAGCGGTTCTCAACCTGTGGGTCGTGAGAGAACCGCTGCTATAGAGCCTAAGACCATCGGAAAACACAGATATTTACATTACGATTCTTAACAGTAGCAAAATTACAGTTATGAAGTAGCAACGAAAATAATTTTATGGTTGGGGGTCACCACAACATGAGGAACTGTATTAAAGGGTCGCGGCATTAGAAAGGTTGAGAACCACTGCCCTAAGGAGCCTTCAAGGATTGTGGTTGTGGGATTCATGTCCATGTTTGTGGGATTGAGACATTAAATCTAATGTGCATAATGCATTACTATGAAATGCACCCACAAGTGGTCTGGTTCTGAGATGAGGACCTGGATCAGTGGCCTGGTCACTGGTTCTATGCATAGAACCACATGACTGTAGTCACATGCAGGCAGGGCTTCTGGGAGCAGCACAGCAAGATCAGGACCACCAGCACACGTTAGGGACAATTCACTTCCTCATTTCTGCAGGCTAAACAATGCTGAAAGATAAAGCGAAAGTCAAAACACGTCTGTGAGGTTGATGAAGCAAGATATACAAATTTTAAAAGAAATGTCACTCCAAATGTGAAAAGCCTGGAAAACAGTCTTCTAATGACAAGACTTTTTTTTTTTTCTTTAAAAATTCACTTCTATAGAAAGAGAAATTAATAAAGTGATTTTAAAAGCTATTCTCAATTGTTGCAATAATAAGAAATAGATTTAGCATCCATGCCATATTTTCCAAAGGGCATCCTATGTAATAAAAGCCTAATATACAAATTGTCCCCTCAACACCAGGAGTTCGACCGGGAGTTCGACCAGGGGGCAGGGCCATCTGGCCAACTACTCACAGCCCCTCCCCCTGGCTGGCCCTACCCAGGCCGGCAGCAGCAGCAGACAGCTGGGGGAAGGGAGGCCCCGGCTGGCAACCGGCAGTCGCTAGGGACCCTACCCTTGCACAAATTTCGTGCACTGGGCCTCTAGTCTATATATATAAAAGGCTAATATGCAAAGTGTCCCCTTGGGAGTTCAACCGGGAGACTGGGAGTTTGATCACTCACTATGATGTGTGCTGACCACCAGGGGGTGGTGCAGAATGAAGGGAGGCCCTGGCCGGCAGTCAGAAAGCCCCGATTGGCCCTGATCACTGGCCAGGCCTAGGGACCCTACCCTTGCACGAATTTCATGCACCAGGCCTCTAGTTTTAACTAAAAGTGTCTACCTCTTGCCCATTAATTATTTAACCGAAATGACAAGTACCATAAAGGAGTGAATTATTCCTTCCTATCTCTGCTCCAGAACTTGATCTAGAGGCAGCAACCATTCCAAACTGAGGGCTGAGAAAGATGTAGTTAGCTTCAATGATCTATACTTGTTGATCACGAATTATTGAATCCGTTTATTTAACAGACATTTATTTGCTATTAACCACCTGGCCCTTCTCTGATATGACATCTCTTTTAATAATGGATATGCTTCCAAAATGACCTGAGGACCTGGTTATGTCCCGCCTTCAAGGATGTGCGAATGAAGAGCTAATAAAAGATTTAATAAAGCATGGAAGAAAAGAGAATAACAAGAACACAGGACTTTAGCTCCTATTAAGGAGGGCAAACAGAAAGGCAAACAGAAAACCATAGTGAAAAATAGTAACTCAAATGGCCACTTGTCATGCCTTTTCCTCTCGGATTCAGGATGGTCTTAGAGCAAGCAAAGGATCCTGTGCGTGACTGTAGGGGGTGGGCGGGTAAGAATGGGGGAGGGTGTAGCTGGTTCTGAGGGCCCTACTCCCCAGCCTGGTGTTCTCTACCCCCACCAGGCTATTGTTCATCACGTCCAGGAGGAGTGCGGTTTGGATCCTTCTGGGCTGCTCTGAGGCTGGCTGACCTGAAGTCCTGTGGGTGACCTGTAGCAGGAGGTGCCCTGGGTCAGGACCAGAACGCCCAGTCTAGAGCCATGGCTGATGGGTGTGGCCTTTTGGGGTTGGCTCAGGGGTAACCAGTGATCACCAGGTAGCCAGGTGCCAATTTCCTCCCGCATTCTGCTCCCTGTCAGTCACCTGGAAGGAAGGGCTGGGCTGACTCCACCTCCTTTTGAGGTTTCTGGTTATGACTGTTTTGCTACCAGCTGCTTCTGCTCCTGCCTGGGACCTCCCATTATCCGCCAGCCAAGGACACCATGCTCAGCTTGTTACTACTAGAAACAGGGTAAAACATCATGCTTTCATCTGTTTATTTCACCAACAGGCACAGGGCAGTCCCGTGGACCACATGCTCTGCTTGGTCCCGGGAAAGAGGAATAAGGAAGGCAAGGTCCCTGATATTAGGAACTCAGGTCTAGCACAAAGGACAGATACAGAAATAAAAAAATCACCACAATAGACCATGATATGTGCTGTATAGATTTCATATATACAACATTCTGGAGAAGGCCAATCTAGAGGAACCAACAACAGAACAGTTGTCAGAGGCTGGGGTTTGTGGAGGTAATGCAGCCGTGTTGGTGTTGGTTACGGTACTAACTGCACTTATTAAAACAGGCAGAAATGTACACTCAAAAGGGTAAATTCTACTGTGTGTGTTTTGACCATATTTTTAAAAAGAAAATAAATCACAATAGAATGTGTGGCACCAAGGAAGAGTAACCAGCTCTTCCTAGAAGGGGGAGGGGAGGGGGTCAGAGGAGCCAGGGAGAGAAGGGACAACTGACTTGCAAATTCTAAAGATGACACGAGTTTCCAGGAAGACAGGAGGGAGAGGCCCTTTCAGGCAGAGGGAACAGCATGTGCAATGGTTCAGAGGCTGGACAGCAAGTATCCCGTGTGCTCTGAGCTACTTGTATTTGGTGCTGCTTGTGCATCAACAGAGTCTGAGCCTGGACAGTCCTCTGTGTGAACTAAGGCATGGGACAATGACTTTTTATTTTGCCTCTGAACATTTTTTTTTAAAATTGGGCTAAAATACGTATATATAACATAAAATTTCCCATTTTAACCATTTCTAAGTATACAGTCAGTGGCATTAATTATATTCAGAATGTTGTGTACCATAACCACTATCTATTTTTAAAACCCTTTTATCACATTACCTCCAACAGAAACTCTGTACCCGGGAAGCAGTAACTCCCCACTGCCCCTCCTCCAGCTCCTGGTAACCTCTAATCCACATTCTGTCTCTACGAAGTAGCCTAGTCTAGATATTTCATACGAGTAGAATCATACAATATTTATCCTTTTGTGCCTGGCTTATTTAAGTTAACATATTTTTGTTTTGTTTTTAGTGAGGCTTTTGCACTAAAGAGTGGGGCCTTAGAAAATGCTCTCATTTGAGACAGTTAGGGGAGAGGGAGGGGGGAGAAGGAAGCGTCCTTTGAGACAGAAAAACTCAATGCTGGGCCGGATGACTTCTGCAGGTGTCCTGCACATAGTTCCGTTCCCCATTCAGTTCCAGGTCATACCCTGAACAGCTACAACTCTCTTGCACCTCCACAGGCTTGCCAGAAACCCCTTCCCCACTGATGTTGCACAAGGCATTCTCACCTTCTATGAAACTGCAAGAAGACATTTTAAAATAAGACTTAGGAAAATAAGTGACCAAGAATTGTGAATGAGGCAACCTAAGAAGCAGGGTTTGGCATTAATTAGCCCTTGAACTGTCAGGCCCAACTGCTTCTAGTGTGTTCTGACATTTCTAGGAATAATTAAGGACTTGGCTGTCACATTTCACAAAGGCCTAACCACGACACAAACAAGTTCTACCTGCCTTCATCATCTAATGTCCAGAAAAGCAGAGAAGAGAATTATATCCAGTGTTAATTGTGGGTCCTGGGGTAGAAGTGTCACGTTTAAGAAATTTTCATTTTTATGCACTGAAATATAATGATCTCATTGAGTGGTAGAAGGAGTGGCACTTTAAAAACATCTGAGATTACTGGTGATAATAATAGCTAACATTTACCAAGTGCTGACCATGTGCCAGGCACTATTCCAAGTATCACAAGAGACTATGAGGTGACATTTAGAATTTTTAAAATTTCTTCTAACTATTCCTCATAGATGGGGAAACTGAGGCACAGAGAAGTTATGCAGGTTTTTCAGGGTCACAGAGTCAAGATCAAACTCAGGCAGCCTAGATCCAAAACTGGTACTCAGCAATGACATTCACATCCCTTGTCTCTGAGCCATTCTAAGTGATGATGCTATGGGACCAGTCAGCTTTTCTTGTCAGAAAGCATTTATTAATCACAAACTTGCACATAATTTTGGTTCCTTTACCTCAAAGAACTGTGTTTCAAGCAAGTGATAAATAAATTCATCTGTAATATACTTAACTCATCTCATTCTCAAGTGACTACTTCATAGTTATCTTCACCGTCTTTTTCATTCATCAGATATTTATTGAGCATTTACTATGTTCAACTGTATCAAACCATGTCTAGGAAGAGCTTACATTTTGGATGAGCAAATAACACATATAATACACACAGGGTGGGGCAAAAGTAGTTTTATAATTATTCATATTGTATTATTGAAAATAATACAATAATCCTATATAATAAAGAGGGAATATGCAAATTGATCATCACTCCACCACAAAGATGGCGGCACCCACAGTGGAGACGGGGTTTCCATAACACAAGATGGCTGCACCCACAGCAGAGGCCGAGTTCCCATAATGAGCCTTAATGAGCAATCAGCAGGGACCTGAGGCTGCACCTCCCCCAAGACCCCCACCATGGGGCTTGACAGGGGACCTCAGGCTGCTCCCCCCGCCCTGGTGCCAGGTTGGGGGACCTCAGGCCGTGCCCCCTGCCCTGGCGCCAGGCTGGGGGACCTCAGGCCGCTTCCCCTGCCTGGCAGGGCTTGACAGGGGACCTCGGGATGCACCCTCCCACCCTGGCACTGGGCCAGGGCCCCTTCCCAGCAGGGCTTGACAGGGGACCTCAAGGTGCGCCCCCAGCCCTGTAGGACTTGACGGGGGACCTGAGGCTGTGCTCCCCGCCCGGTGGGGCTTGACAGGGGATCTCAGACCGCGCCCCCGTCCTGACAGGGCTTGATGGGGGATCTCAGGCTGTGTCCCCCACCCAGTGGGGCTTGAAGGGGGACCTCAAGTCATGACCCCACCCTGGCTCAGGCTGGGGGACCTCAGGCCACACCTTCCGCCCCAGCACTGGGCCAGGGGACCTCAAGCCATGCCCTCTGCCCTGGCGCCGGGCTGGGGGACCTCAGGCCACACACCCCACCTGGCAGGGCTTGATGGGGGACCTCAGGCTGTGCCCCCCGCCTGGCGACAGGCCAGGGGACCTGAGGCTGCAACCCCACCCGGCGGGGCTTGACAAAGGTGGGACTGGCCAGGTCTGGATCTAGCCCAATGGGGGTGGGGCCGGCCGGGTCTGGGTCTTGCGCGATTTCGAGGCACATATGGGTGGGCGGGGACTTGACTCTGGGTTCCATGGTGTACCCCAGACTCTGACAGGAGGAAGATGTTCATATACATTTTACTAATTTTCTTTAATCTCTGACACTTCTATTATAGAGAAAGGGCAAATAGCAATATTAAAATATTTCCTCTAATTAATCCCCTTTTAATGTGCATGAATTTCGTGCACCAGGCCACTAGTTAATAAATAATAATACAAGAATAAACTCGGTGTTTCACCACATACTCACAACTGGAAACCTACTTTTGCCCCACCCTGTATAATGAGACAAGAGAGTACAAAACAGGATAAAATATAACAGAAGGAAATATCATACAAAGTAAAAGTGGTGAGTACTAGAAGAAAAATATTTATCACCATGTCTATTCAGAGCAAAGAGATGGTTTCTAGGATGTCTGTGTGTACTGGTATGTGTATTGTACAAGGTGGGAAAACATTGATGGAGAGAAGATGGAAGCAGGAAGATGAGGAAAAGAGAGAAATCAGGGATATGATAGAGAAAGTACTGAGATGGGCCTTTGATATGGGCTGAATTGTGTTTTCCCAAATTCATGTGTCTTAGGATGTGGCTGTATTTGTAGATGAGGCCTTTAAATACGTGATTAAGTTAAGACAAGGCTGCTATGCCCTAATTCAATCTGACTGGTGAACTTATGGGAAGAGCAAATCTGGATAAAGACAGACACAGCGGGCTGATTATGTGAAGACACAGACAGAAGACAAACAGCTTCAAGCCAAGGAAAGGCCTCAGAAGAAACCACCCCTGCTGATACCTTGATATCTAACTTCCAGCCTCTGGAACTGTGAGAAAATAAATTTATGTTGTTTAAGTGCCCCATTCTGTGGTACTTGATATGGCAGCCCTAGCAAACTAATACAAGCTTGAAAAAGAGAGGGACATGGGGACATAGAGCTAAAGGAAAGGAATTGGTGGTGGTGGTGGTGGTGGTGAGGGGGGGATGTTTGAAACAAGTGGATTTTATTCAGTGGATAATAAATAGGGAGCCATGGCATGTTTCTGAGCATGAATGACAAACAATAGTCATTCAATTTATTTGATTCATTCAACAAACGTTTACTGAGGCTCTGCCCTGAACCGGCATTGCCAAACACAACCTGGGAGCTGAGCCATGAATAGGATACTTTAGCAGAGGGCTCTTCATAGGTGCACACAACTAGGTGGAGAAATTGGAAAATGGGTTTGATTGGGGAGAGTTGAAGGGTGGGAGACCAGTTAAAAGGCTTTTATCCTGGCCTACCTCAGTGCTTTTCAGTCTCCTTTTAGAGTCTAATATTACCTCCAGAGAAGCACCCCAACCCTCCTGGCCACACTCCCATCACAGATGACAGAGGCCACACATTTTCTCTGCTTAGCTCCACTGGCCAAGGAAGGATGGGGTGCTGGTGGTTGAGCTTTTCCTTCTTTGTTTGCATTATGAGAGAAAGAGTATGACCTCTTAAAATGTTTCTTTCAAATATAAGTCTAAAATTGGTTTCTCTTTTTCAAACTCCACATTCCATCAAGACAGTTTGAAACAACCCTCCCCTTGGCTCCACCCAGCACATCCCTGCATCCACCACCACAGAAAATGATATTTTCATATATCACAGAACTCCAAGGGATAATGGTTGGAAAAACAAAAACACAAAAGAAATCCAAATAAATATGTACCCTATCTATGCTGCCAAGTCTGTCCTCAGTGTGGGAGGCAGAACAGTGGCCCCCAACATGCCCATGCCTCAACCCCTAGAACCTGTGACTAAGTTAGTTTACTTTGTGAATGTGATTAAATTCAAGGCTGTGAGATGGTAAGAGTAGCCTTGTTTATCCTGCAGGCTTAAGCTAATCAGAGGAATTCTTAAAAAGGGAAAACCTTTCCTAGCTATGACCAGAGAGTGGCATGACGATGGAAGGGTGGTCAGAGAGATGCGACATTGCTGGCTTTGAAGATGAAGGAAGGGAGCCACAAGCGAAGGCCGTGGGCCACCCCTGGAAGCTGGAAAAGGCAAGGAGATGGGTTCTCTCTTAGAGCCTCCAGAAAAGGGACACTGCCCTGCCAACACCTTGATTTTTGCCCATTGAGACCCATGTTGGAATTATAACCTCTAGAACTATAAGATAATAAACTTATTTTGCTTTAAGCTCCCAATGTTGTGGCAATTTGTTATAACAGCAACAGGAAACTAATGTACTCTGTTTGCTATAACTCAAGCCAGACCTGCTTATTTAAACAATGTACCCTTTCAGCGTTGTTATTTGTTATGCCTTCCAATTCACGACTCTCTCACCTACATGGCAAGCAGGTCAGTCTTATTTTTCCCACCAGATTCCCAGCTCCCTATGAGAAAAG